>NC_083882.1:35604750-36227500 GCF_032452875.1 Bos javanicus
ATTCCATCAGTTTTCACTGGATGGAGAGGGACTGGAAAGGCATCCGACAGTGGTGGAAGGGAAGCCAGGCTGAAAGCAGGAAAGGAAGGCTGCCACGCCTGGCGGCAGGTCACCACGTGTAAAGACAGGGAGCTTCTTGGCTCAGGCAGGGGTTTGGGGGCCCCATCCCCTTCCCTCCGTCCCCCAGCCTTGACGCATCCTTTCTCCAGTGGACGCTGCTTGTTCTTCTGGGTGAGAGACTTCATGATTCTTTTTCTTTTCACTGTTTTTTTCTCTGGTTATTTCTGCTGTGTGATTAAGGATTTAGCAAATAAGAAAATGTTACCCTGTTTCTGCCACTCCAAGATAATGACACTTAAGATCTTACCATTCCTTCTAGATTTGGGGAGACATTTAGAAATATTTATTGATGTCTGCACTCTTCATATGTAAGTCTATATATCTTGCAGGATAGTATTTCTTTTTATTGTTATAGAAACAATGCATATTTGATTGCAGAAAATCTGGAAAATAAAGAGGAAAAGCACAGAGGGGGAAAAATAGAAATTGCACTAATTATTTTTCCATCCAGAGAGAACCACCCTTTGTGGCTGTTTGTGTGTATACACTGCTGGTCTTTCTTTTCTCAAGCACATATACACATTATCTCACACCACAGATTGGGGTCATGCATATACAGACACCCTTTCTTTTCCCTTTTGGCTTAAAAATATCCCATGAATGTATATTATGACATGATGTTTTGCTTTGAGACATGATTTTTTTAAAATAATTTGTTTTTGTGAAGCTTATGTGATAGAAAAGTAACCATTTTAAAGTGGGCGATTCAGTAGTATTTAGTATGTTCACAACGTTGTACTATCTAGTTTCAAAATATTTCTATCCTCTGAAGTAAAATTCCTTACCATTAAGCAGTTTGTCCCCATTTCCCCCAGCCTCTAGCAACCAGCCAATCTGCATTCTGTCTCTACAGACTTATCTGTTCTGGATATTTCATGTAAATGGAATCATAAGTGAGGCATGAGTTTTAATGGCTGCATAGTATGCTTGTATGGATCTGTTTAAACAGGCCTTGGGTCTTCAGTGTAAGATGTTATCACCAAGAAGCTGGGGATTCTGTCATATGAACATACTATAATTGATCTAACCTCTAACTTTTTCTGGGGGCGCCGCTCTGGGTCTTTGTTGCGGCACGTGCACTTTCTCTAGTTGCGGTGCCCGGGCTTAGTTGTCCTGTGACATGTAGGATCTTAGTTCCCTGACCAGGGATTGAACCCCGGTCCCCTGCATTGGAAGGTGGATTCTTAACCGCTGGATCACCTGGGAAGACCCTAAACCCTTGTATTTGGCCACCGAGGTTGTTTGCATTTTTAAAATGCCTACAAGTAAATTGCTTCCCAGGTGGCGCTGGTGGTAAAGAACTTGTCTGTCAGTGCAGGAGACCTAAGAGATGAGGGTTCAATCCCTGTGTTGGGAAGATCCCTTGGAGGAAGAAATGGCAACCAACTCCAGTATTCTTACCTGGAGAATCCCATGGACAGTTTATAGGGTCGCACAGAGCCAAGTGACTCAAGTGACTCAGCATGCACAAGTAATAATGTGTTGAACATCTTTGTACCTAAACCTTTTTTAAAAATTTCAAATTAGCAAGGATGCACATTCTTGAATATCCTATGTAATCTAGTTTGCAATAAACTTTTTTTTTTTTTTTTGTCTCCTCGAATAAAAGACTGCAACTTCTAACCTTTGGGCTCCCTGTTGCTTTTTTGACAGTTTTATCTCTGACATCAAAGTTATTCCTTGGCAAAGGTGACTAATGCTACTTTCAACCATGCATGGTGATAATTCCTCACATTACACAGAGGTACCCCTTAAGAAGGTAGCATTTAACCTGCCACTTCAGTTTGGACCATCTGGGCTGTTTTTGCTGAATCTTTCTGCTCTTCATGGGCAGCATAACTTTTTGGCAGAGACTGGTTAAACTGCTTTAGATTGAGTTAACAGGGCTGGCCAGTGTTTGTGGAACTTGTAGCTGCCAGAGACCTCAGGTAAAAGCTTTGCTGTTTGTTGCTTCCTGTCTCTCATCCAGGTACAGGAAGTGCCAGAGTAAGTCTGGCTGTGAGATGCCCTGTGTAGACAGATTGTGGATTACTGTTCAGCCAGGAGCAGAGTTCCCAGAGAGACTTCAAATCTCCTGCGAAATCCAAGTCTGGCAGGATGTCCCTTTGTCCCTGTCACAGGCCTGAATTAGATGATATTACAATAGGAGCTACCTTTGACTCTTGTGGCATTGTGATCATGGGGTCATTGAAGGGCTATTGACTGGTTTTGTGAAGGGAGAGAGAAAGCAAGAACGTGCACGCCACAGAATGAGCTGATGGGAGAAACACTGAAGTGAGGTCTAAGCTTCGCTATGCTGTTAGTTAGTTGTGTGACACTGGGCAAGACTCTACCCTCTAGGAATCAGGTTGTCTGTACTTATGGGTGCTGACTTGTTCTGGATGTTGGTGCTTCCCTTCAGAATTGCACTTGCTAGACTGTCCTTGATGATTCTTCCCTCTAAGCCTAGCACACAGTGCCTGGGGCAGAGTGAGCCTCAGCGTGCATAGGTGTGGGCACAGGTGCACACACACACACACACTTTCCTCTGAGCTGCTCCTTTATAATGATAGAATGTAGCTGTTTGCTTAAGTGTATACATTGTCTTCTCTGTTAGTCTGTAAACAGCTGACTTATTCAATCAATTCAGACAGTAACTGAACCCCTACTGTGTGCCAGGCACTATCCTAGATATCAGGAAATCAAAGAGAAGTAAATCATGGTCCCTCAACATGCCCCAGTCCAGTGGGGATGGGCAGATATATAAACCGTAATGTGATGAGTGTCCTCATATGGATTTGTATGGAATGTAACAGGAACACAGATGGAAGGGCAGTCCATTCCCTGGACAGGTTCACTAGGAAGCAACATTGAAATGGTCCTCAAAGAATAGGTAGGATATCGCCATATGGATGGGTAGGAAAAGGGCATTCTGGGAAAAACCTTTCATTCCATTTATTTGTTCAGCAAATCTCTCTTCCTGGCCCGCCACAGTTCAGGCAACTTGGGTTGTTAGGAGTTTAGATTTTCTTTTTTATGTTCTCTAGGGTGCCTAGCATAGTGCTTTGTGTAACAGTTGTTTAGGAAATATTTGAGAAATTAAAAACTATCTGATAGATAAGAGAAGTAAAAATTACTCTGACGTTTGCAGAAACTGAATTTCAAATGAAAGTATGTATATGGAAATAAAGGATGAGACAACTTTAAGGTGTGTACTTAATATTTACCTCTCTTATTAGCTGTTTCTATTTTGTTTTCTTTCCAAGAAATTTATCTGGAGTATTCCTATGACCTTTAAAGTAACTATAGCATCCTATAATTATTAGTTTTTTATTCTGTGCTCTGATAGTGCTGGAGAAGAGAACATTTATGGTGATGTTTTTATTTCATGATTATTTTGTTATTGTTAAACAAAACATACAGGGCCAGAAATCCTACAAATCCCTCTTAACTTGTGAAGATCCCTTGTCTTTGTGTTAAGTTTGCTTCTTACCTACTGAAGCCCTGAACATCCTTCTGACTCCTTCCTTCAGTTTACTTCCTGTGGGTCTGAGGGGTCACTTTCTGAACTTTATGTAAGTTTATGTGTAGTGAGTCAACTTTCTGATTGTGATAAAGGCCAAATTATTCTTTTATAAACCTTTGTGATTTGTCACATTCTCGTCTTTCCAGTTTCTTGAGGAGGAAGGGAAAGGAAAACATAAACGCCCTCTCTATAGGCTTTGCATTTTCCTGCAGAGTAGGTAATAGACTTTTAAGTTGTTTGAACAACAAAAGTAAAATAAAGACAAACTAGAAAAACATCATCCAGGTAAATATATCTTTAGGAGGTAGCTTAAGTTGTAGCCCTTAAATGCAGTACTATTTAGTCAAACATTAAAAGTTAAGCAGTGAAGAGCTCTGATCTAAACTTTGTCAGTGTAAGTTCTTCTGTCTATTTTGGTGCAAAAATTGGTAGAGCATAAAATGAAATCTTGTATTTCAGTCATGTGACCAAAGGTCTTAGTTTATTACCATTCTGAAGAGCCCTGGTCCTCACTATATGGTCTAGCTTATTTAACTTTTAAGTTGGGATGGTGTACATAATTGCTGTTACTCTTTTTCTTTTTTTTTCAATTTTAGGGTGTCTTGTAGATTACAGTCACTCTAGACCTCACAAGAACTTGCTGATAACTTTCTTTGATTCATATATTCTTACATACATTTAGTCATTTAACCAATGCAAGGTATTTGGCTGGTTATTATGAAGAAGACCAAGGTTTAAGAGTAGTCTATGAGAATGTATAATCCAGTGGGATCTAATAGTATCATCTCCATGCCTCTGTGTAAGCTGTTCCCCTCTGCCTGGAGTGCCCTTTCTTTGTCCCCTGTTGAACATGTGGCAACTTAATCCTTAGACTTCAAGCTTCCCTGTCTTGTTTAAGGACAGTGGATCCCCAACCTAGGGCTGTAGATTCTTTGAGGGGAACCTCAGAATTATTGCAGTAGTCAGCAAATTCACATGGATGCTAAACATTATCTGCAGGCTGAATAAACCATGTCATTTGTCAAAAATATAATTTTTCAAAGGTATATAGATGCCATTATGAAAGGTGAAATTAAAATATCTGAATTTAATTGAAATATCTTACTGAATTCATAGATGCTCTATGTCCTTTTGTATTTTTTACAGTCAAAAATACTAAAGGTAAAAAAAAAAAAAAACATACTAAAGGTATAACTCTTATGGGCTTCCCCGATGGCTCCGTGGGTAAAGAATCCACCTGCAATGCAGGAGACACAGGAGATGCAGGTTCAATTCCTGGGTCAGGAAGATTCCCTGGAGGAAGAAAAGGCAACCCCCTCCAGTATTCTTGCCTGAAGAGTCCCATGGACAGAGGAGCCTGGTGGGCTACAGTCCATGGGGTGGCAAAGAGTCGGACATGACTGAGCAGCTAAGCACACGTGATAACTGTTATAATGGAGGTCTATGAATTTTTTAAAGTTAAAAATCATTATTCTTATTTGTCTTAGGGTTCTGTTTAGTTGTAAATCATAGAAAACCTGACATAACAGAGACTTACTTAAAGAAGTTTATTTCTATTTCACCCAAAAGTCTGGAGATAGTCATCTCAGTTAGACTGGTCTCAAAAAGTCTTGTGGGCCCCAAGAACTCTAACTTGCTCTGCTTTGCTCTGCCATCCCTAGTACATGGCTTTCATCTCAAAGCTCAAGATGGCTGCTTGAATTCCAGCCATTCCGTCTGTATTCCAGATAGCAGGGGATAGGATCACCTCCCTACCCACCCCAGCCCAAACACACCCGAGTTGTGTCTTTAGGAACAGGGGGAAACTTTTTACCAGGAATAAATAGATCCCTGAAACCTTCTCAGAGTGGGCATCTCTTCCCATCACTGGTGTAGGAGCTTTTCCTCCATTCCTTTGAGGGCTACTCTGCCTTAACCTGATATAGGTTTTTCTACAAAACTTGGATTTCCCCCCACTATATATTACTCCTATTTAAAGACATTTAACCCCTGAGAACCTAATTGGCTTTATCTCTAAAACAAAAGTTTAAGCTAAATGACTTCTAAGAAAGTTTTTAAATCTTAAGTTTATAGATTCTAAAAATAATTATTCTCAAAGTGTGTTCTGTGAAATACTGATTCCTTGCCAAGGCAGGGGACACTTAATAGGTTTTATGTGGAGAAAAGTAAAGTTATGTAGAGGATTCTTTACTTACTGCATAACTTTTTAAAGTCTTTGAATACACCTAGTAGCATTACTCGGAGAAGGCAATGGCACCCCACTCCAGTACTCTTGCCTGGAAAATCCCATGGATGGAGGAGCCTGGTGGGCTGCAGTCCATGGGGTCGCTAAGAGTCGGACACGACTGAGCGACTTCACTTTCACTTTTCACTTTCATGCATTGGAGAAGGAAATGGCAACCCACTCCAGTGTTCTTGCCTGGAGAATCCCAGGGACGGGGGAGCCTGGTGGGCTGCCGTCTATGGGGTCGCAGAGTCGGACACAACTAAATCGACTTAGCAGCAGCAGCTGCCTTAACCTGAGATTTCAACCTGGTAGTCAGGACCATGCCCAATGGTTCTCCATAGTCTCACCTCACAAATGCTAAGGCATGGCCTACAGGAAAAGAGGAAACCCTTCTCAGCTTTTGGAAAATCATTCTTAGCTCTCTGCTCTCCCTCCCTTTGCTGTGGTCCTCCTCTGCTTCCACTTATTCACTCACTCTAAGAATTTGCTGTCTGATTTTCACCCTCCGCTCTTTAAGGTCTGCTTGGCTTCCTACTCACCAAGTCCAAAGGCCATTGTCAGGCCTAATTCCCCCTGCTATTTAGAGAGTTTGACTTTAATGACCAGAATCTCTTTCTCAAAACCTCATCTTGCTGATCATTCAGGATGCTCAACTTCGCTTACCCTCTGTCTTCTTTTTGGTTGCTTTCCCTCCTCTGAATTTCTGTGGCTCATGATCTCCATACTTTGATGGCATTTGCTACTTTCCTTCTTCTGCTTTGGTTTACTTTGGTAATTTATGTTTCTCTTTTAACTCTTTGCTAGACTCTCAGGGCAAGATCTGATCCTTAATTCTCCTTTTCACTCCCCGAATTGCTGAGGACAAGCATCCAGTGGGCAGTCAGACAATGAAATGAATGTATAATTTTGGGGGGATTTGTTGTAAGTTAACTACTGAGTAATATTTCTCAAAGTGTTTTCCATAGACCGTCTTGTGTGTATAATGAGGTATCTGTTTAAAATCCAGGCTTTGGGGCCCTATTCAGATTTACAGAACCTGACTCACTGGGATTATGGTTCTGCAGCCTGCATTTTTAATGTCTTCCCAGGTGAATTTATTCGCACTGAAATCCGAGAACTCCTGGTTTTTGGACAGTGAGCAAATCTTAAATGAATCTCAGCCGCTAAGCATGAAATGTCTTCTAGACTCCCCACAGGTGCAATCAGGGCTTGGTTGGAAGGCATGGCTTTGAAACATGGTGATGGGAGGGGAGCACAGAGGTGGTGAGGGGGGTACACTGAACCAGATGGACAGATGAGGCTTGCTGAGGAGAGATGAGGAGAAAGGAAGGAGAAGACGGCTTGGGGGGCTTTCTGAGAGGAGGAACCAGCATGAGCAAGGCATGGAGGTGAGCAATCCAAAGTATAGGAATGACGGGGGTCTGGGTTGGCTTGTTGGAAACATGTGCAGGGAAGCAGACAAAAAAAGTCAGGTCGTGAGGGCTTGAAGGCCGTACTGAGGAGGTGATTCCTGCCCTGAAGGCAATGCTGAGGAAGTGAGAGTGTGGGCATCTGTGTGGACCGGTTGCCTGCTGGGCCTGCTGTTCTCCCTGTGTGCCGAGGATATCCCTGGGGGCTGTGGAGCGAGGCAGATGTGGGGAAGGGAGAGAGAGGCTGTGGGCAACCTAGACGGCCTGATCAAGTCCTGAAACACTTACATCCCTGTTTAATGTCAAAGTGTATCTCCTTGCTTCAAGTTTCTATGTGTTGTTTTTTTTTTTTTTCCAATCATCTCCACCTCCTGTGAACTTGCTAGAGGCTGGGGTGTGTGTGTGTGTGTGTGTGTGTGTGTCCGTGTCCCCTTCATCCCACCTCACAGCTCACCTGGGGTATGTGCATGTGTGTGTGTGTTCCCTTCATCCTACCTCACAGCTCACCTGGGGTGGTGTGTGTGTCTGTCTGTCCTTCATCCCACCTCACAGCTCACCTGGGGGTGTGTGTGTGTGTGTGTGTGTCCATCCTTAATCCCACCTCACAGCTCACCTGGGGGGGTGTGTGTGTGTGTGTCCCCTTCATCCACTTCACAGCTCACCTGGGTTGTGTGTGTGTGTGTGTCCCCTTCATCCTACCTCACAGCTCACCTGGGTGTGTGTGTGTGTGTGTGTCCCCTTCATCCTACCTCACAGCTCACCTGGGTGTGTGTGTGTGTGTGTGTGTCCATCCTTAATCCCACCTCACAGCTCACCTGGGGGGGTGTGTGTGTGTGTGTCCCCTTCATCCTACTTCACAGCTCACCTGGGTGTGTGTGTGTGTGTGTGTGTGTGTCCCCTTCATCCTACCTCACAGCTCACCTGGGTGTGTGTGTGTGTGTGTGTGTCCATCCTTAATCCCACCTCACAGCTCACCTGGGGGTGTGTGTGTGTGTGTGTGTGTGTGTGTCTCCTTCATCCCACCTCACAGCTCACTTGGGGGGGGGTGTGTGTGTGTGTGTGTCCATCCTTAATCCCACCTCACAGCTCACCTGGGTGTGTGTGTGTGTGTGTGTGTGTGTCTCCTTCATCCCACCTCACAGCTCACTTGGGGGTGTGTGTGTGTGTGTGTGTGTGTCCATCCTTAATCCCACCTCACAGCTCACCTGGGGGGGTGTGTGTGTGTGTCTCCTTCATCCCACCCCACAGCTCACCTAGACATCTGTGTGTGTGTGGATTGTATATATATATATATATATTTGTGCAGATGCGGTTTTACTATTTTCCTTTTTCTTGTTGCTATGACTGCTGTCACCTTCCTGGTGTGAGGGAAATAGAGGGCGAGGCACTGCGGTACGTTCAGATGTGTTTTTACAATCCACTACTTGAGAAAACAGTCTCTTCTTCAGTGGTCACAGCAGTTTACAAATGCCACAGCTCCCCAGGTCCTGTGGGGCCCTGGCATCTGTGTTAGTTACAAGGTCCCAGGGACGCGTGTTGATGCTGATGTAGTTGCATTTGGGAACCTCCAGCCCAGATAACCCAGTCCCTTTGCCCTTTTACCAAGGGATTAAGGGCCTTTGAATTCCTCAGCTGGGATGGGTTTTTTAACTTGAGAATGACTCCTTCTTCCTCTACTTTGATCAGCAGAGAGGAAAATACCTCACAGAGCAAAGAGGTGGCCGAGGGACTATCCCCCAGGTCTCCCCTGCGTGGTGGGTGTGTGTTGCCAGAGCCCGAGTCTAACAACGCTCATTAAGACCCGCAGCAAGTTGGGACCCATCAGTGACGAGTACTCTCTGCTGTTTTCTACAGAAATTTCACTTCACAACCTGATTTGCCTTCAAATACCCTGATTTGCCATTCTAATGAGGCACTGAAGTCAGGCTTTGTGGGCAGGTTTGTGGCGCCCTCTGCATCTTGATGCTGTGAACCTCTTGGGAGATACTTGAAGTGAAATTTCTTTGAACACATCTAAAGAGTCCACACACACAAACAAAAATCTCAGTTATTCCTAAGCCTTAAAAATATTCAGTGTTCAGTTTCAAAGTTCCTGTCTGCCCTCACTTTCAGGTTGGTGTGATCCTGCCTTGTGGTATGAAGTTAAGGAAGGAGGGTTTCACACTCTAAGAGGCAGAGAGGGGACTGGTCTCAGGGTTTTTACTCCGGCAGGTGTCCAGTCCTCTGCAGGCTGTTAGCCAGTGACTTGACCGTTTGGGAGGGAAAACCTGGGAGCAAACCTGGGAGCCGGAGGCTCAGACCCACTGGGCTGTGGCTTGGGTGGGTGCTGGTTCCCTCTGAGTCTCTAGCAGGAGCGAGTGGCTGACACTCCCCAAGAGTGTGGGTGGTACCACAGATGGCGCCTGCTGCCCTCCTGAGGCGGACTCTGGAAAGGGAGCAACTTCCCAACGGTGGAGGCTCTGGCTGCCCTGTGAGTGAGGAGACCAAGGAAACCACAGGGGTGGGGGCAGTCCGCCTGGTTCTTGTCTGTGGCTCAGTCATGAGCAGACTGGGATGGGCCTTAAGGATGTTCCCTCAGAAACAAACCAAATATACCTGTGACCTAAGTGATAGCAGGAAGCAGCGATGTCCTTTGAGCCAGAGAGAGAAAGTAGAGACTTTGTAGGACTTTTCTTCCTGATCACATACCTACTGGGCCCATGGTCTAGCCTTTTCCTAGGCCCAGATCCTTGATTCCTTTGCAACTACATTTAATATGACCTTTGCTGCATTCTAGTACCAAAGCTTCTTCCCTTGAGATCTTCTACATGTAAAGCCACCTCCACCCTCCCCCATACCCCTCTCCCTGTCCTCATCAGTCCCTCACCTCCAGAGAGTGCCAGATACTCTTGCATCAAAACTTTTATCCTGTCCCCCTGCTTAGAAACCATTAGGAGCTTCCATTTATTCAGCTGATAAAGTCCAATGTTCTAGATCTCCCTCTTCTCCTTTCAGGCTTGTATCTATCCTTCTATCCTACACTCACCAAGTACTGCAGGGCTTGGTGAAGTTCAAGGATACAGCGATACATATGACAGAAAGAGGCGTAATCCTTGAGGAACTCTTAGGTTGTTGGAGAAGGCAGACAGCAGTCGAGACAAGTTTGGTGAGCTGTGGGATAACAGAGGAGGAACACCTGTGTAAAAGTGAGCTGAATCTGTGAATGGTCCGCCAGTGTTTGTAAGGTCAGAACACACCAAATGCTGGGAAGAAGCCTAGCGAGTTTTCATATTAGGAGGAATAATGATAATGAAGCTTTTGCATTATACAGACCTAAACTAAGCTTGATTAAAAGTATTAATGCTTCTGAGCCTCAACTTCCTCATCCATAAATTGAGTAAGGCATAATAGCAGCACCAATCTCACAGGATTGTTGTTAAAGTTTAAATGAAATAATGTGTGTTTGTGGAACGTAGTAACTGTTCAATAAATTTTGGCTGTTGTGATTATTATCAGCATCAGAAAATGCAAGGAAAAACATCTCCAACAATTTGCTCAGCATGAATCCAGCAAGTCTTATAAACCTATCTGTTGTAACACACTTCAGCACAAGTGAAAGGAGTAACTCTAACAATTCAGTTCATCAGTAAAAGAAATCTGTGTAAAGAGTGACACCTTGTTTTCTCAAGTATGGGTTTTGCACACTGGGTTTTTTTTTTTTTTAAGAGAGGTATTTTAATACTTGTGATTTGATAGAGTCATACCCAAAGATAGGCAACAGAATCGCCTGGGAAAGGTTTCTAAAATACCGATTCTGGGATTCTGCCTTTCTCCCCTACCCTAGACTGTTCCAGTATATCTGGACAGGGCCTGGACATCTGCGTTTTAAATAAGTGCCTCCAGGCGCTTCTGATCTGGGGCTCAGTTAGGGAACCCAAGACAGAACCAGGACTCTGAGGCCAGCCCTGGGCTTAGCTTCTCTGGGTGCTACCTCTGTCTACCTGGGTGACTTCCTGTCCCTCCGGCTCTGGGAGTCCCAGGGTTGTCCGGCATGGGCACCTGATGAGATGATGAGTGGCAGTACTTTTCTGTGGGCTCAGAAAAAGTAAGGGATTATCATTCCTATTTATTCATTATAACAATCCCCTTTTCTCTAATGATTGAATCAGAGTTACTGCTACAACATAGCTTTTAAGCCTGCAGTTGATTTTGATAGGATTTAATGGGAAGTAACAAGAACCTGTGCTCTGGCCTGAGAACACATTCTTTGCTATTAAAAAGCCTCTGATTCTGAGCTTTAGTCTGTCTGTGGAGGGAAGACCATGCCAGGCATTTATGCTTGAGAGTTGAAAGCTTGAGGTCTGTGCTATCCTAAAAGGGTAGCCACTAGCCACATATGCCTGCTTATAACAATAATGTTGTTCTTCAGTTGTTCAGTCGTGTCCGACTCTGTGCGACCCCATGGATGCAGCACGCCAGGCTTCCCTGTCCTTCATCATCTGCCGGAGTTTGCTCAAACTCCATGTCCATTGAGTTAGTGATGCCATCTAACCACCTCATCCTCTTGCTCCCTTCTCCTCTTGCCTTCAGTCTTTCCCAGCATCAGGGTATTTTCCAATGAGTTGACCCTTCGCATCAGGTGGCCAAAGTATTGGAACTTCAGCTTCAGCATCAATCCTTCCAGTGAATATTCAGAACTGATTTCCTTTAGGATTGACTGGTTTGATTTGCTTGCAGTCCAAGGGACTCTCAGGAGTCTTCTCCAGCAACACAGTTCAAAGGCATCAATTCTTTGGCGCTTAGCCTTTTTTATTGTCCAGCTCTCACATCCAAACATGATTACTGGAAAAACCATAGCTTTTACTATATGGACCTATGTCCGCAAAGTAACATCTCTGCTTTTTAATAAGCTGTCTGTGTTTGTCATTGTTTTTCTTCCAAGGAGCAAGAGTCTTTTAATTTCATGGCTACAGTCGCCATCTGCAGTGATTTTGGAGCCCAAGTAAATAAAATCTGTCACTGTTTCCATTATTTCCCCATCTATTCGCCATGAAGTGATGGGACTGGATGCCACGATCTTAGTTTTTTGTATGTTGAGTTTTAAGCCAACCTTTTCACTCTCCTCTTTCACCTTCATCAAGAGGCTCTTTAATTCCTCTTTGCTTTCTGCCATAAAGGTGATGTCATCTGCATATCTGAAATTATTGATATCTCTCCCCACAGTCTTGATTCTGGCTTGTGCTTCATCCAGCCCTGCATTTCTCATGATGTACTCTGCATATAAGTTAAATAAGCAGGGTGACAATCTATAGCCTTGCATACTCCTTTCCTAATTTGGAACCAGTCTGTTGTTCCATGTCTGGTTCTAACTATTATTTCTTGACCTGCTTACAGGTTTTGAAGGAGGCAGGTAAGGTGGTCTGGTATTCCCATATCTTTAAGAATTTTCCAGTTTGTTGTGGTCTACACAGTCAAAAGCTTTAGCATAGTCAATGAAACAGAAGTAGATGTTTTTCTAGAATTCTCTAGCTTTTTATATGATCCAGAGAATGTTTGCAATTTAATCTCTAGTTCCTCTGCCTTTTCTAAATCTAGCTTGTACATCTGGAAGTTCCTGGTTCACATACGGTTGAAGCCTAGCTTGAAGGATTTTGAGCATTACTTTGCTAGTAAGGGAGATGAGTGCAATTGTGCAGTAGTTTGAACATTCTTTAGCATTGGCCTTCTTTGGGATTGGAATGAAACCTGACCTTTTCCAGTCCTGTGGCCACTGTCAAGTTTTCCAAATTTGCTGGCATATTGAGTGCAGCACATTAACAGCATTGTCTTTTAGGACTTGAAATAGCTCAGCTGGAACTCCATCACCTCCACTAGCTTGTTTGTAGTGATGCTTCCTAAGGCCCACTTGACTTCACACTCCAGGATGTCTGGCTCTAGGTGAGTGATCACACCATCTTGGTTATCCAGGTCATTAATATATTTATTGTATAGTTGTTCTGTGTATTCTTGCCACCTCTTCTTAATATTTTCTGCTTCTGTTAGGTCCACACCGTTTCTCTTCTTTATTGTGCTATTTAGGACTAGAACTTCTCCTAGTCTGGATTGAGTTGTACTATGGCTTTGAAATACATAACAGGTTTAGATGACTTAATCCTTAAAAAAAAAAAGAAGTGAAATGTCAATAACTTTTTTAGTGATTACATGTTTAAAATGATATAGTATTTTGGATGTATTTAGTTAAGACATATTATTAAAATTAATTGTACTGATTTCTTTTTACCCCCCTTTTTTTATTGGAGTATAGTTGTTTTACAGTGTTGTTTTAGTTTCTGCTGTGCAGCAAAGTGAATCAGCCACATGTATACATATACCCCCTCTTCCTTGGATTTCCTTCCCATTTAGGTTACTACAGAGCACTGAGTAGAGTTCGGTGTGCTATAGAGTCTGTTCTCGTTAGTTACCTGTTTTTTACACAGTAGTGTGTATATGTCAGTCCCAACCTCCCAGTCCGTCCTACCCTCCTCTTTTTACCCTTTTTAATGTGACTGCTAGAAAGTTTAAAATTGCATATGTGGCTCACATTATATCTCATCCGACAGTGCAGCTTTAGGGTTGAAGTCAATCCTGTGGGCCAGTTCAAAAAGTTTATGGTATTTACCTTGCAGATTCGAAAGGTGGGTTTTACATTTGAGATGAACATCCAGAAGAGTTATTCTGAATCATTTAACTTGACCTTGAATGTTTGCAGTATTTGAAGTGGGAATTTCATGCAATTTGGTCTGAAGGGCAAGTGCAACTTATCTATTATTTTAAAAGAAAATCTTCTAACATCTCTAGGTGGAGCAAGGAGGAAGCCTAAGTGAGAAATTGCTTTGCTCTGATTGGATTTTTACTGCAGAGCTGCCAAGCCCAGAAGACAGCAGTTTATAGTGAACACTGCAGTTCGTTTTTTAACTGTGGACATGGGATGAAGCGAAATAGCAATGCAAGCGCGGCTTATACTTTTTCCTAATCGTTTTTGACCTCTCTCTAGGCCTCTGCTTTCTCTCTCTTCCCTTGATGTTGTTTGGTGATTATAGTGTGTGAGGCCCAGTCAGGCGCTCACAGAGTGAGGTTAAGAAAGGCAGATTTAGCTACCAAGCAGTGGCCAAGTTGGAGTAGCACTGGTCCCTGAATTTCTCCTTAAATGGCAGTATTCCTGGGAATTCAGACCATGTTCTTCATCAACAAAGTGGTAGTGCTGAAAGCTCTTGTGTCTACCTCATGGTGGGATTATGAGAAATTAAAAGGCAGGATGTCCAGGATATACAAATGATTGATAGTCAAAGCCCAGAAGATCAATTTACCCTTCCGTTAATAGTTTCTGTGGCAAATAGTCTCACTTCTATAGGCCTCAGATCTTTCTCCTGTTGAAAACTAAGGGAATAGAATAATTCAATATAATTAAAGAGACCCAAAGTCTGACCCCAGATTGAATTCCCATTCTGCTACTGCTCACTGTGTGACCTTGGGAAACCTACTTGACCTCTCTGTGCCTCAGTTTCCTTATCTGTAAAATGAGGATAATAGAACCTATTGTGAGGTTAACTGAATTAACACCTGGAAGGTCCTTTGAACAGTGCCTGGAAGACAGCAAATACTGCGGGAACACTGGATTCATTCAGTCAACAATATTTTTTCAGTACCTCTTATGTGTCAGTTGCTGTTATAAGCACCAGGAAGAGCAGTGAACAAAGCAATAAAACTCGCTTTGAGAGAGTGCTTTTAGTAGAGGGATTTAAGGTGTATTAATTATAGTCAAAGTATGTCACTATCTTAGGGGCCTGCATGCACAGTACTGCTTTATTTTATTTATTGGGTTTTGACAATATAAGATCCCATTTTTAAAAAAATGTTCTAACTGCTAAATAAAAAAAAACAAGGCAAATACAAATCCTTGGGTTTCATTCCTAGCTTACCTACTTCCTCACTGTGTGACCTTGAGCAAGTTTCATTAACTCTCTACAGCTTTGTTTCCTCATATATAAAAAAGTTAATGAATAATATCTTGCACAAAGGAGAGTGCGAGCATTAAGTGTTACATCAAATGAGACAATGCCTGTAAAGCTCTTAGCACGTTTGACCCGTAGTAAGTGTTCTAGAAACGTTAGCTGTTACTGCTATTGCTTCTAGTTCTGGAGATTCTGGAAGTCAGTGGTTCTAAATTAAAAGTTTCCCCAGGCTGGTATAAGGGAAAACTGAAGCATGTTCTCCTGTGGTGCCCCTCTCCCTGGGGAATGAATGTGGTTCAGAAGTGCCCCAGAAACCTTTTCTTTTTTTTCTAGAGAAAAATAGAGTTCCGGAATTTCTGTAGAGGCGCCCAAAGATGGAGCGGGTTGCCAGGAGAGGTAGGAGTCCTTCATCATTGGGGGTGTCCAAGCTAGATAGTCAGTCAGCAGGGTTATTTTAAAGGGGTCGTCCTTGGGTTTGTTGTTTTGAAGACTGCTTCCGGCTCTGAGGTGATGGAGCGTTTGTTTGGTAACCAACATTGGGTCCAGCTAGGTAAGGTATCTCTAATGAGAGGTACCCAATCATCCCAACAGCTTGGGGTACTCGTTTCTAAAGGGCAGCTGTGACTTCGGGAGACTCCCTCCCGACTCCCCCCAGCCAGGAGGGGCACTTGGCCTGATAATGCTGCTAATGCTTCTTCTTCTGAGTATAGATATTTCTTGGACACAGGTGCTAGGCTTGAGCCCGAGAGAGGCATGTCGCTCCCTTACCACACTGTATCCGGAGAGTAGGGGTACCTGAGTCTCAGTGCCACAGTCCTCCTTTCACTCCCTTTTCTGGGGACGGAGTGGACTGAAATGGCTTCAGAGCCGAGTGGTTAGTGGAGGAGCTCACCTGTGTCTGGCCCACTAGGCCAGCTCTAGCAGAGCCACAGCCAGCTTTTAATTTTGGTCTCAATTATTCTTCCATTTTGTTTGCTACCTTGGACTTGCCTACAGGAAGTGAAAAAAGCAGAGGGACTGTGTTTTCTGGGTTCATTTGCTCTTTTCTTCTTTTTTAAATGATAAGCAGTTTATTTGCTTTAACAGAGCCATTTCCTGAGTGTCTGCTGGTACAAAGCACATGCTAGCCACTGTTCTTCCATTCCTTCAAAGTGCCTTCTGTGTGCCAGGCACACTGCTGGGGCCTGGAGCTGAGAAAAGACACAAGTGGTCCTTCTCTTGGAAGTTACAGTCCAGCCGGGGGAGATGGGCACTGATCTAAGGTTCTGTTTGTTTGTGAAGGGGAGATGACTCCCCTACCCCACAGGTGTCTGAATGTCTTCCCTACCCTCCTTGTCCCAACCCCAGTGGCCCTGGCTTTGATTTGGCAAGCCCGGCACATTGTCTGCGCTCTTGGCTTTCTGACTCCCTTCCTGTGACGTTGCTGGATCTCATCAGATCCTGGGTGTCAGTGAAACGCCACTGGTCTTTGTCACCTCACCCTGGTCAGTTACCTCTGCACAGGCAACTCAGGGAAATCCCTACCCTTCACCCCTATATGTCTCCTGTGCCAGAGAAGCCTGTCACCCTTCGTAATCTTTGCAGCAGACCAGGAATCCCCTGGCTTGTAATAGAAGGAAAGCTGGGAGGACGGACAAGAGTGACATGGGGTGTGTGTTGCCAAGGCAGCTGACCTGGGGGAACATGAGGAGATACAAAAGGAAGAACCAGTGTCTTTGAATGAGCTGCTTTATGAGAATGACTTAAAAATGAGACTTTATTTTTTTAGAGCAGTTTTAGGTTCACAGCAAAACTGAGCGGAAGGTACAGAGATTTCCCACCTACCCCCTACCCCTACATATGCCCCAGCCTCCCCGGTTATCAACGTTCCCCACCTGAGTGGCACAGTTCTTATAGTTGATGAAGCTGCACTGACACATCATTATGACCGGAAGTCCATAGTTTGTATTAGGGCTTACTCTTGGGGCCGTATGTTCTATGGGTTTGGACAAATGTTTAATGACTTTCAGAATGTATCTGCAGTGTTTTACATCCACAGTTTGTGAATCCTCTATTCAGTGTTCCTTAAACTTCGGACATCCCAAATTTCAGGCATTCCTGTTTCACCTCTGCATTTTTGCAGTAGACATATAAAATTGACTTAAAACAAACATCAAACAAGTGAATTTTAAAATGTAATTTTATATTCATTTTTTATTAACCTTCATAGCTCTTATCTACATTATTTATAACTATTGTTTTATAGCATTTATATTTTTACAAATGTTCTTGCCACACTGCCATCTCAGGTACCCTCAAGTATTTGCTCCATTCTTAAGGAGATTCTGCCTAGGAGGTTCATGAATAATGGCCTTTCAGAGGTTTTCAAATCCCTTAAAACTGGCCAAAATTGTATTTATGTCTTTTTTCTTTGGGGAAAACAGTTCAGGTTTTCATCATGAGAAAGGGCCAGGACCAAAGAAGAACCACAATTTGCAGTTCTTGGAATTATGTCTAATATTCATTTACAAAGATTTCATCTTCCCAGGAAGAGAAAGCATTTTCTTAAAAAAAAAAAATGGAGTTTTTACTCATAAAACATCCTGTTTTTTGTTTTTTTTTTAATGAAGTGCAGATAAACTGCAAATTGAAAATTGGTAATGGCCTTTCCCACATTCCCTCCTCATCTCTATCCTGTTTTCAGCCTTCAATGTGTGAACATTAATTCATCACAGGACGAGAGTGACTGCTTTCTGATCCAAAAATCGTGACATATGATCTGATAAAGAATCTGTGTGTATGTATCATGTCTTTCAGAGGTATAAAAGGAAAATTCCAGTTATACACTTAATGAAATGCCTTTATTAAACAGAAAATTGCAAAACAAAATTTTTTTAAGGGAGGGGAATATCCAGGAACATCCAGAATATAGGCTCACTGAAAATATAGGTCATTGAATGTTTCAGAGGAAAATAAGCAAAAGGAAAGCTGCATGTTAGGACAGAAATAAAACATGATAAAGTGTCTCTGCAAAAAAGCACCATCGTGCTAGATCACACAAACCACAAGGAATGCGATGCTGGTATAAAAGTGGACCCCGCCACAGGTCTTTCTGTGCCTCTGGGGTAACACACCAGGCGGGGACACAAAGGGCGCTCTGTTAGTTCTTTCCAGCTCAGCCCATCAGCCTTAGAAAGAGTCATAATGTCTCTATGTGTGTCCTGTCACCTTTCACCAAGGATTCATGAACAATGAGGCTTAGTGGTAAAATAAAGAATCTGCCTGACAATGCAAGAGATGCGGATTTGATCCCTGGGTGGGGAACATCCCCTGGAGTCAGAAATGGCAACCCACTCCATTATTCTTGCCTGGAAAATTCCATGGACAGAGGAGACTGGCAGGCTACAGATCATGGAGTCACAAAGGGTCGGACAGGACTGAGTACGCATGCACGTCATGAACGATCGATACATTGATAAAACAAATAGGAATTTGAAATCCAGACTGGGGAAAGTATAAGTAAGAAGAAGAAACCAAACCAAGGGGGATGGGTAGAATATAAATATGCATGCGTTAAGGGTCTTCATTATTGCTGAGCTTTACATTTGACTTGGTGCTTCCTGACAGTCAAAACAAAACTGGAACAAAGTAGGTTTTCAGGATTTTACTGTTAAAGAAGAAAAACACCGTAGTCATTAAGAGGAAGCTGAGTGCCACCTGGTTTGTTCCTTTGAGTTTCATATGTCGGGCCCACTGAGGGTGTGAACAGTGTCCTCTAGCTTTCTTCTTTGTCTTATTAAGTCCTCATCATCTGGCAGCCCCTCAGACTGGGTTGATTCTCTCAGTTCAGGTGGCCACGTTACAGATGGCCACGGACCTCTCCTTTGTGGTACTTACCTTAGAAGTACATTTACATCTACTCGTGAGCTTATTTTGACAGTTTGCCTTCTCCACTAGATTTTAAGTCTCGCGAGGCCAGGGCCATGTTGCCTTCAGTGTTTGGCATAATCCTGGCACACTGAGCTCTCAGTAAATACTCGTCTGAACAAATGAGTGAGGCAGAAGCAGCCTGGGATTTTATGTGATTCTTGTAGCACTCTCACAGAAAACCAAGGTTCTTTCAAGGGCACAAGCTATCTCTTGTCCAGAAAGCTCGATCACCTTGTCTAGTAGCTCTCAGAATGTCTCCAAGTTCATTTTACTCCACCGTATCCTTCAGAAATTGCAACAACCCTAGGGCACTGTGCGCCTGCTATAAGTCCGATCCCGTAGTAGGCACTTGGTGCGTGTTGATGCTTGCCCTCCCAGAAAACTGAGGCTCAGGGGAGGGAGAGGGCTTGCCCAAGGTCACATAGCTGGTAAGAGAGTGTAGGTCTGTCTGAGGGCACTCAGGGAGGTCTGAGTGCATGCTGTTTCCTTTCTGCCTGCTGTGCTGAGCCTGAGCCACAAGTGCCTGTGTGAGTTATGGGTTCTTATCTCTTGGCAATTAGAGCAGCACAGCACGGTGTTTCTGGCACAGGCCATTGCTGCTCTCTGACAGCTGTTACATTCCAGTCTTTCTTGAGTTGGGGAAAAAAAGCCCACACCTGGGGTTGGCCACGGCAGTCTCAGAACTCATTCCTCCTGGCTTTTGCACACAGAGAATGTGTTTATTGCTCTTGTCACGCTGTCTCCTGAACTGCAGGCGCATTAAAGTTGAATATTATTTTCATAAAAGTCACTAGGGAGAAAGAGAGAAGAGAGGCACAATTTGGTTGTCTCGGGGAATAATTGGATTTGCCCAGTGATTGGGAGAGTGGAGGCAGGAAATGACAACGTGCCAGGACATACATGTGATGGTACGTTTGATTCCAGATTTGTCAGGCATGTGTTTTTAATTACTTTGTATCCGTTGTCATTTTTTGACTAGGGACCTAATTTTTAGAATGGGGTTTATTATTATATTAAACTTTGTCCACTCCTTAAGACTGGCAAATGGGAGATTCTCATGGCTCAGTGTTGCCACCTACTGGGTACTGCGTGGAGTATCAGTCTTCAGAAAGAGGACAATAAAACACATTTCAAGTTGCAACAAGGCATAATTTGATCTGTCTGTTCTTCCACAAGCTTGCAAGTCCTCAGGGTGAGCCTTGTAAGCATCTGTCATTACTGTGTGCTCTGGAGTGTCAACATACCGGTTCCATTGACTTCCGGTGATTAAAAAAAATACCGCTTTTCCTTTGCTTCTTTGAGGATGAACCGCCTCAAAAACATTTGCTGCTTGCACATGGGGATCTGAATAATTGCTATAGTCAGGTTTATGTTAGAGAATGTTCCCGAAGAAGGCACTTAAGGGGATGCTTGTAAACGTGATGAGGCTTTTGGTTCCATCTTTGACCCACTAGTCTCAGTAAGGGTTTTGGCTCCTGTCAGTGATTTAGAAAACCTAGTAATTTTTATGTCTCCAAAGTTGTGTTCCCAGGCTCCTGGTTATTTCATGTCCTAAAGCTTGTTTCTGCATTTATAAGAACACAAGAGAATAGCAGCGGGCATCGACATGCCTGTGCCTCTCTATACCGGAACAGGACTGACTGATTCCAGCCTTGTTTGTCATTTGGTTTAGATTGAGTCTTATTCTGATTTCCTTCAGTGGCTTTGACAAGTCTTATTTGCAAGATGAAACAGCACAGTTATTGAACTAGCATCCTCTTCCTGGTTTGAATGGTAAGAGCCACAAAATCATCCATACATAAAAAGGACATAAGATTTCACCCATTTTCCCTATAAATTATTGTTTAGGAAAATAGGGACAAGAAAATGTAAAAAATGTAAGTGCTAGTTATTACCAGACTCATGTCTTTTTTTAACAAGAGATAAAATTTTTAAGTGTTTTACATAATAATTAGGGCATTTGCTCCCCCAACCTCCAATTAATATCCATGATAAACAACCTTTATTGATTACATAAATCTGAAAGCTTAGTATCCAAGTATGTCTGTGCTCAGTCTCAGTCGTGTCTGACTCTTTGTGACTCTATGGATTATAGCCCACTAGGCTCCTCTGTCCACAAGAAATTCCAGGCAAGAATACTGGAGTTGAGTGTTGTATTTCCTGCTCCAGGGATCCTCCCAACCCAGGGATTGAACCTGTGTCTTCTGGATCTCCTGCATTGCAGGCGGATTCTTTACTGTCTGAGCCACCAAAGAAGTGGGGAAACCTAACTATGTGTCTGTCCATCTATTGCTTTATCTTATTACACAGTGGATTCAAAGCAGCTTATGGGAAAGACATAAAATATGAATGAAAAATAAAACAATCAGCACCAACAAGAGTATAAATTATTCTAGGAGATTAAGCCCAAGGAGACAGGAGAATCCGAACAGCCTGGTACTGTTTCTGTTAAGCTAAAAAGCCACTTCATTTTACATGTTGATGTAGCCATTTTTTAAAAAAGCTGCTTGGAGGCTGCTTTCAGTTTTGGAAAGCTCTGTGTAAACACGGACAGCTTCGTGTTCCTGACATTTCAGCTGAACTTTTAAAATTGCCTTTTTTTTTTTTTTTACCTTCCAACCTCTACCTGACTTCCAGCACATACCCACTTCCTCTGAGCCAAGGTAGTGTCAGTACTGAAAGTATTTTATCAAATGAGGTTGCTGTTTTTCTGGAAATGGTGTAGCCGGGAGGTCAGCTGGCCATTTGGGAAGCCTGAATGTGGGAGGCTTATTTTGGAAACCCTTTCATTATTATCACACTTGTGAGCAATTCCAAGACTTGCACCCGGATGGGCTTCGATGATAAGAGGACTGAAAAAAACGGAGTATTGAAGTGGAAGAGGGGGGCAGAAGTCCTTTTCTCACAAGCCGGCAGCATGCCTGATAAACTTCCTTTCACGCCTCCTGAGTCCAACCTCTCCTCTAGGACCTCCAGCCTTGGTGTTGCCTTTGGGGGATCAGGCATGCTGGGGGTCATCTTGATAGAATTTGGCCCAGTAGGCTCCCAGGAAGCTGGTCCAGGGTGGGGCTGGGGTACAGACTTGTCCAGACCACAGAGGGCAGCTTGTGCAGGGTGCTTTCAGCCTCAGAGCAGTGTGAGATGCCGCTGTGCCCTGGCTTGTTACAACCAACCAGAGGTCTGTAGCTGGAACAGCTCCTCTTCCAAAAAGCCAGGAGTCATGTGATGATGAGACCCCTCTGATTACATCTCCAGCCCTGGCCTTCCCTTTAAGTGGAGGCTTCCACAGCTCACTGCTTTCAGGACTTGTCCACTCAGAAATCTAATAGATGCCTCAGACCAACAAGTCTCAAACTGAGTTCTTGGTTGATTTTAATGCCCTCCTTTCCTTTGATTTTTTTTTTCCCCCTTCCCCAGGCTTAACCATCTCAGGAAACTGCACTGGCATCCACTCTGTTGCTCAAATCAAAAACCTGGGAGTCTTTTTTGCCTGTCTCTTTCCTACACGCCTGTCATAAATCCCATCACTGAGTGCCCTTGGCTCTGCTACCAAGACATTTTGCACAGCTGCATCCCCTCAGCATTTTCACTGTTACATTCTTGGTCATCCTTCATCCTCTCTTGCCTGTTCTCCTGTGGTAGTCTCTTTAGCTAGTGTTGCTATTTCTCCCTACCTCTTTTCAATAAGAGAGGCACTGCAGCCAGACCATCTGGGTTTGCATACCAGATCCTCCACTTAATGTGATGAGCAAGTTACCTTATCTTTCTGTGCTTGGGTTTGGAATCTGTAAAACTGGGATAATAATAGTTCTCACAGAAAAAGTTTTCATGAGGATTAAAAGAGATCATACATGTAACATTCTTAGGACAGTTCTGAGCACATAGTTAAGCACTAAAGAAATGTTAGGGTTTTATTGTCCCCAAACCCCCACTCATCCTCCAAATAGCAGCTACAGAAGTCCTTTAAAAAGGCAACTTAGACCATGTGTCTTCCATCACAGTCTTTTCTTTTAAACCCTTCTGTGTCTTCTTATTGCATTTGGAAGAGAATATAATCTCCTACCACGTATTACATGGCCTCCATAACCTTCACTATCTGACTCCCCAGTTTCCTCCTTTACCATCCATCCTACTGGTCACTGAGCTCTAGCTTCACTGTCCTTCCTTTGCAGGAATGCATTTATTTTGCTCCCACTTTGCTGAAAGTGTTTCTCTACCAGATCTTAGTTTAAATGTTGCGGCTTAGGCCTTTCCTGATACATACCCTGAACCACCATTTCACTCTGTCAGGTCACCGCTTTGTTTCTTCATAGCAGACATCAGTCTCTAATATTATTTACTTGTTTATTATCTGTATTTTGTCCCTCTTTCTCTTTTGTCACTACTGTATCTCCTGTGCGAACAGTGCCTGATTATAAATGTTGTTGGCATGAACTGCAGCTCTCTAGGCTCCTCTGCCCTCCACTTTCTCCTGGAGTTTGCTCAAATCATGTCCATTGAGTCGGTGACACTATCTAACCATCTCATCCTCTGCCACCCTCTTCTCCTTTTGCCTTCAGTCTTTCCCAGTATCAGGGTCTTTTCCAATGAGTCATCTCTTTGCATCAGTTGGCCAACATATTGGAGCTTCAGCAACAGTCCTTCCAATGAATATTTGGGGTTAATTTCTTTAGGATTGACTGGTTTGATCTCCTTGCAGTCCAAGGGACATTCAGGAGTCTTCTCTAGCACCACAGTTTGAGAGCATCAATTGGGTGCTCAGCCTTCTTTTTGGTCCAGGTCTCACATCTGTACATGACTACTGGAAAAACCATAGCTTTGACTATATAGACCTTTGTTGGCAAGGTGATGTCTCTGCTTTTTAATACCGTGTTTAGGTTTGTCATGGCTTTCCTTCCAAGGAGCAAACATCTTTAATTTCATGGCTGCAGTCAGCATCCGCAGTGATTTTGGAACCCAATAAAATGAGATCTGTCACTGCTTCCACTTTTCCCCCTTCTATTTGCTATGAAGTGATGGGACTAGATGGCATGATCTTAGTTTTTTGAATGTTGAGTTTTAAGCCAGCTCTTTCACTCTCCTCTTTCACTCTCATCAAGAAGCTCTTTAGTTCCTCTTCACTTTCTGCCATTAGAGGTCCTAATAAATGTTTATCTATTGACCAAGTAATGGAAGCTGCCATAATTATTTAGTACTTACTATGTTCCACATACTTTCACAATTCTGTTACTTATTCCTCATTACATTATTAAGGTGATAGATATTTTAAAACCCATTTTACAGTTGAGCAAATAGAATGGCTGAGAGAAGAAAAAACTTATCTGGGGCCAACAAGCTGGCAAGTGGTTAAGCCAAGATAATTTAACTTATATCTGGCTGAGTCCATGCAGTGTTTCTATGATGAAACTAGTGAATTCATGGGGTTTGTACCTGGTGTATGAATGCAAAGTGAGTCTAGACAAGTATCAAGCTTTCATTATTCTCATCCTTTTTAAAAGATAACAGTTTTAGAGCCCTTCTTATGTGCTGGTTCGTATTTTCTTTTTTCCTGGTGTTTTTCATCATGCCCTAGATTTGCTGCAATTTTGTTGAGGTTTCACAAGATGTAGCAATTGGATTCATTCAGTTTAGATTATGAATTAATTCAAGTCAGCACTCTTGCCTGGAAAATCCCATGGACGGAGGAGCCTGGTGGGCCGCAGTCCATGGGGTCGCTAAGAGTCGGACAAGACTCAGTGACTTCACTTTCACTTTTCACTTTCATGCATTGGAGAAGGAAATGGCAACCCACTCCAGTGTTCTTGCCTGGAGAATCCCAGGGACGGGGGAGCCTCGTGGGCTGCTGTCTGTGGGGTCACACAGATTCGGACACGACTGAAGCGACTTCAGCAGCAGCAGCAGCAGCAGCAGCAGCAGGGTGATGCCTGCTAGGAGGTTAGGAGAGATGGGTGTGTTAGGTCCTCATGGCCTTGTAGCTTCAAATTTTTCAAAGTGTGGGCTCCAGGCCACAAAGAGCCAAATCAACTTGGGTTGTTTGCTAATATGGGATTCTTGGGCTCACCCTAGAATGAGTGGCATGAGATTCTCTAGGGGTGGACCCCTGGAATGTACTTTTTTACAGTCAACCGAGGTTATTTTGATTAAAATGGATGTATGATGATCACTGGTCATAGATATGTTCTAGCTAATTAGGTGTTTTGTGATTTGATTTTGTTCTTGAATTAAAAAAAAATTTGTAGAGCTACATATTTATTAATTTTTTATTTTTATCAAAACTTATTTGCATGGTTTTTAGTCACTGACCATGGAGCAAATAGCTTTTTTCCTATTCTTAATGGCTGTCAAGCTCTAAGGCCCAGACCCAAGCTGGCTGCTTTGGTCAGTATGTTCAGTGTTTCCTGCTTAGGGGAACAGAGTGCCTCATCTCTGTCCCGGTGCTGTTGCTTGGCTGTGTGTGCATCGGCAGGGGGTGGGCAGGGTTGAGGCTAGTCTGTTCTCAAGGGGGCTAGGTAGTTGTACAAGAGCAGACCTTCTCATACATTTGGTCCCATTAAAATTACTTTCAAAAATCAAGTTTGTTCTTATTACCTCCTTTCCAGAAACAATTCTGGACAAACCAAAATCCCAGATCTGGCAGTCTGTGCTTCCCTCTTCTCTGTTTCCTCTCTAAACAAGGTCCCATGTTGTAATAGATGCCATAACAGTAAAATTAGCTTTATTAGACTCTAGGTGGACTTAAAATGTCACCTAATGGCAGCTCTGTCTGGCTGGGAAGTCATGTGCTTCATTTTGAGCAGAGAATGCAGTTG
The DNA here is from genome assembly GCF_032452875.1 of Bos javanicus. NCBI lineage: Eukaryota > Metazoa > Chordata > Mammalia > Artiodactyla > Bovidae > Bos > Bos javanicus. The sequence continues at coordinate 35,630,700 of NC_083882.1, forward strand.
GTTACTGTGCCTGGTAGGGGACTTAATGATTATTGAATTAAAGTGGCCAAATAATACAAGCATCCTTCATCTTTAGATGCTGCCCTGATGGTTCCTAGCTATTGTGTTTTGAGAAACCTGTGCCTCCAGCTTGGATTTTTAATCCCACCTGCCAATGGCACCCCACTCCAGTACTCTTGCCTGGAAAATCCCATGGACGGAGGAGCCTGGTGGGCTGAAGTCCATGGGGTTGCTAAGAGTCGGACACGACTGAGCGACTTCACTTTCACTTTTCACTTTCCTGCATTGGAGAAGGAAATGGCAACCCACTCCAGTGTCCTTGCCTGGAGAATCCCAGGGACGGCGGAGCCTGGTGGGCTGCCGTCTATGGGGTCGCACAGAGTCGGACACGACTGAGGCGACTTAGCAGCAGCAGCAGCAGCAGCCTTCTGTCCATGACTTAAGAGTTCCTGAGTTATGCCACAGGACAAAGTCAGCACAGCTGTATTTCCCACCTCACCTCCCTCATCTGGTTTGCGAGCACTCTTCGTTCTCAGAAAGCTTGAAATATGAGGCAAATTGCAGTTTACCACCCTTGTGCCAAAGAACTAACAATTAACCAGCTCCTTCTCCTCCCCAAAGTTCTAGATCACTTTGTCCTAGTACTGTTATAAAGAAAAAGTGAAAGTGTTAGTTGCTCAGTCAGGTCCGACTCTTTGCAACCCCATGGACTATAGCCCACCAGGCTCTTCTGTCCATGGTATTCTCCAGGCAAGAATACTGGAGTGGGTAACCATTCCCTTCTCCAGGGGATCTTCCTGACCCAGGGATTGAACCCTGGTCTCCTCCTGTGCTGCAGGCAGATTCTTTACCATCTGAGCCACCAGGGACATTCACCCCTTACAAGAAAAGTAGAGCCTTTATTAGGCTGTTTAACATCAAGGAAACTGAGGCACACATCATTCATCTAGTTACTGGCTCAGCCTGGTCTGATTTATGGCCTGTGGCACCATCAGATATGGAAAAAGCAGGCTGAATAGTTTTTGGTCCTCAGGACCAAGGGTATATGCTTTATATGTTCTCAGCTTATTAAGAGCCTAGAATATTTGGTAGAGACTTTTAGGGGTAGGAGATCCATTAGTGAATGGTCGTGGCTGCTTCATTTTGGACCCTTTAATCTAAGCTTTAAGCATTATTATAAGCACAGCCCAGGAGGTAAATGTAAAAATAATTTTCTTGCCAGTTTTTCCTGCATGGTATCCTAGCGACGATGTACTGTCTGTCCTTGGGTGTTGGGGCACCAACTGGGGCAGTATCAGAGCTTGCAGAGAGAAGGGATATGAAAGGCCTGGTCAGAGTCACCCCTTTTAAAGTCAAGGCATAGTTTCTTTTTATCTTTTGGAGGATTTTTAACCCCTTTGTTTTTAAGCAGTAGTTTATTTTCTGATTATCTCGGTAATATATCTTTATTGTCAGACCACTTGGAAAACACAGAAAATCCTAAGGAACGAGATAAAAGCTCTAATTCCAGTATTGTTAACATTTTGGTAATTGTCTTCTTTTTTTTTTTAAGTGTCTTATTTGGCTGTGCTGGGTCTTAGTTGTGGCGCACAGGATCTTTATTTGTGGCATGCAGGATCTAGTTCCCTGACCAGGGGTTGAACCTAGGCTCCCTGCGTTGGGAGGGCCAAGTCTTAGCCACTGGACCACTAGGGAAGTCCTGGTAAATATACTTCTGGTCGTTTTTTCCTCTGAACTCTAATACAGTGCTTGGGTTCTTAACTCAGCATTTAAGGGGGGAAAAAAAATCTCATGAAGTGAAGGTTACCCTAAGCCACATGGACAGTAATTTTTATGCACTCTAAAGTTGGGAAACCATTGAAATAGACTCAAAGAAAAAACAACAGAAAAATCTATATGAAAAGTCTGGGGGAAAAACCATTCTATCCCATGGACGGAGGAGCCTGGTGGGCTGAAGTCCATGGGGTTGCTAAGAGTCGGACATGACTGAGCGACTTCACTTTCACGAGTTGGAGAAGGAAATGGCAACCCACTCCAGTGTTCTTGCCTGGAGAATCCCAGGGACAGGGCCGCCTGGTGGGCTGCCATCTATGGGGTTGCACAGAATCGGACACGACTGAAGCGACTTAGCAGCAGCAGCAGTTTTAATATTAAGTTTCTTTAACTTTCATATGGTTAGTAGATTTACTTGTGAGGATGACATGCGATAGAGCCATCACATTTTGGTGTAAGAGGTGGGTTTGAGTCATCCAGTAAGAAAAATGAGCACAGTACCATTCTACCATAGGTGCTCACCACCCCCCTCAAACCTACACACACACACACACACACACACACACACACACACACGTACACACAATTGGGATCATTTATCTTGTAATCTTCATCTCATTTTATTCAATAGTAAATATTCTGTATATCAGTTTTAAAGTTGCATATATTCAATTACAAAGATATACCACAGCTTATTAACCAATCATTTGCTTTTACAAATCTGTGTTCATTCATAATTATGTCTTGATAAATTCTTAGATGTGGAATTGATGTTTCAAAGGATATGTACACTTTTACAGGTTTTAAATCATATAGCTAATTTGTCCCCAGGAACATTATGTGTTTCTTTCAAAGTGTCTACTTCCCAGCATCACTGGAAATTATTATTCAAAAGAGTCTTTCACAGCATGCCTTTTGGATGACCCATGGCTTCTGTTCATTGCCTGGCCAATTTATCCTGGAAAGAATAAAAGAAATGAGTCTAGAGATGATAAATGCTTGTGGCCAGGTTCATGTTGAAGGAATGGGGACAGATGACAGGAAAAGGGTGAGCTTGGAGACCATTTCTTTACTCCTGCTTCCAAGTTATCTACAGCAGAGATCTTTTAAGTGGTGAATACTTAAAGGGCATATAGAGCTTTAAAAGCACATTCATTGATAATTTTTTAATTTGGAAAATGATTTGATGTCATCATAGATGCTACAGAATAGGAATGACATTTGTATGTTTATCCAAAAGGGAGTACTGGCTTTAAAAAAAAAATGTAGAAATGCTGTTCTAATCTAAGCCTTCACTTGAGATAAAGAAACTGAAACCAGAGAGTGGAAGGCATTTCTTTAGAGGCATAGCCATACAGCAAATTGATGATGGAGTTGGTTCCCAACTACCTGTCAGAGCTCAGTGATGACGTGGACCAGCCTAGTTCCGGGGAGATGAGAAAGCAGACATAGGGCCTCTTTGGACGATGGGCCAGGCTCTCTTCTAGGGCCTGTGAGCTGTCTCTTGCCCCTCGTGGACAAAGGCCTAGGTGTTTTGGGCATGGCAGTTCACCTCTGCTTGATTCTCCCCACCTGTCAATGGGAGCAGGTCTACACTTTAATAACCAGGGTTTTTGCCTGAACTTTCCCTCCCCTGGGTAACTTGTGTTCATACCTCAGCAGTTCAAAAGTAACTTCTTCTGGGAAGCCTTTCCTGACTGCTAAGATAGTTTAGGGTCCCTGTGTGCAATCTTATAGCACCTCTTACCTTTAATACCCTTGTCACAGTTATAATTACCTTGCTTTGTTTTTAATATCTCTCTCCTGGACTAGACTATCTGCTTTATGAGTGTAGGACTCTATGAGTGTAGGAATATTGTTTATCTTCTGTTGCTCCTGGCATATACTAAGCCTTAATAAATGCTTGAATGTTTGACTATTTGGATGGATGCTAATTAGTGAATTAGAAATGTGTGTGGGCTGCTGGGTGGTGGTGTCTCTGATTGCCTGCAGAACCAGGAGAGCTGTTCCTTATGGCCAAGGGCATTGGGAGAAGAGAGAGTGAAAGGAGACCCAGTTGAGGCTGCTGGTGTAGCGACAAGCCGGAGGGTATGGTCTGCATCCCTGGGTGCGCCATAGCGGCCTCCTGGGTGGAGGGGTCAGCAACCACATCCAACCAAGTATTCATTCCTGGCCTGGCAGAATCAACCCGGTAATTTAGTGGAGGTGGTTAGAGAGGAGCCTCCTTGAGTCATTCTGGGGAAGAGAATTCAAGGTCAGGACTCTCCTTGGCGGGGAGAGGACAGCAACCCAGGTCACCTGCGACCCGGTCTTCATAGTCGATGGGCACTTGCAGCAGCGGCTGTAAGGTCTGTGGCTGGCTGGGCGCCAGAGCAGCGCTGCTGGTCGGCGGCAGGTCCTGCCCCCTCCGCCGGTTTCCCTCCCCCTCCTCCGCCTCCCAGCCCACTCCCGCTTGCAGCATCCTCTGCAAGGAGAGGAATGTGCCGCGCTCGGACGCGCGGTCCTGGCCGAGCGGCGGCACCCTGGGGCGCGCTCTGGACCTCCGGGGTCCGCCGTCTGGCGCTGCGCCACGTGCTTTAATCGGCGCTGATGTCAAGTGGGTGTGGGCTCTCAGGGAAAGTCGGCCGAGGACGAGGAGGGCGCGAGATGCGCCGCGGGCGCGCTGAGGGCCCAGCGCGCTCTGCCCCTCAGCGCCGCTGACCAGTGACCGTCCCTGGCTCGCGGACCGGGCTCATGGAGCCGCGGCGCTGCCCGGCCGGGGACGCGTGCCCCGCCGCCCTTGGGGGCTGGCGGGGGCCGCCGCGGGGGGCCTGCAGGTGTGTCCGCGCGCGTCGGAACTTTCGGGGGGCTGCGGGCTGTTTGGGGGCGGGCAGGGCGCAGGGTGCGCAGGCTGCTTCTAGGGGTGCTTTGTGTCTGGGCGCTGGCGTGACGGGAGCCGGTGGGTCCCCGGCCGGCCATCCGCGTGGGAGCCGCAGCTCGCCGCCGGAGTTTCAGGGAGAGAATTCATTGAGCCGGCGACCGGCTTTGGGTTACTCATCGGGAAGGGCGCCGAGGAGCAGCCTTGTTGTTTTGAGAATTGGTCTTCAAGTACAGCCTGCATTCATGGTAACAGGATTATCTCTCAGCAGACAGCGCGGTTTCCCGAGATCGGTTGTGGTTGGGGGCACCGGTTGTTCGGGGTGCGGGGGAGGGGAGGTGGGCAAAAGCTACCCGGCCACCCACTCAGCCCCCAAGCCTCCGAGAGCCGGCTTAGGGCGAGGCGAGAGGTCAGCCTCTCGCCGCCGTTGACAGGTCTAGTTTCAGACACACCTTCCCGGAGGAATGCGGAGGCTTTGTTCCAAGGCCCGTCCCAGCCCCGAGCCCAGAAGCCCGCGGGCACGGGGCCGGGACTCCAGGGCCATTACTCATCTTTTCTGGCAACGCCGGCGAGCTCCCGGGTAGGCAAGTTAATTATTAACGTGTCTAGGCTGGAGGGAGGGAATCTGGAAATGAGATTGGTGGGCTGCAGGTCCCCCCCCCCCCCCCCCGCCCTTTTTGGCGCTGGCCATCAAGGTTGAAGCCCAGGGTATTGCAGCCTGTTTCCTGAGAAGGATGCTGCCCTTCCCCCCGTGACCGGCACTCCCGCAAAAGGGCTCCCATTTCTCCCCATTTGTGGGACAGCCGCCACCTTCTCCCCGGAGGGCACAAAGGGAGCAACTCTTGTTTTTTATCTACTTTGGAACTGGCCCGTACCTCTCCTCCTTTGCCTTCTCTAAACAACCTCATTCCCCACCCCCTGCCTCAGAGAGCTTCCAGGCCCAGGTGTCTGAGACCCGAACCCGCAGCCGGCCGTCTGAAGCGTCGGGTGAAGCGCCGCCCTGCCCCACCTCAGTGCGTGCACATCTCCGCCCGGCTCAACAAGTGCCCTGGGGTGTGTTTTCCGGCCCCGGCTCCGTAGGACTGTGGGCGGAGGCAAAAGTGTGCGCGGGGTGGTCACCTGACCCGCCTCTCCCGGTTCCCTCCGCTCGCCGGGAAAGGAGGAGGTCCAGGTGGGGAAGAGCCGAGGGCGGAGCTCCTTGCTCAGGTTTCAGTTTCCCTCCCGGCAGGCTGGGAGAAGGTGGATTCTAAGGCGGGTAGTCTCAGCAGGTGTGCTCTGGGTGCTGTTGCATGAGAATGAGAGGGCTCAGGTCTAAATGGAGGGCGGCGGATGGGCTGGGCTTGGCGGATGGGGCCGGCTGGAGGCCTGAGATTTTGCCTCGGCTGGGGCTTGAGGGAATTGTCACATTCAGCCTTCCTGGAGGCATTGTGCCTTAGAGACCTGGTTCACTGCTGTCTTTGTCAGTTTAGGATAGAGGACTCAGCCTCCTAAGCTGAGGGTTGGCAGATGTATGATGAGAAGATGAGCACCTCTTGGAAGTTGACACTCTTGAGGGTGGAAGAGGGGGCTGGGCTTACGCGGGGGAGGAGTGCAGGGAGGGGGATGTTAGCTCTGACTGTGGGTCTCCCAGGTGGTGCTAGTGGTAAGGAACCTGCCTGCCAGTGCAGGAGACAAGACACGTGAGTTCAGTCCCCTAGGAAAGGGCATGGCAGTCCACTCCAGTATTCTTGCTGGAGACTCCCCATGGACAGAGGAGCCTGGAGGGCTACTGCCCATAGCGTCGCAAAGAGTCGGACATGACTGAAGCAACTTCACACACACGCACATAGGCTGTGAGTTGTATCAGGTTCTGTAAGAGAGGCTGTTGTTGTACCCCACATCCCTCCGTTGTTTTCTGTCCTCTTGCCTCAGTGGCTTGGCTTACTGGGTTCTTCCTGGCTCTGGTTTCCAGGGCTGGACTGTTCTGATGGCTGCCCAGGGACACAGAAGTCTCCATGTCACCCCAGCCTTCTGGGGAGGAAATGAGTGAGGGAAGGTGTGGCTTCAGAGAGCCTGCTGATCCTGACACCCTGGGTTACTGGGGAGTCTGTGCCACCTGTCTTCCCACGGGGTTTGCCGTGTGTACACGCAGCACACCCCTCCCCCAACACACTCGCTTTTAGAGTGGCACCTTCTCCAGCAGTATCCTGAGCTGCTGGGATCTGCTGGCCTGCTGGCACTTTGTGAGTTGAGGATTTGGAGATGGTCCTGATTAAGAACAATTTTTTTTTTTTTTTTAAATTATGGGAAATCTGCCTCAGGCTGCCATCTAATGTCTGCTCACTTTGCAGCCTGCTGGTCACAGCTGAATATTCATTAATAATGGCTTGGCCACTGCCTGGGGAAGCTACTTATGGTGATTCTGTAAAGAGTGGGTGTGTCTCTGGGGGCACCAAGAGCACAGGCCGTCATCAGGGATTGTGATCTTGTGGGGAAAGTGAGGCAATTGTTAGGCTGTGGGACTGTGGAGTGAATGGGGGTTGGGGGGATCAGGGTCACTGAGAGTGGTAGGGTCAAAGGATTGAGCAGGGATGGTTTGGAGATTCCCCCAGTGTGTCCTGATCTGCTGTCTGTGCTGGGCACAGCGGGCTGGGCTGAGTGGGTTCAGCATCAGCTGAGGCCTCTGTCCTGGGACCTGACTGCCCCTGCCACCTGGGGAAAGGGTCCTCCTCTCTCTGGTGGCTCAGCTGGTAAAGAATCCTCCTGCAATGTGGGAAACCTGGGTTTAATCCCTGGGTTGGGAGGATCCCCTGGAGAAGGGAAAGGCTACCCCACTTCAGTATTCTGGCCTGGAGAATTCCATGGACTGTATAGTCCATGGGGTTGCAAACAGTCAGGGAATGAGTCACTTTCACTTTCACTTTCTCTATATACACCAGCTCCTGGACTTCTCCCTTCCCTTTTAACAGCAGTGCTGGGTTTAATGATGGCGGTTACTGTGTTCTTCAGCCCCAGCTCTGGCAGGGAGCTTCATCCTGGGATGGGCAGCTGGAGAAAGTACCCAGGCTAAGAGAGAGGTGCTTCTGAAGGTTTGTTCTGAATCACATAAGATCAAGAGGAGAAACAGAATGGACACCCTGGCAGCCTTTACAGTCATGGTTTGTAAAATACAGAATTCCTCTGTACGTTTTATATTGTCTCTGTGAAGAGAAAAGAGGCTAGTTATTCTAGGCCTGTGCCCTGTGGGTCTCCAGGTGAGGGGAGAGAGAATGATGAGGAGTTAATTGAGGCAATCAGGTTGTGGCATTTTCCCTGCCGCCTTGGGTTCAAACTCAGCCTTTGCTATTTACTTGCTTCATGTTTGTGGGGCTGAATCTGTCTCAGTTTTTCTTCACCCCCTCCCTCAAGCAGGATAGTTATGAGGATTATACACGATGTTTGCAAAGGATTGAACACAGTGCTTGTTCATTGGTAGCTTTAAAAATAAATTAATTAAAGATAACTAGAGGATCTTTCGGAGAAGGCAATGGCAACCCACTCCAGTACTCTTGCCTGGAAAATCCCATGGATGGAGGAGCCTGATGGGCTGCAGTCCATGGGGTCGCTAAGAGTCGGACACGGCTGAGCGACTTCACTTTCACTTTTCACTTTCATGCATTGGAGAAGGAAATGGCAACCCACTCCAGTGTTCTTGCCTGGAGAATCCCAGGGACGTGGGAGCCTGGTGGGCTGCCATCTATGGGGTCACATAGAGTCGGACACAACTGAAGCGACTTAGCAGCAGCAGCAGAGGATCTTTGGAGCAGTAGCTGAGAGAGTTTTTTTTTCATAGACGATAAGAACATTAGAACTGCCATTTTGTGCCCACCCCAGAGGCCAGACCTGGGCTCATAGCGGGTCAGGTATGAGAATTGTCCTGGAAAATTTCTTCTGATCTTCACATTAAGATTGTTTTCTAGTCTCAGATTTTCAGAGGCCTTGGATCTCCCATGAAATCCCTAACTGCAGGCACAGAGCATAGTTGAGCTGGGAAGGTAGCATCCCTCAAACTTTTGCTAATGCAGCCGTCTCTGGTCCAGCCTTGACTGTGGGTTGTTAGTGCTAAGAACCACCAGACACCTGGCACTTTTTAATCTGTGTAATTCTGGAGAAGTCCTTTTATCTCTTTGAGCCAGTGTTTTGTGAGAGTAATGAAACCTGCCTCACACAGTTCTTGTGGTCAAATGCAGTAGTATATGCAAACCTCACGCGGCACGCTGGTAATGACCGATAGCTTGTGTGTGTGCTCACTTGTCATTTAGTTGTGTCCAGCTCTTTGCAACCCCAGGGACTGTAGCCTGCCGGGCTCCTCTGTCCATGGAATTACTAATGTACCAGACTTAGACTGTTCTTAGAACAGTCAATCCTCACAACAATTTATGGTGTGGTTAATTACTGCCCGGGCTTTCCTGGTGGCTCAGAGGGTAAAGCGTCTGCCTGCAATGCAGGAGACCTGGGTTCGATCCCTGGGTCAGGAAGATCCCCTGGAGAAGGCAATGGCAACCCATTCCAGTACTCTTGCCTGGAAAATCCCACAGACAGAGAAGCCTGGTAGACTTACAGTCCATGGGATTGCAAAGAGTCGGACACGACAGAGCGACTTCACTTTCTTTCTTTCTTTTCTTTCTTTCTTAATTACTGCCCGCACCTTATTGATGAAAAAGTTGACTATTAGGAGTTAAAATTGTTTTCGTTGCGTGGCTGACCCTCTGCGGAAGACGTGCATCTGAAGATCTCTGCCTCCCAGAGTAGGAATAAACTGAAGTTTGTGCAGATCCGTCTGCATATCGTCTCAAGCTAGCTCTCGATATGTTTGTAAAATGACTAGAAGAAGTCCTTATTGGTCATTTTGGCTTTTCAGTGCTACTCTGTTGTCCACTCTGCCTTACGCCCACAGGCTCAATGGGGCTTACAGACTCAGTACCTTCTTGGCTGTTACGTTTAAGTGTCATTTGTATGGGACTGTAACCCTCTTGTGCTCACGCACTTAATGGTGCCTTTTAAGGAGGTTGTTGGTGGATCAAAGATAGTTGATATTAGGATAGAGGTGGAAGGTACATAAAAGGGATTGTACATGAGCTTGCCTCAGTGGTGGGCAACACTTAGAAACTGAGGATCAGTTGTACCTCCTTCTGACGTGAGTGTAATTCATGTAAATAAACTAAATGTTTAAGGATTTAAGAAAGAAGAAAGGTTGCTAGTTTGATTTGACTTTAGGCAGAAGAAATATTTGTTTGGTTTAGAGCCAACCACTAGGCTTAAAGTTTTCAAGGTCCTACCTTTCTAACGGTTCTGGTTAGCTGTTTTGCTTCCTTGCCTCTGCTCCACAGCATCTGCCAACAGGCACTCAGGTCTGAAGTTTCAAATGTGTTAAGAAAAAAAAAAAAAAAGGAGCGGGGAGAAAGAAACAAAACACCCTGTGAAAATAAGGACTCAGTGGCTGGTGGTATTTCAAACACGGGTGGTGCTCATTAAGAGGGAGTTATGATCACAGCCTCAAATTCATTCTGATTACTTTTGTAGCACATTTATAGGAGAAGAAAGAGGCTACAAGTTTGTGGGTCATTCTTTTTATGACAGGAATAACATTTATGGGGGGGTATGACACAAGGGAATAAAGGTCTGGCTAGGAATAAAGAGAGAAAAGCAACTGGCGGGCCTTGGCCATGCTCAGAAGATTCCAGAGCTCTTGTTAGCAGAGAGTTTTCACAGTGCGGACCTCGGTGCCCCATTTCCCACAGCAGCCTGGTGATGTCGTCAGGGTGGCATTGTTCCTGTCATTTTACTGGAAAATGGAGTGACTTGCCTGAGGTCAGGTACCCAGATATGTAACGGTGGAGACCGGACCCCGGGTCTCTGACTTTCTGTCTCAAAAGCAAGCAATCTCATTTATTCTTGTGACGATTTCGTGTTTCCAATTTGGACACATGATGCAAAACATAGACTATTATAAAGGGAGATCAAATCAGGGAATCATGGCCCAGGCACCAGAGACAACCATTGTGTACATTTTGGTGAATTTCTAAAGAGACTTTTGTTTTATGAAGAGGGAACGTTTGTTTTTGTCAGAGAAAAATTGCTAGTCATATGTCTCTGGGCATCTCCAGTTTCCTGTCTTGGAGCAGGCACTCCTTCTGTAAGCTTTGATTCCCTACACATTCAGCCCAGGTTCTTTATTTTATGTGACACACAGCACTAGGCACAGTGGGGGAGAGAAAGATGAGCAAAACATTGCTGCCTTTATAATTAAGCAGGAGAGACAGACGTGTACTCAACCAATTAGTCCAGGTATAACCATAATAGCAAACAGTGACTGCATCCGGCTCTGGCCTGCGTGCTTTAGACGAGGTATTCATACTTAATCCCCAGGCAACCTTGTGAAGGAGGTAGTAACCGTTTCACAGTTGTAGAAAGCCTATGAGGTTAAATGACCCGCCTAAAATGATAAAACTGACAACCATCCAAGTTGAGATTCAAATCTAGATTCAAACCCATTATAAGACCAAGTGCCCTCTCTTTTGAAAATCCCTTAAAAGAGAAGCACAAAGTCAAAGTCTTTTGAGATGAGGGAAGGTGTGGCATACACCCCTTTATCATTCTCTGTCATCCTTTTATTTCTTCTGGTATCTTTCAAGATGAATGATTCTAATTATTTTGAGTGATATTCATTACCTTTTTCAAAAGTTTCCTGCTTGGATTCTTTTGCTTATTGGGACCAGATCAGATCAGATCAGTCGCTCAGTCGTGTCCAACTCTTTGCGACCCCATGAATCGCAGCACGCCAGGCCTCTCTGTCCATCACCAACTCCCAGAGTTCACCCAGACTCACGTCCATTGAGTCAGTGATGCCATCCAGCCATCTCATCCTCTGTCGTCCCCTTCTCCTCTTGCCCCCAATCCCTCCCAGCATCAGAGTCTTTTCCAATGAGTCAACTCTTCACATGAGGTGGCCAAAGTATTGGAGTTTCAGCTTTAGCATCAGTCCTTCCAAAGAAATCCCAGGGCTGATCTCCTTGCAGTCCAAGGGACTCTCAAGAGTCTTCTCCAACACCACACTTCAAAAGCATCAATTCTTCGGTGCTCAGCCTTCTTCACAGTCCAACTCTCACATCCATACATGACCACAGGAAAAACCATAGCCTTTACTAGATGGACCTTTGTTGGCAAAGTAATGGCTCTGCTTTTGAATATGCTATCTAGATTGGTCATAACTTTCCTTCCAAGGAGTAAGCGTCTTTTAATTTCATGGCTGCAGTCACCATCTGCAGTGATTTTGGAGCCCAGAAAAATAAAGTCTGACACTGTTTCCACTGTTTCCCCATCTATTTCCCATGAAGTGATGGGACAGGATGCCATGATCTTCGTTTTCTGAATGTTGAGCTTTAAGCCAACATTTTCACTCTCCACTTTCACTTTCATCAAGAGGCTTTTTAGTTCCTCTTCACTCTCTGCCATAAGGGTGGTGTCATCTGCATATCTGAGGTTATTGATATTTCTCCAACCCCACGTCCAAGGAGCCGTGGCTGCATGGGCGCAGGAGGGCCTAGAGGAGCTATCCCACGTTATTGGGACCACTTGATAATAAATCTCATAATCTCAGAATGGGAAAAAAATAGCAAAGTTGTCCAGACCATTCTCTTTATTTTGTCATTTTGGGGAAACTGAATGTCAGAGAAGGGGCCTGACATGTGCATACCTAATAGTTGTTGGTTGAGTTAGGACTGGAAATCAGGTTTTTTCACCAAAGTTTTCCCAAATGTAACAGGATATGGGCTAAAACCAGGGTGAATATTTTAAATTTTAATAGTTTTATACATGGGTATAGGATTTTTTTCAAGTGAAATATGGCTAGAATATTAAACTCATCATTTGGCAGCTACTGTTGCTTAGGATGTGTCTAAAGTCTGCACTGTCTATTTAAAGAAAAAAGTAGAAGTACAGGTTGGACAGGGAGGAGGCAGAATAGTAGAGGTGGTGCGTGGGCCACGTGTGGATAACATTTGGGACCCAGTGCAGATACACCAAGCTGTATTCTCTGAGATTTGCTTGCCCTACCTACTTGGTTCTTTGAGGAGCAAAAAGAAGTGGGGCAGCGCCTTGTGGAATCATATTACTTGCTAGACATTTACCTGTAGGTCAGTATTAATGGGTTCACCGTATGTATACTGTATATTGAGAAAGCTCAGAGAGGTTGATTAACAAGTCCGTGGTCACACAGGGCAGTTGGAGAGTGAGAGTTCAGACCCAGCTGGGGCTCCTTCCCTTGGCCCTGCTTGCTACCGGCCACATTCCACAAGGTGGGCGCGCCCTACACTCAGTCTGAGCTGGTTATCCAAGATTCTGACACCGTCTTCTTCAGGTACCAGGCTCAAGTGGAAATGATTGTGATTGGGTTGCTAGGTTGCTGCTGTAGCCTGCTAATTTAAAGCTTGATTTTGATAGAATTTCAAAGAATGTGCTGTATTTTTAATATGTGGTATTTATCAACTCTGACTCATGCTGGTAAGTGATAAAATCCTTATCCTGCTGCCTTTTGGCTTCTGTACACATTGTGATGACGCCGTGTGGATTGTGAGCTCCAGGAAGACATAGGCTGTGCCTGTCAGTCTATCTAAAGGGCAATTATGAAATGATCTTTGTGGCTGATTCATTTATCCATATTTTCAGAATTCAGAGAATCAGCCAGTAGATTTTTACCTAGGGTGGGCTGCTACCACCATAGCTGTTGAAACTCAGAGTTGCAGGTTACGGAGAGAAGGTCTCCTTTGGGAGATTTTGGCTAGAGCAGGGGCTCCAGGCTTTGTGTTTTTCCCAGTTGAGAACCTTCTAAACCTTCAGTTTAGGATCAGGGAGCAGGGTTTGTTGTAGGCAGCAGTCAGTCATTGCCATTTGCTGTGCAGTAAAAGCTGTGATCATGAGCTAGGCGAGTGATCATTCCCTCCTCAAAAGGTGTCCATGTTCCGATGCCCAGAACCGATCAGTGGTACCTTTTGTGGTAAAAAGGATTTTGCAGGTGTGAGTGAGTGAGGATTGAGAAGGTTATGTTGGATTATCTGGGTGATTATCTGGGCTTCCCAGGTGGTGCTAGTGGTAAAGAACCCGCCTCCCAATGCAGGAGACATAAGAGATGCAGGTTTGATCCCTGGGTCAGGAAGGTCCCCTTGGAGGAAGGTGTGGCAACCCACTCCCATATTCTTGCCTGGAGGATCCCTTGGACAGAGGAGCCTGGCAGGCTACAGTCCAAAGGGTCATAAAGAGTCGGACACGACGGAAGCAACTTAGTACACACATCTGGATGAGCCCAGTGTAATCAGACAGGCCCTTAAGGGAGAGTCTGAGTGAAAAGAAGAAACTGTGATGATAGTGGAGGATGGAGTTACGCGGGCCTATGGGGAAGAAGTGTAGAAGCTGAAAAAAGCAAGGGATGGATTCTCCAGAAGGAATGCAATTCTGTTGACACTTTGACTTTACCCCACTGAAACTGACTTCGGACCTTCCCACCTGATAGATGGTTAAGTGTGTGTGGTCTTAAGCCGCTAAATTTGTGGTAATTTGTTATATCACAAATATAGTACAGATCAATACAGATGAGTACTGAAGATCAAACAACGAACCTAGCACAGTCCCTGCTGCCTTCAGTGGCTCTCTGTCCAGTGGGGGACACAGGCGAGTACAGAGCCAATTGTGGTGATAGCAGTGAGTATCTTTATAGGGCTGTGAGTTCAGGAATCTGTGGGAGATAAGAGAATTCAGCCTGGGAGAAGACTGCTTGGGTGAGCTGGCCTCAGAGGTGCTGCTGAAGGAGAGTTGGCATTATGGGATGAAGGAGGCCAGGGGAGAGCTTTTATGGAGAAAGAAGAGCACATTCAAGGTCATCTCAATAGGGTCTAAAAACTGGGTAGAGGCTACTGGCCAGGCCTTGCAAGGCGGAAAGCTGGTTTAAGTTGGTGCAGATCTTCATGGCACTGTTTTCAGACTAAAGCCTTGCACAGTGGGAGCTCAGATGGAAAGGTATTACTTTTGCCTTCAGGGTTGTGTGATGACGGACCTGACACCATCTTGGGCACCTGCTAGGTCTTTGGCATGGATTTTCCCATTTAATCCGGGCAACAACTGTGAGAGGTAGGGACTGTTATTTCCTTCATATTATGATTGAGGAAAATTGAGATTAAGTAATGAGCCCAGAACTACATAGCTTGTAAGTAGTGGGCCTGAGATTTGAATCCAAACCTTCAGGTTTTGGAGCCCTCATGCTTAGTGTTCTCCTCTGTGGAAGAAAGATCACTGGGCCAGCAATCAGAGCACCTGAGTTCTAGTGCTAGCCATGCTTCTTCATCCTCAGTATTCCCATCTGTAAAAGGGTATAGGAGGTCCGCCTCCCTCACAGAGGTTGTGAACCTAAAGGAGATCCTGGAGGAATGTGTTTTCGCTGCAAACCTCTCTCCTCTCATCAGAGTCTCTGACACCTCCAGAAAGGTCCTTGTTTGTTAGTGAGCCCCATCTTGCAGTGCTGATCATCCTAAAGGGTCATGAGGCAGGTTGGGGAATTTTGCCACAGCAGATCATTGACATGTCTACATGGGGCTAGAGTGTTTGCATCTGTGGGTGGTGGTAGAGATAGAAAGTGGGCAAGAGATGGGGAGTGGCCTGTCTCAGAGTACGGAGAGTGGGAATGTAAGTCTGGAAGGAAGAAGTGTAGTCTGCATTGTGTTCCCTGCAAAGATACTAATGCTAGAGGTGACTGAGGGGAAACTTTCCTGACTTGGAAGTGGGGTGAGGAGCATGCGGTGTTTTGAGGCAAGTTGACATGAGTTCTGGAGCCTCAGTCTCTTCATGCGTAAAATAGGACTAATGATTCCAACTTTGCAAAGTATTTGAAAGCCTCCTGCCCAGTTCTTGGCATATAGCAGACATTTCAGTGAATAGGGACCGTCTCTAAAGCTGGCAGTTCGAGACTTCTCAGGGTTAATCCAATACATTCCAGTTCTTTGCAGGATTCCACCTTTCTCCCTTGCCTTTCAGGCTCACTTAGGCACGTTGTAATTGGATGTGAAGGGAGGTCTGGCCACGGAATGAGAGACCCGTGACTCTTTGGGAAAGGCCCTGTGCTTCCCAGAGGGAAATGGTGACGAGTGGTTTTCAGGTAGCTGCAGTGGGTCTGCTGAGCCATTTTGGAAGCGAGAATATGTTCATCATGCCAAGTACAAGATTGAGTGTCACTGTTTTGCTTTCTGGGAATAATGGCCGTGCTGATGAAGTAGATTTATGGAGCTGAGGTTATGTTAAAGAATGAAGGAATGAACTTTTTTTTTTTTTTTTTAAGTGTCTGCATTTTTTAATGAAGGTAGTGGTTATTTTAGAATATTTGGAAAATATTTAAAAAAAATAAAGACATTCACTTCCACATCCAGAGATGATCACTGCTAACATTTTAGTGTATTTCCCTCCATTCTATTTGAAGTATACATAAACTTTTTGTAGAAAATACTGAGCTTAATATTCTTTATTCACCTAACAATATATCATGTGCATTTCCCTGATTATTACATAGTCCTCAGAAGCACCTTTATTTGCTACATAATAGTCTGTTTGGTACAGGTGCCGTCATTTTCTTTATCATTCCCCATTTAGTAGTTGGGCATTTAGATTGTGACTACTGAAATATTTGAATACTGAAAATACTGAAAATATGTATTTTACCCTAAAATATGTAAAACATTTGGCTAGGTTTTTTTTTTTTTTAACTGCCTTTTTCAATTCCTAGGACTAGAATTCCTAGACCAAAGAATAAGTACTTTTAAAAGTACATACTGATGGGGATTATCAGACTAGTTCTGTATACATTGTATTTAAAGCAAAAGCATTATGACATGTTAGGCTGTTGTGGGCCAGCTGGGTAAGGTTCCTGCTTCTGACCATTGTGCACAGGAGGCTGCCTCCTCTCTGCTCGCTCCGCTTCCTGGCAGACAGTACAATCAGCCCCTTGTGCCTCCCCAGTGAAATTTAAGTAATGGGTCAGCTTTGCCAGTGCTTCCCTCCCTGTCAGGAAGTTCATCTGTGAATCTAACCTAAATCTTGCCTGCTGCATTTAAAATCCTCCCCCACTGCCGGGTCCCCTCAGTGGACTGGAGCAGAGAGGAGCAGAGCTGTGCTCCTTCTGCAGGCAGCACACTTGCCTCTCTCCCGGCCTGACCACCGCGGCTCCAGCCACCAGCCTTATGTTACCCTGGAGGAAACTTGAGGGCCTCTGGCTACTGCTGTCACAACTAGGAGGGCGATCCCTGCATCGAGTTGCTGCCGATAACGCCAGGTAGGGTTTCTAAACCTGAGAGTGCCCACGGCACGGATGCCAGTATCCCAGTCTCTCCTGTGCCCTCTGCAGAACTCGTGGGGGTTAATTAGCATTCAGAGTGGTGCTCTCCTATTGACACTGCGGGTCTATCAGATTCATTCTCTGGGAAAGAAAGAAATGTGGCTGGAGCAGGGTTGGAGCTGTATTTCAGTCCCAAGTGCACTGGCCAAGTGGTGACTGTGCAGTGAAGGAGGATGGCCAGGCAGGGAGGGGCATTTGAGTGCATTTTGGTGATGGCAGAGCCCACTGTCAGTGTGAAAAGGGTCGGGTCCCACCCTGGGCCTCCCACCTTTGGCATCAAGTAGCTGCTGTGCCCTCTGCCTGAAGAGCCTTGGCTACCTTTCTTAGCCAGAGTCCTTTGTTGAGAGCTGACAGCTTTATTACGGGGCAGTAGTTGTTAATTTGGAAGGGAAATGAATATAGCTGCAACTCCATGGGCAGAAGGAGGCCCCTTGTGTCCGTCACTGAGGCGTTTTAGAGCTGACTGGCAGCAGGCCAGCAGAGTGGACTGAGTCCTGCGGGAGACAGACTGGGGATTGAGTCCTGCAGCCCCTGTGCAGGTGTCTGTGCACGGCTGGAGCCTGAGGGGTCCCTGGGGCCTGGCCCAGGCTGGCTGACTCCCTCCAGCTCCTGGCTGTCCCCTGCATGTCAGCACCAGGAGATCCTGCCTTAGTATGCACAGCTTGATTTTCCAGCTTCACCTCCCCGGAAGGTCTGCAGTCTTAAGACGAGGTGCTTTGTTTCGTGTTTGCTGTTCCTTCCTTCAGTGCCCGGTACATCGCTCGTGCTTTATTGAAACAAGCATTCATGAAGCAAAACCCAGCGGTTTTATGCACTCAGTAAAGAAGCCAGTTCTCCAGTTTCATCCCCCATTTGAAAATTCCATGTCAGATGGTTTTTCTTCTTTTGAAGAGGGTAGCTTTGTTTTCTTTCCTGCCTCACCTTACTGTGTTCCCATGCTCACTTTGTGGTTAGTGTCACTGGCACTGTGACCTTGACAAGCTGGAGCCCAGCGTCCCCACTGTGAGGCCTTAGCCTGGTGAATGCTGTCCCTGGCTGCCTCAGAGAGCTTTTTAGAAATACTGATGCCTGGGACCCAACACCAGAGCTTCTGGTTTATTTAGTCTCGGCTGGGGCCCTGGCACCGCCACATTCCACAGGTGGTTCTGGTGTTCAGTAATTTTCCCAGAATTAGGAGTGAGACGAGCATCCCTGCTGTCCTGCCAGCAGTTTCCCTTTCTGGGAGGATCTGTGTTAGAAGCCTGTGATATCTGCCGCTCACATCCTCCATGGAAGCAGAAAGGACGACAGGAGAAATGAGAGGATTGGGTCAGGCCGTTTGTGGGTGGTGCTGGCTTGATGGGAGCCCCTGGGGATGTACCTGGCATCCCTTTCTGCTACCCAGGTGTGCTCTGGCTGTCACTCTGCCTGGTATACCACAGGGGACCTGGGCAGGGTGAGGACATTTTAGTTAAGGTGAAAGTTAAAAAGGAACAAACAGGCAGTGAGCCTGCTTATGGTTCATTAACGAGTGCCTGGATTCACTTTTTTCTCAAATATTTGGAGCATGGATCACAGGAGGGGCGGATGGGGAACAGAGCTGAAAGAATAGCAGAGGGTGGTGTTCAGTTTCAGGTGTGAGGACAAACAGGTCAAAGCAGTGGTGCCTGTGCTGAACGGTCAACGCTTCGTGGCTCTTGGTTAGTCATTGTAGGCTAGGACCTCTGAGGTGTCACTTCTGCAGATTTCCTTTTGAATGTTCTAGACACCTCTTCCCAGAGGAGATATTAGGAAACTGAATTCTTACCATGAGTGAACGAGCCCCTTCGTTAAATGTGTTTGGGTTCACCTGTGGGTTCCTTTACATGACTCGAGGATGGTTATGTTCCTGTTGACGTGGGCATTTGACTTGATGTCCTCTGTTCTATACCTTCCCTTACCCTCTTTAGGGTGTTTGTGGTTGGGGCTTTGTCCCATGAGCATCCTCTCAGATTGAGGGGCTGCTTTTTAGGGTTCCTCTGCTCCTTGGCTTCTGTCTTATGGTTTGGGCACCTCCAGGCCCTCTCAGCCTTAGAGAAGCTGGAGCGCCCTTAAGAGAGCTGCCTGTAGTTTTACCAGAGGTAAGGTGGCCTCTTGATTAACCCCTGGGGTGCTGACGACACTGTTCCCCAAACTCACAAATCCTGCTTAGAAAAAGCTACACACTTTTTATTTATTTTTAGTTTTCTCATGCTATTCAAACTGCTGGCCTTCTGTAACAGATTCCCCTGGGGTGCCTGTTAAAAATACAGGATCTCTGGGACTGGAACTTAGGAATTATCAGTTTAGCCAGAATCCCAGGCCATTATCAGGTACAGAAATGTTTGACAGTCAGTTTTTTAAGTCACCCTCTTTGTTTTAATACAACCCAGAGTGGTTAAGTGATTTGCCCAGAATCACGCATTGAATTCATGCTGGAGCCAAGCCTGGAATAACCTAAGCCAAGTCTAGAATGTTCATATCACCTCATAATTGTGTAGAGCTTTGTTCTGTTTTGAACCAGATTACTTTTTTTGCTGTGGGGAGCTGTCCTATTCATTGTAGGATGTTTAGCAACATTTCTTGCTTCTGTCCTCTGGATTCCAGTAGTATCCCCCCATTGTGACAATCAAAAATGTCTCCAAGCATTATCAAATGTCCTTGGGGGACAAAATCACCCCAGTTGAGAACCACAGCTTTAGCCGCAAAAGCGGTATGTCAGGGATGTTCCCTAATATCATCCTACGACATTTATTTTTATATCTAGGAATTCACTTAAAATTTGCATAGCTGGCTTCTACCCAACTTGGCTCCTGTGCTGGATTACACACGTTAATGAAGTCATGATGAATTTACGCTCTCTCCTCCTCTGTTTTGGCCTGCAGAGGAAAGGCATAAATAAACTTGGAAGGACCACTGAATTTGGATTCTAGTCCGTGGTTTGCCTGCCAGCCCTCCATTTCCTAGCTGTGGGATCTTGGGCACGTCTCTTGCTTTCTTGAGCCCCTTTCCTCATCTGATTATGATAGAAATGAATGTTTGTTTTGAATGAGAATTAAGTGACACCTTGAATGTGGAAATGTTTATAAAACATTCGTATATTAAGTGGTGATGGTAAGATTCAGGTCTAATTACCAGCACTTGAGGTCTTCACAAATTCAAAAGTGCAGAACTCAGCACAGCAATTCTAGACTTGTATTTGGCCAAGTATATCACCCTTGTCGTCTTTCTGCCCATAAAGTTAATCTTCCCCTCTCTCACTTTAAATTTCATCTCCTCCTTCTTAGTGGCCATAGCAATACCTCTGGGGTCATTGTCTCTGCAAGATTGGTTGTTTATTACCTATGACTAGCAAGAGTCAGGTTCTTTTTATGATGAGGTTTCAGAAGTGCTGTCAAATATTTTATGAAAATAAAAACCAGTGCCACCTTCCCTTCCCTCTTTGCCAGCACGCAGAGAAGTGCGTGATAATTGGTGCTCGAGGCCTAAATGTGGGCATTGAAGCCAGCATCAATCTGTAAAGAGTTGCATGCAAATGGACTTGGAGATTAAAGGTCTGCACGCTGTTTGGCACAGCAAAGCTCAGCTAGTCCAACACTTTATTTTGCAGACAAGGAAACTGAGCCCAGAGCGGGAACTTGTCTGAGGTTTCACAGGCGCAGAGTAAGATTATGGCCTGGGCTTTCCAGGTGCTGGCGAGGCTCCTGACACATGTTCATGCGTGTCCAGGCTGCTGATAGGGTGGTGTGAGGGGAGCCGGCCCCACTCTGTATCCAGGGTGCCGTGGCTGCCCGCTATTTAACGTCAGGTATTGCTTAATAGGTCTGAGATCATCTGTCTTTGCTCAGTTTTTTTATGGATGGAACTTTCCCAGAATTCACACAGTACATGGAATGATTTCCACTGATTTCTTACAGCAGGATATCCTGAGGCAGAAAGGTACCAGTTTCATTAAAAGCATGGGAAAGGAAAAAGACTGAGAAACTGGAGCTCCTCTTGTTTCTTCAGTCACTTCCAACACCATTTAAAGTGGTTATACATTGTCTCCCACTATGATCTGCTTCTGTATCATCATCACCGCTGATACTAATTGTTAGTATTACTAATACTTACTGCCCTTTATTAAGTGTCTGCTGTATGCCAGTGCATGTTTACCGTGCCGGTGTGTTTACCATGCACATCTCCATTGATCCACCCACAAACTCTACTGAGATACTGTACTTGTCTGTGTCATAAAGGGGAAACAGGATAAGAAACTTAGCTCAAGCTCACAGAGTGGGAGGGTGAGCTGAGATTCAAACCCTTCCAGTTGATGAAACCAGAATAGGCTTTTTCCTGATCCGCCCCTGGCTCCCTTGGGGGCAGTTACTGTGAACCCCACCAGCCCACTCCTCTCCAGCCAAAGCGGATGCTTAAGGACCTGCTGTTTGTTAGATGGCCAGTTTGAACCTCTGGAGCTGTCCTTACTGGGCAGCTCTCAGCTCACTAGGCCACCGCCTGCCCTCAAACATTCCCTCCCTCTCAGGCTGTGCCGAGAGACCGAGAGACTGAAAGAGAAGAGCTGTCCCTGACTCAGGACCTCAGAGGCCAGCTGGCTAGGGAGGCACAGCCTTGGAGACCAAGGCCTAGATTTTGGTTGATGGATCTCTTAACCCTCTGGAGCCTCATCTCTCCCAGTTATAAAGCAGAGGCAATTCTTGTTTCACTTTTTTTTGTTTTTGGAGAGTGTGAGATGAAGTACTTCATATTAAAGATGTTTATAAACTCTAGATTTATGTGGGATTGTGAGACTAATGATTAGTCAGTGCCTAGTGCGTCACCATCACAATGCCTGAGGAGGACAGAGTGGGAGCCTGGGGGAGAATGTTCAAGGGAGTGAGAGGTAGGCACACTTTGGGCAAGAAGATGCAAACTGCTCTTCCTTTTCCACTCGTTTCAAAGGTCGTCTCACCCAGCCTTCCACCTCCATGCAGTCACCTTGTGTGGTGGTTTTTCTGCTTCCTTACCTGCTCTGGAGGAAGTAGTCACAGGCATTGATGGGTGAGTAGGGGTTTCTGCAGGTCCTCCCCACTGATACTCACCAGAGGGCCCCATCCTGCTCTTCCCTGGGGCAAAGAAGGCTGCTTAGGGGAACTTGGATTGTTTAAAGGGAAATTGCTAATAGATACTTTGGATTATCGTGACTTGAGGAGTGCAGAGAATTAAAAAAATTTTTTTTCTTCATGAAGGTAATATAAATATTTTACATCAAAAATCGGATAATAAAGAAGAAAGAGCACCCATATTCATTCATCATAATGTTTCTTCGGGATTTTGGGGGGAAGGTTGGGGATAATAATTTTCATTTATTTTAATAGATATACATAATGGCACACTTTTGACAGGGTACAAAGAGTGAAAAATAAGTCTTTTTATAGAACATGTTTTTAGTCATTTCTTACATATGATTTTGACCCTTTCAGTTAACATTAGTTGATCTTCATTTGTCTAAACAATGTCTTATTGTTTCCCATTTTAAAAGTTTTGCAGGCAGTATATGTAAAAATATACTTAAAATTTTTATTCTTACATAAAGTGGACAGCAAAATACCAAATTGGTAACAGTGGTGACATGTTACAGCTAACTTTCATTTTTATTTATTTAAAAAAATTTTTTTACATTTATTTTATTAAAGAATAGTTGGGAATTCCCTGGCAGTCCCGTGATTAGAACTCTATGCTGTCATTGCAGAGGGCCTAGGTTCAATCCCTGGTTGGGGAACTAAAAATCCCACAAACTGCCCATGGTGCGGCCAGAAAAAAATGAAGTATGAATAGTTGATGTAATTGCTATGTTAATTTCTACTTCACAGCAAAGTGATTCACACACACACACACTTTTTTTTCATATTCTTTTCCATTATGGTTTATCATAGGATGTTAAATATAGTTCCCTGTGGTATATGGTAGGACCTTGTTTATTCATTCTATATGTAGAAGTTTGTATCCGATAATCCCCAAATCTCAGTCCATCTGTCCCCCCGGCAACCATAAGCCTGCTCTCTATGTCTGTGAGTTCATTTCTGTTTCACAGATAAGCTCATTTGTGTCACATTTTAAATTCCGTGGATAAGTGGTATCATATGGTGTTTGTCTTTCCCTGTCTGATTTACTGCACTTATTCTCTAAGTCTGTGCATGTTGTTGCAGATGGCATTGTTTCATTCCTTTGTATAGCTGAGTAATACTCTGTTTTCTATATATACCACATCTTCTTTATCCATCTGTCAATGGACATTTAGATTGTTTCTGTGTCTTTAGAGGCTATTGTGAATAGTGCTGCTGTAAACATTGGAGTGCATATATCTTTTTTGAATTACAGTTTTGTCTGGATATATTTATTTTTATTTTTTATGCTTTTATTTCTAAATTTTCTGCAATGAGCAGAAATATTTGGAGAAGTATACAAGGAGATATTGTCCATAATCTTAGAGTTAACACTTTGGTCTATTTTTATTGAGTATTTATCCTTTGCATTTTATAAACATAGTTGAAATTATCTTTTATATCAGGAGTGGGTCTTGCTTGGTTTTCATTTAACATAGCATTTATTAAGCTTGATTCTTCATAAACTTTGTTTTTAATGACTGTAGAATAGTCTACCAAGTAGAAACACTATTTTAATCATTCCCTTATGATTGGACAGTTAGGTAACTTTCAGTTTTTACTGTTAAAATAATACCACGATGAACAACTTAGTGAACACAGCACTTAGAAGTGTCAACCCTGAAAAAATCAGTCCAGAGTTTAGAGAAACTGTCTTCCCAATGGATAGGTATGCAGCAGGCACTCAGCAGTTGCTTGTGCTTAGTGAATGAGGGCACTGGAGTAAAGGAGTATTCTATAAATGATTTCAATAAATGATAACATGAAAGAACAAAGAATGTTTTACAGCAGTGAAGGCCTGTCGAGAGGGACCTCAGGATGAACTGCAAAATCTAAGCCTGTCATACCCTGATAGCTACCAAGTTTTTGAGAGGGTTCTGCAATTTCGGTGATGAAGGTATTGGGGGAAAATAATGATTTGCAAAAGCCTTTGTGCCACGTGGACAGATCAAGTGACGCTGATGCTTTTCCAGTCCCTGGAGGAAGGGAACATGGCAAGAAGGATGAAAACCTGAAGGTGGTTTCTTGTCTGACCCTGTGCCGCCCAAATGGCCACTGAAACCAGTCAATTTGTGGAAGGGTGTGACGATTTTCTTGACTTGAGTCTCTCTTTCAGAATTGGATAGGAGAATAGAATGTCTCTAAAAAGTGTCTCTCTTTATTTGTGCCTGGAGCACTCTGTAATTTGGGCCTTATCAGAACAGACTGTCTGTTTTGAATTTGGAACCATTTACTCCCCTTTTCTTTACACTGTGAGCTATTTATATGCCAAAAAGCACAAGTGGAAGCCTTTTCACCTTCTCACTCACGACTTCAAGAAAGAAATAAAGGAAAGCAGCATTCTCTGGACTCTCTAATCCCTGAGCGTTGGCAACAAAGAAATGAAAAATACTCAAATGTAGACGTCTGTGTGGTGGCGATGGGCAGTGAGAAGCTCAGCTGCTGGGTCCTATGGTGCTATTTCTTGGCCTTTCTGAGGATCCTCTGGGGAAGGGAGTCCTCATTCACTTGGCAGAGCATACATCCCATACATGTTCTGTTTGTCCATTTATTAATTCCATTCATTCCTTCACTCATTAATTCTATTTGGTTCACTTTAGTTATTGATCACCTAATGTATGTCATGTAGTTTCAAAGCCTTAGTGACACAGCTGTGACTAAGACTTCCTGTTTCATTCAAGGTTCAATGGCAGTAATGAGAAACCAGCTATTCTAAACAGACATGGATTGAATACAGTGGATTAGGTGCTTACATCACTGTTGGGAAGGTGGAGGAGGGAGATCTAAGCTGACGTGTGGCAGTGACTCCTCAAACAAGACTCTGAAGACAGTTCATTAGTGACTTTTCTTTTTCCTTTTACTCCCTCTTTTGAACTCTTATCCCCTGCCCCCAGTTTATCTGTCACAGCTTTTAGATTTTCCTTTCTGGGATTAATGGATTATAAAGTGTTAATGATTGAATGTGTTGTTAATAATAATAGCTGTCACTTGAGAGTCCCTTGGACAGCAAGGAGATCAAACTGGTCAATCCTAAAGGAAATCAACCCTGAATATCCACTGTAAGGACTGATTCTGAAGCTGAAGCTCCAATACTTTGGCCATCTGATGCAAAGAGTCTACTCATTAGAAAAATCCTTAGTGCTGGGAAAGATTAAGGGCAGGAGGAGAAGGGAGGGTGAGATGATTGGATGACATCACCAACTCAATAAGCATGAGTTTGAGCAAAATCCAGGAGATGTGAAAGACAGGGAATCCTGGTATGCTGCAGTCTGTGGGGTTGCAGAGAGTCAGATTCGACTTAGTGACTAAACAACAAGCTGCCCTTTTACTAAGTACCCAGCTGTGTGTTAAGTTCTTTATATGCCTTCTCTCAATTCTCACATCCTCTTTTACATACTTAGTAGTATTATCTCCATATTACAGATAAGGAACCTGAAGTTAATAAAAATTAAGTGACTTACCCAAGATCAGTTCAGTTCAGTTCAGTTGCTCAGTCGTGTCTGACTCTTTGCGACCCCATGAATCGCAGCATGCCAGGCCTCCCTGTCCATCACCAACTCCCGGAGTTCACCCAGACTCACGTCCATCAAGTCAGTGATGCCATCCAGCCATCTCATCCTCCGTCGTCCCCGTCTCCTCCTGCCCCCAATCCCTGCCAGCATCAGAGTCTTTTCCAATGAGTCAACTCTTCGCATGAGGTGGCCAAAGTACTGGAGTTTCAGCTTTAGTATCATTCCTTCCAAAGAAATCCTAAGATAATTCAGTGAATAAGTACACGTGAATTCAGGCAGTATCCCTGAAGACATACTTGCAGTTTAAAATAAAAGCTGGGCCAAAGAAGATATACTGGTGGCCAGTGAAGTGAAAGCTTGCTCAGTCATGTCAGACTCTTCGTGACCCTATGGGCTGCAGCCCGCCAGGCTCCTCCATCCATGGGATTTTCCAGGCAAGAATACTGGAATGAGTTGCCATTTCCTTCTTCACAGATGGCCAGTAAGCCCATGAAAAACTGTTCAACATCACTAGCCAGCAAGGAAATGCAAATCATAATCATGATGAGATGCTACTTCATACACAATAGGATGTCTGTATGCAAAAAGATTTTTTTTGATGTCTGATCTTATTTATTTGTTACTCTTAGAGCATCTCGTTTTTAAGTGTTGGTAAGGATGTGGAGAAATTGGAATACTAATACAGTGCTGGTAAGAATGTGCAACCACTTTGAAAACCAGTTTGCAGGTCCTCAAAAGTTTAAACATAGAGTCACCTATGACTCATGAATTCTACTCTTAAGTGTATACTCAAGAGAAATGAAAACATATATCTGCATAAAGGCTTAGGCATAGATGTTCATAGAAGCATTATTCACAACATTCCCAAAGTGGAAATAACCCAAATGTCCACCAACCAACGAAGGGAGAAATAAATGTGGTATATCCATGCAGTGGAATATTATTTGGCAGTAAAAAAGGTGAAGTATTGATACCTGCTACAAGGACAAACCTTGAAAACATCATGTTAAATGAAAGAAATCAGGGAATTTCCTAGAGGTCCAGTGGTTAGAACTCCATCCTTCTACTCAGATCACTGGGGAACTAAGATTTTGCAAGCTGTGCAGCACAGCCAATAAAAAGAAAAACAAAAGAAGCCAGTCACAAAAAATAACATACTGTATTATTCCATTTATATGAAATGTCCAAAAAGGGAATTCTGTAGTAGTAGAAAGTAGATTGGCCTTCCCTGGTGGCTCAGTGGCAAAGAATCTGCTTGTAATGCAGGAGACCCAGGTTCAATCCCTCGGTTTGGAAGATCCCCTAGAGAAGGGCATGGCAGCCCACTCCAGTACTCTTGCCTGGAGTATTCCATGGACAGAGGAGCCTGGCCGGGTACAATCCATAGGGTCACAGAGAGTTGGACACAGCTGAAGTGACTAAGCAGCAGCAGAAAATAGATTAGTGATTGCCCAGGCTGGGAGGGATGATGGCTAAAGGGTATGGAATTTCTTTATAAGTGTTCTAAAATTGAGTTGGATTATGGTTGCACTACTCTGACTCTACTAAAAGGCATTTCACTGTACACTTAATTTTTAAATTTTTAAAAAATTTTTGGCTGCACCATGTGGCATGCAGGATCTTAGTTCCCTGACCAGGGATCAAACCTGAGCCCCTTGCAGTTGAAGCGTGGAGCCCTAGCCACTGGACTGCCAAAGAATTCTTTCATTGTACACTTTAAATGGCTGACTTGTTTGACAGGTGAACAACTAAGTTGTTTAGTCACTAAGTTGTGGCCAACTCTTGCGACCCTGTGGACTGTAATCCACCAGGCTCCTGTCCATGGGATTTCCCAGGCAAGAATACTGGAGTTGTCATTTCCTTCTCCAGGGGATTTTCTCAACCCAGGAATCGAATCTGCATCTCCTGCATTGGCACGAAGATTTTTTACCACTGAGCCACCAGGGAAGCCCCATTAAGTTGTTACTAAACCAAAAAGAGTGAAAAGAAAAGCCGGGAAGGACAATTCTTACCCAAAGAAATGAATCACTAATGGTAGAATTTAGGAAATAGTAGATAAATCCCATACAGTTCTCCTCCATTTTTGGCTTGTATTAATTTTTCCTCACTAGGATGGATTTAATTTAGCTCAAAATTAAATATTTAATTCCCAGTTGATTGTCTGGTTGGTGGATCTAGAGGTGGCTTTCTCAGCTGTCTACTTTTCTGGGTTTTTCAGTTTTTCTCTGAGGTGTATGTATTGCTTTTATAAGTAGGGAACCAAAAGTAAAGACTGTCATAAACTATGTATTCCATTGGGTTGTGCAAAAAGAACATCATGACTTCTGCATGTTGTGCCGCTTGAACTAGTTTGAGAATTTTATAGAATCTTATCCTAGAAAAGACATTTTTGGGGGGAAAAAAGTGAGAAGTAACACACGTGTGTGCCCTGAATTGAGCTGGTGTCAGAATCCAGTCACTTCTCGGAGCCCCCTGCCTTTTATCCTCTCCTTTCTTATTTGCTCTTTGTGTCTAAGAACCACCAAGTTGTTAATGATCACAATGTCATATACAGCTTTGCGCACAACTTGTGAGAGGGAAAGATGATCAGGAACATGAGGTAGGGGTGGTGGTGATGGGTGGTCAAATTGAATATGAGTAAAAGGAGGAAATGTAGTGGGGTCTGTGCCCTTAGGTAATTTGTTCCATTGCTGGTGCCAGCATTTCATAGTCTACTTGGAACCCAGTAAAATACCTCATGAAAGTTACAAGGCCTTCACAGAAGGGAAATTCACCGTAGCCCCCATCCTTCTACCTGAGGTAAGACCGTACGTACATTTTGTTTTGCTTTTTAACAGGATTTATGGATCAGTGAAGTAAAATGTATTGAGATCCAACTATATGTTTGAGGGCAGAATTTGCTGTCGAGAAATCAGAGTAAAGCTGAGGATTTACAACCCATGAGAGGCTTAAATGGAGAGTTCTTTTCCTATTGCACGTTAAGTAGGCAACTTGGAGCATGACCTGTATTTTTCAAGCTAGAAGTGGTGAGCTCTGGGCCCTGAGGCCTTCTCATTTACTGTGTGCACGTGTGTCTGTCTGTAAGTAGGGTCCGGGTGCCTTCCAGGTAAAAGGGGTAAGTGAGGAGTAAGGGTGGGGGGAGCAGGTCTACTAGCTTCCTGGCCCCCACCTCACCCCAGAGAGCCTGCCAGCACTCTTCTGAGCACCCCCTGGTACCCTGGCTCTCTCTTCTCTTTCTGATGCCTAGGACCTTTAAGAGCAGGCCTGGAATAGCTCACAAGTATGGTAGAAAGAGAAATCTCAGTTTTTCTGAGTTTGGGTCCTCACTCTACCACTTACAAGAGCTCTTTACTTTTGGGCACGTCATTTATCCCTCTTAAGGTTTTCCTAATCTTTAATAGAAATAATGCTAGTACCCTCCATGCTCTTGGTGAACACAGGCACACCTTGGAGATATTGTGGGTTCAATTCCAGATCACTGCAATAAAATGAATATTGTGATAAAGAGAATCTTATGAATTTTTTGGCTTCCTAGTACATATGAAAGCTGTGTTTACTTTATACTGTAGTCTGTTAAGCGTGTGATGGCATTATGTCTTAAAAAAGGTACCTGTGTGTTAGTCACTCAGTTGCAGCCACCTTTAACAATCCCATGGACTGTAGCTCGCCAGGCTCCTCTGTCCTTGGAATCCTTCAGGCAAGAATACTGGAGTGGGTTGCTATTCCCTTCTCCAGGGGATCTTCCCCACCCAGGGATCGAACCCAGGTCCCCTGTATCGTGGGCAGATTCTTTACAGGCTGAGCCACCAGGGAAGTCGTATATCTTAATTTAAATATAATGCTGTTGGAAAAATGGCACCGATGGATTTGTTCAATGCAGGGTTGCCAAAACCTTCAATTTGTAGAAAGATACAATATTTGTGATGTGCAATGAAACAAGGTGTGCCTGTATTAAATGAAAACCATACAGAAAATGCATAGCACAGTGCCTGAGACACACTTCTTTTGCCTCCCCTTTCCCTCACCTGATTCTTAGACTGGGTTGGCAGAGAAAGTAACCACCTCTGAAGACCACCTGTTGGTATTATTAAAATATTTTTCCCCCACCTACCTATTTTTGTGTTAAATTTTAGTCTATATTGAATGCATTTCTCCAAAATAAAAACCCATGGAAGCGAAAAATTGATTAGAGTAAGCTGTCCAATAGAACTTTCTATGATAATGAAGTGTACTTGGTCATCGTCCTTGGGCTTCCCTTGTAGCTCAGCTGGTAAAGAATCTGTCTGCAATGCAGGAGACGTCAGTTCAATTCCTGGGTTGGGAAGGTCCCCTGAAGAAGGGATAGGCTACCCACTCCAGTATCCTTGGGCTTCCCTGGTGGCTCAGATGGTAAAGAATCCACCTGCAATGTGGGAGACCTGGGTTCGATCCCTGGGTGGGAAGATCCCCTGGAGAAGACCATGGCAACACACTCTAGTATTCTTGCCTGGAGAATCCCCATACACAGAAGAGCCTGGCTGGTTACAGTCCATGACGTCGCGAAGAGTTGGACATGACTGAGCGACTAAGCACAGCAGAGCAATCTTGTCCTTTTACTCTTCCACTTAGATTTTAAGATCAGTTTGTGAAGATCTATGAAAAACCTATGAAATATCGATTGGTTTCACATTAGATTTATAGGTTAATTTAGGGAAGAAGCAACATCTTTATGACATTGGGGTTCTCTAGCTGTCCTTTCATTTAGGCCTTTTTTTTTTTTTTTTTAGGCCTTTTAACATATTTTTCAGTAAACCCGTATTATTCTCCATGAGAATCCTATCAGAGTTTCATAGACCAAAGAATACTGGATGGGTGACCATGAGGACAGTGAATGAGAGCAGAATCTAGAGGCAAGGGAGTCAGTGAAGAGCTGAGACACGATGGAAGCTTGGATTTAGGACTGTGAGAAGGGAGAGGAGCCAAGACACACCAGAGACGTCTCCTAGGAAGAATGGACAGGGCCTAATTAATTCTTGTAGGGCAAAATAAGGCAGAAAAATAATAACACGTGCTGCCATTTATTGATATCTCACTATGTACCAAGCAGAGTGCTGGCATGTTACCGTCGTCATTACTTCTCACAGTGCTCCGGAGTAGATATTGCTACTTCCATCCTCCAGATGAGGAAACTAAACCTCAGAGAGTTTAAGTAACTAACCCAAGGTCACCCAGGGGAACCAAGCTAGTTTTCACATCTAGATCTGCACCTGCCCAGAGGCCACTGGACATTTATCTAATCTTGGGGTTTTTTCAGAGTTTGTTGAAAGTATTTCATGAAAATAGGCTAGACCTTTTGAATTTTATGACGGAAATAAAAGTGATGAAAATCCTCTCTGCAATTATGGTCAGAAAATCAAATTGGAATGTTTACCTAGTTTTATAATGTTTGATAAAAGATCTAGACAAGCTAGAATTTATGAGATTCCAAATCTATAAAATATGAGTTGTTGAGAGGATAGGCAAAGTAATGCCTTTGCTAACAAAAGTCTGTCTAGTCAAGGCTATGGTTTTTCCAGTGGTCATGTATGGATATGAGAGTTGGACTACAAAGAAAGCTGAGCATTGAAGAATTGATGCTTTTGAACTGTGGTGTTGGAGAAGACTCTTGAGAGTCCCTTGGATTGCAAGGAGATCCAACCAGTCTATCCTAAAGGAGATCAGTCCTGAGTGTTCATTGGAAGGACTGACGCTGAAGCTGAAACTCCAATACTTTGGCCACCGGATGCAAAGAACTGACTCATTTGAAAAGACCCTGATGCTGGGAAAGATTGAATGCGGGAGGAGAAGGGGACAACAGAGGATAAGATGGTTGGATGGCATCACTGACTCAATGGACATGAGTTTGGGTAAACTCCAGGAATTGGTGATGGACAGGGAGGCCTGGTGTGCTGTGGTCCATGGGGTCGCAAAGCATCAGACATGACTGAGCAACTGAACTGAACTGAGAGGACAGGAAGACAGCTTTGGGGATGGAGATTATGTGATTCTGAGTAAAGCAGAAGGAATTTTGAGTTCTGTAAGTGTTCTTGGTCAGGTATTTCTGGGCAACAGTGTGTTGATGTTTTTTGTCCATTGATCAGAAGAAAAAAAAGAATGGCCTTAATTAAAACTTCTATTGTCTTTGCCACAGAGGAAGGAAGCCTTTTGGTGGTTGTCATGGTGACGTCTGAATGACACTGCTAAAGTGGGTAGAGATTGCCATCCACAGCCCTGAAATGTGCATTTATCATTTCCCCTGCCCCCTGAGAGGGCTACAGAGCCAAACCGCACAATTCCTTAATCACCTTAAATTTGAGTTTGAGCCAGTGTGCGTGCATGCCCGCGTGCAAAGGAATGAGCTCTGCTTGTAGCCATGGTTAGAGTCGTAAAGTCTGAAACCCAATTTCTAATTACTTTGTGCTCCTGAAGCAAAATGACATATGTGAGGTGCTCGTGAAAGCTCTCAGAAAGCAATTAGGAGGTAAAACCTTTCACGTGGCACAGCAGGACAGCTGGGGAGGCCTCCTCCCTGTTCCAGCCCTCCTGCCCCACTCCTGGTGCTCAGAAGTCTTGCCTGACCCACTTTCTCCATGGGCAGTCCATTGAACGAGGCTTGCACTTAATGCATGGCAACTTTAAATGCTGCCACTTAAACCCGTTCTCCCCCTTCTGCAGCTAACTGCACATGGGCGCCATCAGTCAGCATGCAGGCAGAGTGGCTGTTTCTGACAGTAAGACCAGGCCCTTTCGCTGGCTTTGGGGTTTCTGCACTGTGTGGTATGGGTGTGGAAAGGGGAAGCGAGGAAGGATGATGCGCAGTCGAGTAATATGGATGGATTTTCCAGAGCTCGGTCTGCAGGTGTGAAGAAGACAGGCTTATGACACCACCCGCCCCCAACTGGGTATCTCTTCCATAATCTTTCATGTAGAGTGGTATTGTGACAAAGAGCAAAGAATTTGCCCTCAGAGAACCTGGTTCATTTTAGCTCCACCTCTATGCTAGCCCTGTGAAGCTGGGCAAGAAGTTAACTTTGGGTTCCTCTTCCATAAAACTGTAACAATGATGCTAACTCCCTCTCCAGGCATTGCATTGCATGAGGTGTTGCTTTGTCAGCTGTAAGTACTGTATAAGCTGTAAATTCTAATTCATCGAGCTCATATTGTACACTAGGCTCTATGCTGGAGAATCAGAGCCCACAGAGAGGCAGGGCGAGAACAATAATCAGAATAAGACGGAGGGGAGTTCCCTGGCGGCCCACTGGTTGAGACTCGGTGCTTTCACTGCCATGGCCCAGGTTCAATCCCTGATTGGGGAACTAAGATCCTGCAAGCTGCGTGGTTCGACCAACAACAACAAAAAGAGAATAAGCTGAAAATGTACTTAATTCTGCCTGATGTCAGGCTTCTAGGTGGAGATGATCCTTGCACTGAGTCTTAAAGGATGGGTATAAGTTAGCCAGAGAGGAGACAACCTTCAAGAAAAAAGGGACAGTGTATGCAGTGACACAGAGGCATCACTGGGGAGCAGGGAACCATGAGCCAGGGAATGAATAATGATGGGTGTTTATCCAGAAGGTGAGGGGAGCTGATGGGTTATTATTTGAAGGCAAGGAGTGATGACAATGTATAGGTTTAGAAATACTACTGGTAGTTGTGTGGAGACTGTTGAAAGTGAACTGGGGGTAGGTGGGCAAGTACAGAGACTGGATAATGACCTTGGAGGCTACTGCTGGCATCCAGTGAAAGTGGCTGTGGGGATGAAGACGATGGGCTGGCCTGGTGAAGCAGAAAGTGGAGTTGAGAGTCTATGACTGAAATGGGATGAGGGAAAGTGGTAGGATGATTCCAGCATTTACAAATGATATTACTGTTGACATTGCGAAATTTTCATTGTGCAGGACAATGTCGTTAAGCCTCTTGGGTCCCTTGCCCACTAAATGCTCCCTGGTGGTTGGGGCAACAAAAATGTCACTGTAATTTTTCTAGACGCCCTTGGTTAGGAACTGTGAAATGGTAGTTTCACCAACATGGGGAATAAAAGAGGAGAAATAGGGTGGGAAGAGTCCCTTTGTGGACTATGTTGATTTTATGTTTGATTGACTTCTTGGTAGAAGTGCAGGCACTTGGACCTAGGGATCCAGGGCAGAAGAGAGTGGACACTGGAAATACTGCTTCAGGAAACACACACATGGCAGCGAAGGAGCTTTCTAGGGAGGATATTTAGCACGGGGCAGGAGCGGGGGAGGCTGGTGGATGGCAGAACTTTGGGGACCATCGTGTACCCTGTTTGATCATGTGTGTTGGGGAGGACATGTAGTATCTCAGGGCCTACAGGGGAGAGGAAACTGAAGCTCAACAAGAGCACTTGCAAGTTTGTCTTTTAATCAGTTTGGCGGATTCTCCCCATGACCAACCAGCATCCAGATGAGGCTGGATTTGCCCCTTGGGCTCTTTGATGTCTTTCTTTGTGACCAGTTGGACTAAGTGTCTCAGT
This sequence comes from Bos javanicus, assembly GCF_032452875.1. Taxonomy (NCBI): domain Eukaryota; kingdom Metazoa; phylum Chordata; class Mammalia; order Artiodactyla; family Bovidae; genus Bos; species Bos javanicus. Next base: position 35,664,886 of record NC_083882.1, read on the forward strand.
GACAGGGCTGTTATTATCCCTGCCTCTCCTTGGGTTTAGAAGTCTTTGTGCATCAGTAAGGAGGCTTTTCACAATTTGCTTTTTTCCCTTCAGTGGCAGATTTTTCCTTGGCGCCTTCTGTGTTCTTGGTTCACTGATTAATAGACACTTGAGGAATTGCAGGGAGGCATTTAACATGCATCAGATACCATCACTAGCAGAGAAAATGATTCACTGAGCTCTCTCTCTGCTGTCTGCATCTCTTTCTGCCAACATAGCTTGATGTTGGGGAATTGAGTCTGAATCTGGAAAAACACAGTTTAAATGTGTGATTCAGAGTCAGTGACGTATGCATGCGTGCCCAATCACTCAGTCGTGTCTGACTCTCTGCAACCCTATGGACTGTAGCCCTCTATTCATGGAATTTCACAGGCAAGAATACTGGAGTGGGTTGCCATTTCCTCCCCCAGGAGATCGTCCCAACCCAGGGATGGAACCCAGGTCTTCTGCATCTGCTTCACTGGCAGGCAGATTCTTTACCACTGTGCCACCTGTGATGTGCAGCTGTCTCCAAAGTGGGGGTCTTGGAGAGGTAGATAGTGAGGGGTCTAAGAAGTTTTGCATTCCCATTTCCTTTACATTACCTTCTTCAAAGGCAGGAGTCATTCCAGGTTAGAGATAAGTTCTAGGCTCTAGCCTTTAGCCAGTACCCATGCTAGGAAGGTTGGGACTTCAGACTGGGAGGTGGACTTTATTTTCAGTGTGAAGATGCTGGTAAGAATGGCTTCTAGTAAGCCTTTGTTGTTGTTCAGTCACCCAGTCGTGTTTGACTCTTTGCCACCCCTTGGACTGAAACATGCCAGGCCTCCCTGTCCCTCACCGTCTCCCGGAGTTTGCCCAAGTTCATGTTCATTGCATCAGTGATGCCATCCAGCCATCTCATCCTCTGACACCCTCTTCTCCTTCTGCGCTCAATCTTTCTCAGCATCAGGGACTTTTCCAATGAGTCATCTGTTCGTATCAGATGACCAAAGTACTGGCCTTTTATATGTTCATGAGTTCTCACGGTGAATATACTGGGGTGGTTTGCCATTCCCTTCTCCAGTGGATCACATTTTGTCAGAACTCTCTGCTATGACCCGTTTGTCTTGGGTGGCTGGCCCTGTACGGCATGGGTCATAGCTTCATTGAGTTACACAAGCCCCTTTGCCATGAAAAGGCAGTGATTATACAAGGTACAAGGTTACCCTGTACCAAAGTTTTCTTCTTTCCTTGCAAATATAAGGAGCCAGTTTGGCCATGATGTTTTCATGGAGAGTAATCCATCCTTTGACTCCAGAGTCCATTTCAGACAGTTGGACCCTCCTGTGATCCATGTCTCCAGAGTTGGAGTCAAAGGACCTAGGTTTGAATCCTACCTCTGCCCCTACTTGGCTGTGTAATCTTGCACAAGCCCCTTAATTTTTCTCATCCTCAGTTTCCATATCTGTAAAATGGACATAATAATACCTAACTTTTAGGATTGTAATAAGGCATGAGATAGTGCCTGCAGAGTGCCTGGAATATGATGTACCTACTGCAGTAACTGTTGCAGATCTCTGTCTCACCTTGTGTGATTCTTTATCCACAGCCCTCTGACTCCTGCACACACATTTTGGGCTATCTGCAGAAATCTGACACTTCAGCATGGTGGGCTCTCTATTTAGGGATATGGGGAGCTAGTGAGTTTTCTTTAGGGAGAGGGGACCTCGGTAAGACCATCTGCCCTATTTACCGCCTTGATGCCACTCATCATTTAGAAGGTCTTTCACAGAACCTACACTGCAGTGTGGGATGGGAAATGGAACCTAGTTCTGGCTCCAAACCCATACTCTTGCACGGACTTTGATGTCTCCCCCCTGACTCCTCCCTTCTTGAGGCCTGCTTTGCCCTGCCTCCCTGCCCACCCAACACCACCCACCACCCCGCCCCAAGAAAATAAAAACTAGACTAGAACCAGAAAGCCCTGTCAGGATATTCTGTCTGGGCTTCATGTTTTGCTTACTGGAAGGTCTGGGTACTCTGGGTCCTGTGGGTTACGTGCCTTCTTCCTGCTGGGCTCTTGACCCGAGATTCCCTTCCTGAATGGCTTCACTAGGAAACCGAGAAGGAAATGGGTTTGGGTGGGGGCTTTCCGAAGTCATCCCATTTTGCCCTCATCTAGAAGTGAGACAGGCAGCGAGAGCCCCTCCCTGACCAGATTTCTGAAATCCTTCCCCCTGCCCCACCCACATCTCGGCACTGAGGGTGGGATGATCCCCCTTTCCTGGGTCATGGAGGGATGCTGGGCCAGTCGCCCTGTGTGATTAGGGCTCTGGAGTCCCTTGGCTATGTCAATACCATTGCAGGAAGACCCCAGAGGGACCGTTGGGAAATAGGCAGCCTTAGGAGGTCCTGAGCAGGCCTGTGAGGAAGCAGCTGGATGGACTGGCGCCCTAACCTGATTCAGGACGGCACTGTGGAGGCTGCGCTGGGCAGAGCAGCTGCAAGAGGTTCTTCCCCCTGGAATGTGGCTGGACTACTTTACCTCTCACACCCTACAGACAACTTCCAAACAGAGACCCTGCACTTTAAATCCTCCTGGACATCGCAGGGCCCTGGTACAGGAAGCCTTCAGGTCTCTGGGCTCGTACGTTACAGGACAGCCCTGGTTTCTGGAGTGAAGTGCTAAATGTCAAGACTTATGCAGGCCATTCTAGACTGCACACCTGCACGTGAGCTCATAAATGTGTCCCTGTTCTTGGTTTCCTCCTTCCCTCACTGCCCTGATCTCCCGGCAGCAGGCAGAACAACTTTGCTAGCCGTGTCCGCTTGGCTGTGAGTACCAGCGTTACCATCTTTCCTGTCACCGCTTTCTCGGCCTCACCAGTGTGGAAGGTGACATGGGGTAAAGGAATCTAGCCGAGTAGCACCAGGTGTCAAGGGATGGAAGGTCTCCTTGTGTTCATCATCTCCAACCTTTTCCCATTTTATGGACAAGAGGACTGAGGCCCAGAGAGGGAAAGCCACCTGCCTGCATTCCCCTTTGCCTGGTATTGTTGTTTACCTTGAACAAATTAAATGCCTGACGTAGGGTGCAGAGAAGACATCGTGCTGTAGGAAAAGAGTTTGGCTTCTGGACCTGGATTCCAGTGGAAATCCTAAATCCTGAAACGTGTGGTCTTGGACAAATGAATTAACTGCTTGTAACCTGTTTCCTAAGATGATAATACCTTGCAGTGTTGAAGTGACCGTTAGAGGTAATATATGCAAGCATCTCAGGCAGTTACTCATCATGGCAGGTGTTCAGAAGAGAGGTGACTGTTACTTTGAATATAGCCCCAGTGGTTTGTTAATAGATCCTGGCTGCATTGAACTGTTAAAGCTGTGTATCTAAAAGAAAAGGCTTGACAGAGGTATTGTCAATCTTAGTGTAAGCTTCCTGTGAGAAGGGGCTAAGGAACCTAAGCCAGCCTCCACTACAGGGCTGTGAACACCTCTCCTGTGGCCAGGTTCCTGGGAGGTTGGCATAGGTTCTCAGCCACAGCTCTGTGCGAGGCCTTTTTGCTTTGTATTCCCACCAAAATCTCTCTTCATGCTCAGGATCTCATCATCCTACCCATGTATTTCAGAAATCTCTTGACTCACATAATTGCTAAATGGTGTGTTTCATGAATTAATAGATTCACAGAGCTAGAGAGGAGCATAAGGTCATCTTGGCAGATTGCAGGCCTGGGGTTTGTGTCCATTCCTTACCAACATATTGCCAAATAGTTTTCTGGCCTGGGCTTGAAAACGCCCACCAACAGGAGGCAGCCAGCCAGTCTGATGTTCAGAGGCCATGCTGTAGTGTTGTGGACACTTGATTCCTTGAAAAATCTGCCTCCCAGTGACTCCATCTTGGACCTCAGGGGACAAATCAAATCACTCTTTCTCATGATAGCCTTTCAGACGTGATGACAACAATTGTGGGCCCTGAGTCTTCCTAGGTCTTAAAACTCCAGTTCCTTCAGTGGTTTTGACTGTTCACGGCCCTGGCTTCTCTCTCCTGGACATGCTCCAGCTTTCCACTCTGGCCTGTAGGTGTGGTTACCAGAAGTGAACACAATATTTGGATCAGTTCAAAACAGAACTGTTTTTTTTAAAACGTCCCTTTTCTTAGACCCTGCACCACTATTAAGTGAGTCCCAAGATAATCACAATGGTGTGATCACTCACCTAGAGCCAGATTCCTGGAATGTGAAGTCAAGTGGGCTTAGAAAGCATCACTATGAACAAAGCTAGTGGAGGTGATGGAATTCCAGTTGAGCTATTTCAAATCCTGAAAGATGATGCTGTGAAAGTGCTGCACTCAATATGCCAGCAAATTTGGAAAACTCAGCAGTGGCCACAGGACTGGAAGAGGTCAGTTTTAATTCTAATCCCAAAGAAAGGCAATGCCAAAGAATGCTCAAAGTACCACACAATTGCACTCATCTCACACGCTAGTAAAGTGATGCTCAAAATTCTCCAAGCCAAGCTTCAGCAATACGTGAACCGTGAACTTCCTGATGTTCAAGCTGGTTTTAGAAAAGGCAGAGGAACCAGCGACCAAATTGCCAACATCCGCTGGATCATCGAAGAAGCAAGAGAGTTCCAGAAAAACGTCTATTTCTGCTTTATTGACTATGCCAAAGCCTTTGACTGTATGGATCACAATAAACTGTGGAAAATTCTGAAAGAGATGGGAATACCAGACCACCTGATCTGCTTCTTGAGAAACCTATATGCAGGTCAGGAAGCAATAGTTAGAACTGGACGTGGAACAACAGACTGGTTCCAAATAGGAAAAGGAGTACATCAAGGCTGTATATTGTCACCCTGCTTATTTAACTTCTATGCAGAGTACATCATGAGAAACGCTGGGCTGGAAGAAGCACAAGCTGGAATCAAGATTGCCGGGAGAAATATCAGTAACCTCAGATATGCAGATGACACCACCCTTATGGCAGAAAGTGAAGAAGAACTCAAAAGCCTTTTGATGAAAGTGAAAGTGGAGAGTGAAAAAGTTGGCTTAAAGCTCAACGTTCAGAAAACAAAGATCATGGCATCCGGTCCCATCACTTCATGGGAAATAGATGGGGAAACAGTGTCAGACTTTATTTTTCTGGGCTCCAAAATCACTGCAGATGGTGATTGCAGCCATGAAATTAAAATACGTTTACTCCTTGGAAGGAAAGTTATGACCAACCTAGATAGCATATTCAAAAGCAGAGCCATTACTTTGCCAACAAAGGTCCGTCTAGTCAAGGCTATGTTTTTCCAGTGGTCATGTATGGATGTGAGAGTTGGACTGTGAAGAAAGCTGAGTGCCGAAGAATTGATGCTTTTGAAGTGTGGTGTTGGAGAAGACTCTTGAGAGTTCCTTGGACTGCAAGGAGATCCAACCAGTCCATTCTAAAGGAGATCAGCCCTGGGATTTCTTTGGAAGGAATGACCCTAAAGCTGAAACTCCAGTACTTTGGCCACCTCATGCAAAGAGTTGACTCATTGGAAAAGACTCTGATGCTGGGAGGGATTGGGGGCAGGAGGAGAAGGGGACGACAGAGGATGAGATGGCTGGATGGCATCACTGACTCGATGCACATGAGTTTGGGGGAACTCTGGGAGTTGGTGATGGACAGGGAGGCCTGGCGTACTGCGATTCATGGGGTAGCAAAAAGGAGGACACGACTGAGTGACTGAACTGAACTGAAGGTCCTAATGGCTTTGTGACAGCTTTTCCACACTAATTGGGTTTGTGGTAAATCAACACCGCTAACTAATACAGATTTTGTATTATTTCCTAGAGCTGCCACAACAAGTTAATACAAACCTGGTGGCTTAAAATAACAGAACGTTATTCTCTGATAGTTCTGGAGGCCTGGAGTCTGAAATCACAGCGTTTATAGCCTTGGTTCCTTTGGAGGCTCTGTAGGGGACTCTATTCCATGCCTCTCTCTGCTTCTGGGGGTTGCTGGCAATTCTTGGCATTCCTTGACTTGTCGATGCATCACTTCAATCTTGGCCTCTGTCTTCACATGACCATCTCCCCAACATGTGTTTTATATACCCCTTGGAATGACAACCCACTCCAGTATTCTTGTCTGGATAATCCCATGGACAGAGGAGCCTGGAAAGCTACAGTCCATGGGATCACAAAGGGTCAGACACGACTGAGTAGCTAACACTTCCCTGAATCCAGAGCAGTGGCACTGGATTTCTATGCAAGCTTTTTTTGACTGGACATGAGGATTCCCAGCTCTCTAAAATATATTTTTCATGTTTTTTAGTAGTAATTAGTCACTGAAAGATGGATTTTTTTAAAAGGCAGGAAATAATTTTAAAACAATGTGATGATGATTTTTTTCCCCCCATAATCCTTGTTTTCAGGAACCTAGTGGTATGTTCTGGTTAATGATAACTATGACCTTAAGCAATTCTCTAACCTTCTCTGACCTCAGTTTCCTCATCTGTGAAACAAAGAGATTGGATGAGGTGAGCTGTATGTCATTTTCAGCTTTGAAATTCTTAATACAGTGGTTTCTGGAAAGCAAGGCTTCCTGTTGATGATAAAAGGTCTCAAGCTGGCTTACTAAACTGAGAATTCACAGCTCTTGTGAAAACAGATTATCATTTATGAATCTGAAAATCCGAAAAACTCTGTCCTTTTGTTCACCTTTGACAGGATATGGAGTCTAAGCTATGACACATCCCCTCCCTCTTCTTGATTACTCAAGTGTAAGATCCTACAGGGCTGGCATTTAGTTAGCTCTTAAATATTTATTACATGAAAGAAAGAATATACTTATGTCACATATTATTATTGGGAGCCAATAATGCAGTATCATTCAGGTCTGATCATCTAGTAATTGTGTGCCTTTTAAGATTCCTCCTGGGACTTCCCCAGTGGTCCTGTGGTTAAGAATCTGCTTTCCAATGAGGGAACACAGTTTTGATCCTTGGTCAGGGAACTAAGATCCCACATTGCTCGGGGCAATTAAGTAGAAGATCCTGCGTGCTGCAAGTAAGACTCGATGCACCCAAATATATTAATAAATATTTTTAAAAAGATTCCCCCTGAGTGTGCCTCTCAGAAGCAGTTATTTTTATTTATATTCCAGTTGTATTGAGATATAATTGACATATAGCACTCTATAACTTTAAGGTGTGCAGCATAATGACTTGACTTACATTCATCATGAAATGATTATCCCAGTAAGTTTAGTGAACATCCGTCATGTTGTCTAGATACAAATTAGAGAAACAGAAAAAAAATTACAACGAGAGCTGTTAGGATTTACTCTTAACAAGTTTCATATATAACATACGGCAGTGCTAATTATATTTATCAAGTTGGGCTCTAAAATCACTGCGGATGGTGACTGTAGCCATGAAATCAGAAGACGATTGCTTCTTGGCAGGAAAGCGATGACAAACCTAGACAGTGTGTTAAAAAGCGGAGACATCACTTAGGTGACAGAGGTGTGTATAGTCAAGGCCATGATCTTTCCAGTAGTCACGTACGGATGTGGACCTGGACAATAAAAAAGGCAGAGCGCCGAAGAATTGATGCTTTCGAACTGTGGTGCTGGAGAAGACTCCTGAGAATCCCTTGGAAAGCAAGGAGATCAAACTAGTCAACCTTAAAGGAAATCAAGTGTGACTACTCTTTGGAAGAAATGATGCTGAAGCTGAAATTCCAATACTTTGGCCACCTGATACTAACAGCTGACTCCTTGGAAAAGACCCTGATGTTGGGAAAGATTGAAGGCAGAAGGAGAAGAGGGCGACAGAAGATGAGATGGTGGGATGGCATTACCGATTCTCTGGGAGACAGTGAGAAACGGGAGGCCTGGCATGCTGCAGTCACGAAGAGTCGGCCGCAACTTGGCAACTGAACAACAAAAACAACACATTATATCTTTAGTACTTACTTGCCTTATAACTGGAAGTTTGTAGTACTTTCCTCCAATTCCCCCTCCCTCATCTCACCCAGCCCCTACCTTTACCACCCCACCCTCACCTCTGGTAACCACAAATCTGATCTATTTTTCTGTGGGTTTGTTTTATATTTTGTTTGTTTTTGAAGTATAACTGACCTACAGTGCTATGCTTGTTCCTCTTACACAAAGTACTGGTTTTTTTCTATCTCAAAATGATCACCAGGATAAGTGTGATTAGAGTATGTCACCATATAAAGGAATTAGTTACTTATTGACTGCGTTCCCCATGCTGTACATTTCATTCCCATGACTCATTCATTTTGCAAGTGGAAGTTTGTATCTCTTAATCTCCCTTACCTATTTCTTTCCTCACCCCAACCCAGAAGCAGTTTCTTCTCACCTTGTCACATGGCTTGTGGGATCTTAGTTCCTCAACCAGGGGCTGAACCTGTGACCTCTGCATTGAAAGCATGGAGTCTTAGCCACTGGACCACCAGGAAGTCCCAAGCAGTTACTTTTAAAAGATGGTGGCAATGTTTCAAAGTTGCTTTCTGGAGCAGTTTCCTTGTCTGTGATACAGACGGCTATGAGGCCTGGACTTCGGGGCCTATGCTTGAGACACCATCAGTTCAGTCGCTCAGTCGTGTCCTCCTCTTTTCGACCCCATGAATTGCAGCACGCCAGGCCTCCCTGTCCATCACCAACTCCCAGAGTTCACTCAAACTCAATGCGCATTGAGTCGGTGATGCCATCCAGCCATCTCATCCTCTGTCATCCCCTTCTCCTGCCCCCAGTCCCTCCCAGCATCAGAGTCTTTTCCATTGAGTCAACTCTTTGCATGAGGTGGCCAAAGTATTGGAGTTTCAGCTTTAGCATCAGTCCTTCCAATGAACACCCAGGACTGATCTTCAGAATGGACTGATTGGATCTCCTTGCAGTCCAAGGGACTCTCAAGAGTCTTCTCCAACACCACACTTCAAAAGCATCAATTCTTTGGCGCTCAGCCTTCTTCACAGTCCAACTCTCGCATTCATACATGACCACTGGAAAAACCATAGCCTTGACTAGACGGACCTTTGTTGGCAAAGTAATATCTCTGCTTTTGAATATGCTATCTAGGTTGGTCATAACTTTCCTTCCAAGGAGTAAGCGTCTAATTTCATGGCTGCAGTCACCATCAACAGTGATTTTGGGGCCCAAATAAATAAAGTCTGATACTGTTTCCACTATTTCCCCATCTATTTGCCATGAAGTGATGGGACCAGATGCCATGATCTTAGTTTTCTGAACGTTGAGCTTTAAGCCAACTTTTCCACTCTCCTCTTTCACTTTCATCAAGAGGCTTTTGAGTTCCTCTTCACTTTCTGCCATAAGGGTGGTGTCATCTGTATATCTGAGGTTATTGATATTTCTCCCGGCAATCTTGATTCCAGCTTGTGCTTCTTCCAGCCCAGCGTTTCTCATGATGTACTCTGCATAGAAGTTAAATAAGCAGGGTGACAATATACAGCCTTGACGTACTCCTTTTCCTATTTGGAACCAGTCTGTTGTTCCAAGTCCAGTTCTAACTGTTGCTTCCTGACCTGCATATAGGTTTCTCAAGAGAAGGCTTTGGCATAGTCAATAAAGCAGAAATAGATGTTTTTCTGGAACTCTTTTGCTTTTTTGACAATCCAGCGGATGGTGGCAATTTGATCTCTGGTTCCTCTGCCTTTTCTAAAACCAGCTTGAACATCTGGAAGTTCACGGTTCACGTATGGAAACATGCATTTTTCAGGTTTCACAGAAGGAGGTCTGTGGTCTCATTCTGGGGCACATGCTCAGATGGTTTTCTGTTTCAGGATCCCCCTTCTGCCATCAGTGACCCCTGTCAATATCCATAGGGGGCTGCAGTCTCGGGCACCTCTCTTTTGAGTTCTTTAGGGACAGACTGTTGGTAGTGCCTCTCTGTATTTTTCACACTATGCAAGAAGTCTGCTGACTGTCATGGGGTTCACCTTTTCAGGAGACCAGTCAGAGAAGGCTAAGGGCATGACTACTTGCTGTTATTGTTGGGAAGATTTTTCTGTTTTTTTGTGAGAGGGAAATTTTCTGGCTTATTTTTGCCATCTTCTTTTAGTTCTTATGCAAGAAATCTTTATTCTTTACAACAGACCTCCGTCCTAAGAGGAAGAGCTTCCCTAGAATCTGATTTCTCTAGAATCAGATTGGGGTTGCAAACTCAAATGTCTCTAGAGGCTTAGTGGATAATGGAAAAGCTGACTGTATGTATGCTGTCTAATTCATTTTACTCTGTCCACTTGGTTTATCTTTGTCTCCCTAGTTCTGGTTGAGATACAGGCACGAAGAAACTTCTCTCCTGTAGGGAAAGGAGAAATGCAGGTGTGATGACAAATAGCACTAAGTGTACACCCTCAACATCCGGAAACAGTAGGGAGTGGTGGGGACTGCAGTGAACTAGAAGGCCATCCCACCTCTCATGGGCTCCTAGTGTTGTCATAGATTTTGATTTACCAGGATGGGCTGAGTATTTATATGAAAATTTCCTGTTGTTAAACTTGGGCTCAATTTAAAATATCTGTTGTTGTTCAGTCGCTCAGTGGTGTCCGACTCTTTGCAACTCCATGGACTGCAGCATGCCAGGTTTCCCGGTCCTTCACCATCTCCTGAAGCTTGCTCAAATTCATGTCTATTGAGTCGGTGATTCCATTCAACCATCCCGTCCTCTGTTGTCCCCCTCTCCTCCTTTCTCTCTTTCCCAGCATCAGGGTCTGTGTGGTTTAACTAAAATGAATTTGGGGGAACAGATTGGTTTGCGGGTAAGCAATCTGAACCCTCTCATACATGTTGGGGTGGGCTCCTGGGTCATCTCTCTATATAGGTTGGTCTGGTAGGAGATCCTAGTGGAGCTGTGTGTGGAGAGGGCTGCTTATGTTCATCCTTGCATGTAGATATGAAGGAATAGAAGATACATAGCATAAAAAAGCAAGTTACAGAAATATATGTACAGTTTTATTCCATTTATGTAATTTCTTTTTAAAATGACATGTATATATATTTTTTAATGCGTGAGAATTTCATAAAGGCAAAAAACAAAAAGAATGCATAAGAAAGTGGCAAAGTTGTTGCCTCTGAGATTGACACTGACACTGAATTCAAGGCAAGAAAGGGGTCTCCTGCTTTCTAGTTTATACTTGTCTGTGACTTGGAATACAGTTGACCCTCTGTATCCAAGAATGCAGAACCTGCAGATAAGGAGGGCTTACCATACTATGCCCTTTTATAGGACATGATCATCTGTGGATTTTGGTATTGGGGAGGGTCCAACCCCTGACAAATGCCAAGGGACGACTGTACCTAATTTTTGTAAGGTAAAATGAAAAGTGTTTTGGGGAAGTATAATTGCTATATAACGAGTGTAAAACTTCAGTGCTGAGAGTACAAGGAAGGAAGAAGGCTGAGTGATCTGGAGTGATCAGGAAGGACCACTGGGAAGAGAAGGGGCCTTGAAGGTTGGGCAGAACTCATTGAGGAGGAAGACTGCAGGAGCCAAAACCCAGGGGTGGGCAAGATGGGGTGACTTGGGGACTGGTGAACCGTTAAATTTGGTAGGACCCGAGGGTCTAGGGAAGTAGAGAAGGCTTTAGTGGATGATGAGCCACGGAGAGGGTGTGTGTCAGGAGGTAATGGAATGAGAGCCGTGTTCCAGCATGATCCATCTGGCAGCAAGGATGAGGGAGTTTGGAGGCAGGACTCCAGGTGGGAGCTGCTCATGTGGCCTCATCCAGCTCCCAGCCAGCTGTCACTGATCCTTGCCTGTATGTTGCCTGGTGAGTGAACAAGGGTTATGGCTATCTACCTGGTGAGTAAGCTCTCAGGAGCGTGGGCTTTGGAGCTTGGCCAGCCTCTGCTGGTGCTCAAAGTGGTTCTTGTGCCTCTACTGACAGTGTGTCTCCCCAGACATTTTGGAGATTCTGTGACGCAACTGGCCATAGACTGAAGTGTAACCACTAAGAACAAGCCCGTACTTTGGAGTCAGGCGATATGGGCTTGAAATCTGACTTTGTCATTTACTGGCTATATGACCTTGGGGTTGGCACTTGACCTCCTTGGGCCTCAATATTCACTTTTGAAAAATGGTGATAGAATGATTCACCTTTTAGAGTTGTTATACCCAGCAGATTGACACTTGGCAATTAGGTGTGCTTTGCTGTACTTTACATTGCGGTACTCACTCTGATCTGTAGTTATAAATATTTATATTATTTATGGTTAATATTATCATTGTATCTATTTATGACCATATCAGTTTATTCTTTTGAACTGTAAGCTCCTGTTCAGTGGGGATAATTATGTTCTACTCACTGTCTTATCCTGAAACTCTCACCGCTGAACACATGCTGCTGCTGCTGCTGCTGCTAAGTCGCTTCAGTTGTGTTTGACTCTGTGTGACCCCATAGATGGCAGCCCACCAGGTTCCCCCGCTCTGGGATTCTCCAGGCAAGAACACTGGAGTGGGTTGCCATTTCCTTCTCCCATGCATGAAAGTGAAAGTGAGGTCGCTCAGTCGTGTCCGACTCTGCTGAACACATAGTAGGGCTAAATAAATGTTGGATGGATAGAGTTTGTGTTTTTAATCCTACTCCAGCTTTAACAAGCAGTTGACTTGTGATCAATTAGGATATATTGGTAGTTGAGAGCATGTCTCCTTTGTGATTAAAACAGGATTTGTCAGTTCAAATGTCCTTGTTAGGATAATGCATCAGGAGGGCTTGTGAGTCCTTCATTCTTTCATTCTACGGCGGCAGATCTGTTTTGTGGAGCTTGATGTTTATAACATTCAGGAGGTCTCGTTTAAGAATGCATACAGTTGTAGAAAGCACATGCCTGGGAAGGGGCTGGTGAAAGTGAGGGGCCCTAATGCTTGAGATTCCTCAGTTTCACAGTGATTTATCTCTGCATTTAAAGATTTATAGAATACTCCCTACAAGCAGTGGTGGGAGTTATGAAGGATATAGAAATTTTTAAAAGGGAAAACATGATGCTCATGGATACAGGTTTTAGTAAAACTGTCATCCCAAGTAGACTCTGAACAAAACCCCTTGCATTTTTCTTCAGCCAGCAAATATTTATTGAGCACCTACTGTGTGCCAGGCACCATGTAGGCATTGGAACATAGCTGTGAAGACGGAAGTCTTGCCCTGTGAAGCTCATATTCCAACTGCATCATAACTTGTGACCCACCTAGAGGCAGTGGAGAGCCGCAGTGCTGCTCTCAGGCCATGGGGATAGAGGCACCTTGATGCCTTTGTTTGCCTGGCCCTTCTCCTCTCCAAGCCTGCTCTGGGAGTTAGAGCAACATGGTTAAATTGATGCAGAGAGGGCCGTAGCCATCCCAAGCAGTGATGAAAGAATCACAGATTGTTACCACCGGGAGTGAGTATGATGGTTGGTAACTGCTCAGGCTCTTCCCGACCATGATCATGAGAGAGAGTGATGAAGGATCCTTCATTTCTCCACCAAAGGCTCTCTGCTTTGGGGCTGATTTCAGCCTCAGTATGGCAGAGCAGAACTGAGTGAGCAATTCATTCTGACTCCAGGGCTCACAAGCGGAGGTATTTCTTATGTCCTCTTACCAGAGCGGCAGCCAACCCCATGGTCTCCAAGAACAGAACTGGGGCCTGGAGACACAGATTGCCTGCCTCATTGTTTACCCCAGCTAGTGCTCTGCTTGGCCACAGTGGGGCGGTGACTCACAGCTGGAAGTGTGTTCCTGCATTGCTGCCAGATTGCAGATTGTGTGTGGAGGGTGGGGATGGGGGAGGGGGTAGGGAGGAGAATGAATGAGTAGGAGCCAGTGGCTGCAGGATTTGTAACACCTTGGGAGGCAGCGGCTCCAGAACCAAAATTGAAATAGAGCGGGCGGGCTGCAAGCCTCCCTCCCAGTCTGACTTGAACTGGGAACGCTGGGAAGACACAGCATGGAGCCCCAGCAGAGAGCAAGCATGCCTGCTGCCTTTCCCATGGAGAACGACAGCCCAGGAGCAGGTTAGTTCTGTACTGGTTTCTAGGATTCACTTTACCGTGATGTATTCTGATTTGTGAAAGTCAAGTCATGAGTGAGAGAAAGGGAGTTTTCGATGGAGTGGTTGGGAGCACCTGCAGTTAAGAAAAAAAATCCAGTTTAATTGGGAATAAACAGGACAGAAGTATTAACTACACCTCCGTGCTGTCATTACGAAAGATATTCTGTTAGCAAGTGAGACTGGGGAGGACAGCTGTTCTGCCTCCTTCCTTTGTGTTTTCAATTATGTGCAGTGTTGTTACATTTCAGTCTGGCTCCAGCAATAGTCTGAGATGAGCCTCAGCGTCTTAAGATGTTACAGCTGGAGGATCTCTAAAACATCACCTGGTTTAGCCTTCTCATTTTATACTTGAGAAGTCTGACTTATTGAAGAGCATTAAGTAGAAGCATAAAACTGGATGTTCTTTAAGGTAGAAAATGTTTCTGTGCAGTTTTGAAACTTCTGTAGAGTGTGTGTCCCTGGCTCAGACAGCCTGCTGGGGACGCTGTTTTGTCTTAGGCTGCGCTTTCTGAGCCATGAGGGCTTCCCTCGTGGCTCAAACGGTAAAGAATCTGCCTGCAGTGTAGCAGACCCTGGTTCGATCCCTGGGTCAGGAAAATCTCCCTGGAGAAGGGAATGGAGAACCCACCAAAGAACCCACTCCGGTATTCTTACCTGGAGAGTTCCATGGACAGAGTAGCCTGGTGGGCTACAGTCTGTGGGGTTGCAAAGAGTAAGACATGACTGAGCGACTAACGTTCACTTTTTTCTGAGCCATTGGGCTCCAACCAGTGAAGGACAGAAGTGTGGCTCAAGGAATGTGCTTATTGATCTTAAACTACTTGGCTTGGCGAGGGAGTTTAAGTTTAAACAGGAGGCTGAGTGTTTTGCCTTAACTCAAAGGGAAAAAAAAGTGTTCTTTAGCCAGGCTAATAATACTGAAGCTTGTAAAATAGAAAAGACAAAACAACTCTGTTAGAGTGGAGATTTAGAGCTAGCAAAAGAAAAATATGACAGGAACTGAAGGTTGAGTGCTCTGGGGCAGGCACATTATCAGTGTGAGTGCTCTTTTTAACAGTCTCGCAGAATTGGAGTTGGCTCCTCTTTTTACAGATAAAGAAACCAACACGCTCAGAAAGGTCTTTAACTCCTTCAAGGTCGTACACCTCCAGTGTGCGGCAGAGCTGGGGTTTGAACTCCAGCGTGTATGACTCTGAATAACCTGGGGTTCATGCTTTGGAGGCCTCAGGTGGCTTCTCCAGGTGGAGGGTCTAACCCCATCATTGGACTGATGAGGAAACTAAAACCCAGCAAGACTGTATGTTTGCTCAGGGGCGTTAAACTAGTTGGTAGTAACAGAACTGGTCTCTTCACTCCCATTACATTGCTTCTCTGCCAACTTGCTTTAAAAAAAAAAAAAAGAGGGAAGCAATCTGGGTTTGATTTCTTCATTCAGTCAGGAGTTGGGCTTTAGTCTTTTCATGGTTATTGAAGTCCTGTGGAGCCACAATTAAAACTTCCTATTAAACCAGCAGTCCTAAGTATTGGAGCCCCATGTGGGGGCTCGGGGAGAAGAGAGGCTTGCAGTGTGGGTTACTGGGTCAGAAGAGGTAATTTATGAAATGAATTGGCCACTGAATGCATCTGAAAACACTTAGAGAGCCTAATAAAATACAGAACTTTTCAAATTTTGCCAGAAGACTTCAGTCTGTTAAATTCAGTATTTGGGAAGGAGACCCCTCCCTCTTGCAAGATTTGAGAGCTTTCAGTTCACTCCATTAATTTTGTGACTCCCTTGAGCCCAGCTCTGTCTGCGCTGGGCTTAGCCCCCTTTGGCACTTTTAGGTGAGGAGAGCGGGTCCTGACTACCCCTCAGGGTGTTGGGTCTGAGGGTTGGCTGAATTTCATGTCTCTGCCTAGCTGGGTGTGAGTCAAGCATGGACATCGTGGGGATGGGGAAGGCCCTTCCTTGGTCTGTGCCACACTCCCCAGGGCTGGTGGACTCTCCCAGCCTGGGTGTAGGATCTTCATCAGGGCCTGGGGGCCCCAGCCTCCTCCACTCTCGCTGGGGCATGTGTGATACATTGGGCTGCTGAAATCAGAAAGTGAGATGGGTTCTGCACAACCTCTTCCTGAAGGTGGTGTGAGTTTGTGCTCTGGCTGGTGAGATAAAAGAATTCAAGAGCCTGCTCCATGGCATTGCTGTTCTGTGCTGTGGGGGATACATTAGAAATCAGTGAAGAACTGCTCCCAGCCCTGCGGTTAACTTAGGATCTTACTTGGGCTAGGGGAGAAGGGGAGGAGAGCAAACACCGATGAAATAGTAGAAAGCAATGTGAGAGTGTATAATCATCACCAAATTGCAGGTTTCACACCAAATAATCTCCCAGTTCACAAAAAGGAGATACAGGTGATGTTTGTATTGTCCTCCTCTGTGTTTTTAATCACCTAGTAATTGCCTCCAGGGTGTTTGCATTCCACGCTTTGATTCTCTCTGCTGAGTGTTCTTCCTTCTCCTTTGCAGGGGTGGTAGAGGGGGTTGCAGGGGAGGGTTAATTTCTCCAAATTATATTGTAACACAGTTGGGAGAGAGCCAAGGATGAAGCGATTTTAGCATGCTGGTCTCTGATGCATCCTTCCTCAGGTAGTAAGAGCAGAAGCCACTGCCTTCGGATGGCTTATGACCCTTCAAGTTCTTGTCGTTTTGTGACCCGAGTCCAAACTTCTATAAGGTTAGCTAGCCTATTTGGAGGCATGACCTCACTTTAAAGTAGGAGTTTCCTTAGTCATTATTTCTCATTCATTCATTCAGCACATATAACAGAGCTGGACTCTGTTATGGGCTGATAATAGCAGTAAAAAGACAGGCAAGGTCCTTACTCTCCTGGAATATACCATTAGTCAGGGATACTGATGATCATCAGTAAGAAAAATAACAGTAATAATTAAAATAGGATGATGTGATATGACTGGGAGCTACTACTTCAGTGGGTGGTTGGGAAGGGCTCTGAGATGATAATTCTGCTGAATGGCAAGGAACCAGTTAAGTACAGGGGAAAGAGCATCCAGTACAAAGGTTGTTAAGTAGGAAAGAGCTTGGTGTTCAGGGAGCAGAAAGGCGATGAGTGTGGCTGGAGCAGAGTAGGGAAGAAGGAGAGTGGTGTAGGAAAAGGATGGGGCTAGGCAGGGGCCAGATCACCTGGGATCTTGGAAGCCAAGGTAAGGAGCTTGAATTTTAACTCTATGGGTAATGTGGAGCTGTTGTATGGTTTAAAGGGGAAGTGTGTGTTATCTGACATTTTAAAAGATCCATCAGGCTTTCAGTGAGGATGATGGATGGTATAGAGGCCAGAGTGGAAGCAGGAAGAGCAGTTGGGTGGCTGCTGTGATGACTAGGGTGTGGCTGTAGACATGGAAGGAAGTGTATGGATTCAGAGTATGTTTTCTAAATGGAGACAGCAAGACTTGCTAATATATGACATGTGGAGGTTAAGGTAGGAGTGGAGGATGCCTCCTAGGTTGTTGAGTAGTGATGCTGTTAGTGGACAAAGGGAAACCTGGAGGGAAGATTATTGAGTTTGGTGGGAGTGAGGCGAGGAGACTCGTTCTGGTTTTGCCCTGTTCCAATTTAGATGCCTGTTAGTTACCGCCGTTGTCAAGACACAGCCAGGTTCAATGGACGTTAATTGAGTACCTTCTGTATGCCAGGCATTGTGTGATGCCCTTTCATATATCCTCACAACAACCTTTCCCTGTGTGTAAACGGAAGAACTGAGGCTCAGAGACCTGAGGTGGCTTGTTCTGGTTTATACCCAGATCTTCTGACCCCAGGACTCTGGACTGATGTGGTGCCCAGGGTGGATATTGAAGGAGGTTGATGGCACTCACTTGGAGAGAGAACGGGGACTATCTGTTGGCTTGTCAAGGCCTGCTTCCCGTGTTTCTGGAAGAAGGGCCTGTCAGAGTCATGCTGGTGTGCAGAGAGCTGCTTGACATTTTCAAAACAGTGCAAGCTCCAGAGACCACATCAGTAACCTCCTAAGCCCCCCTTAGGAAATGCCACATGAATAGCAGTGACACTTTGTACTAAATGAGCAATTCTGTAAAAGTGTTAAGTAAAAGAGAACAAAAGCTGCCTGAGAAATGTTGAGGGAGTGTAGAGATGCCATCGGGACTCTTGGCCCTTACGTCTTTACTCTGCAGCCCAGCCCAAATGGGAGCTGAAGGCAGGGAGGCAGTTTCTTAACATTTTTGGAGTTTGTATTATCAATTCGGGGACCTAACTAGGAGCACTATTTTGTGACCCGGAGCCGTGGTTTCCTGGAGACACTGGGATTTAGAACAAAGATAGTAAGGGCCTTAACAAGCCTGGAGGCAGTGCTGACCGTGGCTTGAGGTCTGCAGGGTGACCCTTTTACAGTAATCTGGGAGCTGTGTTGAGGAGCCAGAAGGGCCAGAGTGGGAGCTGCTGCTGAGCATACCAATGAGAAGAGAGCCTTGATAGAGTCCCTCTGAACTCTGAGGCCGGATACTTTCCTTACATTTTAAGCTGTTTCTTCTCTTTACAGCAGGGGCCAGATAAGAGCTGGTGCTGACAGAGCAGATCTGTCACACTCTCAGCATACCAATACCACCACTGGCAGAAAAGTAGATTTATCAGGCTAGTCCGACCCCCACTCTTGGGCACCATTCACATAAACTCCTAGAACTTCTACCCATGCCGAAAAGGATGGCCGTGCTAAATTGGAACCTTTATGTTTAACCAGCCAGAGTCATTGTTCACATTATAGTCAAAATCTGTATGAATGGAAGATTAAACTTGGAAAAACATTGCAAGAAGCTGTATGACTCATTTACCTTTTACTCGCCCTGTCTGTGGTGGGCTCTTCCTTCTACTGAGCTCAGATCAGCCTGCAGTTCTCCTTGGTCCTCACTCTGTTCTCTTATGTCTCCTGCATTGGCTGTCAGACTTCTTTAGGACTGAGCCCAAGTCCTTCCAGCCCAGGGCTTGTGAAGACCTGCATGTTTACGTGGATGGTTACCCATGGCCCGCCTGTACGGGGACTGTCCTTCCCTGCCACCTTCCACCCGTGCTCCCTGGTCCTCTCTCAGGCAACACTGGCTGCTATTCAACCTGGACGACTGTTCTGGGAGGAAGAGTGGGATCTGAGAATAAAGGCTAGGCTGTGTTCTATTTCACTTGCTGAGTAACTTTCTGAAGAGCAACAGAAGCCCTTGTATGGAGGGAAGAAAGTTTCTGGGCTCCATTGAAACCAGCCACCTGGCTCCTGGCCGGGCCATGTCCATCACTGCCGGGGAGCAAGGTGGCAATTCAGGTTTAAGAACAGGTATTTCAGGGGATTTGTCTGTGCCTGCTAACTGTGTCTTAAGACAAGGTGATAGGACATGAGATTCGTCATGGGTTTTAGAAAATAAAATATCATGAAACGGAGCAAGCTTGGAGTTTTGGCTGAGGGGTCAAGGACAGCAGGTAAAGCCCAAGGACCCTGTGGTCTCCAAATGGGTGTGGGGATCCAGCATTCAGTAGGTAACCTCCATTTCGTGAGGGTGAGCCTGGAGTGGTATAAAGACATCAGAAGGGTGGCAGGAACACAGGAGTTGACTGTTGAGGGCACGTCATTTACTCTTTCTGGGCCTTTCCTTACCTGTGGTTTGCTCTAATGAAACACAGCCTGCCCTGTTGGGTGTTCAGGCAGATTAAATGAAATAGTTCAAGGACCTAACTCTTCTTTGCTCAAAAAGTGCTGAACCAGAAGCTCTGCCATAAGCAGGCTGGGCAGGTTTAATCAGAAATCATCAAATTTTAAGACCTTAGTATTTAGGAGGCAGTACTTTGATTCATCTCTTTTCTCAGATGTATTGAATCCTCTTTTTTTTTTTTGTTTAATTTAGTGATCCAGTAACATCCCATAACCCAGATCTTCATTTCCTTATGCGTGATATAGAAATAAAAATATCTGTGCTGTCTACCTCAGTAGGTACTTGGGCGGGTCAAATACTATGATGAATGTGACCACACTTAAAACTCCATGTAAGTGCAGGAAATGGTGGTGATGGTGCAGTGGTTGATAATTATTTTTGGCAAAAAGGGCAGCATCCGTATTAGGGAAGAAAGGTTGGGGAGCTCCCTCTAAGGCCTGATCAAATGACAGCTATATTTTTGTCCACTTTAAAAAACTATCTTTCTTCTTATGTTAGAATGTGAAAATCTTCATAGTGCCCACATCTTCCAGCTCAGGATTCGTTTACCCAAGAGTCTGGGCCTATTTAAATTGGTACACGTTGAGCGTAGGGAGCCTAGCTAGGAGTTGGTGTTCTAGTTGTACAGTGTTTATGAAGTCTTTGCTGAATGCTGCTCCAGGTACAGAGAAGTTTTGCTCTTTGCCTCCCTCAGGCAATGGCACCCTACTCCAGTACTCTTGCCTGGAAAATCCCATGGATGGAGGAGCCTGGTGGGCTGCAGTCCATGGGGTCACTAGGAGTCGGACACGACTGAGCGACTTCATTTTCACTTTTCACTTTCATGCATTGGAGAAGGAAATGGCAACCCACTCCAGTGTTCTTGCCTGGAGAATCCCAGGGACGGCGGAGCCTGGTGGGCTGCCGCCTATGGGGTCGCACAGAGTCGGACACGACTGAAGCGACTTAGCAGTAGCAGCAGCAGCCAGAAATTCACCAGGCTGACCTTGTGATAGGACCAAAGGCTGACTGGGGGTGGCTTTGGGGTGCTGAGTGCCACACAGGTGTTGTCATTCAGAAGCTTTCCCGGGCTGAGAGGAAGGAAGCGGGTGGGGAAAGAGAGGGAATAGCAGTAGATGCTGTTTCACATGCTTTGTTTTTAGGGACTTCTGATCATGCCTAGGAGGCTGCCAGCCCCGCGGACTTCTGAGGAAAGGGGACAGCAGGTTGTTATGCAAAGAGCATCAAATTTAGATATAGAAGACCTGGATTCATGTCCCAGTCTTATTGCTTAGTGACGAAGTTATCTTGAGCAAGTCACTTAACTTCTCTGAGCCATTTCCTCATTCATAAAGCAGGAGTTGATGGTACTAATAGCTAAGTTATGTAAGAAAAGACTTTTTTAGAGGTAATAGTGAATGGGAATTATTGTTATTCCCATTATGAGCAGAACTGTGTTTTTTCTCCAGAAAGAAATGAGGCAGGTTTAAGTTAGAGTTTGTGTTTTCAAATTCCATGGTGTTTTTCAGATGTCTTGTGTTTAGGGACTTCTTTAGGGTGAATGGAGATGACTAAAAGAAACTGGTATAAATCAAGCCTAGCCTGTGAACGCAATACAAAGATTTCTGAAATAGATGTCAAGGGGGCTTGCTTCTCACCCTTATTTAGATGCTCATGCCTTAACTCTGCTTTTTTTGGGAAGAACAGCTTGCTGCCAGCCAGATGAGGTCATGGAATTCCAAGGGCTTTGCCTGGAACCAGGAGCTGAGAATTTGGAGGCTGGTGGCGGTTGGGAGGGTTGAGAGGGTGCCAGGGGTAGTGTTCGGTCGCAGGGCCAGGGAGCAGCCTGGCCTGATGGCTCTGCCTGCTTCACATCTGGCTCATTAGGATTCCGGCTGCTCAGACCTCAGTGCCAGCCTTACCCAGACACCCCAGTGCAGGATGCCCTGATGGCCCCAGGCACAGTAAGACAGACTTGGGCTTAGAGATTTTTTTTTTTTTCTTTTTTAACCTTTATGCTATGCTCATTTAAACCTACTAATGTCTGGGGTGAGTCAGGGCTCAATTTGGAGATGGGGCTGATATCTTAACAACACTATCGAACTAAGATGATATATTGACTCTGACAGTAAAAGCATTTTAACTGTCTGTATTAGGAGCCTTAAAAAAATGACCATGCCCTTTGTTTAGTAATTTTATTTCTGGGACTTTAACCCAAGGAAATAATTTGAATTGCAGATAAAGCCCATATATGGAAATATATATTGACTATTAATAATGGGGAGTGGGATAGGGGAAGCACCAAAAATGTCCAGCATTAGAAGAATGTAAATCTTTCTAGAATGTAAGCATCACGGTGTAAGGACTTTTTTGTTCACTTTGTATCTCTAGGACCTAAGACAGCACCTGGCACACAGATGGCCAGTAAACATTTTTTGAACAATTATATGAAAAAAAATTTTACACTTAAATAAGACTATTATTCACCTATTTCAAATGAAGACGTCTTAATTACATAGGAAATTTTCTGTGTTAATTGAATGTGCAGAAAGCAGGATACAGATTTCTAAATACAGTAAAATCACATTAAAAAGAATAAAATGATTTAAAGGAAAAAAGAAAAGCTAGGAAAGAGAAGATACCCAGATGTATATGTCTGGGTAGTGAGATCACAGGTGACTTTTTTTCTTTCTATAGTTTCTAAAATGTCTAAAATAACTATGATTTTGCAGTTGAGAAAAACATTTTAACATAAATCATATTCTTTAAAGAAAAAAAGAGGTTAGATTAGTTTATTCATGGAGCAGAACAGCAGCCTCTAAAGCCAACTCCCTCTTCTTTCAAAGAAGCAGGCAGCCTTTATGAATACACAAAACACCTACACACTCTCGTTGTGTCTGTCAACTCGGTGTGGAAGCTGATCCCTCCTCACATCAAAAGGGTGATAGAAACTGCACAGTGTTGAAATTGTACGGGTCATGTTGCAGAGACATGCCCATACATTTATATCCCATCACTGAAGTGAAGACATTCTGTAGTAGGGAGAAGAATTTTAAGAAGATAGATTTTTCTGGGTGGGTGTTAATTCTTAGAATTCTTGCCCTGCTTCGTGGGTTTCGGAAGCTGTTGAAAGTGCCGTCTGCTTTCCTTCATTCTTGTTCTCAGCTCGTGCCGTCTTAAAGTAACTTTTCACTGAGCGAGTCACTTTGTAGGAGTGGAGTCAGTCTGTAGGAGTAAGCACTTCATGGACTGTCTCTCTAAGATCCAGTGTTGTCTTGGGGGCAAGACTTGCCTACAGTTGAAACCCCTGTATGTCTTTAGCGGGCTTTGGCACCTGAGCTGGAGGTTTTTCGTTTTTAAATGCAGCTGGATTCTGACAGAGTGTCTCTCCAAGGCAAGGCCGGCGGGCTCACCCTGGGAGGAGTCTGCGATGAGCAGGGGTCTTCAGACATCACTGACCTGTTGTGTCTGTGAGCCTTTCCACTCACATGACTTCTCATTCATTATCTCTCTCTCTTTCTTTTTAGCCATAACCAGCAGACCACAGCCTTCAGGCATCCTGTGAGTGGGCAGTTTTCTCCAGAAAATAGTGAATTTATTCTTCAAGAAGAAGAGTAAGTACATTTGTGTATTCTCCTTTTTCAGGCACAGCTTGGGAACTTAAAGGCATTTGCTCAAAACAAAGCTTGTTGGGCTATTTTCTCTCTCAGACATAGGGGCTTGGAGTGGATTGTTTGCTTCAAGGTAAAACTCAAGAATTTTGTTTTTCAGTCTCTAGACTTCTCTCAGCGGGTAGATGTGGAAGGGGGGAGATGATAGGGGGGTGTGCTGTGATGAGTATTGTCAGAACCTCTTCAAAGTTCCCTTTCCCCTCAAGTATCACCTTACACACTAGTTATGCTCTGAGAGGACCCTCTCTCCTGTTGTTGAAAGTACTGTGAGTATAGCCTCTGAGGAGGCCTCGCATAGGAGCCCAAAGCCAGGGCTTAGAAGAGAGGAGGGCTGGTGGCACCCTTTGTCCCTGAACATTTTGAGTCCTTGGTGCTTGCTTTTCTAACACAGGAACTTCTTGCTCCTCAGCCCCATTTCAGCAGGGCTTCTGGGTGCTCAGAGGCAGGTTCTACCACCCAGGGCTTGTCATGTACAGCCCATGCACACATTCTGGGGATGTGTTCTCCCAAAAATGAAGGCAGAGAAATATGTACAAGTGTCTGTGTTTCATTCTGATCACTAGAGACAGCTCTGTTTGAAGAAAACAGTTCTGTCTGAGAAACTAATAGAGACATTGGCTTTAAGGGTTTTTCTTTTTTTTTTTCCCTATATATATGCATATATGTGTGTGCATGCATGCGTGCTAAGTCACTTCAGTCATATCTGGCTGTGCAGCCCTGTGGACTGTAGCTTGCCAAGCTCCTCTGTCCATGGGATTCTCCAGGCAAGAATACTGGAGTGGGTTGCCACCCCCTCCTCCAGCGGATCTTCCCAACCCAGGGATCGATCTTGTGTGTCTTATATCTCTTGCATTGGCAGGCGGGTTGTTTACCCCTAGTGCCACCCAGGAAGCCCATATATATGTATATATATATTTGGCCACACCACACGGCTTGTGGGATCTTAGTTCCCTGACCAGGGATTGAACCGGAGCCCTTAGCAGTGAAAATGCAGAGTCCTTAACACTGGACCGGGAGGGAATTTCCAAGAGTATTTTTTTCTCCCCTTCAAATCAATTTTCTTCTGTTTCGTCACTTAGATATGTTCAAATGTAATCTTATATTATCAGTATTTATATTTTTACAATGTTTTGCCCTTGTAGTACTTACACTTATAAATTAAGGTAGAAAACTTCAAATATATACAAAAGTAGAGAGAAACAATAATAAATCATCTGATATATTCATTATCTATCTTCAACAGTTTCTAAAACATGGCTGATTTTATTTTGTCTATATCCTCCCCCTCACCCCTGGATTATTTTGAAGCTAATTCTAAACATATTATTTCGTCTCAGTTTTTTCATCTCAGTGTTTTCAGCTTAGAATCATTATCCAACAAAACTTTTAAAACCAGAAATCTGTAATTATAATCATACTGGCATTCCCTGCATGCTACTCTGTGGGGGGGATTTTCTGTGCATATCTCATTTAATATAATAATCCTGAGAGGTAGACCATCATCATCATTTTAGAGGGAAAGATATTAAGACCCGAAAAAGTCATGTCACTTGCCCCAGATTGCCTGGCTAGCAGTAGAAAAGCCAGGATGTCACTGCAGCCTGATCTCTTTGGTCAAGTCTAAGCCTTTCCCTAGTCAGAAACTGTTTGCTCAATTATTTTGGTGCTGGTGACCCACAGGGCATGACAGCCAGACTGTGGGGCTTGTAGCAGGTAGGAGGGATGTCTGATTTTGAAAGCATTAATACTACTAGAGAAAGAGTGGGTACAAGGTAAAGATTATCTTATCTCCTACATCAAAAAAGAACTGCTGTGTAAAGACAAAGTCAGAATGTGGATTCTCTGAATTCCAGCTTGGAATGAGTTTGTTTATAGAATCCTGAAGGTCAGAGGCTTTAGGGAGGTCATTGAGTTCAGCCCCTAGTCCTTAGGCATCTGAGAGACACGGGCGCCTGTCGTTATTAAAGGTCTGGTAGAATCCATCAGAACACTTAGCTTGAGAAGTTACCAGCCTTAATAAGAGCTTCTGGAGAAACGCACATTTTCCATCACTAAACACCTCTGTCACACACATCCTTTTCCTCCTTGTTAACAGAAGACTTTATCCCCTGACTACTTCTGAGGAGGTGGCCTCTTTATCCTACCAAAATATCTCCACAGCTAATCTCAGTCCCATCCAGTTTCCAAGGAAAAGACATTCCTTCTTTTGAAGGGTCAGTTTTTCCCTCTAGATCTCATTTCCTGGATGTCATAAGGGGTGCTTGCTTATCTCAGATGATGGGTACAACTATATGGTCAGACATTTCCTTGAAGCAAACAGAATGTGCTTTAGGCATTGAGAGGAAGGGAGGGTTTCTGTAGACTGATGTGGTGACTGCTGCTCTTATTCCCTGGATACTTATTGGGTGCCTACATCAGGGGCACTGCCAGACTGCGCAGTGACAGCAGCACACAGGGCGGATGTGGTCCTGTCTGTGAAGAGCTTACGATTGAGCAGGGAAGATAATGGCACGAGATCACAAATGTGACAAATATTCCGGACAGAGGGAACACAGGGTTCAGTGGAAGTTGGTAAATGAGGGTTCTAACCTGGCTTAGGCCTTGGGGATCGTGGAAGGCCTTTGAGATCTGTCCAGTCAAGGTTATTCAAAGACCAAGAGGGGAGAGCATGGGGACTCCATATGAGGTGAGTTAGAGTGAAAAATGAAGAGCACCAAGTGGATTCTGGAGCTACTTGGGAGGTAAAATTGACAGGATTTGGTGATTGATTGTCTGTAATGGTGACTAAAGAGAGGGAAGATTTTCTTGAAGTGTCTGGTCCTAACGCGGAGGAAGGGGCAGGATTTAGATAAGAGAAGATAAGCGTGCGTGCGTGCGTGCGTGCGTGCGTGCGTGTGTGCGTGTGCGCGTGTGTGTGTGTGTGTGTGTGTGTGTCAAGTGTGACCAGCCTTGGCAAGAAGATTGACTTGTAGTGGAGGTTTGTGAAGGAGATAAGGTTCGAGAGGGACATTGCAGCCAATTATCCAAATTGCTTCCTCCTGAAATAGACTTGACTTTACCTCCAGGTAAATCCTGGGGGAGCTCCCAAGGGTGAGTGAGGCATGATTTCCCTTCACAGAAACCATTCCTTTTAAAAACTGTGCTAACGAATACAATTTCTGCTTTATTCCCTTGGAGGAGCTTAATTTTGTTGTGTAGTGTGATATGTGGTGAGAGAAAAAAAAAAAGACCAAGGAGACCGTTTGTGTCCTTTATATCAGCTCTCAGATTAATATATTGGTAGAAAAGAAAAACTGGCTCTTTTCTTTTCCTTCTCCAAAGAGGATCCGTTAAGGTCACATTGACTTCTCTTATCAGAGCCTCCACCCTGGTTTTTTGGAGTGAATCCTTCTAGAGCCATCTGAACCAGCATCACCTGGGAACTTGTTGGAGATTCTCAAACCCCACTCCACATCTACTGAATCAGAGGTTTTGGAGGTGGGATCCCTGTAAACTATGTTTTAACAAGCCTGCAGGTGATTCTGATTTTGGTAAATGCTTGAGAACCACTGACTTAGATAACTTGCTGTTCCCATCTCCCCTAAATCACTCCTGGATTCTTCTGTTCATCCTTAAGTCTCCTTCAGATAACCCATCATTCTTTGGGCTACGGTGGCAATCTTAGGTAATCTTGGATTTTAGTCAGGTAATCTTGGGATCCTCTCTCCTGTAGGAAGAAAAAAATTCTCCATGGTGACTTCCTTTAAAGCATTACTGATGTGAACAGATAACCCATCTTCCCGACCGCTGGCAGGTAGGGCTTACCAGAGCTGTTTGGTGTACCAGGCACATGCCCACCAAAAGATTGTTTCCCATCTTACAGATTAGAAACTTGGAGAAGAGAAATAAAATGAAAGCCATGATCTGGCAGACCCAGAGGACGTGAACTCTGAGTGTTCTAGTTTCTGCGTCAGTAATACAGAATCAGTCAGGATGGCCTAGGCTCTGCTGTGGTAACAGCAACAACAAACAATATCTCAGTGACTTAGAGCAATTAAGGTTTATTTCTCACTTTCACTCCATGTCCATCACAGGTCACCTGAGGGGTTCAGCTCTGTCACCTTTACTGAAGGACCTGCATCTCTGTGCTCCCATGATTGCCAAATGCAAGAAAAAGGAAACTGGGCAAACTGTGCCCCAGCACATTCACTCACATTTCATTGGCTACAACAAGTCAAATGACCACTTCTCACACCAAAGTTCACTCACATTTCATTGGCTACAAGTCACGTGACCACTCCTCACGCCAAAGAGGCAGGGAAGTGCTTTTCTACCAGGCATCTGGGAATAGAATCAGAAATACTTGTTGGTCAGCACTAATGACTACACTTAATAATCCACAGAGCTGATATATTATTAAGAGAAGCGGGACTTTTTGAGATTGGCACTGACAAGCTTCTTTTGTTACATGACTAGAGCATTTGTTTTCTCATTTTACCTCTTCTGTTATGCTACCTAGTTCTTTGTTAGAACTCTCAAGGAACGTGGGTATCAGTCAACAGGTCCTGCAGCCTGACCCCCAGGGGAGACTTCTGCACACCCAAGCCAATAGGAAATATCTCTTGGAAGAACTAATATAAGCCCAGGCTGTATTAATAAAAATATAATGTGTAGAGAAAGGGGGAGAGTAGTTCTCGTTTATCATCATATTTGTGGACTACTTCATTAATTCATTCCAAGTTTATGGAGCCCCAAAGATATGCTAAGCTTCAAACACTTTGATTTGGGTACTAAATATCAAGAGGAATGTTGAGCAACTGAGATTCCCCTGAAGAGAGGGACCATTATGGTAAGGGGTCTGGAAACCCTGTCCTGTGTTTATTCTGTAGGAGAGGAGATGAAGGAGGATATACTGGAAGTCTTCAAGAAGGGCTGGCAGGAGGAAGTGGGGTATGCCTATTGTGTGGCTGCCGAAGGCAAGCATTGTATCATTGAGTAAAAGTTAAAGGCAGGCAAATTTTCTCTTAGTCCATAATTTTCAAGGGAGGTGATTTTCTATCATCTCTTGTTTCAAGATCTGGAATCTCATTTTTAACACTAAATGAAGTCCTCTGCTTCTTAGGATAAGAGTTGACTTTTTCCATTAATAATATTACTATTCTTTTTATAGGTAATGCCTAGAGCCCTTTTGATTTATTATCAGGTACTTTTCTAGGTGCTTTCCATGTATTTGTTTCCACAACAGTCTTTTGAGGAAGATACCATCATTATCATGGATACTGAGGCACAGAGAGGTTAGGAGTCTTGCCAGAAGTTGCACAGTTAGTAAGTGGCAGAGTTAGGATTTGAATCCAGGCAGTCTAGCCCCAGATGCTATGCCTCTGACTGCTATACATACTGCCTCTCATTTCAGTGGTCTTCGAGAGACATTCCCCTTCCTTGTCTGTGCTTAGGCATTAATGTGCTGGCTAAGTAGGCTACTGCTACTTAGAGGTTTTAATTGTAATTGTATTTGCAGTAATGAAATTTGATCTAATAGCTTCATGCTTGCTTGAAAGGCACCAGCTTCCCCTCAAAGTCTCTTCTCCAGAAAGCATTCTCAAGCCTTTACAGGGTTTACAGGGCTCATTTCCAATGACTGGATCAATTGGTCTCCTCTGAAGGCCTCTTTCCTGAGTTTTGGTGGTTTTCTTGACTTGGGAGCTTGTGGCTTAGAGGGCCACACCCGAGGGCCCTCATACACTATGGCGGAAGCCTGGGCGCAGAGAACTCCCAGCTGTGGTTTTGGTGGCTGGTGCTGTGCACAGGAGTATTCTCTCTTTGGTGCTGGGAAGCCCAGGAAGCCGCTGACAGACGCCTCTGCAGCTCTTGGGGAAGAGGAGAGAAGCATTCCGGAGCCATGACGCTGGCAGCTGACTGACAGCAGGCTGTATACACTGATCCCAGGCTCTGTCAAGCATTTGATGTTGAGGTGGGGCCTGCTTGAGCGAGTATGCGTTCTGGAAGTTCAGAAGCCTGCTGCTGTGCTCAGAAGCCAGCTGTAAGGCCCCTAAGATCGCCTTGGAGTTTCCTAACCTAGGAAGAGGACCGTTGCCTGGCCTGTCGTTCTGGGCATCTGAGTAAGTTTAGCTTGGTCCTTCCACTGGGATTTGAGCAGCCCTTTGTTTTCTCGTTGGACTGTGTTAGAAAAAAATAACAGTTGGAATTGCCTAGAATTTCGTGAGTGGTGTTTGGAGGATATGACTTTAAAAGATACTGCCTCGCTAAAGGTACATCTTCTCTTCCTGACCTTTGACCTCTTTGGGGGTTCATTTTGCAGGTGGCAGGGCAAGACTCTCCGAGGCATTTGCTGATTATGCCTAGGGTTGGAGTGTCTCCTGCTGCCAGAGATGGCTGTTTCTCGTTCTTCTGCAGTTTCAAGTTGGTGAAAGCTTGCAGTGAGAGATTGAGAGCCCAGGATGGTAGAGAGGGCGTCCTACAACTCTGAGCTCGAACAAGGAGTCTGTCCTATTGCTCATCTGCTGAGCCCTGGGCTGCGAGGCTGATGTGTTGCTGTCTGCAGCTGATATAGCCAGCACCTTGTCTCTCCAGACAGGCAGTCTTGAACTAGCTGTGCCTGTTGCATTTTGTTGCCATGGCAGCAGAAAAATGAGGAAAAATGGGAACACCTGGCAAGCCAGAAGCAGAAACTTGACTGTTCAGTTTTCCTTCCTGGTCTAGGAGACGGTGTTGGTGACAATCACAGGTAAGGGGAGAGGTGATGATGGTGTCCTTAGCTCATTTGGGCATCTGGGTGTTGGCTTGGCTCTTGATGCTGCTGTTTCGGAAGGCACTGGCACCGGAAATTCAGTGGCTGTCTGTGCTGAGGGAGATGCTGCGGTGGTGGCTTCGCTGAGTGTGGAAGGGAAGCTGCTGCCTGCACAGTGATTTTTGTCTTCCTGTGACTTCCCTCCTTGTCCTCTTCTTTTACCTCCTCCTAGTCTTGGAAGTACCCAGATCTCCATCAGAAAAGGCTATTTTCTAGTGAGTAAAGTGACTGCCTGGTAATCCAGGAGGAGGAGATACACTAGAAGAGGGCTTGCCAAAGGCTGGGGTTAGAATTGTAGCATCTCTGAAATGGCAAACAGAGGTCGAAGTCTGGTTCTCACTTGTAGACAGAGACGTGGAGCCTGGACAGTGGAAGACTGGACCAGGCTCACATGGCAAAGTGGACTCTGGGCAGGAGAGAACAGCCTTCGAGGCTCACTGGGTTGTTTCTGTGCCAGGTAAGGGGTGCCAGGTGCTGTTTGGGCTGGTTTCCAGCTCCCAGAGTGATGCGGAGTAGGGTGAGGAACTAGAGCTTGTGTTCCAGAGAGGAGCTGGGGAGGAAGGGGAAGGAATGCAGAAAGCCTTAGTTGAGTAATGAGGCCACAGTTGCTGAATGAAAACCCCTGTCAGACAGCCTCCCCCAGGGTGTTGGGAGTGTACAGGGAGCGTTGGCAGTCTGTCTGAGTGTCTCTTTTTCTTGGAAGAGGGAGTGTGGAGGTGTCGGCCTGTTTCGGACAAGAACTTTGTTTTATTCCTGCTTTTCATTCTGTATTGCTTTCCCCAAACCCCTTAGGTGGTGGGTGTGAGTGCCATAGAAAGTGCTGGTTGTGCTGGTTGTTTGTGAATGTGCCTCTTCTCATGCACCCAGTAATTTTAGCTGAGTTCTCCATGTAGAATCCTTGCAGGTAAAGCATGAATTGGGTTGCCGGTTTCTCTAGGAATTAATGGGGCACAGATGTCATCTAATGATGTCTTCCTAGTAAGAGATTCCTGATTCCCCATAGTTTCCTAACCTTCTATCATAGCCTTGAAGACTCTTGATGTTATCTTTCTTCTGGGCAAAGAATGGGAGGGCAACCTCCTAATCACAGGGTTATTACACATTAGAGAAGCCCCAGATAAGGTGTTTAAAAGTCTGTTTGTAGGAAATGATTCCTGTTGAGAAGTTAATTGTTTGGTACATTGAGCTTCTGAAGAGAGAGTGCCTTGGAAATAATAAAGTGTACCTGAGATTTATGTTCTGGAATCTCCACTGATAATAGTCACAAACAGTACTTTTCATTGAATGTAATGCTTCATGGTTTTCAAAGCATCATTTCTGTCCACAGAACTATGTTCTGAGATGAGAATTCTTTTCTCATTTTTCAGAAATGGAAACTGAGGCCCAGAGTAGCCGTGTGACTCATGGAGGAGTCAGTAAGCTGCAGAGGATGGTTGAGATCCTGTTATTCTCGGCTTATGGTTTTTCCACCATCCCAGGATCTTCTTGGATTGGGGATTGGTCTTGGGGCTGAGAAGAGCAGAGGCCTATTTCTGCCAGACCTTGGGTCTTGCCAGGTGGTATCTCTGTGACAGAGTCCAGGTTCTGGAATCCAGCTACTCTCTTGAGCTGGTCATTAATCTCTCCAAGCCTCAGTTTCCTCTTTGACAAAATGGAAAAGGTGAAACTGGCTTTGCTGGGGGAAGTGAGATAATGCCAGCAATGGGCCTGACACAGCAGGTGCTGGGCAGGACTTGCTTGACTTTGTGTACCTGTCCCTAAGGGTTGGTGATACTTGGCCTGGCAACCTACCTATTACAACAGCGATGGGGTCTTGCTGCGATCTGCTCCAGTTCATTATGTTGACTGAGAGACAGCTGAGGAGCCCATCGACCAAACTCACCTAAACTCAGACCCAAAGGAAAAAAATGGTTTCTGAATTTATAACTTCTTTTTTTTTTTTAAACTACATCTGTCAATGTTATACACATTTGCTCCTGGGAACGTAGGAGGCAGAAGCAGCTCTTTTGTAGGTGGGTAAATGGAGGGACAGAGAAAATGACTTCCTGCCCAGGTTCACCTGACGCATCGCTGAGGAAGTTCAGAGTTGAATGAAGTCACTTTCCTCCTGGGCTTCTCCAGACTGATTTCTGTCTGGTTCTATCTTCTTTTGTTCTTTGCAGAGAAGAGGCAGTTCAGTTAAAACCCTAGCTCACTGTTTTGAACTTCAGCCCACACCCCTCCAGCAAAATAATCAGCATTCATGTAGCCCAAGTCAAGGAAAGAGAAGTCTTTGTTCAGAGCATCCCACTGCACTTTGGGAATCGGGATGGCACAGAAACCTGGCAAACAGGCTTTTAAGTTAATAGATTTGATTTAATGACGTTAGGAGTCTGCCTTCCCATAGCGTGTGCAGTTTTGTTTTTTTTTTTCCTCCTCTCCCGGGATCCTTGTGACTCATATGCCTCAGGGCAAGCTGCTGGGACCCGAACCACCTTCACAGATGCTCTGCTCAGGGGCACGGGCTCTTCTCTGGGGGAAGGGGCCCTGCTTGAGTGAAACCTGTCAGGAGTATAACTCAGTCAGAGGACATGAGGACAGGTTAGTGTCTGCCCTGTCAGACTTTTACGTGGGGAACATGCCTGTAAGATGTGACTGGCTGAAGCAGGTGAACCAGAATGCCCACATCCAAGTGAGTGTGGATCCACTCAGAGCTGTCTCAGAGCTGTGTGTGCATGGGCTACACATGCACCACTGATGTTCCCACTGCTCAGACTATTGTGGTAAAAGATCTCTAGAAGTTTCCATCGGAGCCAGCTTTTCAGGCATGCAAGAAAAATGTTTTTGAGTCTTTTATCATATCCTCATTTTTGAATATCAAATAGTGTCTCAAGCATGACCACTGTTTGGTTTTTTTTTTACTAGTTGAAATTCCAGATCACTTCTAGTGATTTCCGAAAGTCATAAGTCTAGTCAACCTTGGAGGATCTAAGGGGCTTCCTAGATGGCACTAGTGGTATAAAACCCACCTGCTGATGCCAGAGGCACACGAGATGTGGATTCAATCCCTGGGTCGGGAAGATCCCCTGGAGGAAGGAATGGCAACCCACTCCAGTATTCTTACCTGGAGAATCCCATGGATAGAGGAGCCTGGAGGGCTACAGTCTATAGGTTGCAAAGAGTCAGACACAACTGAAGTGACTTAGCACACACGCATACACACAGACAGAGGACCTAAGAGACCATTGGACACTCTGAAGAGATTCAGAGGAACATCCCCTGAATGCAGGTCTTGTTACTTGGCCAAGTGGGTAGCTGTGTGCGCCTTATTCTTTCAAAGAGCCAGGTCAGGAACTGCCAGGTAAAGGTTGACTCTTTTGTGTGAGTGGGGAGTCCTGTGAAGACATGCTCCCTGTTTATAGAGACAACACAGTCCCCTCCCTGGGGTGGATTTAGTTTGGATTTTAGTCCTGTCTCCTAATAAGCTGCTTTCTCTGGATGTTGCTGAGCAGAGGTCTCTATAGTCATGGAGTACGGGGTTTTCTTCATGTGTTTCTCCCTGCCCACCCACCCCTCAGTGTCCCTCACTGATGTTCAGTGTTGGGGCCACAACTGGTCCTTTTCCAGCTGAAATCTATTCATACATGGCTGTCTAGGTGGTGGTCATACCTTCTTTCCTCACCGACCTAAGGCTGCAGGGAGGTCCTCTTTCTTCCTGCACTTTTGGCTAGAGAGCTCCCTGGCCAGCCAGCATCCCAGAAGCTAGTATGGGAGGAGACATGGGGTTAGAATACAGGAAGATGACTACAGTTAGAGCTCAAGATTGTAAGATGCAGAAATGGCAAAAGTGGCTACCTGTCCTGGATTCCTGGGCCATCACAAACCCAGATGGTCTGTTCTTTGTCCCACTGAGGAGCAGCGGCATATCTAGTTGATGGAATGTGATGCCGTCATTTAAAATGACATGGATGAGTTTAAAAGAAAGGAAAAAATGTGTAGATTACAGCAAGTTTTAAAAATCAACATGGAAAATCGTAAAGCTATGTGATCACACTTATCTGGGCTTCCCAGGTAGCTCTAGTGGTAAAGAACCCACCTGCCATTGCAGGAGACATAAGAGACATGGGTTCCATCCCTGGGTCAGGAAGATCCCCTGGAGGAGGGCATGGAAACCTACTCCAGTATTCTTACCTGGAGAATCCCATAGACAGAGGAGCCTGGCGGGCTACAGTCCATAGGGCCGCAAAGAGTTGGACACAACTGAAGTGACTTAGGATACACAATTATCTAAAAACACAAAAAAGCACCCCCCCAAAAACCCCCCCCCAAAAAACCAAGCATATTACAAAGAATGAAAGTAAATATACCAGGGAGATTCCTAGTATCCTTTTGGTTTAGGATTCTGGGCTTTCACTGCTGTGGTCCAGGTTCAGTCCCTGGCTACTGAGATTGTGCAATGTGTGTGGTATGGCAAAAAAAAGACAAAGGAAAGAAAGTAAATATACCAAGTATTAAGAATGATATTCCTTTGGGTAATAGGACTATGGTTACAGTTTTCTTTGCTTCTAGCTTTTTTCTTGTATTTCTCAAGAATTCTGTAATAACCCTCATATCAGTGTCTTAAATGGGAGACAATTAAACTTGATAAAACCCCAAACAAACCTTTTTTATTGTTGGACTGTGTGTCCTGAATTTGGGCTTAGAGATGTAGCTGCCATAACTGAGATGAGCCGAGAACTCTTCGCTTTCCTTGTCTCAACCTCTGGGAATTTGAAAAGTCAGGGAAGACCAGGTTCCAGGAAGACGTCTCAGGCATAGTTCTGCCTGGAGGCAGGGGATGGACAAGGCAGCCTCTCAGAGTCCCTTCCCACCCCCGTTGGCTGTTATCTCTCTGCTGCACACAGCCTCTGCCAGCAGTGTGCGGGCTCTAAGTGTGGCGACATTCTCTGAGTGGGGAGCAGTGACAAAAGTCTGGCTGGGACAGAGGCCGTGGGCGGGGAATCTGGAGTGAGTGCCTGAGCTGATAAGGAGCCAGTGATCTTTCTGCCTGGTGGGACTCGCACCTCTAGCTGCCAAGCATCCAGCCTGGCCCAGCCCCTTGGAAAGCTGGTGCCTGCCGCGGTGGTCCTGCTGCTAGGACAGCTCAGAAAGCATGGTGGTCACGGCTGTTTCTGCGAAGGACTTCCTGATGGTGCAGGGTGTTGGGGCTCTGTCTTGGGGTGTGGGAAGGATCACTGTCCTTTGAATAACAGTGGTTTTGAAGGAAGCAGTGTAGCTCCAAAGTGGAAACTGGGATTTTCCCTCCTGGCACCTCTGTAAAAGTGAGCCTGGTGAGCGGACTTCCAGAACACGTCTTCCTCGGCTGTGCCTCGCCTGGATCCTCCAGCTCCATCTCCTCAGGGCCCTGGCCCAGGCGTCCAAATCAGTTTCTCCACTTCTCTGTCAAAAGGCCTCAGTTTACTGCAGCTGTCTGGATCCTGTCACCCATCGGAGCAGCAGGCACCCAGCCAAAGAATGCTGGCACTTACACTTTGAGGAAGGCTTACAGATCCTGGAGTTAGCAAAGTCTGGGAATCAAGCATTGAGCTGCTCAAGGATAGGGACTGGATTGTGTGGAATCATTTTCTGCTGCTGCTGCTTTGAAAGAGTCTTTCAAATGCTGGGGCTCTGTAGAGGCAGGTGAGAAGGGTTCTCTACGATATCTCTTATGCGTTATGCATGATGCTCCCAGGGTACCAGCCTTCCCAGGGCAAGTGGGAAGCATAACTGGCCCTCTTGGTGGGAAGCATGATGCCGCTGGATGCTGATGGGGACACATCGAGGGCATCCACACTGGGGACCCAGGCATCCCTCATTTCTTCCTGCTCTCCAGACATGGCACAAGGGGTTAATATCTCCAATGGCTCTATTTTGGGGCTAATGGAGTGTTCCCTAGAATAGGACTCTTTGTTGAGTAGTCTATTTCGGGAGGCAAGCCCCACTGGCATTTATGTAAGCGATTCTCTCTGTGTATCTGGGGGTGTGGGTGTGTGTGCGAGTGATTTCTTGTTACTAATTATAAGCAGCTCTTTTTGGGAGCCAGGGAAATGGAGGTGTGTGTATGTGTGTAACGAGTGTGGATTGCTCTTGCCGTGAAGAGTGGTAGTGTAACCGTGTGTGCCCATCTGATGGGGCACGCAGTCACCCAAGTAAGAGGATAAATGAGGGGGCCTTGAGACAGCAGGCAGCAGTGACTTGGCCCCTTGGGGTGTAAGGCTGTGGAGCCTGCCCACCTGTCCATGCTCTTGATTCCCTGAAGTGCATGTGTAGGCTGGACATTGTGACCCTCTGACTGCAGTCTGGAGTTAAGTGGTGTCCAGAAGATCTGTCCTGGGTTGTTTAAGGTCCATTAACCAGTTCTAACCTGAACTAAACCTCAGACTCCACTTCCCATCTCAGCCTGGCTACTTACTCACTGGATTCTCTTCTGTCTCTCCACAGGCCAAATCCACATATGTCGAAGCAAGAGAGAAACCAAAGACCGTCCAGCATGGTCAGTGAAACGTCCACGGCGGGGACCACTTCCACCGTGGAGGCCAAGCCTGGCCCCAAGGTGAGCTCTTGGCCACTCGCCCTTGCCTTTCCCTCTTCTGTATTTTGCCAAGTCCTTTTGTAGCTAGAAATGCATTTGACCTTCCCCATAGTGTTTTGTTGGTTTTTAACTCTTTATTTTGTATTGGGGTTTAGCTGATTATAGTGTCATGGTAGTTTCAGGTCAACAGTGAAGGGATTCAGCCACAAATATGCATGTATCCATTCTCTCCCCAACCGCACTCCCATCCAGGGTGCCACGTAGCATTGAGCAGAGTTCCATGTGCTAGACAACAGGTCCCTGTTGGTTATCCATCGTAAATACAGCAGTTCCACCATAGTTTTGTGAAGGAGACACATAGTAAGTATTCTCCTCAAATGAGAGATCAGGAAATTGAGGCCAGTTGGGGTTATGGCACATGTCCAAGAAAAGAGGTGATTGCTGACAGAACCAGGATTGACATCTAGGGCCCTGGCCG
Source organism: Bos javanicus (assembly GCF_032452875.1). Lineage (NCBI taxonomy): Eukaryota > Metazoa > Chordata > Mammalia > Artiodactyla > Bovidae > Bos > Bos javanicus. The sequence goes on from NC_083882.1 coordinate 35,702,098, forward strand.
TATTCTTCATTTTCCTGGCGTGTCTTGGGACGGCCACACCTCTGTTCACATGTGTCTTGGAGACCGCATGGTAAAGTTTGTGACAAAGGTCCCAGAGGTGTCTGTGCCCACGCTGTGGAAGCACTGACTGAGGAGCAGGGCAGAGAACCAGCATTGTGGAGAAGGGGAGAGCACCAGAAAGGGGGGTAAATATCTGGAAATTCATAAATACTGTCACCAAAAATTGCATTGCTTCAGAAAGCCACAGGACATACTGGGGCCAGCAGCTGCTGGTAAAAGTTGATGGAAAAATCCCTTTACCTTTGTTTTCTCTGTGACCCAGACAGGAAGCTTGCTAGCTCTTGGACTCCCCTTTTAATTAGGATGCTATGGCCATGCGCCCACCCATTCTCGGTCATCTCGCTGTTCTTTTGATCAGAGGACGGTGCCGTGCAGATGAAGGCACAGGGAGCCTATGGCTCTTCTATCATGCATGTGCTTTTGGGGGCTTCCCCAAGTCATCCTGGCTGCTAGAGACTAAGTCTACTCTTTCCTAGATCATTAAGTCCAGCAATAAAGTCCACAGCTTTGGGAAGAGGGACCAGGCCATTCGGAGGAACCCCAATGTTCCAGTGGTGGTGAGAGGCTGGCTGCACAAGCAGGTGAGGAGACTGAGGAGGGAGGGTGGCAGGGAGGTAGTTCTTGCTGATTTCCTTCCTTCCCCTGACCCCTGGGAGCTGGGAATGGGCCCATAATAAGGTTTTTGTTTCTGAGTCTGTCCGAGGCCAGATTCTACCAATCGTGCTAAGTGATTTGCTCTTCCTGTTTGTAAGTGGACCGTCTACTCAATGGTGCAGTTTCCTTCCCCAAACCCACTTAACCGCTTTGGTTCTTGGTACTATTGGCTGTCCTGGGACTCGGACCCGAGTGTGGGTGGATCAGCCTGCATCCAGCTTTATTGCCATAATCCTCTGCCAACACTTGCCTTCCTGATGTTAAAGAGCCTTTGTTATCATTTGCCTGAAAAATCCCATGTTTTCCTTTTCTCCTGTCTTGCACACATATCTAGCTTCCTAACACCTCAGATTTCAAATCAGCCAAACTCAACTCACTGTCTCCTCAGCCCCTACCTGTCTTTTCCCCCAGCCTACTTTTCCTGGGTTGTGGTGGTGCCATCCTTCTCCCAGGCACTTGGTTTAGGAACCTCAGCACCATCACCAGCTTCTCCTGCTCCCACGTCTGTTCAGTCCAGAAACCCTGTCAGCTCTGTGTCCCCCGACAGTCCATCCTTCACCTCTGTCTTTACCACCAGTTATTCTGCCTCTGGTCCTCTGGACTTGGATAGGCTGTGAGGTCCTAGGGTCAGAGAACACGTTCCTTCTGTCTTCTTCCTTCCCTTCTTGCCATCCATCCATCCATTCCCCCACTAACCCACCAAATGCATGTTCTAAGTGTTCTCACTGCAACGACAAAGGGATGAGTAACGTGTGGTTCCTGCACTTGAGGACCTCCTGTCATAGTCTGCAAGGGACACCTCTCATGTGTCATGTCATCACCCAGCATGGACTCCCGCATGGCATATTATCCAGATAAACACAAATTCTGAGAGCAGTGATGTTTATTTTTACTCAAGGCTTTATGGGAAGACAGAGGTGGGCGTTAACTTGTACAACACACAGAAGAAATTCCTAAATGTCCCCTTGAAATCCCTCTCCCCTAGTTCCGTTCCCCACGGCAGCTCCCACAGCTCCCCAGCCCCTTCTGACCAATACTCCCCTGGGCACCATCCTCTTTTAATGAGACCCTCTTCCCTCACAGCTCTGTTCTCATTCTCTTTTCTTACCTGGATCACCCTCTGACTTCTTCCATTTGCATCCCTGTCCCTGTTAAACAAAAGGCTCCTTTGAAATGTGGGGTGAGACGGAAGGGATTATAGATAATCCTTCTCCCCAGCAGACACCCCCTTGCCCAGGCCCCTGGGCCCCTGGGCTGTGCTGTAGGTGTAAGGTCTGTGTAGATGCTGTGGACACCCAGTAGAGAAAGTGTCACTGTCCTTGTGGGAGTCCTGAAAGGCTTCCTGGAGGAAGTGACATTTGAAGCAGATATATAAAGGTGGAGAAGAGCTTTTCAAACAAAGCAAATATCGTATGCCAAGACTTTAGAGGTCACCTAGTTAATGCAGAAGATAAAACCAAGAAATACAGGAGCTTAGCAAGTTTTTAACACTTAAGTAAATGGAGGATGGATAAAAAATTTTTTAAATTTAAGCCTGTCAAAAAGTTTTGCAGAAGGAAGACAATTTGAATAGCTAAAAGTGGCTCTGGAATTTTCCTAGGTTTGGGAGAAAAGTGACCCTAAAACTACTATTTTCCTACCCTCACTCACTCACTTCAGTCGCTCAGTTGTGTCCTCCTCTTTGAGACCCCATGAATTGCAGCACGCCAGGCCTCCCTGTCCATCACCAACTGCTGGAGTTCACCCAAACTCACGTGCATCAAGTCAGTGATGCCATCTCATCCTCCTCGTCCCCTTCTCCTCCTGCCCCCAATCCCTCCCAGCATCAGAGTCTTTTCCAATGAGTCAACTCTTCACATGAGGTGGCCAAAGTACTGGAGTTTCAGCTTTTAGCATCAGTCCTTCCAAAGAACACCCAGGGCTGATCTCCTTTAGAATGGACTGGTTGGATCTCCTTGCAGTCCAAGGGACTCTCAAGAGTCTTCTCCAACACCACAGTTCAAAAGCATCAATTCTTCAGCACTCAGCTTTCTTCACAGTCCAACTCTCACATCCATTCATGACCACTGGAAAAACCATAGGCTTGACTAGACGGACCTTTTTTGGCAAAATAATGTCTCTGCTTTTGAATATGCTATCTAGGTTGGTCATAACTTTCCTTCGGAGCAATCATCTTTTAATTTCATGGCTGCAGTCACCATCTGCAGTGATTTTGGAGGCCCCCAAAATAAAGTCTGACCCTAGCCATATTTAAAAAATTTTCATAGTCACCTAAAATTTTTTTTTTTAAATAAATGGAATGATTTACATTTTAGATGAGTAGAGGCAGAGTCTTGTTATGAGACAGTTTAGTTCAAGAAAATCCAGGTCTTTTTCTGTTGAACGGAAGGAAAACACAGCATAACTAGTCCCTTACGGTAGATAACTTAGTCAAATGAGAATTTTGCCTCACTGATTAATAAGCTAACTTAAATTCTTTGTCACATACTATGTAAATCAATTTTCTTTCTTTTTTTGATTTTTATTGGAGTACAGTTGATGTATAATGTTGTGTTAGTTTCAGGTGTACAGCAGAGTGAACCAGTTATACATATATCCGCTCTTTTGTTTTAAGTTCTTTTCCATATAGGCCATTACAGAGTACTGAGTAGAGTTCCCTGTGCTGTGCTAAATCAATTTTCTAATCAGTACAAATGAAGACATTTTATAGCATATTGAATGAATGAATGAAGGAATACATAACTTTTTGTTAAAAGCTGATTTCTTACTGGAAGAACTGTTTTTGAATTCTTGTCTTCCTTTCTAACAGTAGGATGCTTATGATATATTAGACTGTTTGCAGGAAACAGAACTTCCTGGGGATAAACCGTCACTGGATTTAAATTTTAATGTCCTATTCAAAGAAAGGCTATGCAATAAAAATTTATTAATTTATGGAAAGAAAGCGTGAATATGGGCAAATCTTGGTTCCAGAATCAGGTTGTACATAACTAAGGAGGGGGAGCAGTATGCTCAGATATTGCCCTGATTAGTTTTCTTTGCTTTGCAGGACAGTTCCGGGATGAGGCTGTGGAAAAGGAGGTGGTTTGTGCTTGCTGATTATTGCTTGTTTTACTATAAAGGTGAGCTGAGGTTCAGGCCACCCAGGGCTCTTTGTGCCCGAGGGGGTGGTGAGAGGATACAAAAGTTGGTCTTCTCAAATCCAGTGTTTGGACCAGTGGCCCGAGCTAATTAATAACCTGTTAACCTGCCAAAGTGTTCACTTTTACATATGTGGATGGTTGGTGACTTCATTTTTATCAGTCCCAGCACCGGAAGTGCCATTTGTCGAGCTAAAAATAATAGAATCTGGTTTGCCTTCTATTAGGGTCTTAAGATCTGGAGTTTTTCCAACTTCTGCCCCACTTGGGGCATAGGCACACCTTTGATGCAATCTGGAGGGAAAAGAAGTATAGGTGAAGCATTGTATTTTGTAACCTATTATCTGGATTTATGCCCTGTTACTGGATGGGCAGCTGGTGAATAAAATTGGCCGTATGAATATTTGTGAAGCCCTAGTACATAGAGTTAAGGGCTGTGAAAAGGTGAGAGGAAAGTAAGGCTCAAAATATGGAGGAAGAGATAGCCTAATTATAAGACAAGACTAGGCTGTGACAGGTGCTTTGGAAGGCATCCAAAGTGCTTAAGCAGTGCAAGGGAAGCAAGAAGTTAATTCCATCATAGATAACTTGGGCAGGCTCCTTAGAAGAGATAGGGTATGAGTTGAGCTTTTTAGGATGGGTAGAGCTTTGCCCATGTTTGGGGGAAGATGGGCATTCACGCAGAAGAAGCAGCTTGACTTAAGTTCTAGAAGCAGAGGAAGGTGGAATGATAGGCCTTCAAGGCTAGAGCGAGTCTTGCATGCAGCACACACTAGGGGACAAGGCTCAGGAGATGGCTAAGGGCCAAAATGCAAAAGGGCTGTGACTCCAGACAGAGGAAGTCAGGTTTCCTTCTGTATCCAGTGAACAGTCAGCAAGTACCTTGTGTGGGAGAGCAGAGGGACCAGCTTGTCATTAGGAAGTTACCTCTGGTAACAAAGATGGTTTGGGGGAGGAAGAGAATAGATGTAGAAAGTATGATATTTCCCACCGGCTCTAACTTTGCCCATGAGGAGTGTACCACCCAGAATCCCTTCCCCACCCTTCACAGAACTTTAAATAGCACCTTCCGAAGCCTTCTTCCCTTCCCCAGGCTGTGTGCCGCTCTGGGCTCTTTTCCCACAGTGCGTGGTATGCGCTGTATTTCAGGAGTTAGCAGGTGGGACTGAGCGTGTTTACCTGTGTGCCCCCATCCTCAGGGACAGGGCACTGTCTGACTCACCCATGTAGTCCCAGCACCAGCACAGTGGTCCCCAGAGCACCTGAATGGATCACCCATGATCGCAGTCATCCTGGGAGAGAGAAGAAGCACTGAACTAGGGTTGTGGGATGGGCCATCCTAAGGAGGGTGCCACAGGAGGTTATCCTGATGTGTTCTTCCATTCAAAGACAGCCGAGAAGAAGTGGTCCTTGGGAGCATCCCTCTGCCCAGCTACGTGATCTCACCGGTGGCCCCTGAGGATCGTATAAGTCGCAAGTATTCCTTTAAGGTACTGTCCCTCTCCTTTAGCGCAGCAGTGCCATCCTAGGAAATGTTGTTGTTGTTTAGTCACTGAATCGCGTCCAACTCGTTTGTTAGCCCATGGGCTGTAGCCTGCCAGGCTCCTCTGTCCATGGGACTTTCCAGGTAAGAATACTGGAGTGGGTTGCCATTTCTCTCCAGGGGATCTTCCTGACCTAGGGGTTGAACCTGCATCTCCTGCTTTGGCAGGTGGCTTCTTTACCATTGCGCCACCTGGAAAGCCCCTAAGATGCATTGTGTTCCCAGAAATGGCTTCACAGAAGCAGTTGTTTTTGTTGGGACTGGGAGGGGAAAGAAATTAAGAAGTTGAGTGTTTCAGACTCATGTTAATAAAATTATAAATTCTTTAAGCAAGAATAATATCCCATCACAGGTGCTTTCATTTGTGTCAGAGCTTTTGAGTCCCTCAGCCTTGCTTAAGTATTTAGACCTCTCTTTTCCTGTCACTGCTGTATTTCTGCGACAGGGTCTCCTGCTTTCTTAACCACTGTCGCTATCCCCAGTGTCTCCAGAGTTGCTGTGGGTTGAAGATCCTGGATCCTCCTTTGCTTCATTGCATGCTGTGGTATCGCCTTATTCCTGTAAAACCTTTTGTGACTGAGAACTACTGTTATCCGCATTACCTCATTTGATGCTTGTGGGGAGCCTGGGGGGTTAGTATGATTAGCTTCGTTTTATAGATTAGGAGAATGAGGATTGGGGAGCTGAAGAAGCTTACCACAGTCCCAGAGCTGGAAGACAATGGAGGCAGACCTCCGCCCTGGGCTCTGTGCCCTTTCACGTGCAGTGGAGGGAGGGAAGACGATTTTTCTCTCTTCCTCTCTGCTTTTCTCCCGCATCTTACTCTGGTCATCTGCACACCCATTGCAGGAGGCAGGAGATGGTTTCAATGAATGGTGATTGTTATTTTAGTACTAGTGATCTATTAAATAGTTCAGAGCCTCTCCTGCTCATTGTTGGCTCTGAAAACATTTTGTTCCCTGGGTTTCAGACTAGTCTTTTGCAGCCGAACGCCTTCCTTAGAAAACCTTCCTTTCTAGGATTGAGTGTTGCTACTGAGCAAACAATTGGGATGACGCTGTTATATATGATTTGGGGCGGGGGGGCATTTGGAATATCTTCAAAGTAACAGATTATAATAACTATATATATTTCATCTTAACACTTCATTGGGAGGTGTGAAAAATAGATTTGAGGAAAACATCTTTTATGTGCTGTCACATTCTGTCCTTTTTAAAAGAAATAAGACTTCACCGAGTGTGTTCCCTAAATATTTTGTCTGGGAGACAGAAGGCATGCCCATTTTTGGGGCTGATTGGGGTCTTCAGGGTCTGAGAGGAAAGAAAAGCCACTACCAGCAGCACTGGTGATGTTCAGCTGGTTCTCCAGAGAGGACTGGTTTCCGGAGTGTGGAAGAGGTCCCTTCTCTTTGGGTTGCAGTGTCATTCTTTCAGGGTGGGCCTGGGGCAGCTCAGAGTCCACGTTCGTGGGCTACCGAGGAGTGTGCAGTGTTTTATGTCCTGGGCCTATGCTTGCCTCTGATGTCATTTCTCAGTTTCCAGAACTGCAGTTCTCTGACTGTTGCTAGGACACCCTGCCTGAGATTGTTCAGAGCATCTGCAGTGGCAGATAGGCAGACCCTAGAGGGTTATGTGTTCCTCTCTCGTTTGTCTTCTCTAACTGCACTCCTAGCCTGGCAGCCCCAGGCATTGAGCTGGATGCGCCCTGCGGCTCCGCTGGGTCTGCGGGACGAGCCAGCAAGGCTATCCGCACCGCTGGGTCTGCGGTACGAGCCAGCAGGACTCTCCGTTGCCTTTAGGTGCCATTGCTCCCCCACCTCCCCCTCCCCCCACCAGCAGGCCTCGTGCCCTGCTGGCTCATCTGGGGCATCTCCCCGCAGAGTGCCTACTGGAGGCATAGCCTCCCTTGGCCTGCTGGTCACCTCTGAGCAAGCTTGGCCCCTCAGATGCAGGGTCTGGGGCAAAAACCATCCCCACGCAGCCAGTGGGGGAAAGCGTCTTTACTGCTTCCCTTTGAGCTGTTCTCCTTCCCTCAAGACTAAGGTCTGAGGCCCACAGACCCGTAAGTGTCAGTAGGTAAATAACATCTTTCTTTTTTAAACTTCTTCACGGGTAAATCATGTCTTTCCTATTTTAATGCATAACATCTCCTTTGATTGAGAAAGCAGACAACAGTCGGTATTGACAGCACCCATGCCTTTGATCACCAATAGAAACCAGAGATGTTTTCATATCACCTTATAGTTGTTGCAGATATCTCGAAATACTGTTTATGCTCTTCACCACTTCGAAATTACAATAATTATTACATGTGCTACTAGACTTGTTATGTGATACATTATTAAGGAAGCACCTGTATCACTATATTGCAACATTTAAAAATATTTTGGTAACTATATTTTAATATAGTGTATTTCCTTTATCTTATTTGTGCACTAAAACACCTTCTAGGAAGAGTTCATAGAATTCACCAAGTCATCAAAAAGATGCCAGAAAAAAGGTTAAGATTTTCTGCTTTAGATTCTGGCTGAAGGCCAGCCAAAAGTCATGGTGTTTTACTTATGTATACTCAGCAAACTTCTATTGTGCTCTGTTGTTCTACTTGGCAGGATATAGATGCTAGGGATACAGCAGTGAAAAGACACAGTCCTTGCCTTTGTCTGCACGAGCCTAGGGATTAACAGGATAAGAAAAGAACAGGAAGGAGCTGCTCTCTTTCCCCCTTTCAATGTTGTGCTTTCTCTATCTCTGAGATCCATCTCTCCCCTACCACTGTCACTATTCTGTCTGGCCTGCCATCACCCCCCACCCCGTGGTAACTAACTTACTAGGCACCGGAATGATGCCTGGCATGTAGTGAGCACTCAGTAAGTGTTGGCCATCATTGCTTCAGCCCTCGAGCTCCTCTGTAGCCTTCAGCCCGTCCTCCACACTGTTCCTCAGTTACACGTCTGTTCAAGAATGCTCCCACCATATACCCTTCTGTGGCTGCCCATTGCCTTCAGGATAGAGCCCAGTTTTGGTTTAGAAGGTCTGGCTTATCTCTCCAGCCACGTTTTAGCACACCTTCTTCATATGCCTTTCCTCCATTTCTTGCCCATAGGCCTTTGCTTGAGCTTCAGTCACAACCTCGAATGCCCTTTCTGAACTCTTACTTGTCTTTTAGGCGTCTGTTCAGGGCCTACCTTCTCCAGGAAGCCTCCCCTAAGTCCTCTGGGCGGGTTTGGTACTTCTGTTTGAACATCCACAGCTCTGGCATCACTGCCCCATAAATGGTTGATTACCCATCCAGAGCTTTCTCCAGGGAAACTAGCCATCAGCTAGTTTTGCCAGGGTAGACGGGGCTGGTCGTGTTCTTGAAACAGATCACATGGAGCTGTCATTTGTGTAGGAGTTGTGGTCAGTGACACTGCTTATCCTTCCCAAGTTAAGGTTGGTTCAGCTTGTGTCTCATGTTTAGTCCTCTATAAGTCAGTGATAGTTCAATGAATCCCACTAACTTACTCAAGTGGATACCTGCCCCAGAACCCCCTGTGGCTGGGCAGAAAGTCTGGGAAGCGGGTGTCAAAGATCTTATGGGTCATTGTCCAAGGGAGCTTTTCTAAGAATTTCTGCCAGTTCACGGTAAGACACGCATAAGCCCCTTCTAGTTCTCTTCTTATTGCCACATCTCCACCTTGCTGAAAAGGAGGGATCCTTCCTAGAACAGTGAGTGAGTCCTTATCATGCAAGAAAGGAAATCAGATTTGCTCTGGCCACTGTAGGAACCCTTAGTTGCAAGCCAGGTTTGCCTGGACTCCCTTGGCACTGGGCTGGATGGATTCAGATCTGTGAGTGTCACAAGCAGACTTGTATTTAATATCATTTTTGGACATGGTTGTTAGTGTGAGAGGAGAAGTGAATGCTTATAGTTCATGTCTGAGGTTTCATCCATGACCACTGGTGATCTCAGAAACATGTCATTTTCTAGACATGTTTCCACTTCTCTCATTTTGCTTTCTCTGACTGATCCTTGCATGGTATCTGCCTGTCATTGTAGATCTGGGTTATTAGATCAGTGAGCTATATCAGACTCATTTCTGGATAGATCCTGGGAGACATGTCTGGAATGTCTGGATAGACATTCCTAGGTGAGTGTCTAGAATCCTGACTCCAGCTTTTCAGTCAATCAAAAAAATATTTATTGGGCACCTACTGTGTGCCAGGCACTGTTCCTGGGGATACAGTAGTGAACAAAATAGACAGAATCCCTGCTCTCATCAAGTTTATATTCTGCAAGGAAGAGAGAGATGATAAACAAGAGTGTAATAAGTGCTGTGAGAATCTGTGACTAGGCTTGGAAATCCAGGAAAGTCACTTCTCAGAGCTTTACTTGCCATATCTATAAAAGGGATTCTGAATGTTCCTACATTTCAAGGCTATTGGGATTAAAATGAGATAAAGGCACGGAGGTACCCAGAAGATATATAGAAGGCGCTCCATAAATCTTTCTCTTTCCGCATCATCTTGGTCTGTGGATTTGGTGAGCTTTTTCCTTGCAAATTTAAAAGACCCTGCTTATCAGAGCCCAAAGGGGAAAACTAGTATTACCTCTTCATGGTCCATCCCAGTTGCTTTTCAGGGGTCGTTCCTGGTACCTATAGAACATATGAGAGCACCTGGAGGCTTCCTGACACATAGTAGGTATGCCAGGGTCCTCAGTCAGGTGTTAGACTGCTTGGTCAGACTTTGTCGTACCTCTTTGGAGAGCCAGAAGAGCAGCTTCCTTGATGGGCACATATCACATTTCATGCCAAGCAGGGAAGTGCAGTAAATATCTGCACCAAGCTATCTGCTATTGAGCAGATGTTTTGAATCAATTCCAGTCATCAGGTGCTTCAGAAGAACTGAGACAGGGATTCCCAAGAGTCTGCTTCTTTGGAATGAGGTGTTTTGTTGTTGTTGTTGCTGTGTTTTTTTTTTTTAATTTTAAAAATCTTTCTCACATAAGCCTTGAATTGACTGTGTACCCTTCCATAAGTGGGAGTAAGATAAGCAGGAAACAGGTACAGCTGCAGGGCTTTCGCTGCGGGGAGCAGACACAGCTGTTGCTGGGCCTGTCTGTGTCAAGGAACGGGAACCCAGCCTTTTTTTTCCATCTGTGGAAATCAGCTGGGTGGTGCGTGGGCTTTCCGTCTGAAAGTGGGGAGAACTGGCCTGGGGCATCTCTTGGTTTTTGCTCCTGGAAATGAAACGCACACTAACCTCTCTGACCTGGGTCTCCATCTTCTGTCTCCAGGCTGTGCACACCGGGATGCGGGCTCTCATCTATAATAGCTCTCAGGCCGAGCAGTCCGGCATGAGGACCTACTACTTCAGCGCCGACACCCAGGAGGACATGAATGCATGGGTCCGGGCCATGAACCAGGCTGCGCAGGTGCTGTCTCGATCGTCACTGAAGAGGTCAGTCCCCGTGGAGGGTCCCTGCCAGAGCGCTGCCTGTGTGGGAGGGGGACCCAGATTCCACCGTCCACTCACTCCTGTTAAGCATTGCCCTCTCTTGGAATTTTAAATGGTGACTTCTTCCTGGAGGAGAATGCTTACAAAGCCAACACATACTGCCGGCAGAGCTGAGAGGTCCCCTGGGAATTATCGAGACCACTGGCCTCATTAAGCAGAGAAATGGGAAGGACTGGAAGGGTGAAATGACCGAAAAGGCTGGGATGCCCGGCCTTAGAACCTGGTCGTGTGTTTCTCAATCTTTCTCTTGTGTGCGGCTGAAAGGACAACCTTGGGGCAACGTCTGCGGAGGAGGGAGAGGACAAGCAGGAAAGATCTTGAAACTGGAAATGCATCACCGACGGCCCACCACCTTGCTGTTGGGAGCTGATGTGGGCACTGTCTTTCAGCTGCCTCTTCTCTCAAGTGGGCCAACCAGGGTACCATCAGGGATCTGGAGGCTCCTGAGTCTGTTGACTGTGGGTGATTCCCTGAGAGCATGCGGACAAGGAACATGAGTGGTCAGTTGCTTGGAGAAGGTTGGGTAGCCCTGGAAAAGTCGGGGTGCCTTTAGCCAGTCCTCACCTGACATGAACCCCCTTCTTCGCTGGACATCTTGCTCTGTTTGGAGGCCTCTTTGACAAAGGTCTCTTAGGCCTTGTAAGAGTAGTGTCCTCCAGCAACCTGAAGACCGGATTCTCAGTGATTGCAAATGAGTGGTTTTATTTTGTCCACCTTTTCCAACTCAATTTTTTGCGATTTGGGGTATTAGTGGTACTCCCTAGCTTCATATTCTCTTTCCTGAGACTAACAGGTCTTTGATATAATTAGTAGCCTCCCTCAAGAGGCAAGGTAGGGGTCAGGTTCTGCTCTTGGAGTTTCCGTAGCGCCTAAGTTGAGCGTTTGTTGTGCCGGGTTTTTTCTGTCTACTTTTCAGTATTCTAGGCTTCAAGGGGCTATCGTCTTTGAATCTTCTGCACACCTGACGCATAGTAAGCTCTCAAATATCTATCGAGTGAGTAAGTGAGAAACGGAAAGAATGAATGAATATGTTGGAAGGACAAGAACAAAGACTGTCCTGGCAGTTATCCCATGGGCCCTGCATCAGCGGCTCTTGCCTATAGGCATTCAGTCAGGTTTGCCTCTCTTCCTAGCAGAGTCATCCAGCCTGAATTTTTCTGTTGTGTGCGTGATAATGAATCGAAAGTCTGTGCCATTAGCCTGCAGGCAGTCTGCTCAGTGACAGTGGCACTTCCACCTTCACCGCAGGAGAAGGCAATGGGCAGGTTCGACACGACTTACTTCTAGTGCACAGTCTGGTCCCGGAAGCTCACTGTTCCCTTGTCTTTGTTGTTCATCAAAAACTATTTATTTGGGTTGTGCTGAGTCTTAGTTGCGGCACGTGGAATCTTTAGTTGCTGCATGTGAATCCCTAGTTGCCTCAAACCTGGGTCGCCTGCATTGGGAATGTGGAGTTTCAGCCGCTGGACCACCAGGGAAGTCTTCCTCCATGCGACACACACGCAATAAGAAAAATATCCTTAGTCACCTTCCCAGTGTTACCTCTGTTACCAGGTTACCAGGGATCTCTTTAAACTATTTTCTGTTCATTTATGTGCATATATGCTCTTGTAGAAATATAGAGGGTTTTTTTGTGCTTTTTTAATACCATGAATAATATTGATCTTGAAAGTCGTTCTGTATGAGTGTATATGGGCTGACTTTATTTGTGACTGTTGTATGGTATTTCATAATGTTAATGTACCATAGTGTAGTTAAGCATGTGCCCCATGTTGGATAGTTCATTTTGTGCTCCCTTTTTCAGCACAGTTGTGTAACGAAAAGCTTTGTACAAGCCTCTGCACGTGTGAGGCTTTCAGATTGTTGGGTCAATATACAGTGCTCTTAAATTGTAACCAATACGGCCAAACTGTCCTTTAAAGTAAGTTGTATTAATATGTTCCACTAGTGAGAGTGCTCATTTCTCCACATCTTTGCCAACCGTTGATATTATCAGTCTTTTGCTTTTGCTGAGCTGCTGTGTAGATAAGTGGTATCTGTTTATTTTAATGTGTGTTTTCATGGTGGTGGGGATCTTTTATATTTATTGGTCACTTGTATTCCTCTGCAGTGAATTGCTGGTACCTATTCTCTGCATTTCCTAGTGAGTTCCTTGCTTTTCTTCGATGCTTCCTTTCCTCCACGTGTTAAAATCGGCCCAGTTGGGACCGCTGCTTGGCCTCTTGCAGGGGTTGGTTGTAGGCTCTCAGTTGTGTTATTTAAGAGAATCTGCTTTCCCCCTCTTTTCAAAGTCAGGATACTGTTTGTCAGTCTGTAACATTCTGGCATTTTCTGTGTTCTCTTGGATTCCTCAGAGATGGTCTGAGAGGTTTCTAGAGCCCATCTTTGAGTTCCCTTCGGGCCCTGGGGTTCTGACAGCTGGACTTTTCCCATCTTCCTTGCCATCTTGGTCTTTCGATCTCTCTGAACCAAGGTTGTTCTCTTATTCATGGTGAGGTCACTCACCTTGATGAAGATATGGAAATAAATTCAGAAGTTGAAGAATTCAACTTTATTTGTGGTGTGGTCATCTTCCCAAGCACAGATATCTCTTATTATTATTATTTTTTTTAAGTTCTCCCCTCCTTTATTTTAATTCTTAGAAAATAGAAAGTTTTGTTTTATTTTGCTCTGCTTTAAGTAAACAAATCTCCGTTCTTTCTAGACTTTACCGTTTGCGGTCATTCGCGTGGGCCCATTCCACTGGATTTGTGCTTGATGCATTTCTCATAATGGGAGCTCTGAATGCTCCCTGTGCTGTTACACTGGTTTGTTTCCACCAGCAATGTCAGACAGGTTCATTCTTGTGGCCCAGCTTTGCCCAGTTGTCTTGTGCCTGACTTGGGCACTTGGGCACTCAAAGATAACTTGAGAATGAGATCAGGCTTAACAGGAAAATGTGCTGTGATTGATAAGTGATGTCTGCCTGAACTGTTTAGGATGAATTTGCTAGCTAAGGTTAGGGTTTTTTTTTTTTTCTTTTTTTTACTTTTTCCTACAAGAGGATTTTGTAATTAACTCTCAGATTTTGCTTTCAGAGAGGCTCCTTCCCTTCTCCACTGGGCTGCCTTACAGATCTCAGGCCACTTTATTATCTCTGGCTTTTTTCTGAACTTTTAAAATGTGTTCTTGCTATGCTCATAATAAACTCTTGAAATCCCATGGTCATCTTTGCCCAAGGTTTCTTCCCTGTTTAAAGAAACATAAACAAAACTTGTTCTACCTTCTGACTCAGTAAAACCAGAGTAGCATTTCCTCTTAATTTTCTGAGAGATGAAACTGTCAGCCAAGGGAATTCAGACTTATTAAATGTTCTATTTTTCTGAATAAGATGTTCAAACATTTAGTTAGTGAGACGTATTCATCATGTAAGACTATCTTGCCTCTCCTCCACGTTGGTGATCTGCTCTGGAAACCTCCAGCTCTGTTCCGTGGGCGGTCCCAACAGTAGCTTTTCCTTCTTTCCCTCCTTGATTCTCACCCAAATGGTTCTATTCTTATTCACATAGGCAGATTCTTTCTTTATGAATGTGGTACGGTAGGGCTTCTTATTACAGGTAACAAAATGCAAATTTATCTTAAAAGGGGAGGAGTTTATTGATCCACGGCACTGAAAAGTTCAGGATAACTACAGCTTTAGAAAACAGCTGTGGTCAAGGCTCAGACAGTATCATTGCACATCATCTCTCTCCCCACTGGGCTGGATTCATTCCTGAACTCCGTGTAGAAGTCCCTGGCAGATCTGGGGTCTGGTGGCTAGATGGCTGCAGTAGCCCCAGACTTAGGTCATTTGAGTTAAGTCCAGTAGGAAAGAACCGGAGTCTTACCCAAAAGCTCTGAGATCTCTTCTGATCAGACCGGCTTAGGTCACAGTGATTCCCCAAGTCACCTACCATGGCCCGGGAGTGCACGTGCTGACTGACACAGGCCTGAGATACATGCTTCACTTCTAGAACCTGACTGTAGGGACTAAGAATGAGGTAGGGGTGCATTCCTAAGCGACGTTAGGGCTGTGGACAGAGGAAGGGGAAATGACTTGATGGGATGTGATAAATGATGTGCAAGCAACCAGTATCCAAGCCACTTCCTACTATATCGATTTCTTTTGCCTTAGGTACTATCTCCTCCTAGGGTTTAGTCTCTGCAGTCGGACAGGCCAGAGTTTAAACGCAGCTCTGCTGCTACTTTCTAGCTGTGTCGCTTGTGCAATTTAGGTATGCTTTTTAAACAAATTTTTCTAGCTCATCAAATTTTTGTAAAAATGAAATGAATGTGTAAAGTGCTTACTTCGCATGTTGCCTAAGACATAGCTGATACTCCATATCCAATATGCTAGCTCCCATAGGTTTTAACAGCATCATTCTTTTTTTGCACCCATCCAGTTTCATTGTTAATCCTCTGAATTACACGACGATGAATCTCCTGTGGGCACATCATACTCTCCTCCTCTCCAGGATGTGCCCATCCCTTAGTAGCGTGAGCTGTGGTTCAGCAACGCAGGCTTCCTGCAGGACCGTCCCTCAGCCTGCCCCTCACTGTCTCCTCCTCCAGCCTCTTCCTACATTGTTCCTCTAACCCCAGAGGGAGCTGAGCACCCTTGCTGTGCTTCCTTCCGTTGTCCTCTTGTTCCCTACAGGCTTCAGGGTCTCTTGATGGACAAGCATTCTTGAGCCCCCACCCCTTCTCCGTCAGGGACACTGAGCACTATGGCCAGAGCCCACCCTCTCCCTCCTTCTGTCCATGATTTCTTCTCCCTTATTTCCATGTTCTTCCACTTGCCAGATTTTGGATTCTGTTTTTTTATTCTCTACAGCCTCCTTAAAATCTGTCTTCCAAGTTCCTCCGTTGAACTGCCTTATTTCCCCCTCTTATCTAAGGATGTCTTGTCCTCTCCAAGAAGCTAAAGTACTAAGCAAGGAGGGCAGCTTATTGTTACAGTTCACAGAACTGACAAGCAGCTCAGATAGGAGGGCCTATCGGAAGGCAACTGACCTCTTTGTTTTCAGCTTCCCAACCTCTCTGGTCTCTACAAAGCTATGTGGTCTCAGTGTTACTATAGTCCTATCATGGAACTGAGAGAGCTTATAGTCCAGTCACTGTTAGAATAAAATCCAGTCTCCTTAGTATGGCTTTTGATCCCTGGCTGGGTCTGTTCCTGTAAGTCCTCTAGGCCTTGCCCATCTGCTCCCCTGGCCCTCACCCTTACTAGGACCACTCAGCACATCCTTCAGGGCCTAGCTTACTTGTATTTCTTTCTTCTTTGACTCTCAGTATGTTAGATGCTTCTGCTTATAGCACTGTGTCGTTCCTCATGCAGAGAACTTTCATGCTAAAGTTATGTTGGCCTGCTTTCTCTTTGTCACCCCCGCTAGACTGTAAGTTCCTTAGAAGTGAGAATGGTGCCTGGCACATAGTCAGTTAAAGGACGGTGCATGGATGTTGGGCTGGCTGGACAGGTGAGTGGTTAGGTCGATGAATGAAACTTCTCCCTGAGAGATGTTCAAATAGGGATTTGGGGTGTCTGAGAGCAGACTGAGCACTGTTGTGGGACTGGTTGTGGGGATTCAGTCTGCTCACAAGTGGCCCACACGTTTCTGGCTCTCTCCACTCTATTCAGAGAATGGAATCTTTGGCCTTTCAGACCCTGACCACTTTGGTTAAAGTGTGACAGAACAATGCCTGAGGTTGGACAAGCTCCTTGGACCCTTGACAGAAGTCTATAAGTTACTTCTGCTTTCAACCCCAGTACAGGGCTAAGGAGTTGGATCAGATGGAATTTGAGTCCTGCTTATTTCACTGGTTGAACTTCCCTGGTGGCTCAGACAGTAAAGAATCTACCTGCAATGTGCGAGACCGGGTTCAATCTTTGGGTTGGGGAGATCCCCTGGAGAAGGGAACGGCTATCCATTCCAGTATTCTTGCCTGGAGAATTCCATGGACAGAGGAACCTGGCAGGCTACAGTCCATGGGGTCACAAAGAGTCGGACACAACTGAGCAACTTTCATGTCACTGGTTGCATGATCAGGGCAAGTTGCTTTACCACTCTGAGCTTCGTGTTCATTACCTATAATAAAAGAATAATATTTCTAGCTTGGTGTGATGATAAGAGATAATATTTAAAGTCCTTTAGCTCAGGGTTTTACAATTAGTAAGTGCTCCCCATAATCCCTATCCTTCAGTAGAGACAATATATTTTCAGTAAGCTGGTGCTCATGTGAGTGCCCTCAGCCTCTCTGGGCTTGACAGTCCTGACCTTGCAAGATTGCTCTAGGGGTTAGAGATGGTCTGTGCTGGGTTCCTGGCACACAGTAGGACCCAGCATAAAACAGCTAAACATTGGCCACAAAAAATGAGTGACCCAGACTGGAACTGCCATAGACAGACTGAAAGTGAGTGAGCTCGGTGCGTGCCAGAACTCCAGACTGGCTCAGGTCGGGCTGTGGTAATTGAGCGTTACTCACCCAGGTAGAGGAAGAGGAAAGGATTCTCCAGGCAGGAATGAACAAAGTGAGGAGAGCTGGCGGCCATTGTACATCTTTCCTTTCTCCTTTGTCTGGTTTGTCAGGTCCTTAAAACTTCACGAGGGACTTTGCCAGTAGCCACTGCTGAGAGGAGTGACGGCCTGAGCTTGGCAGTGTGGTGTTTCATTTGTCCTTCAGCCTCACTCTTCTCTGAGGGAGGACAGACCCACCTATTGTTTATTTACGGCAGAGCCTGAAAGGTAGCCAGCTATCTTCTCCCATCCCAGGGGAACTGCCCTAGTTAAGTCTGGGAAAAGAAGAAACCAACTTCTGTCTCCATTTTTCTCCAGACGTTTCTGTCATCAAATTTAGGAACTAATTCAAGTGAGCCAGCCTGCCTGTGGGCTTCCTAGAAACTCTGGACCCATTTGCTTCAGCCTTTTATACAAGGCTGTGGACTGCACAGGGTGGGTTTCAGCTTTTGAGCCCACTGTCCTCCTGAGCTTTGGGGTCAGTGCTCAGGACTTGGCATCTGTCGACACTGGCTGAGATGGTTTTCCAGGACAGAATTTTTTTTTTCCCCAAACTTTAAACTTTTTTATTTTGTATTGGGTAGAGCTGATTAACATTGTTGTGATAATTTCAGGTGAACAGTGCAGGGACTCAGCCATACATATACACGAATCCATTCTCCCCAAACTCCCTCCCATCCAGGCTGCCACATAACACTGAGCAGAGTTCCCTGTGCTATTCAGTAGCTGGACAGGAACATCTGCCACCTGATGTTGAGACAAACACTCCAAGGATGTCAGTGGCCTGACCCTTGTTCCTGGGCTGTTAGTTTGGTCATTTAGGTATGGTGAGCAGGGAGGGATCCTCCAGTGGGACTGTGACAGATGGGCTGTGTCTGCCAACAGGACTGAAGTCCAGCTAAGTCCCTACAAGCTGTGTGTGGTTCCTTTTCTCGCTCAGGTCTTCACATGAGATTTCCGGTGTGTGTGAAGTATCTGTGTAACATTAAGAAAGAAGTAAATATTATTCCTTATTTCCTGGTGAAATAAAGGGTTTGGAAGCAGAATAAAATAATAGTGTCAACTGCTTGGTATGATCTGTTAACTTCTGAGTTCTTGTGAAGGACAGGAATAAGAAGTATCCTCAGCCTGAGATTTGTGCTCTTCCCACTTGCAGGGGAAAGCAAGGATTTTCTCTAAGCAGACATAAAATGTTGCTGTCACGTGCTGAAAATGGCCGGGGCAGGGCTCAGCCCCTTGTATCAGGGATTATGTTTGGTTGCCTGTGATAGAACAACTCAACTTAGAGCCGTGTAATCAAATTGGGTTTTAGTTTTCTCACTAACAGGAATGCACAGTTAGTTAGTTCTGACTCATATAGTAGCTCCATGATGCTGTCAGGGACCTGGGCTCTTTCTCACTTTCTACCCAGGTTTTGATAGGTGGCTTTCATCTGCATTTTTGTCACCTTGCATTCCAGTCTAGGTTCTAGGCGGGAATAAGGGAAAGGTTAGTCAAGCCAGGTAAGTGTTCTTTCTTTTAAAGGCTTTTCTGGGAGACCCATCCAACAATTTCTGCATACATCTTATTGGCCAGATTTATGTTATATGATCATCCCCAGCTCCAAGGGAGGTTAGGAAATGTGAGTTTTTTGTTGGGTACATTGCTGCTTTGAAAAAATGGGGGCAAGGAAGGAAAAGATGTTGGAAGCTAGTACATTTATATTTGATGATGGCTTCCCTGGTGGCTCAGACAGTAAAGAATCTGCCTGCAAAGTGGGAGATCTGAGTTTGATCCCTGGGTCAGGAAGATCCCCTGGAGAATAAATGGCATCCCACTCCAGTATTCCCGCCTGGAGAATGCCGTTCCATGGATGGAGGAGCCTGGCAGGATGCATTCCATGGGGTCACAGAGAGTCAGACATGACTGAGCAACTAACACACGCACTTTAGGTGCCAGACCCAGCGCGGTGCTCTTTCTGTGCATCGTCTCCTTTATTCCTCGTAAGAACCCAAGGAGGTAGGGGTTGTTGTCCCCATTTTGCAGATGAGGAACCTGAGACCAGAGAGGTCAGGGAGTTGCCCAAGGTCACTCAGCTGCTATGGGCTGGAGCCAGCTGTTGAATCCAGGTCTGCCTGGCACTAATCCTATGCAGTCTGGGTTAGTCATGCTTGGAAAGTGACATATGTGGCCACAGTGATCACCAAATGTCAGGAATTCCTTGTGTTTTTAAATAGCCAGTGACACCAGGTACTCGCATCAGCAGTAACAACCTGCACAGGAAGGGCTGTTGTCGTCTTAGCTGAACATCAATGCCGTGCATGGCCCCTTCTCTGAATGACACGGCCACTGACAGCCGAGGGGTACGTCCTTCTTTCCCCACCACTGTGCTAAATTGAGCACTGCAGATGTATTGTGTGACAGGTCTCCTGATTTGAGAGGTCATGTGTTACATTGCAGGGAATTCAAAGAGACAGGGAGAAGACCAAAAAACACTTTTGCCTTAAATCCTGTAACTTAGTAAGTTAAATGTTTAAGTCAGGTAAGGTGGGGGAGTCGGGAACATTCCCTTCACTTTTTTTACCTGTAGCCATAGACTGACTATTTTGGACACAAAGGCACATATCTTATCTTGGGTAAGGCCCAACAGCTGTGGAAACAGGAGCTGTTGTTCATAACCCCAAGTCTTAGGGCCGGGTGGCAAGCAGACTCCCATTCTTTTAGGCACCCTATTGGGTTTGTTTTGCAGTAAATGCTGGTGTCAATCTGAGAAAAAAGTTTATCTGAGAAAAAAGTTTTATCTTTCTCAGTTAACTTTATTTTTAGGACATATTAGCATGTGTTGGGATGTATACAATCATATATATACACAGACAGTAAGGATTAAGATTTATAGTTATAAGTTAACTCCAAGGTTAGAAAAGACTGGCAAACTCCATGATTTGGGATCGCTCAAGAGAACAGCATTAAATGTGGTTACTGTGATTAAATCAGGCTTTAGGGTTGTCTGGCTGTGGTAGCAGAGGCTATTTTCTATACTATATCCCTAAGTGCTCGCCTCAGTGGGAATGTATAGGTTCTCAGTAAAGACATGGAGGTTGAAAGAAAAATCCTCATTACAGTTGGTTGGGCTAAGATATTGTATCCATAACCCCTGGGTTCTGAAGTTGAAGAAATCCTCTCCTTTTTAATTTAAAATTTATTTTATTGAAATAGTTGATTTACAATGTGTTAATTTCTGCTGTATAGGAAAGTTATTCAGTTTTATATATGTATACACACACACATATATATATACATGCATATATATACACACACATATATATACATATTCTTTTTCATAATCTTTTCAATTATGGTTTATCAGAGGTTTCTGTATATAATTCCCTATGCTATTCAGTAGGACCTCATTGTTTATCCATTCTATATGTAATAGTGTAATAGTTTGCATCTGCTAATCCCAAACTCCCAATCCATCACACCCTTCCCTCCTGCCACTCCCCACCCCCACAACCGTAAATCTGTTCTGTGTCTGTGGGTCTGTTTCATAGACAGATTCATTTGTGTCATATTTTAGATTCCACATGTAAGTGATATCATGTGGTGTTCGTCTTTCTCTTTTTGAATTACTTCACTTGTATGATTATCTCTAGGTCCATCCATGTTATTGCAAATGGCATTATTTCATTCTTTTTAATGGCTGAGTAATATTGCATTGTGTATATGTACCACATCTTTATGCATTCGTCTGTCAGTTGAAGAAACCCTCTTTTCCCTTCAATCAGTGTCTTCCATTTCAGTGCATATTTGTTTCATTGCATATTTGTTTGCAGTGTTTCACTTTCACAGTGAAAGCATATTTCTTTCACTTTTATGACAAGGTGTGAAAAGAAAGAGAAAGTTAAAATTTATAAAGTGTACTTTGTAGAACAGAGTTGTCCCTTTAAAAACTTCCAGTAAGAATTACTTTTTCTGAAAATTCCCTGGCTGTCCAAAGGATAGGACTCCATGCTTTACTACTCAAGGCTCGGGTTCAATCCCTGGTCAGGGAACTAAGATCCCACAAAGCCACATGGCACAGCCAAAAAAGAAAAAAATTACTTTTTCTTAAAAGTGTGGGCCCTTGAATATTTCACGTGTTTCTTCTACTAGAGGTTATAGATCCACCATACTTTAGGAATGGAAAGGTTCTTAAAAGTCACCATCTAAATATGTCAATATAAAATGATGTAATAGGACTCCTTCTACTGTGAGTAACAGAGCCCAAACTCAGACTAGCTTAAGTGAGAAACAATTTATTAATGTACAACCAAAAAGTCCAAGGATATATCTGGTTTGCTGCTGCTGCTGCTAAGTCGCTTCAGTCGTGTCCGACTCTGTGCGACCCCATAGACGGCAGCCCACCAGGCTCTGCCGTCCCTGGGATTCTCCAGGCAAGAACACTGGAGTGGGTTGCCATTTCCTTCTCCAATGCATGAAAGTGAAAAGTGAAAGTGAAGTCACTCAGTCGTGTCTGACTCTTTGCGACCCCATGGACTGCAGCCTACCAGGCTCCTCCATCCATGGGATTTTCCAGGCAAGAGTACTGGAGTGGGGTGCCATTGCCTTCTCCGATATCTGGTTTAGGTATGGCTAAATCTAGGAGTTCAGGACAAGTCTTTAAGATTCTATTTCTCTCCATCTGCTTTCATTCTCTGATGTGTGTGTGCCTAAGTCGCTTCAGTTGTGTCTGACTCTGCTTCCCTGTGGACTGTAGCCTTCCAGGCTCCTCTGTTTGTGGGATTCTCCAGGCAAGAATACTGGAGTGGCTTGCCATGCGCTCTTCCACCAGGATCTTCCTGATCCAGGGATCGAACTCATGTCTCTTACATCTCCTGCATTGGCAGGCACGCTTTACCACTAGCACCACCTGGGAAGCCTCATTCTCAGATAGCTGTTTCCTATGTAGTTGCAGCAGCTCAAGACCAGCTCCAACCAAAGTCCCAGAACTAGCTCTGAATGGCCTGGATTGGGTGACCTGTCAGCCTGTGAGCCAGTCACTGAGACTTGGAGCCTCAGGTTGAAAGGGACCAGTAGAGTCAGCAGGACCTAAACTACAGGTACTGAGAGTGGGATAGGATGATCCCCAAGTGAAATTCAAACTGTGTTAGCAGAAGGGGTGGGAGATGGGGAAAGATGTCTCCTAGTGATGGATAGAGGAAGTCCAAAGAAGCTTTTTTATCCCCCCAAAAGCTTTGGGCTTTCATGGAAAAGTAATGAGTACATGGGCTTCCCAAGTGGTGCAGTGTTAAAGAATCCGCCTACCAATTGCAGGAGATGTGGGTTCAATCTTTGGGTTGGGAAGATCATCTGGGGTGGAAATAGCAACCCACTCCAGTATTCTTGCCTGGAAAATTCCATGGACAGAGGAGCCTGGTGGTCTACAGTCCATGGGGTCACAGAACATCAAACATGACTGAGTACACACAGCACACAGGAGCAGTGCACAGACATGAGATATGAGATTGCTTTTCTCAGCTTCCATACCTGTGTTAAGGCTGACAGGCCAGCACACATGAAGAAGTAGACCTGTGTTAGGGGTGGTATTTTCACTTTACATTGACATTTTAACCAGCTCCCTGACTGGATGGATTCTGCCTTGAATCTGTGCTGATTATTGGTAGTTGAAGTTCTGAGGTTGTTGCAAGGACACCTGAGGTCTGGCCATTGAGATGTAAATGCAGCAGCACCTCTGATGTTCATTCTTCTGTTGAACCCTCAGCCTTGGCCATTTCAAGAAATGATGGACGTCAAGGCCAGGACCTTTTTACCAAGGAGTATAAGTCAACTGGCTGCCTGTCCAAGGGTCCATGGTAATTTTTCTGGTCCTTTTGAGCTAGGCTGGAGTGTGTTCCCCTGCCTCCTCAGTCTAAATTCTGCTAAGCATATGGAGCTGCTGCTGTGTCCCCAGTACCAAGTAATGAGGATGCAGATACAACTTGGACTCAAGGAGTAGGGAAAGAGGCAGCTTCCAGTGGGAGATGGGCCATGAAAGAGGCTCTCTTCTCTATGCCCTGGAAGCTCTTTAGCCTCAGCGCACATCCTCACCTGTCACCGCTACCCCCTTCTCTATAGTTTCCAGGTCTGCATGTGTGTCAGATCATAGACAAACAGATGGAGAGGCTGTAGAGAGTGGTGGCCCCAGTCCTTGGACTCTGCATTCTGCCTGGAATTAAGCCCTGGTGCCTCTTTTTCCCAGCAGGATGGTCTTGGGCAAATCATTTATCTTTTCTGTGCCTCAGTTTCCTTATCTCTGAAATCTGACTAATGATGCTTCAGAAAATTGTTATGTCCATGTTCTTACATTCCTGTTTGAGCAGTTCCTTGACAAGATAGCTAAGTGGTCATATCGAGAGATTGCCGTGCTGACTCTTCACTCAACATCTTGGATGACTGTTAATTATGCTGCTCATTGTATTTTGGGCTATGCTAGATGCCAGCGGGGGAGACCCTGGACTCAGGAACTTTCTATCCAAGCTAACCTGCCCCAGACAGACAGGCCATTTATTTGTTCAGTAGTTTATAGAGCTGCTATTCTGTACCATCATTATGTGGAAGTTCTGGGCATATGATGACTGGCCAGCTGGGCCTCAGGCCTGAAGAAACTCGTAGTCTACTTGGGCACTAGATGAGTAAACACGCAGTTATAGTCCAGTGTGATTAGTTTGACAGTGCAGTCAGCTAAGATCCTGATCTAGACTGGGACTGTGTGTAGGGTGGCTTCCTGGAGGAGGTGACATTTAAGCCAGATCCCAGAGGAGTAGAAGTTAGGCCAGCAGCGTAAGGGAGTAGGCACGAAAGGGGCTCCAAGCAGAGGGAAGAGCCCATGCAAAGGCCTGGAGGTAATTGGAGTGTAAAGTGTGTTCTTTGGCAAGTCTTGGCTAGGGGTTCCAGTCTGGACTGGACTGAACATGCTGTTGTCATTGCAGGGACACGGAGAAGGTGGAGCGGCAGGCGGTCCCCCAGGCCAACCACACAGAGTCCTGTCGAGAGTGTGGCCGTGTGGGACCCGGACATGCGAGGGATTGTCCTCACCGCAGCCACGAGGATTCCTTTGGATTCGAGAGGCGGGAGCAGGAGGAAGACCGGTACCGCTCCAGGGACCCACTGGAGGGCAAGCGGGACAGGAACAAGGCCAGGTCCCCATACTCACAAGTCGAAGAGGACGCCTTGTTCGTGGATTTACCCAGCGGCCCGAGAGGGCAGCAGGCTCAGCCCCAGCGGGCGGAGAGGAATGGAGTGCTGCCCGTCACGTCTGGCCCGGGAGAGCAGAATGGGACTGCTGGGTACCAGCGGGCCTTCCCTTCCAGGACCAACCCAGAGAAGCACAGCCAGAGGAAGAGTAGCCTGGCCCAAGTGGAGCAGTGGGCAAAGGCCCAGAAAGGGGACGGCAGGAGGTCAGTAACAGCTTCAGGATCACTGCTGCTAGTGAGCGTAATGACGTTGTAACAGTAGCTATCACTTTCCTAGCACAGGCTGGGTACACGCTGGCCTTAAACTCTTTATCCCATTATCTTCATAAATCCCTGCAACAACCTTGCAAGGAAAGGTAAGAGCCTCAATTTATAAACAGAAACTGGGGCTTGGAGGAGTAGGGAACTTGCCTGTGGCACAAAGATTAGTGGCAAACACAGAGTTCAGAGTCTGTCCATGAGCCTGCCAAGCTCACTCGAGATTATATACAGAGTGGGGGTTCCCCATGCCCCGGGGAGCATGCCTTGAGACTGTCAGCTTATAGATAGTAGTTGGTCTTCTCCTCTTACTTCGCTACTTCTCTGCATCTGGGATATAGTTGTAGCAATTAAGAGTAAATAGAGATCCCTTTTTAATTCCAGGCATAGGGAAGTGCTCAGGCACTGTTGACATTCGGCTTTATTATACCCATTTCTTCAAGAAGTGGTTTTAATTATTTAGAGGGAAGACATTGCTTGCTATTTGCAAAGCACTGTCTGTATTTTATAATTTTAGATTCGTTAGGACACGTTTCTGAACGTGTAGCATTCAGGGTCACTCAGCTTTCCCAGTGTCCTTAGAAGCCACTGTGTGCTGTCTAAACTGTGAAGACAGCAGGTCCCCGTCACCATCCTAAGGCTTCTAAAACAAGCCTTGGACTGGAGACAAGACAGCAAAGTTGTGGTCCGTTCAGAAAGTCTGCAGAGAAAGCAATGGCACCCCACTCCAGTACTCTTGCCTTGAAAATCCCATGGACGGAGGAGGCTGGTAGGCTGCAGTCCATAGGGTCACTAGAGTCGGACGCGACCGAGCGACTTCACTTTCACTTTTCACTTTCATGCATTGGAGAAGGAAATGGCAACCCACTCCAGTGTTCTTGCCTGGAGAATCCTGGGGACGGGGGAGCCTGGTGGGCTGCCATCTGTGGGGTCGCACAGAGTCGGACACAACTGAAGTGACTTAGCAGCAGCAAAAAGTCTATAATCTGATCCAGGTGGTCTGTTGTGAGGTTAAATGGTGAAGAACTCACAATGGAAGCTCCCTGAGCAGTTGGTAGACCTTGTTGTGGGTCAGATGAGGACACTGTCCAGTTCCCTCCTGACACAGACCAGGTGTCAGTTCTGTTTGATCAGATTTTGTGTCTTATTGAAAACAGCTACTGCCCTAGGACACGTAAGGGGAAAGCTGCTGTTCTTGGTGCCAGGCTTGGTAGACCCCCTAGGAGGTAGTTCTGAGTGACTTTGTTGCTGAGTGAGATTGGAAACTAGCAGGGGTTGTATCGTGCAGGTTCTGCTACTCCAAGGTAAGGAATTTGGATTTTATTTGAAAGAGCAATAGGGGGAGCTGCTGGAATGTTGTGAACAGGTAAATGGTATGATCTGATTCACAAAGTAGATCAGAGCCTAGGGAACAGGCTGTTGCAGTAGTCCAGTATGGTGATAGCCTGGTGAAAGTGGAAACAGAAAGAAATAAATTTGAGGTACATTTTGAAGGTTGAGACAGAAAAGCCTGTCCATGAATTGGATGTGCAGAATAAGAGAAAGGGAGGAACAAGGATGATCCCTCAAATTTTGAATTGAACAAAATTTGTTCTGAGTGGTTGCTGAGATGGGCAAGTCTTAGGAACAAGTTTCGGGGGGCAAATCAGGATTTCCATTTTAGACGTTTAAATTTGAGAACCTATTAGATCTCCAGTGGGCCAGACGTCTGGGAGGCAGGTGGATGTGGATTGTGGTGTGGAGGTTTGGCATCTGGTTGGACATGTTGATGGGGAGCCCTGAGTGCATAGGTAGTATCCCAGCACGTTGTGTTACAACAGAAGTGAGATCCAACAGAGGAAATGGTGTGTCAGACAGAAGCTACTCATGGTAAGTTAGCTGTTTCCTCTTATACATAACATCTCTTAGAAACTGAAATCAGTATGGGGCTGACTAGGGCAGGTAAAAGCAAGAGAAATCAGAAGTAGAAGCAGAGAGGAGGGGCATGGATTTGGCCCTGATAAGCCTGAATGAAGAGTCTGGATTTAATCTTGAAGGCTGGTGAAAGCCACTGATGGACTTAAAATGGAGTGTGGCATGATAGCTTTTAATATTAGGACAGTGGTTTGAAGGGTATTGTCAGGGAAGAGGAATCAGGATAGCTGGGGAGAATTTCAAGACTAGGTAATCTAATTTAATCTAATCTAATTACGTAATTTTGAGGTTAGGTAGCTCTTTCAAATCCTGAAAGATGATGCTGTGAACGTGCTACACTCAATATGCCAGCAAATTTGGAAAACTCAGCAGTGGCCACAGGACTGGAAAAGGTCAGTTTTCATTCCAATCCCAAAGAAAGGCAATGCCAAAGAATGCTCAAACTACTGCACAATTGCACTCATCTCACACACTAGTAAAATAATGCTCAAAATTCTCCAAGCCAGGCTTCAGCAATACATGAACCATGAACTTCCTGATGTTCAAGCTGGTTTTAGAAAAGGCAGAGGAACCAGAGATCAAATTGCCAACATCTGCTGGAAAAAGCAAGAGAGTTCCAGAAAAACATGTATTTCTGCTTTATTGACTATGCCAAAGCCTTTGACTGTATGGATCACAATAAACTGTGGAAAATTCTGAAAAAGATGGGAATACCAGACCACCTGACCTGCCTCTTGAGAAATTTGTATGCAGGTCAGGAAGCAACAGTTAGAACTGGACATAGAACAACAGACTGGTTCCAAATAGGAAAAGGAGTACGTCAAGTCTGTATATTGTCACCCTGTTTATTTAACTTCTATGCAGAGTACATCATGAGAAATGCTGGACTGGTAGAAACACAAGCTGGAATCAAGATTGCCAGGAGAAATATCAATAACCTCAGATATGCAGATGACACCACCCTTATGGCAGAGAGTGAAGAGGAACTAAAAAGCCTCTTGATGAAAGTGAAAGTGGAGAGTGAAAAAGTTGGCTTAAAGCTCAACATTCAGAAAACGAAGATCATGGCATCTGGTCCCATCACTTCATGGAAAATAGATGGGGAAACATTGGAAACAGTGTCAGACTTAATTTTTGGGCTCCAAAATCACTGCAGATGGTGACTGCAGCCATGAAATTAAAGATGCTTACTCCTTGGAAGGAAAGTTATGACCAACCTAGATAGCATATTAAAAAGCAGAGACATTACTTTGCCAACAAAGGTCCGTCTAGTCAAGGCTATGGTTTTTCCTGTGGTCATGTATGGATGTGAGAGTTGGACTGTGAAGAAGGCTGAGTGCTGAAGAATTGATGCTTTTGAACTGTGGTGTTAGAGAAGACTCTTGAGAGTCCCTTGGACTGCGAGGAGATCCAACCAGTCCATTCTGAAGGAGATCAGCCCTGGGATTTCTTTGGAAGGACTGATGCTAAAGCTGAAACTCCAGTACTTTGGCCACCTCATGCAAAGAGTTGACTTATTGGAAAAGACTCTGATGCTGGGAGGGATTGGGAGCAGGAGGAGAAGGGGATGACAGAGGATGAGATGGCTGGATGGCATCATTGACTCGATGGATGTGAGTCTGGGTGAACTCCGGGAGTTGGTGATAGACAGGGAGGCCTGGCGTGCTGTGATTCATGGGGTCGCAAAGAGTCGGACACAACTGAGCGACTGAACTGAAGTGTACTCCTTACCTATTCCCAGTTGTAACACAGCATACCCATGTACATGGTGAAGAAATTTCCCAGGGGATTCTGATGTACTACCATCCAAAATGAGACTACACAGTCAAGTTTCTTTTCGTAGTTTTCAGTATTTGTTTCTGTATTTCCAAATAAGATATTTGTACTGCTTGGTTTCTTGATTTTCAGTTTTAGTTAGCTATTGACAGTCTACTCTAGAAAATAACGATTTAAGGCGCTTATTCCCCTCTGTGCTTTTCCTTTCCAAAAACACACTTACTCTTATTCCAGCTTTATAATATAGTTGTCATTTTTATTTAGAGCATTAGTCAATTTTTACATAGTTACATAATGTAAACTATAAATATTCACTGCTGGACCATAGTTTTCTCTGTACTCATTACTAATTTATTACCAAACTCAGAGCTAGATGTGTAAATCTCCCTTTATGCAGGGCCCTCAAATAGTAATTTACTAATAAGGTAAAAAATCAAAATAATAACAGTGGGTAAATACTTAAAAATAAGTGCCCTTCTATTTTACTTCAGAAACCTAGATCTACTCCCTGACCACCAACCACTGTGTTAAAAACAAAAATCCATGTTCTTCATCTCGCTTTGTTTCACTTAATATGCCAATGAATATACAGATATTTTAATATATCTTGGCTCACCTTCCATATCAGACATATAGACTTAGATTATTAATTTGAAATGGTATAGAATATTGCATCATATTCATCTTCAGTGATCTTTATACCATTTCTCTGTTGATGGAAGATTAGGTTGATTGTTAACATTTGCTATTATTACAAACCATGCTGAAGTCAATGTCCATGGCCAGTTGTCTTTACAAATAAGTGCAGGTATACAGATTGCTTGAAATAGAATGACTAAGTCAGAGGATATATGTGATTTTGATTTTGATTGATTTTACCAAATTGACCTTCAACAGTGTTATTTCAGTTTATACCCCCCGACCAAAGTGTCCCGGTTTCCCCACCCTTGTATTATCTTTGACAACCGTATTCAGTTAACTCCTTGCTCTGGTGGCCATATAGAAGATAGTTAAGTGGAGAAAAGTCTGGAAAGAACACGGTCAAGTATGAAGTGGTCATATTTTGGGTAGGAGGCAAGGAAGACCTCAATGAAAGCAGTGAAGATGGTGAGGATTGTGAGGATGGGATGGATAGGATACATGGATGCTGAGATTGGGTAGGTACAGGGCTTGGCGAACTGATTTATCCAGGGCTGGAAGGTGAGGAGGGCCACGGGTGGAGTTGAGGTTAACCTTAATGTTTGACTTGGTTAATAGCTAGGTGTGGTGCCGAGCATGGGAGGGGGAATAAGCTTGAAGAGGAATGTGTACCTGTGGAATGCCCATGTGGAAATAAGCAATAGTTCTAGGGAATGTGAGTTCAGTTAGGGAGAGATTTGGAAGTCACTGCCATGGAGGTGGTAACTGATGCCCAGGCAGTAGTGGAGATCACCCAGGGTTGAACACTTCAAGCAGTTGGTTTTTAATTCTGGCTGCACAATTTGGTCATTTGAGGCCCTGCCCAAGAGATTTTGCTTTCTTTGGCTGGGGCAAGGTCAGGGCATCAGTCTATTTTAAAGTTTCTCCAGATGATACCAGTATATGAGAGAGGTTTGACATTTACTGAGGCCCATGTCCCCTGCCTGGAAATCTGATTCTGATGATCCCAGTTTCAGCCTGGACATCAGGAGTTTTCAAAATATCCCATACCCCTGGTGATTCTAACATGCGCTCAGGGTTGAGAATAACTGGCTTGGAGGAAATAGTAGCAGAGGGCCAGCGGCAGACTTGAGTCTTCCTTGGTGGTTCAGTAGGTAAAAAATCCTCCTGCAATGTAGGAGATGCTGGCAGACATAAGTTTGATCCCTGGGTCAAGAAGGTCCCCTGGAGGTGGGCATGGTAACCCACTCCAGTATTCTTACCTAGAGAATCCCATGGACAGAGGAGCCTGGTAGGCTACAGTCTACGGGGTCATGAAGAGTCAGACACAACTGAGTGACTTTGACTTTTCAACGGCAGAAGCCTGAGGATCTCCAGCCCCAGGGAGTGGGCAAAAGCAGAGACTGCTTAAAGAAGTCTAGTAGGAGACGGAGGAGGAAAACCGGGGTATGGTGAGGGGGGATTCATTTGGAAGGAGTCCAGTCGGCAGCTTGCTTCCTAGGTGTGGTGCTTTCTGAGTGGGGTGGGCACCTGGAAGGAGAATCTGAAACGTCAGTCTCTGCTGGTCTTGCGCTCAGTAGCAGAGGGCTTTGGTTTCACCAAGCCGCTTGAAGGGCCTTAGGTGGGTAGACCTTCATAATAGAGCTAGAGTTTTGAAGTTAGGTCAGAAGGCAGAGTTCTGGGAGGGCAAGGCAGAAGGGAACCAGAAAGAAGGCATGGCCAGTGATAAACCTTTTGAAAGAAATGACTTTCAAAAGCTGTGCAGCTGATATGCAGTTATAAGTTGTGATTGTGAAATGTGCCTGGCAGCCCACAGACCTAGGTTATTCTGCTACACATGTTGGGGGCTGGGGGCAGAGCAAGGAGCTAAAGGATGAGAAGCCAACTGCAAGGAAGTAAAGGTGGCCGGGGAAAGTGTTGAACTGTCCCTGGGATATGGCACCATTCTTATCTAAGGGGCAGACATGAGGTCTGTGGATGAAACAGCTCATTGGCCTTGGAGGTCATTGTGCACTCAGTGAGAGGAATCTCAGCCTCGTAGTGGAAGCAGTGCTCAGTGGGCCTAGGGGTTGAAGACGACCCTTGGAGAAGAAAGCTGTCAGCCTCTGAGGTCAACAAAGCACTCAGTCTTTGATTATTCACGTGTATCTGGGAGGGATTGCATATCACATATCAAAGTTATCTTTTTTCCCCCCTTAAAGATGTTTTTATAATCTCTTACAGTCAAGTAATAAGTAGATCTGGCTGCTTAATAAAGGAAGCTCCTCCGTTTGAAAATACAGAAGAGGGATACCCATGCTCTGTATGATGGAGACTCTGCTAATCTCATTAGCTGGAGCACGTTGGACTTGGCAAGGAGGGTTATTTGAACTGTAATATGATCTTGTATTCATGACTCTAGACCTCACGAGGAATTATTTCTAATAGTTCTTTCAGTACATGGAGGTGTCTATTATATTTCACTTTATTAAACTCCTTTGGAATGGTGGTTTGCAAGGGCAGACTGATACAGCCTTAGAATCTTACCACATTCTATGAAGTTGATTGGAAATTCTAGCCTTCCGTGTTTTCCTAGTATTTAAAATAATGCATACTTGTATAATAAAAGGCAGGGGTAGGGGCAGAGTCAGGGGGTGCAGACATTACCACGAGGAAACATGAAAGGCCTGTGCAGTCGGTGTGGAAGCTCGGGTGAGGGCCATCTGCTGCATAAGTAACTGGTTATAAGAACTGATCTCACATTTTGATATGACTATTTTATAGGGACTGTATCAGAATATGTAGGTAGATGCCTTTTGGAACAAGGAGGGCCTATGGCAGAAGGAAGGAGGTGTAGAGTCTTCTTTTTGGATAAGGCTGAGATTGGGATCCAGCAAATGGGTCTGCTCTTAGGACAGCTGCTCTGGGTGCTCCTCTCTGCTCTCGGGGGACCTTTACCTCATCTTACAACCCTATCCACTGTGTCCTTCCCTCTACCATCTGTTAGTGGTGGTTTGGCCTCTGGCACCAGGACTTACTATTACACGGGGGTCTTTGGAGTTACCCCTCCAATGGCCAGCACTGAGGGGGTGGCAGGCAGTGTATCAGCAGAGGGCACAGGCTAGAGGATGAGCTGGGGGCTTTGGGGCACGGCCCTGTGTGAGTGGGTGGGTGAAGGGGCTCTAATCATCTGGACGTCATAGGCAGGCACGAGGAATGGGTTGCAGAGCCAGACTGAAGGGGTTTACAGGGTGAGCATGGCTGGGATGTGCTTTGCAGAGTTTGCATTTTGCTTCAGGCGGAGGAAACGGTGGTTAGTACAGTCATGAACACCCAGGGGGAAGCCCCTGGCCTGGTTTCTGCCACTGCTGCCACACTGCCCCTTCCTCAAACACAGGCCCCTCTGAGAAATCCGTAGCAAACCTGCCACCTGGTGGCAAGGAGACATGCTCGAGGAGTCTGTGCTGAAGAGATCTTAAAATTACCTTCCTTAAGTGCAAAGGTGGTCTTCTCAGTAGTAAAGAATCCACCTGCCAAGGCAGGAGACACGGGTTCAGTCCCTAGGTCTGGAAGATCCCCTAGAGGAGGAAATGGCAGACCACTCCAGTATTCTTGCCTGCAAAATCTCATGGACAGAGGTGCCTGGTGGGCTGCAGTCCAGGGGGTTGCAAGAGTCAGACACAACTTAGCAACTAAACAACAACAAATTGCAAAGGTAACAATAAAAAGAGAATAAAGTCACCATTTTATTTTTCTGGTTTCACCATGGGCCATGTGGGATCTTACTTCCCCAACAAGGGATCAAAATTTGCACCCCCTGCATTGGAAACTGAGTCTTAGGCACAGGACCATCAGGGAAATCCCGAAAGTCACCATTTTTGAACGGCAACTACTACTAATCCTGACAACAGTCTATTAAATGGTTCTTATGAGCCCCATTTTACAGTAAGGAGAGTGAGGACATAAAAGATACTAATCTAAGGTCCTGTAGGTAGGAAGTGATGCAGTGACTTTAAAAACAGAACAGCACTTCTCCAACATGAGCCCCTGGAGGGCTTGTTAAAAACACAGATGGCTGGGCCTCAGCCCCAGGTTTCTGATTTTGGGTGGGGCCTGATAACCTGCATGTCTCACAAATTCCCAAGTGGTGTTGAGGCTGCTGGATTGTGCTGTGAGTAGCACTGGCTTAGGACAAGGTCTGGCACCTGGTAAGCACAGTATAAAGATTTGTTATAAAATTGATAAAGGCAGAGTCAGGATTCAAACCTGGGCCTAATTCTGAAAACTTGTCCTTTTTACATCATGCTGCCTCTCAGACTGGCTTAATAAATTCAAGGCTTAATAAAACCCTCTCCTTGGCCCCTTGCTGAATTTTTCTTTTAGAAAATAAGATGGCTGGTAGGTAGTGGTTTTCATGATCCTACCCAGCTTTTGTGTGCTGGAGTATCTGTTGAAGGGCTGGGTATGCGTCAGGACTTTCTCAGACCATGGACTGCACCACAGAATGAGACACAGTTCCTGCCCCCCAGGGATTTATGGCTTGGCTGGGGAAGAGACAGCTTACAAGCAGGAAAAGGTTACATCAGTGCAGGACCTTGGAAAAGCTACAGACCGTACAGTAACTAGGGCAGAGCAGGGCAGGAACCCCAAGGTCTGCGGCGTTGCAGAAGGCCTCCATGGGAGAGGCGTGTGTCCTGAAGAATGAGTGAAAGTTGGCAGTAGGCAAGGTGAGCCCACTCAAGTAAGGAAAAGAAGAACAGTACTATGAGAATAAGGAGAGAAAAGCTGGAAGGGCTCACCCCTGGGTGACAGTACTGTCTGCATCTCATGGAGCCTGCAGTCTCGGTCTCATTCATTCTTCAGCTCAGCCTTAGGAGGCAAGTAGTTCCTTCCTCACCTTGTAGGTGAGGAAACTGGGGCAGAGCAGTCAGGTAAGTTGCCTAGGGTCACACAGACAGTGGATTCAAGTTGCCCAAGTATGTAGGAGGCCGGACAAGGTCAGGGTGAGACAGGGGTGCAACTGAGAGGGGGTGCCTTTTTAAATGTTGGGCCTTTGGTGCTCAACTTGCCCTGATTTGATCTTGGTCTGGTTAGGAGGAGCAGTGAGAAAATAGCAGGGCGCTGAGGGTTGAGGTCAGGTGCTAAAGAGCCATGAGTATCAGGAGAAGGGGTTTAGAATTTGCTTCATAAGCAGCAGGGAACTCTTGATGGTTTTGGAGCACAGGAGTGATTGGATCCAAGCAGCTGACTGTGTATAACAGGGAGACTAGATAGAAAGGTCTCCAAGTTGTCTGAGAAGTGAAAGTCACTCATTCATGTCCGACTCTTTGCGACCTCATAGACTATATACAGTCCATGGGATTCTCCAGGCCAGAATACTAGAGTGAGTAGCCTTTCCTTTCTCCACGGGATCTTCCCAACCCAGGGATCAAACCCAGGTCTCCTGCATTGCAGGCAGATTCTTTACCAGGTGAGCCACCAGGGAAGTCCAAAAATACTGGAGTGGGTAGCCTATCCCTTCTCCAGGGGATCTTCCTGACCCAGAAATTGAACTGTGGTCTCCTGCATGGCAGGCAGATTCTTTACCAACTGAGCCAAGTTGTCTGGGAGGCAATAATTAATCAGTATCTGGACTAGAATAGTGGGGAAAGGAAGGAACGGATGCCAGCCACTTCCTTTAAGAAGCTCCAGAACTTGGTGCTGGGAGCATCTTGGTGACTGGAGGAAACAGAGGCGTTTCCTAAAGATAAGCACACCTGTGGCAAGAGCTAAGTGATGGTGAGAGAGAGAGAGAAAAGAGGGAGAGAGGGAGACAGGCAGGTTAATTGTGCTGCACCGGAAGTGGGGTGGCCAAGTCAGCCTGGTGGTGGGGGTTGACACTGCAGGGTTGATGGAGAACGTGGTTTAGGAGCGCTCTGCTCAGGGAAGGAAGTGAGTGAAGTGCCAGCCGTCTGTGTTGATTGTTCTTTGGGGTTCTGGCAGGGCTCCCTCAGGGCCCGGCTCTGTGGCGTTGCCCCGCTGCGTTTCCGGCAGCCCTGCAGACCCCTTGAAGGTTCCCTGACCTGTCCTCTCCTTTCCCATCAGCCTACCCCCGGAGCAGACCCTCCCTCGCCAGGGCCCCAGCCAGCACCTGTCCTTCCCAGAAAACTACCAGACCCTTCCGAGGAGCAGCCGCCACCCCTCGGGGGGCTCTTCGCCCCCTCCCCGCAACCTGCCGAGCGACTACAAGTACGCGCAGGACCGAGCCAGCCACCTGAAGATGTCGAGCGAGGAGCGCCGGGCGCACCGGGACGGCACCGTGTGGCAGCTCTACGAGTGGCAGCAGCGCCAGCAGTTCCGGCACGGCAGCCCCACGGCCCCCATCTGCGCCGGCTCCCCGGAGTTCGCCGAGCAGGGCCGGAGCAGGAGCATGTTAGAGGTGCCCCGCTCCATCTCCGTGCCTCCGTCTCCCTCGGACCTCCCTCCCCCGGGACCCCCGAGGGCCTTCCCACCCCGGCGGCCCCACACGCCAGCAGAGAGGGTCACTGTGAAGCCACCGGACCAGAGGATGAGCGTAGACATCTCGCTGGGGGGTTCTCCCAGGAAGGCATGGGGCCCCACCACCAAGGTGAGACTCTGGAGGCCCTGCCAAGCTGCCGGGCGGGCAGCCTTAGGGCGCTGGAGAGAACGTGGTTTGAAGAGAATGAACCAGGGTAATGCTAGGTAACACTTCTGTGGTTCTGTACTGCAGCACTGGGAGCAGCCCTGTGAGGCGGGTGCTGTTTTCTCAGGAGTCCCTGCTCTCTGCAGGTAGAGCATTCCTGTGAAACCTTTGGTAAGCCAAGATGGCCTAAAGCAAAGAAGCAATTACCTTTTTCTGTAAAAGCGAAAATCTCCTTTGGATTTCAGTTATCAAAAAACAGGTACTAAAGGTAGGTCTTTTGTAAAATCAAAGTGGCATATAACAAATTTTTGGAAAGCAGGAGATCCCTGTGTGCCCATTTCACATATGAGAACCCTTGGGTCTTAAGGGGTGAAGTTACTTGCACAGGGTCATACAACTCAAACTCTACTTTCTTGCAGCTTGGAAGGCAAGGAAAGATGTCTGTGTTCAGCCAGTTCAGTTATTTATAAGAACCCGATTTAAGGTTGAACTTCCAAGAGTCTGTCA
Source organism: Bos javanicus (assembly GCF_032452875.1). Taxonomy (NCBI): domain Eukaryota; kingdom Metazoa; phylum Chordata; class Mammalia; order Artiodactyla; family Bovidae; genus Bos; species Bos javanicus. The sequence goes on from NC_083882.1 coordinate 35,738,453, forward strand.
CAGTTAGGCATTTTCGTAACCCGGTGCAGAAGATGTATGTCTGCATTAGACTGGTGAAGAGTCAGGCTGAGAGAGGGGCCCTGCCCTGGGCTCGGCTGCCCCGGTGGTGAGTGGCAGACGCTCTGCCCCGGCCCCGCTGCCTTGCCTGGCTCTCTGTGTGATGTCTGGTCTCCTCTCCTGCAGAACTCCTCTCATGTGGACCGACGCTCCATGCCCTCCATGGGTTACATGACCCACACTGTCAGTGCTCCCAGTTTACACGGAAAATCGGTAAGCAGTGCCTCCTTTCTGGGTCCGGGTGACTGAACTGATCCAGCCTGTGAAGGGCTCATCTCGTCAGGGTTCTCCCAGAAGCCAGTCAGAGGCAATCTGTATTTTAGAGATGAGGAACTGAGGCTCAGAGAAGTCAAATGAGCTGCCCAGGCCCGTCTCACCGGGACTGGTCCTCCCGAGGTCGGCAGGAGAACTTGGGGAAAGTGGAAGAGAATGTGGAATGGAGGAGGATGTGGTGTGTCTTCTTTTTAGGGCAGCGTTCTCCAGCCACCTGCCTTTCCCCCCCTGTTGGCATCTCTCCTTTCTTCCCTGCGTTTGCTTTGATGAGTTCCCTGTCTTCAAAGTTCAAGTGTGGGTGAGGCTGCACTGCTGGTGGCTGTTTCCTGATACACACTACTTCCTGCATCTCCCTTTCTGCCGGTGCCTTTATTTGTCCTAATGACAGAATTAGTGCCCTAATTACTTAGCGGTGTCGCATCAGTGCTGTCCCGGCAGCAGGGTGAAGAGTAATGATAGCGTCGTGCTCCCGCGGTGGCTCACTTCCTCACGATGTGTCTTGCACACCCGCAGCTGGAGGAGCTCTCACTGCTTCTCGCCCAGTTACGGCAGCACCAGGCCAGGTTGGCCAGTGTGCGAAATTTCGCCATCGGCCAGTTACTGCAGCACCAGCTGACCTTTCCCTCCTGCCAGGTCAGCGCTGGTGGGTCCCCTCAGGGCTGGGGGCCACCCTGGGGACCAGGGAGTGCCATGCTGGCCTGTGCTCCCTCGTGCCCGTGCTCTAGTCTGTCCTGCTGTCTGGCTCTCTCCCTTGTTCCTGCCTGTTCGCTTCTGGATGCTACTGCCGGACACTGTGCAGCCATCATGGGGCCTACGCCCCTAGTGCTTGGGAGCAGGGTGGGAGGCTGCATGGGGTGTGAGGGACCTGGACTGTGGCTTCTTTGCCTGTGAGTAGTGATTGCCAGGCTGGTGTGTGGTCACGTCCAAGGGCTGTGCTGGTTGTCATCCTTGTTGCCACCGTGGGCACTCCTTGCGATGCTGAAAGGTGTGTGTCAGCCCAGAAGGAGAAGGCATCATGTCCTCTCATCTGGACAGTGCCCTGCTGATTGACAGAGCATCCTCACACCCCTTAGCCTGGTGAACTTCACAGTAACGTGGAACAGGTTAGGTGAAACAGGTGGGGAAGTGATTTGCCCAGGATCCTGCAGTCAGGGGCATGCAAGACCGGAGCCAAATTGCAGGTCCTGTCTGGCACAGTGTTTCCAAGACATGGGGGGTTGTTGCAGGCAAGCTTCTTGCATGGCCAGGCAGTTGTTATCCTGGGCATCATCCTAAAGAAAATGCTGGTCCACACAAGGCTGGCCTCCTGGCTGCACAGAAGTATGTAGGGGACAGATGAGGAGGGTGAGGAATTGTCACCTGCCTTACCTGTCCTATTTTAGTGGGACCTGAAGGACTCAGGAAATGTCTTTGGAAAAATGAGTCTAAGGCAACATATGCAAAAATCCTAAGTTGGGAATTTGGGTGATTTTTTAATAACATTGCTTGGCGCTATCCCTCTTACTGCTGTGGAACTGGGCTGACTGAGGAAGTAGGAATGGGTAAGGAGACAGTTTAGGGTCGGAAATAAGACCTTAGAAGCCACTGGTGTACCTGGCCGTGGTCCTTAAGGCCTTCTTATGTTTTAAAAGATTGCCTAAACATTTAGCATTATTTATTTATTCTTAAAAAATACTTCAGCAAGCCTGTAGTCTATTTTTTAATTTTGGGGGATTAAAAAAAATCACACAACTTTTGGGATCTTAGTTCCCTGACTAGGGATCAAACCCATGCCCCCTGCGGTGGAAGTACAGCATCTTGACCACTGGGGAAGTCCCTGTTTTTGTTGGTATTACATCAGAGCTCTAAACCCAGACCGCCCTCGCAGCCCTGGCTTGCTGAGAGGCCTCTGAGCTGGCGGAGAAAGTGCCAGGACTGTTTTTCTGAAGCTTTCATAGTCCCTCTGCCTCACAGTTAGCTTCTGTAATCCATTACGTGGAAAGCACCAGTTCTAGGGAATCAGAGAGTCTTTTTCTTATTCTCACTGCTTCTGGTCATCATATTGAAGAACTCACCGGACTGTCAGAGATGATGCAGGCAGGTCGGTTTGCCTGGATCTTCCTGATCTAGCTCCTGGCACAGCCACCTTGACTTCATGCTGAGCAAATGGAGCCAGAACTTCCAGGGCACTTTATGGAGCCTCAGGTCCTTATCCTCCTGGAACCCAAGGTCTTAAGGGGACTCCCTGGGTCACCTGCGTCATCTCCATGCCTCTTCCAGGCACCAGTCTGCACCGATTAGGGGGTCATTTTCCTCTGCGCAGTGCAGAGGTCTGGCGACCAGGTTTGGAACGTAGCATGTCCCTCAGGCAGACCCCTCTAGCTTTGTGTCCGGAGCTCACCTCCACCTCAGCTGCGCTGCTGTCCTAGCCCTCTGATAGGATGTGTGCTGGCCCCCTGCTCCCCCTCAGACTGTCCCCAGCCCATGGTGGGGCACGCTGGCTTTCCCCCCATGGTGGACCCGTGAGATCCGCCATGCTGAGGGGCTCTGAGCTGCACCAAGACATTTGTGCTTCCTCTGTGGCTCGGATGTTGTCCTCCTGTGGTCTCTTGTCCCTGAAGCTGCACCGTGTAAATGATTCACACTTGAAGGGACACCTTTGGGTTTTCATAGCTGGCTTTTTTTCTCTCTCTGCTTCATTTGAAGGCTGACGATACCTACCTCCAGCTGAAGAAAGACCTGGAGTACCTGGACCTAAAGGTGAGTGGCCTCAGGGGTCTGCTTTCCTTGGCGCTTACCTTTCTGAGTGTGAGCCTCATTGGAGACCAGCCCCAAAGCCAGAGGCCTTGCGGGTCTTATAAATCTGGGTTTCAAATGAAGGTGTCTCCCATCTGAATCGGAAGGCAGAAGTTTTGTTTTGGTGTTTTTGATTTTTTTTTCTTTGGTTGCTGTGGCTTTGAAAATTTCATTTTTCAAATGGAATATAATTAACATATTACATTATATTGGTTCCAGGTATACAACAAAATGACAGTTGTATGTATTAGGAAGTGATTGTAAGTCTGATTAACAACAATCACCATTCTTGGTAATGAATTCTTTTTTCCTGTGATGAGAACTTTTAAGATCTACTCTCTGAGCAACTTTCAAATATGCAATGTAGTATTAATAACTCTAGTCACCATGTTGTATATTACTGTCTCATGATTTATTTATTTTATAACCGGAAGTTTCTCCCTTTCAGAAGAGTTTTACTTCTTATCGCCTCAGACGCTGGGCTCTTAGTTTCTTATGAATTTTGCTGTCAGGTTTCTGGTTTACAAAATGAGGGCACACACTCTTGCTCTCTTCCTGTCCTTGGTTAGAACCACAAGGTCTCTCCAGATAATACCGAGTTGCTTCTTCAGAGCCTCCAGTGGGGTGGGGGTAGGTTTGGTTCACAGGGTGTCCCTGATGTGTGTTCTCAGGCACCGGTGGTTTGGTGGCTTCAGTTTTGTTGCTGGGGGAGCAGGTACCACATGGAATCCTGTGGCCCTGAGGGGTACTGTGGTCTTCCACCTGTGTTTAGGAGATGAACACCAGACCCCTCCCTGTAGGTGATGAAGTTCGGGCTCTAAGTCAACCTCCAGAGCGCAGAGAGAGCTGGGCAAGTTGCTGGAGAAGCGAGAGGCATTCTGCCGGGAAGAGAGCAGCTATTGTTTTGTTCCCACCGCTCTCCGAAAGCTCCCACTGTGAAAAGCACTTCTTATGACTGAGCCAGGACATAGACTGAAGGAATGTGACCTTTAATTTACCGTGGGTGTTAGAGGGCGGGCAAGGGCCCCCAAGGGAGGACACCCAGGTGACGGTCACTGAGGCATGCCTCCTTCAGCCCCCAGGGTACCTGGCTTGACATATTTTTAACCCAGGCTCATCATCTAGCCTGGCAGAAGCAGGACTATGAGCACTGGGTCCTCAGGCAGCAGATGAGAGGCCTCCCCACTCTGAGGCAAGATCAAGGCCTTTGATTAGGAATCGCTCAGTTAACTTACTATTTGTTAATAACTTGAGCGTTTGTGCTATACCCAGCTCAGAGAAACTGGGGGAGAGGCAAGAGAAAAACTGAGGCTTTCTTTCTTTCTTTCTTTTTTTTTTTTTTGAGGATTTCTTTCCTTGAGAAACTTCCAAATGCTCTGGGTTGGGGAAAGAAAATATCCTGAAATAACACAGATTTATGGCAAGGAGTGTATAAAGATGTGTCTGGCTCAGTGCTCAGATCTGAGAGAGTGAGGATCCCCGTGGGCTGATGTGTCAGCAAGGCTTCTGGAGGCGGCGGCATGTGTCTGGAGCCTTGAAGAACCAGAGGGCTTGGGTTGGTTGAAATTAAAGGGAAGGGAACGGTGGGAGCCAGGGTGTGGCTGGGGCTCAGGGGACGTGGGGGCAGATTGTCCATGTTCCTGAATCTGTCCTAGGCTTTAGGAAGGAAGGTGCAGTGAACAAAAGTCAGACTTGGCTTTCATAGCTGAGCTAAACAAAGAGGGTTCTCTCAAAACCCTAGCTTATGTGGTCTTTAGGTCACGCAGAACATGAGTAGGTGTTGTTGGTGGTGGCAGTCAGGCTTCAGGATGCCAAGTGCTCAGACATGGTGGCATGGGCCAGATGGGCAACCCAGCCCAGCCTCCAGTACTCTGATCCTGGGGAGGTCCTTCCACCATGCCCACCTTCCCCGTCTGACCTAGAGCGAGGATCAGCAGCCCCCGATCTCCACCTGCTCTGGGTATCCCCACATCCTTGTTCCCTGACCTCACTGTGCCCCCGTTCAGTTCTTTCACTCCGGCTCCGGGGTCATGCAGGCCACACAGAAATATCTGTAGAGCATCCGTGATGTTACCTGGGGCTGTGGGAGAGGCATGGCTCACGGCAGCACACGTGTACCTCGTAGAACTCTTCAGCGAGCTTGGTGCATGGTGCAAGGGAACTTAATAAAGCGCCTGAGCCAGAGTCACAGGAAATAGCTGTCTTCTGATTCCCATCTGTGTGGGATAGCTGATCTCACAGTGGGTCCTAGAGAGAAGATCCAGCTCAGGTTTGTTTAAAGATTGTAGTAGTGTGTGTGTGCTAAGTCTCTTGAGTCATGTCCAACTCTTTGTGACCCACTGGATGCAGCCCACCAGGCTCCTCTGCCCATGGGATTCTCCAGGCAAGAGTAGTGGAGTGGGTTACCATGGCTTCCTCCAGGGGATCTTCCAGACCCAGGGATCAAACCTGCGTTGAGCTAAAGGGATTGAGAGAGAGGGGAGGGGTAACTGAGGCACAGGATAATGGAGCAGAGCCAGAAGGCCCTGTGAGTCCTGACTCCCCACAGAAACTGAAGAGCCACAGAGGGTATGCGTGTCAGTCACCATGAATTACTTCACTTCTGTTCAATTAAGTAACCGCTGTAAGTAGCCCTATAAAGGAGGTGGTGTTATATTTTTCACTAACCGAACCTCAAAGAAATAAACAACTTTCCCAAGGCTGTGTTGGTAGTCACCGAGGAATCCGTACTTGGGTGTAGCACTGACTCTGAAACTGGTGCTCTTAAGCCCCCTGCCTCCCGGCCGCTTTTACAGTACCGCCTCTACTACTGTGGACGCAAAGCCATTCGGTTTTTTATGGAGCTGAACTGGGATTTTTCTGCCAGGAAATGTGCACAATGTGATAGAGAGAGGCAAGGTGGATCCTTGTGTCTTTACCAGCTAGGAGACGTGTGTGACCAAAACAGTAGCTCACGATTGGAAATTGTCACTGTTTGTCATGAAAAACAGCTGTGTCGATGCCAGCACTTCCCTGCTCTTATACTCGTTACTCCAGTTGCTAAGCTCCTCTTAGGGAACCCGTCCCCCAGTGACAGCACCAGCAGGTGAGAGACACTTGGCTTACCAGCAGCATGTGTGGGGAAAGATGCCGGGGTTTGTGCTGTGAGTCACTTTCAGAAAGGCTGACATTTGAATGGGTGTGTAGCCCAACCTGGGCGCGGAGATGCCGCTGAGCATACCCCTGCTGTGACCAGCTTCTTGGGAGAGGTTCCTCCTGGGTCCTCATGAGGAGAGCTAAGTTTTTCTGGAGAAAGATAGTCTCCCTGCCCCCACCAGGTGGGCCTAGGGTCCCCCATGTCTCTATCCCAAATGCCACAGACTTGAGGATCCCAAGCCCATGTCCCATCAGCTGATCCTCATCTTCCAGAACCAGTTGGTGGCGTGTGCTTGCCCATGTGTTGTGGAGTCTGGTCTGAGCATTCCTTCTGGGTCCCAAAGGATCAAGTAGAAGCAGACTCCACTGTCTTAAAAAATGCTGTGTTAGTGTTCTTTGGAAATGTTTATTTCCCTGGCATTTTACTTGATGTTGCCAGGGTGGAAAGGATTTCACGTTGATTAAGCATCTGTTCCTGCCTGGCATTGTTTGGGCACCTGATTTTCATCATCTCAGTTAAATCCTCTGTGAGCAAATACGAATTATTATCCCCACCACACTAATCAAATTACCCAGAGAGGTAATTTCTGCAAAGTTAGGCAACTGAGATTCGAACCCTGTGACTAACTTCACACCTGCCTCCTTTCTTCCATGTGCCATGTACTGATTCTAAGCCTGCCCTGAAGTTGTATTCACTGAGTTGTATTTTTGGCATTAATGTTCTGCTCTTCAGAACCCTACACCTAAGCCAGGTCTAAAAAGCAGGTGTGAGGGTTTGCAGTTATTCACAGCTTGAATTATTTTTATGTAACTGGAAAGCACAGCTGGGAAAGTGAGGTGGGGAGAGGGTACCTGCAGCCACATTAGGTGGAGCAGTTGCAATCAGCCCTGGAGGGGCTCTTGTCCCTGTGAGGGACGTTATCAGTGGCTCCAGGTGCCTGGTCTCTGGACTTTTTCTGACTGAGCTTGAGATCAGGGCTTCTCTGTTCAGAGTCTGTTTCTGGAGTAGAATCTCTTAAGTCATGGTCTGGGACATCATCTGTCTCAGGATGGCCAGGAGCTTGATTTAAAAAATTGCAGGTGTGGAGGATGCTGGGCATCTCTGGAAATGATGCCCAGAATTCTGTGTTTTTAAAAATCCAGCTCTGGGGGGATTCTTGTGCACAGAAAGTTGAGGTCTCTTATTCTGGAGAGAGGTTGTTAACCTTGGTCATGAACTAGAGCAACCAGATGTTTTTAAAACCCTTTAGAGACTCTGATTTAATTGGCAGTACTCAAGTATACCCTTTAAGAAGGAAAGAATGGGAAGGAAGGAACGAAACAAAAACTGCCTAGGTGTTTCTCATGTGTAGCTGTGGCTGAGAAACATGGTTTCAAAGCAGTGATCCTCAAAATGTGATCCCAGATTGACAGTGTCAGCACTTCCTAGGAATTTGTCAGAAATGCGAAATGTTGGGTCCCACCCCAGAGCTGCTTAGTGAGAACCATTGGTGATGGGGCCCAGCAAATTTGTATATTCACAGCCCTCCAGGTGATTCTGAAGGATGCTCGAGTTTAAGAACCCCTTTTTAGTGTAGTGGCTCCCACTCCTGGCTACCTGTTAGACTCACCCAGAAGGGCTTTTCCCCACTCCAGTACTCTTGCCTGGAAAATCCCATGGACGGAGGAGCCTGGTGGGCTGCAGTCCATGGGGTTGCTAAGAGTCGGATACGACTGAGCAACTTCACTTTCACTTTTCACTTTCATGCATTGGAGAAGGAAATGGCAACCCACTCCAGAATTCTTGCCTGGAGAATCCCAGGGACGGGGGAGCCTGGTGGGCTGCCGTCTATGGGGTCACACAGAGTCGGACACAACTGAAGCGACTTAGCAGTAGCAGCAGAAGGGCTTTTAAGAATCCCAGTGCCCAGGCCCCACCACAGACCAATTATATCCAAATTCTCTTGGAGTGGGACTCAGGCATCAGTTTTTTTTTTTTTTTTTTTTGCTTTCTTTACTGCAGGATGTCTTTTTTTTTTTTAAACTTTACATAATTGTATTAGTTTTGCCAAATATCAAAATGAATCCGCCACAGGTATACATGTGTTCCCCATCCTGAACCCTCCTCCCTCCTCCCTCCCCATTACCATCCCTCTGGGTCGTGCACTGCCCCAAACATCCAGTATCGCAAGGTGAAAAGACAGCCTTCAGAATGGGAGAAAATAATAGCAAATGAAGCAACTGACAAACAACTAATCTCAAAAATATACAAGCAACTCCTACAGCTCAACTCCAGAAAAATAAATGACCCAATCAAAAAATGGGCCAAAGAACTAAATAGACATTTCTCCAAAGAAGACATACAGATGGCTAACAAACACATGAAAAGATGCTCAACGTCACTCATCATCAGAGAAATGCAAATCAAAACCACTATGAGGTACCATTTCACACCAGTCAGAATGGCTGCGATCCAAAAGTCTACAAGTAATAAATGCTGGAAAGGGTGTGGAGAAAAGGGAACCCTCTTACACTGTTGGTGGGAATGCAAACTAGTACAGTCACTATGGAGAACAGTGTGGAGATTCCTTAAAAAACTGGAAATAAAACTGCCTTATGATCCAGCAATCCCACTGCTGGGCATACACACTGAGGAAACCAGAAGGGAAAGAGACACGTGTACCCCAATGTTCATCGCAGCACTGTTTATAATAGCCAGGACATGGAAGCAACCTAGATGCCCATCAGCAGATGAATGGATAAGAAAGCTGTGGTACATATACACAATGGAGTATTACTCAGCCATTAAAAAGAATACATTTGAATCAGTTCTAATGAGGTGGATGAAACTGGAGCCTATTATACAGAGTGAAGTAAGCCAGAAGGAAAAACATAAATACAGTATACTAACGCATATATATGGAATTTAGAAAGATGGTAACAATAACCCAGTGTACGAGACAGCAAAAGAGACACTGATGTATAGAACAGTCTTATGGACTCTGTGGGAGAGGGAGAGCGTGGGAAGATTTGGGAGAATAACATTGAAACATGTAAAATATCATGTAAGAAACGAGTTGCCAGTCCAGGTTCGATACACGATACTGGCATCAGTATTTTTTAAAGCTCCTGTGTGATCACAGCATTGGAGGCAGAGATGAGATCCAGTCTTAGCAGGTGGGGACAGTGGTCCCTCAAGGGAGCTGGAAGCATTTGGTGTCATTGGTGAGACAATCGTTTAGGTGGTGACAGCGAGAGTCTGAGAGACCCAAGGTGGAAAATGTTGGTGGGGGCTGAGACTAACGCACGGCTCCATGCTAAACCACAGATTCAGTATCTTTCAGTATGTGATGGGGGAGGACGCAGGAAGAAGCAGAGTCCCCTCTTGCCTTCAGAACCAGGAAGGACATGGGCACTGAAATCGGCGCTCTCACGAAGACCCTCCAGGCAGCGCTTAGGAGGCCGGTTTACGGATGAGGGAACTGAAATCTGGAAAGGTCCACTGGCTGGGAAGCAGCATAACCAGCTGAGACCCACTCATTAAAACTGCACAACACACATCCTCCTAAGGTTTCCCCTTGCCATGTCCCCAAATTCTGGCTCGTTCAAATGTCGTTTGATGTCTTACCTGTTACGTTTTGTTGTATTTGCCTTTCTGTTTGGAACAGATAAAAAATAATGAACCTTTGATCAACGTGCTTTACAAAGTGCTGAAGAAGTCAGCACGGGGCTGTCGGCCCAGGAGAAGCGTAAGATGACCTGATCTGTGTCTCCAGGCGGGGCCATTCCATTGCTTCTGGCTCAGTGCCGACTCCATCACTTGCTTAACCAGGGGCTCTCCTGACCGCCCCCAGGCTTCCTGCAAGTCATTTTCGGTTTATTTTCTTTCTACTGAAGCCCCCTCGGCGTTTTGGCTGGTGCACCAGGCTGAGCCTCTCATCTGTTGTGTTTTGTGACTCCATCTTTTGTGCTGCCTTCAGGGGGCGGAGCGGGGGCTTGCCTAGCTTGCCAGAAGCTTGTGTTGTGTTCCCATTCTCACTCGTCTGCCTCCATGGTGAGGGCTGCCCTAGAGCATGCGTTCCTGGGGAGGGAGCAGCAGTTCCTGGTCACCTTGGAGGAGCCGGGGTGTCCTGAGATTCTACCGTAGCCCTGATATTAGGGTGGCTCTACTTTGGGACAAGGTGTTGATGTTTGAAAACATTCTAGATCTGGACTAGAACAAAGCACCTACCTGCCCAGCACCCTCCTCTTTGAGAGATGCAGAGGCAGTGCCCTAAGCATGGCCAGCTCTTATAGCGTCCCACAGGAGGCTGCAGGTGGGAATGCAGGAGCTGTGTCCAGTCATCTGAAGCCCTGAGCGTAGGTGTCTTCGAGTGTACGGGAGGGGAGTTAGATGCCTGGGTGACCTGATGCCAAGACTCTTTCAAATGAACGAGTGCCCACTAACTTCACTTTTTCTGGTGACTTAGTTGAACCCACAGTTGTGGACTCATAGTTAATGTTCTGAATGGATTTAAGCATTGCTATCACAAAGTGCAATTTGAGGAGGAAATTTAGATGTAAGTACTGCTGTGACTATGTTTAGTAGCCTCGAGTCTCTGGAATGAAGCTAAATTTAGAAGCTTAAAGGGCCTGTGAGCTATCTAAACACTGTCCCGTAGCCTCTGCCCTGAAGCCTGTGACCTTTACCCCATAGAAAGAGGACTTAGGCCCTGAGCACAGCCAGTGCACCTGGTTTTGTTACATTCATGGACTCACTAAGCAAACGCTTCTCAAATAGCCTCAGTACTTTGGGCCCTGGTCTGGGCTTTGAGGTTACAGAGAAAATATGTGACAGTCCCCACAGTTACTCCTAAATAGATTACTGTCAAATGAGGGGAAACAGGTTGTCTACTAAGGCCCCTAGCAGTGGCAGACATCAGGTGTGCGAGGATGTCCCCGGATGGGCACCAGGCCCAGATGGAGGGAGGGAGACAGAAGAGCAGCGAGTGGGTCCCGTCAGCTGAATTTCTAATCCTAATAGACTCGGTCACTTGAATTCCTAAGTTGTAGCACCTTAAAAGCCACACATTAAGAAGGGACAAAGAAAGTTTTTTCTTAGAAAAGAGAGAGTGCTAATATCCTGAGAGAGAGAAGAAACATTTTTATGTCAATCTGAAATGGAAATGAAAGCACAGAAATTTGGGAGCGTTTTGCTAGATAAGCAAATAGTCTTGAACACTAACTTCTAAGAAATTCTATATTACTGATTTTTGTAATGACTCTGATTCATCCCCAGAAAGGTCACATTTATATTCAGTATTCCATGAAGACAGTGAAGGACATACTTTTAGAAAGCTTTCTATCAGAAAGTTTAAAAGCTTTCTGAAAGTGCCCTTTTTGTGTAGAAATACCTCATTCCTTGCCTGACGGTGCTGGATAAATGAGTTATTGCTCAGTTGGACTCCCTGCCTTTGCTATTTCAGTATCAAAAACGTATCATCCAAAAGAAAGCTTCAGTGACAGAAAGGAAAGAGTTTTTGCTAAGAGGAAAAAATCCCCAAAGCATATCTCAATTTGAAACTGATTTCTTCCTAGGAAGCCAGCCAGGGTCAGCCCCTGGGAGAGCAGACAAGCACATGGCCCCTCACTTGGGCAAAGGACGGTGACACAGAGTGAAGGACCCCACCCTGTGCCTGCTGGGTTCCCGTGTCCTGCCTGGGAAGTTCAGCTGTCCGTGGTTCCCCAGGATTCATTCCCCTCCCTCCCTTCCCCACCACACACCCACTGCCCTGCAGGAGCCAGCGCGGTCTGTTGTTGTGGATTGTTGTTGTGGTCAGTGTGTTCTGTGACTGTATGTGACTGTGTATGTACACATAATTTGCCAGTTTGAAGAGCAGAATTTGGCTGGATTCTACTTCTTTCTGGGATTGACCTACATATATTTCCCTTTCACCTACCTGGGAGGCAGTAAGCAATTTGCCTATTGCCTCCCAGAGTGCCAGGCCTTCCGTCCTGGGCTGACTTCCCCCAAGATAAAGACAGTGGTTCCTGTCCTCCACTGTGCCACCCAAGGGAGCAGGGGAACAGGCGGGGGTGGGTCTGCAGCCTAGATTTGCCCCTCAGCTCAGGGCATGAAGACGGCTTCTCCCCTGACCTTGACCTTTGGATCTGGGTACACAGATTTTGAGTTCTGAGGGGAATATCTGCTAATCTATTTCTGCTTCTGATTCACACTCACAAACTGGATAGAGTAGGGAGGAAGTGAGGGCCGTTTCTCCAGCAGCTGTGTGTCCATCTGTAGTGGGACCCTCTGCGTAGTGCACACACCATCTGTCTCTGCTGTAGCTAGCTCCACCCTCCATTTCTCTGGCCAGATCTGCAAACCGGAGTTCAGCAAGATAGCCTCCCCTACAAGGGGCATTTGACCTGGCCATCCCTGACCATGGTTTGGCCATCGGGGTGCATCTGTGAAAAAGGTCCCTCTGTTCCTGCAGTTTTTGACAAAGAAGGAGACTTGGTGGAAATGGAAACATGGCCTAGAGAGTTACTGTTTAATTTCGTAGGGGCCAGTGAGTGAAGGGCGACATGTCGCCCACACTGGTCCAGGAAAGGATGGCAGATCTTGTGAAATTCTGCTGGCCCCTAAGTTTGGGTGGTTTTTGTCTGCCGCTTTGTGGTTTCTTGAGAGGGCAGGGTAACTTGTATTGCAAGTTCAGACTAACCTCAGCTATTCAGGGATCAGTTGAAAACCCCAGCCAGGAATCACCCAGCTGCTTCTTCCTTTGACCAGATCCTCTTGCTAAACAGTGGAGAATGAGGAAGGCTGATCATATTCATGGGGATGTGGGCTGCTCAGACTTTCTTGAACTAAGGGCTCAATGATACCCAAGGGATTTGCTAATTTTTCTTGGTCCACTCACTCCATAGCCCCGGGCGGGGGTCATGGACTTCTGTTAATTAGGTTTAACCCCAGATTTAGTAGCAAAACTCTGTCTTATCAGTGGCAAATCTTCTGTGATTCATACTGAACTCATTTGGACGAAATTTAAGCCTTTACTATTGATTCTGAACTTGAAAGTCTATATTTTCTTTGAGAAATTTGTAAGTACTAGTAAGATCTCATTTATTTTTTCCCTGAAATGAAATAAGCATAAAATTAAAGCAGGTATTGCCCATGTTTCTTCCCTTTCTGTGCCGTGATCCTCCCTACCACTGCCGAGATTTCCATACCTGTCTGTTGTAGGGCGAACATTCCCTCCTGAGTTCTGATTCTGAACCCCGTGGTTAAATCTTCTCTAAATTGTTCACCTCCCAGATGACAGGCCGGGATCTCCTCAAGGACCGAAGTCTGAAGCCGGTGAAGATCGCCGAGAGTGACATTGACGTGAGTGAGCTGGGTGACAGGCCGACCCTCGTCTGCCCGCTGCCCCCAGGCCCAGGATGGGCTGCTTCAGGCAGGGCTTGGATGGTTCTGTAGCCACAGGCTTTCGGGTCACTCTCCAAGGCCGTGCCCTTTCCTCATGCTCCCAGGCCCTCTTCAACCTGTTCTTGTTCACAGGTCAAGCTGAGCGTCTTCTGTGAACAAGATAGGGTCCTCCAGGACTTGGAAGACAAGATACGAGCCCTTAAGGAGAACAAAGTGTGTATCAGTTTTGTGTAATCTTGGGCTGGGTGGCGGGGCTTTTGTCATCTTGTCTTTCCTCAATATAGACTGGACTCTCGTGTTAGTATTGGACAGCAGGTATTCCTTTATCTAGAACAGTGTCTGAATTTTAAGGGTATCTTGTGGGGTTTCTGTCTGAACCCAGAGGAAGCCTTGTGGGGCAACCTCAGCCTACTTATTCCAAATACCATGTCCCCAACCTTAATTCTGCCCTGACGCAGCTCTCCCCAGCAGCCCTGAGAGGTAGGCCTGGCTTGTAGTGATGATGCCACACCCCTGAACCCCAGGGATGGGGGGCCGTCTTGGGGGAAGTGGCCAGAGTCGTAATGCGGCAGAGGTTGTCTCTTCCTAAGCTTCCTTTCCTCTAAGGATCTTGACTGTAGAGGAAGCAAGTGTGGAGTGGAGGAATGGGCTGGTAACCACTGATATTTGGTCTCTTAGACACTTTGTGTGAACTTTTTTCTGCATTTTAACAAGGCATTATATTCATGGTACTCAAAAGTTTATAAATAACACGGCTTTTTTTTTTTTAATAAAAAGGGTTGGTTTATTATAGTTTAAATACATAAATTGAACATTCAAACATCTTAATGTTAAACTTTAGAAATAAAAATTTAACATTCAAGCAGGAGTATAGTTTACAAGGAACACCCAAGAAAGGTAATTTGTTATCTAATCCAGAATATTGAAAAGATCACTTAATGGTGAATAAAATGGTTTAACCAGCAGTCCTAGTTTGGCCAAGATGTTAATTACGACAGTGGTTCCATACCTGAGAAGAAATTACTAAATAAATCTCATAGGCTAAACAACAGGACTTGGCTTATAATTTTCTTCTTCAACAGCTTAGAGAGGTTTTTCCATCTGTTCTTTGATTTACCTCATAGTTTATCCCCTTAAGGAGTGGATGGCCTTATGCCCACTTTATAGATGATGAAACTGAGGCACAGAACTGTTAGGCGATTTGTCCTAAGAGGCCACCCAGTGGGCAGACAAAGTCAGAGCTGGACTCAGAGGCCTTGACTCTCAGGCCCCTAGCTGGGTGCTGGCCTCTTCAGTCTTGCTTAGATCCAGCAGGTTTGTTTAGCTTCTGGCCTGGCAGGGGGCCACCAGGGAATTGTCTTGCTATCCTCTTGCTCTTTGGCCCTGGTCCGGCTCAGGACCAGCTAGAGTCGGTGCTGGAGGTGTTGCACAGACAGATGGAGCAGTACCGAGACCAGCCCCAGCACCTGGAGAAGATTGCCTACCAGCAGAGGCTGCTGCAAGAGGACCTTGTCCACATCCGGGCCGAGCTCTCCAGAGAGTCCACCGTGCGTAGATGCTCCCCTGGCCCCACCCCTGCCCCCCCAGGATGGGCTGGGAGGGGGCTGCTTTTCTTGTCTCCCAACCTATAGCTGAGAAGGTGGCCAGGGGCGAGAGTCTTGGCATAGCAGAACTCCTCCAGACTGCCTCCTGACAGTAGCTTACTTTGTCAGGGGTGACACGTCCGTCTCTACCGGTGCCTTAAGGTGCATGCTGTCAGTGCCTCTGGGAGACTGCAGTGACACCCAAGGGGTCAGCCATCTCAGAGCAGCCTGCACAGCTGTTCCCCTGATCTGTGTGCAGTTAACTCTGAGATGTCAGAATTTCTGCTCTTTAATTTGTCTGTCTGATGTGGTGCAGGCCCTTTCTGCCAGAGCTGGGAACCAAAGCACCCACAGGGGTGGGAGACGGGACAGTGCACCCCTTGCCCTCTTCCCCTGTAGTTGGGTCAGCAGTGCTCAGGAGTACAGGGGTTCTTGGGGCCTTCTGAGGGGGTGGGCTTGGGATAACTAAGAATCAGAGGCATTTCTTTGATCCACAGGAGATGGAAAATGCTTGGAATGAGTACCTAAAGCTAGAAAGAGATGTGGAGCAGCTAAAGCAGACCCTGCAGGAGCAACACAGAAGAGCCTTTTTCTTCCAGGTGACCCAAGGGCTCTTCATCCCTTCTGAGCTCTGATTTCTTCTTGGAGTCTTCACTTACGGGGGCTGTGAGCCCTACCCAGAGGTCTTCTCTTTGTCCATCTGAACTCAGCCTGCTCACCACCCCAAGCTGTCTCTTTGGGAACGCTTGCCACTGCCAGGCTGTCATGAGAAGCGTCATCTCAACTCCCCCTGCCTCTCTGCTCTCAGAGACAAGTTCCTTGGCATTTTTCTAAGGGTTTCTCTACCCATTATCTGGGGAAACAGCCCCAAGAGGAGATGGTACTGACCTTGAGAACCCTACAGGGGCTGGAGGGTGATCTGTGCTCCTTGTCCTTGGCCCTGTCTTGGGTTCCTAACTGCTCGCTTAGCAGCAGGAAGCCCTGTCTCTTCCCCTCCCTGACTCCTGAGGATAGATGCTATCAAGCCCTCACCGGATCAGTAGTGTGAATTCAGGCCAGATGGGGCGATACCCATTACTGTGGGCCCTGCCTCACTCAGGATAGGCAGCCTTAGAGCCCTGCCTTCCCTACCTTAAAACCAGGCCACCCCGTTGGTAGCTGCCTCTGCCTCCAAAGGTGAAAGAAAGAAAGGCCCTGTGTGGTTTTCCCTCTTCAGGTTGGGTCTTCCCGCTGCCAGTGTTCCTCCACTGGAGCGCCCAACCGGGCTTCCACCCCACCCTCAAAATTCTGAAAATGGAAAATAACCTGCTTTTGAACTCAGCTTCAGATCTGTACCCCCTCTTCAGGACCCTGACATAATTCTATTTATTTGAAGTCAGCAAGCATTGAATTGAGGCTTCTTGTGTACGAGGCACCGTGCTGGGCCAGCTTTGGGGCGAAGCTTGCTAATTGGTGAACTAGTTCTAGCCAGGCCTCTTCGTTCAAGTGATTTAATGAATGTGTTGACTCTCTGCACATCAGCATCACCCCAGAAAACTGAAGGAATTTGGGAGAAGGTTTAGGTTTGTGGACTAAGAGGCTTTTCCCAGACCCTGCTGTGCTTTTACTCACCATTTCAAGCTGGTCCCAGAGAGCTTACTCCAGGACCACATGGAGGAGATTCTTGCCTGTGGTTCAGGGTTGGCCTATGAGGTTACCTAGAATTTGTTTATCTCCTGTGGCTATTGGGTTTTTCCATAATTTTCCTTCATTTGAGCTGTTTCCTTTTCTTTTTGTATCCCCAGATTTAGCATGGTGGCTTAAAAATAAATAGGTGGATATTCTTGGCAGAGTCCTTCAAATGATTGTTTCTAGTTACTAGTTCCTTGAACTATTTCATTACACTTATCTTCTTGGACTTCAACCATCCACATTAATTTCAGCAGTGATTTTTCTTTTTTTAGCTTTTCATTCCTTTTGTTTCTTTAATTGTGCAGGTAACACACAAATGCATCTCTCTGAAAAGTCCACACAATGAGAAACAAGACCAGAAAAAGACACGAAAGCCCTCCTTCCTTCCTTCCCTTCTCTGTCCTGGTCCCGTCACCTTCCCTGCATGTGGTCAGCGCCATTAGACCGTGACCTATGCCTTTCCAAATGAATGCCCGTATGTAGTATCATATAAGTTATTGGGGGAGGCAGTTGGGTTTACTTAAAGAGGAATCATACTTAACATGTTGTTTGGTAACTTGCTTTTTTGTCATAACTTTTGTTACGGAAATCTTTCCAGGAAAGATACCCCTAGGTTTATGCTGCCCCACATGATAGCTATTTAAATTGAAACATAAATTAATTAAAATGAACTAAATAAAAATGTATTCCTTAGTCACACTAGAATCAATTCATGTGCTCAGTAGCCACATGTGGCTAGTGGCTTCTGTGTTGGACAGCACACGTTATAGAAGATTTCTATAATCTCAGAAATTGTGTTAGACTTTGTTGGTCTAAGTGAATGGAATTAGTTCTTGACTGCTGCATAGTATTTCATAGGTGGATGTCCCACGCTTTATTAGCCATTCCTCTTCCGATGGGCATTTAAGTTATTTGCAGTGTTTTCCTTTTGTAAATGGTGCCACAATGAGCATCTATCTAATTGCCTATCAGAACTTATTTATGAGCATTTATCTAAAATAAGCTCCTAGAAGTGGACTTGTTGAGTTGAAATGAGTACACATACTTTTTAATTTGTGAGATTTTTTTTTTAATTGAAGTATGATGAGTTCACTGTGTCATGCCAATCTCTGCTGTGTAGTGAAGTGACTCAGTTATACATACACATTCTTTTTTAAGACTCTTTTTCCATTGTGGCTTATCACAGGATATTGAATATAGTTCCCCGTGCTATGCATTAAGACCTTGTTGTTTATCCATTCTAAATGTAATAGTTGGCATCTGCCAACCCAAAACTCCAGTCCCTCATTCTCCCTCCCCCCCTCACCCTTGGCAACAGGAACTCCTGGTCTCTGTGTCGACAAGCCAGTTTCTGTCTCGAGGACACGTTCATTTGTGCCATATTGTAGATCCCACATATGTTGTGTCCAAATGTTTGTGACCCCATGGACTATAGCGTGGCAGGCTTCTCTGTCCTCCACTACCTCCCAGAGTTCACTCAAATTCTTAACCATCAAGTCGGTGATGCTATTAACCATCTTATCCTCTGCTGCCCTCTTCTCCTTTGCCTTCAGTCTTTCCTAGCATCAGTGTCTTTTCCAATGAATTGGCTCTTCACATAAGGTGGCCAAAATATCACATATAAGTGATATCATATGATATTTTTCTCTTTCTGACTTAAGTATGATAATCTCTAGTTGCATCCATGTTGCTGCAAATGGCATTATTTCGTGCTTTTTTGTGGCTGAGTAGTATTCCATTGTATATATGTACCACATCTTCTTTACCCATCCATCTGTCATTGGGCATGGGTTGTTGCATGTTCTGGCTATTCTGAATAGTGCTGCTATGAACATAGGGGTGCATGTATCTTTTTGAATTATAGTCTGTTCTGAGTATATTCCCAGGAATGGGATTGCTAGACCATATGGTAGTTTGTTTAGTTTTCTGAGGAAGCTCCATACCGTTTTCCATAGTGGCTGCACCAACTTATATTCCCACCTATAATGTCCAAGAGTTCCCTTTTCTCCACACCCTCTCCAGCATTTGTTAGTTGTAGGCTTTTTAACAATGGCCATGAATTGAGTATACCTCTTAAATATTAGCAGGTAACTCAAAACCACCCTCTAAAAGGCTGCACTCATTTGCCCTCCCACTCACAGTGCCTGAGAGTACTGAACTGTTTGCCCAAATCCTCGCCAACACTTGATGTTATCAACCTCCTTAGTTTTTGCCAGTCTGCCTGCTAAAAAAGGACATCAGGCTTCTATTTCCTTTTATCTAATTACTAGTAGGTTAAACATCTTCTCATGTGATTATTGGCTATTTGTGTTTCTACTGTGCCTGAGTTCTTGGTGACTTAACACGCAGCAGGCCTGGAATCCTTTTTTCCCCTCCCCCAAACAGATGGGTACAACGTGCGGATCTTGTCACAGGCTTTGTAGAGAACTTAGTCCTGTAAGTTACTAGGAGATAGGCCAGTCTGAAGCCAGGGCCCTGCAGCTTGATTTCTACCTAGCCTAGTGGCATTGCTCATGCTTTCCCTGAGTGCCACAGTGCCCTGGGAAGCTCACAAAGCCTTCCTTTGAGCAGGCTCAGTGTTAACTTCTTTGGTGTAATTCTAGGCCAGGCAAGCTGTGAGCGTCCTAAATAAATCATTGACACTGGAGATAGGCTTGCAGCCCCATATGCAAATTCTCAGTAATGAGGCTTGGAAACTCACCTCTCTTTAGCCAGCATTGGCTGTGAGAAAGCCCACAGCCTTTTCAGCAAAGATAAGTGGCTTTATTTAGGAAGATCCTCACGGCCACCTGAGTAGACAAACCAGAGGATAAAAGAACGTGCAAGTGACTGTGAGAGTCAGTGATAGGTGAGGCTACCTGTAGGTGTCCCTACTTCCGGACAGTGAGTTCAGACCTTTGCTGAGCGAAGTCCATAGGAGCCTTCCAGCCCATTGTGATGCAAGGACACAGGAATGAAACCCCACTCTGCTGCTCCCCCAAAAGCTTCCTTTACCTTGTTGTTCAGTTCTGAAATTCCATCGTCCTTGGAGAAAGATACAAGTTCTCTGGGCTTTGCTTTTCTCTGCTCTTCTCTTACATGTTGGGGTGACAGGGAAAATGGGGGCAGGATTGTGAACTGACAGGGGGAACTACGCCAGGTAGACTGCCAGGGGAGGAGAGAGAGCGATGACCTTAACCCCACACCCCTCCTTTACCAGCCCTCTGCTTGGGGGCCTCAGCTCTAGAGATAATCCCCTTAGCTCAGTAACGTGTCTGTCTTAGGACCCTTGTACCTTAAGGGGAAGCTGAGCGTTAAGCCTGCTATTTGCACATCAGCCCTAAGGATGTGCACTGGTGTTGGACGGGCCGAGAGAGTAGAAGAGCCCCGCTTAGGAGGGAGGCTTCAGACGTCTATTGTCCTGGCTATTGGGCAGTATTTGGTCAGGGAATTTTATGTGATTGGGCTTTTACTTATTCAACATTCATGTACTGAGAAGCTGCTCAGTGCCAGGCCCCAGGGGGAGGTATCCAGGAGCAGTGATCCACAAATATTACACACATGAGAACTCTTCCAGGTGAGGCTGGCAGGGAACCTTGAGAGGAAATACAGGTGTGGAGCCTTCCTTTTTAAGTCCATTACGTGGGACATGATAATTTTAAAGTTAAAAGAATACCATATCTGATGTATAAACAACTCCATTAAAAGATGCCCACGATCCCTTAGTCAAGCAGACCCTGCTCACCTCTTTCTAGGGCATCTTCCCAGGTGGTTTTGGTTACAACTTATCACAGTGTGCACATGGTCATGTTCAGTTCAGTTCAGTTGCTCAGTCGTGTCCAACTCTTTGTGACCCCATGAATCGCAGCACGCCAGGCCTCCCTGTCCATCACCAGCTCCCAGAGTTCACTCAGACTCACATCCATCAAGTCAGTGATGCCATCCAGCCATCTCATCCTCTGTCGTCCCCTTCTCCTCCTGCCCCCAATCCCTCCCAGCATCAGAGTCTTTTCCAATGACTCAGCTCTTCGCATGAGGTGGCCAAAGTACTGGAATTTCAGCTTTAGCATCATTCCTTCCAAAGAAATCCCAGGGCTGATCTCCTTTAAAATGGACTGGTTGGATCTCCCTGAAGTCCAGGGGACTCTCAGGAGTCTTCTCCAACACCACAGTTCAAAAGCATCAATTCTTCGGTGCTCAGCCTTCTTCACAGTCCAACTCTCGCATCCATACATGACCACAGGAAAAACCATAGCCTTGACTAGATGGACCTTTGTTGGCAAAGTAATGCCTCTGCTTTTGAATATGCGGCCCTTTTCCCATTGTACTTTATTAAAAAAAAAAAAAAAAACAGCTTTATCATGTGATTCACATACCATAAAATTAGCTATTTTAAGTATACAATGAACTGATTTTTTAGTGAATCCGCAGAGTTGTATAACCATCCCCACAATCAGTTGTGTGACATTTCCAGCTTGCCCCTAAAGGAACGTGGTCCTGTTTACAGTCCCTCCTCATCCCCACCCCAGCTCTCCACCCTTGCTCTAGCCAGCCACTACTCTACTTTCTATATGGACTTAGCTATTCTGGACATTTCATAGAAACGAAACCATACATATGTGGCACTGACGTGTCTGGCTTCTTTCACTTGACGTAATGTTTTCAAGGTTCCTCCATGTTACAGCAGATGTAGTACTTCATTCCTTTTTACTGCCAAATAATGTCTACTCTGCCCATTATATTACACCCCAAATCCCAGGACTCAGCTCTGTCGTTAAAAAGATGCCCTTTATATTCTAGGGATCATGTCACTTCATGTCCTT
This sequence comes from Bos javanicus, assembly GCF_032452875.1. Classification (NCBI taxonomy): domain Eukaryota; kingdom Metazoa; phylum Chordata; class Mammalia; order Artiodactyla; family Bovidae; genus Bos; species Bos javanicus. Next base: position 35,760,136 of record NC_083882.1, read on the forward strand.
GCCTTCTCTTCCCTTCTGCTGTGGTTGCCTGAGACAGTCTGTTTTTTAAATTGTTAAGTATACCTAATGTAAAAGTCTCCATAACCACTTAAGGATACACTTTGGTACCGTTAAGTGTATTCACACTGCTGTACACTCAGTCTTCAGAATGATTTTCATCTAGCAAACCTGAAACTCCGTACACATTAACCAGCAATCCTTCCCGCTTCTCCCAGCCTCTGGCAACCAGCCTTCTGCTTTCTGTCTCTGATGTGGCTGCTCTAGATAACTTCATTGAATCACTCTGTATTTTAGGCAGTCTTTTCTTAAATGGAGAGCAAACAGGCGAGGTGCACTGGCGAGAGCTCCTCTGAGATTCCTACCCTGGACCTGGGGCCTCTCCTACATCTGTATTTGTCCAGGAAGCTGTGAAGCAGGCTTGTCTCTAGCCCTGGTGGGGTTTCCCAAGGGGATACCGTCCTCCAGAGTGAGGGACTCTGTCTGAAATGACAACGGAAATCCTAGGAAGAAGCCTCTGGTGAGGAGCTAAGAAGGGAATGAACCCCTACCTTCTCTTCCTCAGGAGAAATCGCAGATACAGAAGGATCTCTGGAGGATTGAAGACGTCATTGCAGGCCTGAGTGCAAATAAAGAGAACTTCAGAATCCTGGTGGAATCGGTCAAAAATCCAGGTGAGCCGACCATCTTCCTGGGGCAGGGCTGTCAGAGGCCAGCACCTAGCGCTGGGGGATGGCCCGGGGCATAAGTCGCTGCTCTTGTCCTCTGAGGAAGGTCTTTGTTCCATCACATCCTTTCCTCCCCTCCATGCCTGTCAGAGAGGAAAACGGTGCCTTTGCTTCCTCACCCGCCTGTGCCTTCACTCTCGACCTCTGAGAGCAAGCCGCCCCCGCAGCCCAGCCCTCCCACCAGCCCCGTGCGGACCCCTCTGGAGGTTCGACTCTTCCCCCAGCTGCAAACCTACCTGCCGTACCGACCTCACCCGCCCCAGCTGAGGAAGGTGACATCCCCCCTTCAGTCACCAACCAAGACCAAGCCCAAAGTGGTGAGTATTGAGGACTGGGAGCTGAGCGCTGTCCTTTCCTCTCTGGCAGGTGAGTGTCCCACCCTGTCTTCAGGTCCACTTCTCTTGGGAGAGAAGCTTTTAGGGAAACTTGGTCAGACAGAACCAGCCAGAGCCATGAGGTAGGGGGCCCTGCCGTCCTGCTTTGTCTCCCAGAACTGGAAAGGCCCCTAGAAGTGACCTAGTCCAGCCCTCCCATTTTGCATTTGGGAAGACCGAGGCAGGGCAAAAGGAAGTGACTGCACTAAGGCATGGTTTATGATCTGTGATGTGCAGGGAAGTGTGTGGCTGCCCCATGTGGGGTTCTGTGCACACTCGTAGTTAAGTCGGTGGACAGGGAGCGCCTCTTAGCTGAAGAGAATCTTTACCCGCAGCCGAGCACGGCGCTGGGTTGTGAGGATATATGCAGTCTGCACAGTGACCTCATGGAGTATAGACAGGAAGGTCAGTATTCCCATTCCACAGATAAGAGAACTGAGGCCCAAGGTGTTCAGAATTTGCATGAGGTCTCCATATTAGCAAATCCAGTCTACATCTTCTGACCATTGATTGTGCCATCTGACATCTAACTGGACATTCAGCTCTGATGTTCAGGTCAGTATGTAGCCCATGTGGTTGCCTGAACCAGCACCTTGGCTTGCCTGGCACAGAGAGGAGCCAAGCCCTTGGTTGAGTCTGTGAGCACAGGAGGCTCTAAGGAATTAGAAGATGCAGTCAGGCACTGCAATAGCTCATTTCCAGGGCCAGGCCAGCCTTGGATGGAAAGCATGAGGGGCCTGATCCAAGTGACAGGGAAGCCATAGCAGAAAGGACCTTGGAATGGAGACCTCCAGGTTTTTGCCAACAAGGGCTTGGAGGAGCTGTCGCTGGGTACCACGTATGCTTAGGACGTCTGACAAGATCAGTGCACAGTGCTGGCTGAAACACATGAGTTCCCGTACCTGGTCTTCACCATCCACCTGCTTCCAGCCATGGTCCAGAGCCCAGAGCTAGACGACAGGTGCTAGGACCCAGGGTCGCTGTGAACTTTATCTTGAGATCTCCTTCCCTCTCCCAGATCTAAGAATCATGGAGCACCAGTCACAAGGCAGGAGGTAGAAAATAGCAAAACAAATAGCAGGAGCGGCTGGGGCAGACACTGCTACCATAAGGCAGGATGCCTGCCCCCTGGGACCCTGGGGAAAAGGCCTGGGAGCAGGATTGCCTGGACTCCAGCCCTGCCGTCCCTCTGGGACGGCCACCCCCCATCTGAGCATCCTCAGTTTCCTCTTGTGCAGAGCAAGCAGCATGAGATAGACGATCACAGAGGCTCCTCTTCACACTTGGCTGCTGTTGCTCAGAGGCGTGGCTTTTCAGCTTGGTTGGGGGTCAGGCTCATGGGAGAGGGTGGTGTAAAACCCACCTTCTAGTTGGATATGTGTTCACCAGTTTCACCATTTTTTATTGTTGCTTCAGATTTATTTTATATTCATATTGTTTTATGTTTACTTTTGTGAATAATGATATCATCCTGTAATCGACATAAAGCATGAATACATAATTTAATAAACAATAAAAAAGAGATTCCACATTTCATACCAACACTCAGACCAAGAAATAGGACTTGGCCAGTGGTCAGAAGCCCTTGGGCCTATGGGTCCCTTTCCAGCGCAGGCTCTTTTCTCTTTCTGCCAGGGGGTAACCACTATCTTGACTTTTCAGATAATTTCCTTGCTTTTTTGTTTTGATACCTATATTTTTATCCTGAACACTTTGCCCATCTATCATAACTGTATTTATTCTTTCTTATCTTGTGTCCTTTCAACATTATATTTGTGAAGTTCATCCCATTGCTGCATTTAGCTATAGTTCTTTCATTTTTATTTGATTTTTTAAAAATTTTGTATCTTTTTTTTTTAATTTTATATCTTAAGGATATAAAAAAGTGTGTAATAAAATGTCTCCCTTCCACCCTCTATCTCCAGACATTCTGTTCCCTTCAGTCAAAGGCAATCAATGGTTTATGTTTATCTTTCCGGGGGGCTTTTTAGGATTTGGTGATTCTGAGATCTTGTTCAGGGTTGGAAACCACGGATGCTCAGAGAGCCTCTGGGTATCTCGGGTAGGCGGCTTAACCTTCTGTCTGAAGTCTGTCTCTAGAAGAATGCTGATAAACCTTTGCAAAACAAGCTTGCAGTTCCCTTTCCTGAACTCTGAAAAAATCTGAAAACCAAAGCAAAATTAGGCTAAGAAAGGGGGAGTTCAGGAGAAGAGAGTCTGGATGGTCATTTGTCCCAGGAGTGGGTGTTCATGGCAGTTGGGGGCCAGGCTGTCAGCCTGTAGGGAGGCCACAGCCCTCGGAGAGCATTGTGGATGGGGCAATTCAAGGAAAATAGTTGCATTCATCCCAGCCCAGAGAGTGGGCTGCAGAGAAGGCAGTGAGTCACCCATCCTGACAGCCTGCTCAGGGCCTGGGCCAGGCAGGAGGAAAGATTTCGTAACCATGCACATTTCTGATGGAAAGGGCAGGAGGATGTAGATGTTCCTCGCTCAGATCTGCAGCCTGCTGAAACATCCAGAGGTCGTGCAGGGATATGAGCCAGCCCCGTCTAAGCAGGGTGGGATGGGGTGGGGTGGAGGTGGTGGGGTGCTGTCATATACAGGTGAGCGAGTGGAGTGAGAGCATGGACCCGTGTCCTGAGTTCTGGGTTGTGTGTAGCTAACACTTGGAAACTTGTTCATAGTTAACACTTGGAAGATGTAGAGTCCGAGGGAAGGATGGGCTTGGAGCAGAGGTGTACCCACCCTCACAGCTCAACCAGGGGAAGTGTTGGCGTCTTTGGGCTGAAGTGGTCGTGCCCCGCAGGCCCCAGGTGGCCTGCTCCGGCCCTTTGGGCCACTCGGCATCCTCTCACGGGGCACTGGTTGTGGTTTTGTTCTGAGCAGGAAGATGAGGCACCTCCCAGGCCCCCGCTCCCTGAGCTCTACAGCCCGGAGGACCAGCCCCCAGCCGTGCCCCCGCTGCCAAGGGAGGCCACCATCATCCGGCACACTTCAGTGAGGGGCCTCAAGCGGCAGTCGGATGAGAGGAAGCGAGATCGGGAGCAGGGACAGTGTGTCAACGGGGACTCCAGGGTGAGCACGGAGGACCCCTGGGGTGCCCGCTGAGTGTGGGGAGAGGGAAGGCGGCCGGACCCGGGGCGGCTGTGACGGCCTCCGACTGCCTGCAGGTGGAACTCCGGTCATACGTCAGTGAGCCAGAGCTGGCCACCTTCAGCGGGGACACGGCCCCATCCTCCCTGGGCTTTGTGGGCTCTGAGAGCAGGTACCAGACGCTGCCAGGCAGAGGTAAGGCACGACTTTCTACGGAGTCTTCCCAGGGACCCCCACTGCAGCCGCAGCACCGCCCGCCCCCAGCCCTCACCCGGTCCTTGCAACTCTTCTGCCTGTGGCGTGGGGCCTCTGTTGGGTAGCAGCTGTCTGGGGCCTCTGGGCTGTAGACAGGGCGCGTCCTTCTTACCTCTGGCTCACATCCTGATTCTCATCCTCTTTTATTACATCTGCCCCTGGGAACAATGGTAATTGTGGTGGTTGTTATAACATAAGCCCTTTATAGTCACTTAGTGAAGATTCATAATAATCCTGTGAGAGAAGTACTGTTGTTATCCCCATTTTTAGAGGTAAGAAAACCAATGAGGTAAGAAAGGAAATAACTTGCCGATTAGCCACTAAGAGATGGAGTCAGAGCACAATGCCGCTGTCCTGGCTCTAGATCCGCTGTACCCTGCAGGCTGGGACATGGGCTGTCTGCCGTCAGCTTGACCATCTCGGGTCTTCCGTAGGTTTTCTCCTCATCTATGTCACTCTAAGACTTTAAACAAACACATCTTTCTTCTCCTTTGGGCCCTCTTCTTACTCTCTTCCCCTATCCCTCTGAGATGGAGGTGGGAACACACAGGCCCTTAGGCTCACCCATGCCTCATTTCCCCCCGTAGCCAGATTCTCTTCCTCAGAAATCCTTTTAAAGGGAGGCTGCCTGGAACCCCTGAGCAGGTTAGGCACACTCCCCCCATTTGGTGGGAGGTCAGGTGCTTTCCTTTAGACAGGGTGTGGAAACAGGAGGCCACACAGCCGTGGTTCGGGCAGCTGTGGGGTTATGTGACTTCCAGCCCACCATGCTGGCTAGGCTTGCCATGGCCTGAGCTGGTCCCGGAAGGGGACTGGCTTTTGCTGAGCTGGGCCACAGCGACCCCTGGCACTATGCCTGGGGACCCTGTTCTCTTCATTCAGCCTAGATGTGTTCGTTAATGGCAGTGTTAGAGGCCTGTGGGGTGGGACAGATCTTTGTTGCTCAGGAGTCTCTGGGCACTGCAGGACATTCATCATTCTTTTTCCCATGTGCTAAATGCTAGTGGTGTCAACACGATGCCCATTTCCAGATGTCAGGGACCAGCCTTGATAAGCATGTTGGTAGTGGACAAAGCTTGGACTGTGGCTCCACAGAATCTTGGACAAGGTGCTTAACTTCTCTAAACTTGAGATTGCGCACCGTCACAGTGGTTAGGTAATGCTCCCCTGTAGGGCCGGTGGAACAAAATCTGTGTGAAACATGTGTTGTGTTACCTGCCTGTCATATGGTAAGCACTCCGTGAGCGCCTGGTGCCTCCTCTTTCCCTTCTTCATTCATTCGTTCATTCAACTAGTTGTTGTTGAATTTGTCACCAGGCATGTTGACACTGTGGTTAGTGCAGTAACCAGTGAATATACTGAAGAGTGTAGGGAATGACTGTTTCTGCCTGGGCCATTTAAAAAGGCTCTCACAGGCAGGGCATCCAGGTTGGGTCATACAGGGTGCATAGGAGTTCATCAAGAAGAAGGGCATTCCTCGCCCTCTGTCCTTTCCTCCTGCCAGGCAGCCCAGTCTTCTGCATGTGAGGGAAGATGTGGGGAGCCCTCAGATCTTCAGGGACACTGTCCCCCGTTAGGGACAAAGGGCACCCATGAGCTAGCCCCTCATTCCCTACCTGGGGCTTTGCTCTTCTAGGCCCTGGGAGGAAGAAGCATGGGTTATTGGCTGGGTCCTTGTGGTCCTTTCGTGGGAGTGGGGGGTGATCGAGAAGGGGCTGGTGGCCTGTCCTCCTCACTACAAATCCACTCGCTTTTCTCTTTCTTCACTAAGGCCTCTCAGGGTCCATGTCAAGGCTCCAGCAATCGTCCACTATTGCTCCCTACGTCACCCTCCGGAGGGGTCTAGACGCCGAAAGCAGCAAGATGACCTACCCTGTGAGTAGGCCTTGAGAAGTTCTCGAAGGGCTCACTGCTCCCTCATGCACAGAGGGAAGGGCTCTGAGGTGGACAGTGACGGGCTGTCCCATGAGATGGCCCCGGCCCCTCCTCAGCTCAGCATCCCTGTCACCACGTGCTTACGATGCCTTCCCCACTGCCCACCAAGAGGGGCGTCATACCACCCCCTCCATTTCCCAAGGGCCCCCGCCCTTCTCCTCGCTCTCACCCAGCGAGCCACACCCTGATTCCTGGTCCATCATGCGGTGTGTGTGTGTGCCCACCTGGACAGGCCTGGGCCTCAGGGTCTGCATCTGCAGGATGGGGTGCTGCCAGAGGGCCCATGAGGGCTGGGTTGTCATGTCCCTGAGTGTGCTTAGAGGGGAGAGAGTGTGTGTGTGAATGTGAGTGTGTATGTGTGGGGGGGTGAGTGTGTGTCTGTGAGTGTGTGTGTGTGTGGGTGAGTGTGGTGTGTATATGTGTCTCAGTGTGCTTAGAGGGAAGAGAGAGAGTGTGTGTGTGAGTGTGAATATGAGTGTGTGTGTGTCTGTGTGTGTGGGTGTGTGTGTATGTGTCTCAGTGTGTTAGAGGGAAGAGAGAGTGTGTGTGTGTAAGTATGTGAATGTGAGTGTGTGTGTGTGACTGTGTGAATGTGTGTGTGGGTGAGTGTGTGTGTGTGTATGTGTTTCAGTATGCTTAGAGGTGAGAGAGTGTGAGTGTATGTGAGTATGTGAATGTGTCTGTGTGTGTGCGTGAGTGTGTGCGCGCACGGGCTGAAGCCAGGTGGCCGGCCGCCCTCTGTTCTCAGCCCAGCCGCCCTGTCTGCCCCTCCTGCCCCTCAGAGACCCAAGAGTGCCTTGGAGCGCCTGTACTCAGGAGACCACCAGCGGGGCAAGATGAGTGCGGAGGAGCAGCTGGAGCGCATGAAGCGGCACCAGAAGGCGCTGGTCCGGGAGCGCAAGAGGACGCTGAGCCAAGGAGAGAGGACGGGGCTGCCCTCGTCCCGCTACCTCAGCCAACCACTCCCGGGAGACCTCGGCTCAGTATGTTAGGAGGGTCCAGGCAGGCGGGCTGGGACAGGGAGCAGAGCTTCCCCGAGGCCCCCAGACCCGAGCCCGGCTCACCCCCGAGAGAGTGGTTCAGAGAACGCCCCGTGGGCTGTGTGTCCGCAAGCCAGGCCACGTGAGTGACTTGGTCAGAGGGTGCCCCGAACTAGAGAAAGAATGAGGATGTCACGGCAGGAGCCCAGGAGCCAGAGGAAGCGTCCACGGTCAGGTCTCCAGTCGAGCTTGAGGGAGAGGCCCTTCTTTGGCATTCTGAGTCTCTTGCCTGAACCCAGGACTTGGAAAGTACAGACTTGGAGGAGTGGAGGAGAAAGATGGTGCTATGATTTGAGGAGTGCAAGTCAACCAGCCTCCCAAACCTCCAAGCGGGTGCCCTGGGGAGCAACTGAGCAGGGTGTGGTGCCCACACCCCTGAGGGCCCGGGGTCTCCCACAGCTAGCCGTGCGGACAGGCCCTGCACCCAAGGAGAGCCAGGCTGCCTGCTGCCCTCTGGTGGTGCTTCCAGGCACTGCACCCTGCCCACAGTCTCCTTAGGTCCCTTTTGGAAACATTCCACTGGATTTTTCTCTATTGTTTGAAATCAAATGTTTCCCTAGACCTCTAGCCTGACTGTTCTTTCCCTAATTCATTGCACAAGCTCTTTTGCTTTTAGCGTTACCGCTCATTGCCTCTCTAATCCTGCCTGATTGTGTTTACAGAAGCTTCTAATTTGCATCCACCATTCTCTAACTGGCCTGTGCTCCTGTTACCAGGCTTACAATAGCAGCTCTTTTCTCCATAGCCTAGCGAGCCCTCCCATGTGTGACTCACTTTCTGCTGCCCCCTTTATGCAGGCTTACTGACTCATAATTCACTTATCCCAAAAGCCGCCCCGCAAGGCTGAGCCAGCCCCACTGCCCAAGGGCGGTGGTCTTTGCCAGAGGTCTGGGCGTGATGAATTTATTAATGTCCATGCCTTATACTGGGATAGTTGACATGGACTTCAGAGATTGCACGTTTGAATAAATTCTGCCAAGTCTGAGGTGGTTCGGTTTTAATTCCTCCAGCCCCATCGGCACAATTTCTTATGGAAAACTTTTTGTGTTCTAGTATTTTATAACTTGAACAGGTAGCAAGATACATTATGATTTGTATTCAGAGGGCCTCTTGGCAGCTGTTAGGTCAGACACCAAAGGGATAAGACCTAGCACACTCATATCCTGAAAAGCTGCAAAGCCAGTAACTTTTAAACTTTGTAAGTAAATGTCTTATGAGATAAAACTGACTTTTTACAACCTGATGTCTCAAATGTAGAAAAATGATCTAAAAATCGTAACTTGAATACTTTGTAATTTTTTCTCTTTAAAAAAGACTTGTGTTAAGTCTCTGCCTCAGCGCCAATAAACATGTTGCTTAATGATGATGCATTGGCGTGGTTCTTCCCCAGGATAAACTGTACAGTCCAGTGAACTTTTTCTGTCTGTGGAAGCAATCAGGCTGGGTTTATGTGAGGACCTGTCTCTATCTGGGGCATTGGTGAGCGTGTCAGAAAATGTGTGTTTTCTTTGTGAATCAATCATTAAATTAATTTTTCATCCCTGAATCTTCAACTGTCTAATCTTTTCGTACTTTAGTAGGAAGCCATCACCTGAGAGCGATTATGTTGACGCAGAGTCAGTATTGAGAGCTTGTGCATGAGTGGGTGAAATGTGCTGTTATGGCTATGGCTTTGGGGCTCAGGTGAGCGGGGCTGGAGGGGACATTAAAGTCGATTGTGACCACTCGGGGCTCTGTGAGGTGGATGAGGTGAGAGGGAGGACCCAGCCTGGGATGGAGAAGTTTCTGCTTGGCTTCTGCTCAAGAAAAGGGAGGCTTTGAGCCCATCGCCTCCTCTTAGCAACCTGCTCAACATGGAGTTCTGTGGGGACGAAGGCCACAGGTGATTAGGAAGGCCCAAGGGGAGCCCAACCATGGTACTGGGTTTTGTTTTTAGTTTCTGTTTTATATTGGAGTATAGCAGGTTAACAATGTTGTGATAGTTTCAGCCATGTGTGTGTGTGTCTCCGTTCTCTGTGCTGGGATCTTAAAGTGGCTGGGTTAGAGTTTCCTTCTGTGAAGCTTGCTCATTACAGAGTTGGGAATGTTGAGTTTGATTTAGCATTTAAGTCTTACATGGTTTTGGTTTTTCTAACTTAAATAGATGCCTGTACACAGCAGCTTATCTGCCTCAGTGGTCCTCAGCTGCTCCTGCTCACACGTCCCCCGCCCCACTGTGGATGCAATATTCCCCAGCCCTCACTGTGACCTGTGGGGAATTCCCACGAGAGAGCATCTTGGCTATCCCACTTGCTTACCAGGGCCTTGGAGGGTTTTGTTTTTTGCATTGTTTCTGAGCTGGGACATAGGACTCCAGAAACAGGAAAGGCTTCCATGAGCTGTCAGGTGGCAGGAGCAGCACACCCCTTCTCTGGAGCTCTGTCCCAGATTCAGTTTTGGGGTCACCTTCTGGGACCTGGAGGCTTCCTGTATCCCTGGGGACTATTGTAAGTCTAAAGTCGTGGATCACAGACCTGTGCCCTGGAGGTTGGAACACTCTGGGGCCAGATCAGAGAGACATGAGCACTTGGAGTCAGGCTGTATCAAAGGGGCAGAGGCCTTGTTCTCTCTGTCACAGAGTTTCAGCACACAACAGAGAGCATCCATGTCACAGACCGCTGCTGCCTTCTTTTAGAGACGGTGTTGAGGTCCATGGTCATACAGCTTTTCCCTAACGAGTCACAGACCCAACTTCCCAAGGACCCTGGTGCCCACAAGACCCACCCAAAAGGGGCCGGTCAGGAAGTGACTACATCTCACCCTCTCCTTCTGTTGCCAGTGGAAGCGTGAGCAGGACTTTGACCTGCAGCTGCTGGAACGGGCTGTACAAGGGGACAGAAAGGACAAGGAAGAGAATGGCTGGCTGAAGGTGCAGGCCATGCCTGTCACTGAATTGGACCTGGAACCACAAGACTATGACGTGGACATCAGCAGAGAGGTGAGGGCGGGGGCTTCCTTCATGCCTCATTCCTTCTGAGGCATGGCCTTCAGACTGCAGCCTGACCCACTCTCCCACCCTCCAGGGGCACGGGGGGTGTTGCCCTGAATGGGACAGGCTCGGCTTCAGTGTGGCCCAGAGGATGGGTGAACAGCAGCTGGAGGTGATGAGAGGAGTCCAGACATTGTGATGCAGGCTCAGATCCGTCTCTCTGGAACTGGGGGCAAGTCATTTAACTTCTCTGTGCCTTGGTTTCCTCAGCAGTAATGTCAGTTGTGGTGAGGGTTAAGAGACTCAGCATATTGCCCGGCCGATTGGCAATGATCAGAAAGCTATGAGCACAGGACCTGGCACGTAATAGGAGTGTGAGCAGGTCATTGTTATTGTTATGATATGTTCCCTGGAAAACCAGGAGTTGGTCTTACACCTGGCTAGTCAGGCTAGTTAGGCAATCAGACTTGAGATGGGGGAAAGGGGAGGCAGGTTTAGAAATCACAGGTGAAATTTTGGGACTTCCCTGGTGATCCAGTGGTTAAGACTCTGAGCTCCCAATGCAGGGGACCCAGGTTCAACCCCTGGTCAGGGAACTAGAACCCATATGCCACAACTAAGAGTTTGGGTGCCACAACTAAAGATCCTGTGTGTTGCAGCTAAGACCCGGCACAGCCGCAGCAATAAATATTAATACATTAAAAAAAAAAAAAAGAAATCACAGGTGAAATTTCCGGGTGTGGCAGAGGCTGGGAGACCTGGATAGGACTTGGTCTGAATTCCTGGCACCCTCTGGTGGCTCAAATACATCATGACCAGGCAGGCCCAGAAAAGCAAGTAACCGTAGCAGAGTGTCTTTACCCGAAGGAAGAGAAAGGGAGTCAGTGCATGACAGACTCAGGGTCTTCAAGACATAGGGTGGTCTCCTGTGTTGTGCCCCTCGTAAGCTCTGTAGAGCAGTGTTTATGGCTGTTTGGTTCACCTTTATGCACCCAGCACCAGGCCTAGCACACAATAGCCACTCTAAATATTTGCTGAATGACGACTCTGTTGAATGAAGTGCACAGTAGCCCAAACACAGTTGTGTGAGGACTCGGCCTGGCCTGAAACTGCATGAGAGGAAGTGCTCTTACCATGTGAAGGATAGATCAGACCGGAGTGGGGCAGACTGACGCCTGTGGAGTACCTGGGTTCTGGGGTCCACTGGGCCTCCAGGGGTTAACGAGGTTAGTCCCCTTCCTTAAGCCCCTTTCCCTTTGGCACCTCTAAAGCAGCCAGAAGTCCATGATTCTCAGCTTCACAAAAGAAGCTTCTACAGGCTTGCTTTGGCAGTGGGAAGTGCGCTTTGTGGTGTCCTGATTAGCCTGCTAGCCAAGGGGAAAAGTTCTTCCTTATCTCTAACCTAAATCCCTGCTCCTGCAATGTGATCTGCATCCTTGCTCTGGATCTGCCTTCATTGGGAAAAACAGGAGCTTTTTCTTGCTATCTTTCACCAGAATGGAAGATAGGGATGGGTTTAAATTCAAGTCCATATTTGCCCTGGGATTGGATTGACCTTGTCTTTAGGAGTTTCAACCAACCTCATTTTAAATGTCCTGCTGTTACTCAAGGAGAAAAAAATTCCCTAAGGTATGCGAAAGTTGCCTTTAGCTTTCTTGGCCCAAGTAAGGTTTCACTAAGCTGAGGTTGCTGTTGGGTTTGTGTGAGAGACTAGAGGGGTGGAGTAGGGGTCAGTTTCCTTTTGAGAGCAAGAGATGCAATGTGGCTGCCTCCTGTCTGGGTCAGAGGGCCTTTTGTAGGGACAAAAATCACTGTCACTTTCTTTCATTCCTCCTCCCAGCCACCCATCCAACTGCCCACCCACCCATCTAACTATCCAAGGAGTGTTTGCTGAAGGGCTACTGAGTACCAAGTGTCTGATCTAGACAGTGGAGAAACAAACAGAAAACAGAGACAGGGTGGGCAGGAGAGGCACAGTCAGGGAAGGTTTCTGTAGGTGAGGTTGGGAGGATGAGAGAGTCCGTGGAGCCCGGAGAGGAGCATCCCAGGCAGAGGGGAGAGCCCCAGGGGTCTGTGGGGCTGGAGAGGTCCGCACAGGTCAGATCACGTGGAGGGTGGCGTCACGGGTGACTGCTGTCCTCCTCGGGCTTCTGGTCTACTTACTTTGGCTTCCCCTTTCCCTTCCCTTGGACAGTAGGAGGTGCTGGGTATGGTGGAAAGAGCACGGGCTTTGGAGTCAAACCCAGATGCAGATCCTGACTCCACAGTGAACTGCTGCCGCTGTGATCTTAGCAAATACTTGAGTCTGTGGGCGGCTCCATGTGCCTCCTGGTGGGGGGACAGGGTCAGGGAGCAGGTCTCAAACCAAACATCCCAACCACCGCCACCCGGCCCTTTCCTCAGCTCTCCAAACCAGAGAAGGTCTCCATCCCCGAGCGTTACGTGGAGCTGGATCCTGAAGAGCCGCCCAGCCTGGAGGAGCTGCAGGCGCGGTACCGCAAAGCCGAGAAGATCCGTAACATCCTCACCCGGTCCAGGTCAGCCCTCATGACGCCCGAGTCCTGACAGCCTGCTAGGCTGCCCCGGGGGTGTCTCAGCTGAACGGACCGGACTGGGCTGCCCGGGGTGTGTGTGTTTTATCAGGCCTCTGTCTTAGGCAAACATTGCTCATTGTAAGGGGCAGGTCGGCTCTCAGCACGTCACCGACAGATCAGCGAGGAAGCTCACCCAGGTCACCTGAAGGTCATGAAGCTCTCAGAGGGCCATGCTAGGCCCTCGCCCCCAGATCTGTGTCCCGTGGCCCTGGCAAGTGTGAGGAGTGGAGCCAAGTGTGGCGGTGAAGTGGACACGCTTAGAGATTGCCCCCAAGGATGGTGCTCCCAGCCCCAGGGCCTGTGTTCCCTCATTTAGACCTTTGGAGTCCCTGCTTTGGTCCCCAAATCAGAGCCACTGTTCACCTATCAAAGTGGCCTGTGCCAGTGGCCTGTGGCCTAGACCAGAGCCAGGGGCCCAGCCGTGTCCTGAGCTGCCAGAGGCCTCATCCACACCCCTGGAGGCCAGGAGAGGACCCCAGCAAGTGGCTTTCCTGTCCCATCAGCCCCTGTAGCCTCAGAAACATAAACCTGGTGTTTGAGGTCCTCCCTTTCAGAGCCAGGTTAGCCTTTTCACGTCTGGATGGAATAGGAGCCTAGAGCCAGAACTCTTAACTTGGGGTCTGTGATCCCCCAGAGGAGGGGCAAAGCTATGGCTGGGCGTTTAAGGAGAGGAGCTCGTGCACCTTGGTCTGGAGAGAAAGTGCCCTGCTTTTATCTGACGCCCCCAGGAGGGTGAGATCCATAGGCCAGGGGACCCCCCTCTCCTGAGGTGGACGCCATGGGCAGGGAGGCCCACAGCCCGCTTTCTGGCCCTGCCGCAGCATGTGCAATCTGCAGCCGACCGCCAGCCAGGACCGGAACAGCGTGGCAGACCTGGACTCGCAGCTGCAGGAGCAGGAGCGCATCATCAACATCTCCTACGCCCTGGCCTCGGAGGCCTCCCAGCGCAGCAAGCAGGTGGCAGGTGAGGCCGCGGGGGCAGCCTCGGAGGCTGGGCCCCAGCCCCTGCTCCCTGGGTTCAGGGCCCGGCCCAGCCTGTCCGGAGTTGGTGGGAAAGCAGGCTTCAGGCATAGAAATTGAGGAACAGTGGTGTTTGCCCTGTCCCTTGCAGGGCGTGGTGGGGGCAGAGTGGGCAGGCTGAGCAGGGGAGCTGGTGCTCAGGAGCATTGGAGGACGGAGGTCTGGGAGAGGCCGTGCGGCTCATTGTTAGCCCTGGGAGTGGTGCTGCTCTTCTGCTGTCTCTGAGGTGGCCGGTTGAGAACAGGCTGTTCTGGCTCCTGAGCTGAGGGGTCCAGGCTAAGATTTCTGGCCTCACGAAGAAGGGGCAGGAAAGCCTCTGGTGCTTGGATTTCTTGCGGGACGAGACAGAAGGGGCCCCTCTAACCCTCCTTGGGGTTTCTGCTTTGTTCCCCAAATCAGAGCCACTGTCCATCTATCAGAGTTGCCTCTGAGTGGCCTGTGCCAGAAAGCGGGACTTGGAAAGTGGGACTTTGTTGTCCAGTGGGGAAAAAAAATATACCACAGGATGGGAGGGTGTGTGTGTGTATGTACATGTGCACATGTGTAAAAAAGGCTTTCTCTTTCTCAGGAGCGTATATGTATTTGTGTGTGAACATGTATGCGTGTGTAAAAGAGGCTTTCTCTCTCAGCTGGGAAAGCGACTCCTGGCTCCTCTCCCCACCCTCACTGGCCTCCTATGTGAGCCCTCGCAGGGCTCCTCTCCCCACCCTCACTGGCCTCCTATGTGAGCCCTCGCAGGGCTCCTCTCCCCACCCTCACTGGCCTCCTATGTGAGCCCTCGCAGGGCTTCTCTCCCCACCCTCACTGGCCTCCTGTGTGAGCCCTCGCAGGGCTCCTCTCCCCACCCTCACTGGCCTGCCTATGTCAGTCCTCGCAGTTCACCCAGGGCTGTTTCTCCCCAGGTGCGGTGGCCCCTGCATGGCTAGGTGGTGCCCTTGGCCAGGAGTGAGGGTGGTCATAGAGTGAAGTGGTGTCACAGTCCCCACTGGTCCTCCGACTCTGGCCAAAGGGTCTAGAAGTGGCCGAGGGTGGGGCCTGCCAGGCCTGAGGTGGTGGCCCTGGGGAGCAGAGCTGTACCAAGAAGCCGTGGGATGACTGAGGGCAGAAGGAAGCCTGTTCTCTCTCCCCCAGCTCTGGTCCCGTACAGAGTCCCTGAGGTCCCTGCTGTCCTGACTCCCCTGAGGACATGTGCGTCAGCCAAGAGGGCGTCCTTGTGGGGGAGAGAGCAGGCGGCTCCCCCAGGCCCATCCTCCTGATGATCCTGGGGGTCCCTGAGGCCCCGCATGGCGGTTTTGAATTCCTCCCTGTGTCCAGGGGTCCAGCAGGGGGACCTGCCCTGCTGTAAATCACCCTCCTCTCTGGCCTGTGCTTGCTCTTACCTGTGTGGACGTACTGTCCTCGGCTTCCTCCCCGCCAGCAGGCGAGTGCGCCCCAGCCCTCCCACCATGTCCCCCGCGACCACTCCCCCGCTGAGTGGCCTCCTCTGCTGCAGCCCCTCCTCACTCTTGCTCCCTTTCTCCAGTCCCAGGCCAGGCCCCAACCTGGCCCCACAGGCGTGTCCCCCAAGCCCAGGCCACTAGTGGCGGGCAGTGGGGCCCACAGCTCCCCAGCCCTGCCGAGTGGGGCGTTTGGAGCTGCGGGAGCAGACGAGGAGCCTAACACACCACTTAATTCCTGTCTGCCCGTCTAGCGCAGCAGCTGGCCCTCCTCCCGCCTAAAGCCCCCCTGTCCTCCAGGACCGTGCCACCTTACCCCCCCTTAAGCAACGGACTCCACTACACCTTTGTCTAACACCTTCCAAGTAAGAGCCCCCGCCTGGCATCGTGGCCCCTCTCCTGGCGCTGAGCATGTCCCCTCCCTGCTGCTGAGATGATAGCAGTACCACCTGCTGATGCTTCCTTCCTTGGGCAAAGCGGCTGCTGGGGAGACCTCCCGGGCTGGTGGGCAGGAGCGGGGCTGTTGGTTTTTAGGAACTCAGTGTTCGGTGGCTCCCATACAGGAGAGCCTGTGAAATCTCAGGGACCAGAGCCACGCCCCTCCCTGCCCAGCTGTCCTTCCTGCAGGCGGCCTAGTGCCCCCAAGGGACCAGTGCGAGCCAGACGGCGTGTAGGGCTTTCCCTCTCGTCCCTCTGTAGTGTTTATGGTTGACATTGCTGAGCACCGGCAATAACCCCGTGGGGATATTCACCGCATTTTACAGATGAGGAAGAGCAGCTCAGAGCCAGTGAGGGACTGGCCCAAAGAATCATGGCTGTGGGTGTCAGAACCAGGGTGGGGACCCTTTCCTCGTGAGTCCTCTGTCGCCACTTGTGTGCCCATCTGGCCACCCGAGGAGCTCTAGGTGTTTGGAGAAGGGAGTGCAGTGAGGGATGGAGGTGCGTGGTTGGGGTGGAGACATGCTCTTGGGCAGGTGTCCCCCAGCCTGAGGGTGGGACTTGGGACAGGCTGTAGGGAGGTATACAGTAGGGCTCCTGTGGCTGAGGAACCCCAGGGAAATGCTCCATCAGGTCTTGGCTCCAGAGGACCCTGTAAAGGCCACAGCATCTTCTGGGGTCACAGGTGGGGTGTGTGGTTTGCTCTTACAGATCTGAGTGTCCCAGGTCACAGAGAGGCTCTGTTTCTATCAGCTTTTGGCACCTCTGTGGCCATGAGTCAGCCTCCGATGCTCTTTTCAGAGCCCATCCACATTTCCTTTTACCCTTCCAGCATCCTCAGCAGTTCTAGGAGATTGGTGCGATCACCCTGTTTTTAGATTAAACTAACAAGGGCCACGGAAGCTGAGCAACTTACCCAGAATGACTCAGCAAACGGAGGGCCGGGCCGGAACTGGAACCCAGAGCCCTCTTTGCTCAGGCCTATGGCCCTGTTAGAGCAGGGACCCAGTCTCAGGGCCAGTGTGTGTCTGGCAGACTTCCTAGAAGTGATGGGGTGGAGGAAAGGTGGGGCACCCATGAGTCCTAGAGCCCGAGCGTCCCCCAGCAGCGGCCGCGTTGCCCTGGCCTCCTGCCCGGCTGCACTCTGTCTTGTTAGCCTGCCATCCCCTGTCCCATGTGTGAGCAGCCAAGCCCACCACCTGCTCCCCAGAGTGGGCTGGGGTCCTGCCAGCCCCTCACTGTCTCCTCCGCTTTTTGCCAGCCCAGGCAGTGACTGACCCGTGATCCAGCACACAGAGAAGTCTGGAGCCAGGGGCCAGCAGAACCAGTTTCCTCCGAGAAGATCCATCCTTCTTCCGCCAAGGAAACCCCTTCCAGCTAAGCGGGGGTTCAGCCTGGAGGACGGAGTAGCCCGTCAGCTGTGGGGTGTCCACCACAGGGCGAGGTCCTAACCCCCCCGCTTGTTTTAGTTCAGACTCCTTTTACATGTGACAAAGGCACTTTTGATACACACTGTACAATACTGATGCTGTATTTTAGAATCAGGATGTATTTTATAATGTTCACCTCAAGGGCTCAGTGGCCAAGAAGGTGAGGATGCAAGATTTTGGAGCTGCACACACAGATTCAGGTATCGTGGGGTGGTGGGTGTGGGTGGGGCCGAAGGGCAGGGTGCAGGGTGAGCAGAAGGCAGTCCAGCATCTGCTGAACGCAGGCAAGCTTGGATGTGAGACATGCTGCCGGTGGATTCCAGTGTGGGGCTCACTGGCGTGCTGTCCAGGGCAGTGGTCAGCCGTCCCTGATCTTGACCGCCTGATGGCCAGCTCTGGAGGGTGAAGCTCCACCGAGACAGAGCCCAAGTCTGTGCCTCGGCCTTGGGTCTGCCTTAGGCCCAACAACGTGTCTAAGAACTTTGGTTCCCAACCCGCCCATGAGGTTCTCTCAGCAAAGGGCTCTTCTCAAAAATAAAAAAAGTTTGCTTTAATTAAAAAAAAAAAAAAAGAAATACAGAACACTTTGAAATACAGAAAAGGTGAGAAGAGCATCTTCGACTTGTATCATAAGCAATAAACGTCACACCGGGTGGCATCTACCTGCAACTCCCTGTGTCCACGCTAGGCTGTGATAGCGATCCTGGGACCTTTGCAGCCTGCCCCTCAGAACACAGGTCAGCTTCCCAGGACTTGGGTCAGTGGCTGGAGGGCAGGCAGCGGGTCCCCACCATCTCTGATGGCCAGCAAGGCCATGATGGCAGAACGATGACTTGACTTCCAGCCTAAAATGGGGAAGGGGCCACCAGACCAGCTGCCGTGTTTGTGGCCCTTTATATGAGTCGTGAGCTCATGATAGTCTGCATACAGAAAATGAGGTTGAAAAGGAATAAAACAAAAAACCTCCGTTGGGTAGAGCCACACTTTAAATGAAAATTGGTCTTTGACTATGGTCAGAAAAATAATCTTGAATATATTTAGAAGTTGCCGTCTATTTTTAACTAACTCCATATGCTGCCAGTATCGACTTCATGACATTTGCCAAAATAAGATTTTATTTTTGCCTTTATAAGATTTTGTTGGAAAAATGAAATGAGTATTTTGCAAGAAAAAGTTAATTTAAAAAAGAAGTGTAATGGTTTGCAAAAAAAAATGTGATGTACAGATTAAAGTATTAACCTGGTACACCTCCTGCTTTTTGCTGGCTATTTTCCATGAGTGCCCTGTGTTAGTTTTTTCTTTCTATTTCTTTGAAAAATCCCCAGTGTCAACTCTTGACCCTGCAGTGTTCACCTATGAAGTTTCTCCTGATGAGTTCTTGACACTTGATTGACACTGGAAGTCTAAGGGAGCAAGGCCTGTCCTCTCAGGCCCTTGGCTGGGCTTCAACAGCTGCTGAGGATGGTTCCCCACCCCAGCCCACCCAGTCAAGGGGCCGCTGGGCTGTGAACAGGCTGTGGACGCCTGTGCGGGGCTGGTTTGGCAGGCGGACTGCGATCCCACAGCGGGAAGGACCCCACAGGCCCTCTTCCAACCCACACGCCGCCAGCTCGTTCCAGTGAGGCGGGTTAGCGACGGACCGTTGCAAACTGGATTTGGATTTAATTCATTTTGACTTGTGATATATGCTTGAAACAGAAGGCAGGAGGCCAGTTCGGTTTAGGGATGCATGCATGTTCGAGTTTGTTGTTAATGGCAGTTTATCTCTGTTGCCAAGAAGAGCACCCGCAGTGCAGAGTGGCTTTCCAACTAGTTAAACTGGAGAGAACAGATTCCAAAGCATTCAGAAGAGGGGACGCTGCTGTTTTTTTAGCTACTGATTTTTAATTTTAAAATGGAAAGTATTCTCCGGTTTTAAGCATTACTTGGAGATAGCTCCATAACAGATGAAAGGGAGGCTGGGGTGCGAGGGGTGGGTGGTTGTGCTGTTGTGCTAAGTCGCTTCAGTCGTGTCCGACTCTTAGTGGCCCCATGGATTGTAGCCCGCCAGGCTCCTCTATCCACAGGATTCTCCAGGCAAGAACACTGGAGTGGGTTGCCATTTCCTACTCCAGGGGATCTTCTCAACCCAGGGATGGAACCCACGTCTCTTACATCTCTTGTATTGGCAGTTGAGTTCTTTACCACCTGGGAAGGCCCCGTGAGGGGTGGAGGTGGTGGAGAATTTGTCCACAGTTGAGTGCAAGGCAAGAAAAAAAGGTACAGGAGGTAGAGCCCCCGCCGCTAGGTGGCCACCATTCTCTCAGCAAAAGCACGTCAGGGGTTTTCTTACTAGCTGGTCCCACGCATGGTCCTGTGTGGGAGGGAACATGGTGACTCCTAACTCTTTTCTCCACTCCAGCGGGAGGAGGCGTAGCCTGTTCTCTAAGAATCGTGGCCCAAATTTCAAACAGAGAGCATGACAGGCCCTTGACTCAGATTCTACAAACAGCATGGATGGTTGGAAAAGGCACCCTCCAGCTGCGTCACGTTTGAGCAGGCAACATGGCCTGGCCCCCTTCACTGCTTCCTCGAGAGGACTCGTTACCCGAGGTAAGATGGGGCCATCTGTGAAAGGACTGGCTGACCAGGGACCCTCCAGGTGGGGGCCACTCTGGAAGGGAAACTCCACGTGGCCCGATAGTTTTGACTTCGCTTCTTTGCAGGGGCCCTGGGGGCCTGAGCAGAGTTTGAAACGATGGGATTGCTTGTGGTCAGCAAAGGGAGCATGAGCATACTTCCGCACCCCTGTTGACATCTATTCCTGACTTTATCCCAGGTCCAGTGGAAACCCAGAATGTCTTATTTTAGCAAGAACCAACAAGAATGTTTTAGGATCTAGTATGAAGTAGGGGTTGGGAATAAGCTTTCCTAATCCCCGCTTGACCCTCCTGAACAGCCCAGATCCTCACCATGTCCAGGCACTGTTTAGTTTTGTTTTTCAATTGGAGGATAATTGCTTTACCATGTTGTGTTGGTTTCTGCTATAGAACAACGTGAATCAGCCATAAGTATACATATATCCCCTCCTCCCAGCCCCCATCCCACACCTCTATGTCATTACAGAGCCCAAGCTGAGTTCCCTGCTCTATACAGCTACTTCCTGCTAGCTAGCTATTTTGTACCTGGCGGCGTATATACATCAGAGCTACTCTGTCAATTCCAGGGCATCGTTTAAAGGATTGACGTTGAGATGTGTATACATCTGTGATTGTGCATGAGGTCAGTGTGCCCAGGCTGATGTGGATGCTGAAGGCAGGCCTTTCGTTTGCTCCCCTTCATTCATTTTTTTGCTGCCTTTGTGTCTGGCCGAGGGGGTGGTGGTGGGATCTGTAGCTCACCCCTTCTCCCTCTAACTTGGCCACCTTCACTTAAGGTGGGTTTTCCAGAATTTTCCTGGCTGTTAGGTTGCAGCCCAAGGCCAAGGAAACCTCCATCTGCCCAAGGTCCTCTTGGGGATGGAAGGCGTGGGGGTGGGGGAGTGGAGTGGATGTGGACCCTGACTTAGCCAGACAAGAGCCCGTTTTAGACTTTGGGAGTTCCCCCAGCCGAGTACAGTGCTCTATGGCAAATCCTTTTGTGTTCTCACCAAGGGTGGGAAAGAAGCAGCAAATTATTTGTCTAATCCACAAATCACCTTTCTGAGACGGAGCAGGCAAGTGCTGGGAGTCCTCTGCCTCCAATTCAGCATCAGACGCCGGAGCATAGGAGGGACTTTGCCCATGAGGGTTGCATGCCGTTATGAAAAGAACAAAGAGACGAGGCTGGGGGTGGGGGTGGATGCAAAAAATGGCAGCCCCTCCCGGCCCGGTAAACACGCCATTGCTTTGCCATCTCCACTCCAAAGGCTATCACGTTCATTGCTCTCCCAGCAAAGAAACCTTTCTTCAGAGCGAGTGGCGGGGTACAAAGGCAGAGTACAAAATGTGTGCACATCACAGTCCCTGCAATTCTGTTTGAACAAGCATATTGATTGGGTCTGACCCTGTTACATTTTTTCCCTATTATTTGAAAAGGTGCATCTAAGTGTAGTGAATTGAACCAGCAGAGCTGAACTTTCCATGAAAACTTCTCAAGGTATTTCTTCAGTTCAAAGCTTTTGAATTTTAAAGGGCATTTTTAATACGAGTCTGTTGAGTTTTCTCTGCCAAAGCCCAACAAGAGATGTTAAATGCAGATGAGGCTGGAGCGAGGGTGCACGTGGGGGTGGACTCGCCCACGCTGCGGAGGGTGCAGGTCGTGGTTGGAGGGTGCGGATCCGCCCAGGAAGGACTGAGCTTTGGGGAGAGAGGCCGAGCCCGTGGAGCAGTACGCACAGACCCTAGAAAGTTTCTCTCTGAGCTCATTGGGGACTGCATAGGACACGGAAGAGGTTTCCCAGCTGAGCTTCTCGAAGGCTTTTTCATGGGGAGCTGAGAAGTACTTGCTAAGGGGCTTCTTCTGATGGATGAAGGTTTTGTCCTTGGGATGTAAGGGGTTCCCTATTCAGCTGCTTTAGAACTGAGAAGGCCTGAGAGGCACAGCCCCCTGGCTGAGGCCACAAAGTCAGAAAGAAAGCCGCTGCTGACCTCAGCCCTTGACATCACTTAACACTCAGAGATGCTTTCCCACTGAGCCCTGAGCTGCATCCCAGTCCTTAACTGATCTGACATGTGGGGACACTTTGCTGGTTGTGTGGGCCACAGCAGTGGTCCCTCATGCCATCCTGGTAGTGGGTCCTTGGAAGTATCCAGAATCTCATTTTCCCCCACACAGGGGGCCTCTCCTGACCCACTGAAGGCACACAGCCCCCTTTGACTGAGTTCCAAGTGTCTGTCTGCCTCTGGAGGCTTCTTGGGTCTGAAAAGCATCTCCTTTGTAGATCCTGAATTTGAGATCAGAGGCAAAATCATCCCAGGGAGAAGGTGAAAAATCAGATCCAGGGCTTGGGCATCTCAGCAAAATCCTTTCAATGTCCTTGCCTAGAAGACTGGCCTGGGAAGATCAGGACAGAGTAAGATGGCACTGATCCTCAGGTGCCCCCTTTCTTTGTAACCGTGGCTGGCCAATCCATTTTTAGGAGACTGACACCATGGCAAGGAAGCAGTCAGCTCTGGGACCAGGCTGCCTGGAATCTAAATCTGATCACGCCATTTTGCCAGTCCTGTAACCTTAGACAAGTTATTTGTCCTTGCTTCAGTTCCCTCACCTATAAAATAAAGATTTATATTGGCATCTACCTCAGGAGAGTTTTTAACGAAGATTAAATGAATTATGACATAGAAAATGCTAAGCATGGTTCTTGACCCCATAGGAAGCACTAGAAAAAATATGAGTTCTCATTTACCTGCTATTAAGACATGAGTTTGAGCAAACGCCAGGAGATAGTGAAGGACAGGGAAACCTGGCATGCTGCAATCCATGGCCTTGCAAAGAGTTGGACACGACTTAGCAACTGAACAACAACGAGTTATAATTACTTAACACATACTGCATTCTCATTCTTTAATTTGTTTACTTGTTTATAGCCAATCTCCCTTGCAAGAATATATGTTTGGTAAGAGCAAGAGCATCGTCTTGTTCATTATATCATCCCTAGTGCCGAGAACAAAGAAGGTACTGAGAAATTTGTTGAATGAATGAGGGGATGAAAAAGTCAAGGGCTGTTGGCCAGAAGCCTTCTCTCCTTCTCAGATGACTTTGTCTCTCTCTGCTCTCTTACCTGTTTTATACTCAAGCCCCTAGAGAGCATTCCTAGTGCCCTATTTTTAAGTTTCTTGAGTAGTAGGTAAGAGCAGGGGTTGTGCAATGCAGATAGATCCACCCTTATTGATTGACTCTGACCTTGGGCAAGTCATGGTACCTCCCTAAGCTTCAGTTTCCTCCTTTGAGAAATAGAAATGACAAGTCCCTACCGTACATGGGCGATGTGAAGACTGAGTGGGCCGACCGTCCCGGTGCTGGTTTGCTCTCGTGTAGGCTCCTTACTATGGACAGCAGGGCTTCAGACAGCCCTTCCACATTTAAACTCTGTACCCTCTCCCTGGCTCAGTGGATAAACAGATGGGGTCAGCTGCTGTTGCCCACCCGAGTCTTCTGCCCTCTACCATCTGTCTGCCATTTTAGACAGCTGCCTGCAGCAAGTTAAGCAGTGGCTCAGGGCTTTTGAAGTTTGGGTTCACAAGGCCGTGCCACCGCCAGGCTGCCTCCCTCAGCTCTCCAGGGGCTGAGGACAGGCGAATTCTCTGAGGCCTCCCCTCGCAGCCCTGAGGCTGTCCACCCCGACATCAGATCAACCTGTGCGTGCGCCTTTGATGTCAATTCCCAAACTGGAGCCTTGTCCTGTTCTGAGGACCTGGGCTTTGAAGTTGGCCTATAAACTGAGCTTTCAGGAAGAAAGTTGTCTGGTGTGCCTCAGAGCACGCCTGGGCCCTGTAAAGGCACACGGAATGCCATGAACACCTGATAAATAATTCTTTCTGGGCCCGAGAAAGATCCATTCCATTTATAGGGGAGGAAAATTCCCTTGACCTTTTCATTGAAGTTCTGGGTGGGGGAAGTGGTTAGAGAGGATTTTGAGTCTTCTTGCTGAAGTCACATGGGGTAGGCAGGTTGTCTCAGAGCTGAGCTCCAATGACTGCCCCAAAAGGGCTCCTGGTCCTAGACTCCTGACCTGAGGCCCCCCACCCCACCGCCAGCCCTGTTCCTGCCTGGAACAGGGGAGAAGATGGGGCCCTCTCACTGAAAGAGAGACCATGGTCCCCTCCAGGCCAAACCCTGCAAATAGCAGGGCTTCCGGGAGGCTCAGCCCTGTTGCCTACCTTTCCTTCCAGGGCCTGGCATGGTCAAGAGAGGAGGCAGACAAGGTTTCCCACCTGAAGGAGTTCTGAAATGGATACTGGCTTGTGTACCCTGAGCATTTAACCTCATGCCAGGCCTTCTGCAGGGCCCCTTTTGTGCATGATTGGATAATAGGATGTGGATATATGTGTAGTTTGGGGAAAGCTTCCTTTATGGCAAAATGTAACATACACACAGAAAGTCTATGAAATAACAGCATATAGCTCAAAAAAAAAAAAATGATCAGAAAACAGATATCTGTGTAATCACTGCCTTAGTTAAGAAATCCAGGTTTGCCAGGATGCAGGAAGCTCTGTTAATGCCCCTTCCTGCTCAGTTAGGCCCTCCTCTCCCAGACTTTTGTTATTACTACATACTTTTTTTTTTATAGTTTTACTATCTAAGCAGGCCTAGTCAAATACTCTAACTTATTTTTGTTTTCTGAAATGTGTACCAATGGAATAACAGAATGGAATAATAAAAGAATGTAATCCTTTGTGTCAGGCTTTTTTCCACTAAACATTATGATATTCATCCGTGTAACTATATTTCACTCATTTTGCTGTTGTATAGTATTCCCTGTAGGAATATTCTAGGAGTTTTTATCCACTCTACTGTTAAAGGACATTTGGATGTTTCCAGTTTGGAGCTATTAAAAATAATGCTGCTATGTACATTTTTACATATATCCCTCAATCCACATGTGATCGTTTCTTTTGGTCTATACCTCGGTATAGAGTTGATAGGTTATAAGGTATGCATACTTTCAATTTAGGTAACAAATGACAAACTGGTTTCCAAAGTGATAGTATTAATTTACAGTCCCACCATGAATATGTGAGTTTCTCCATATCCTCATTGTGGTGGCAGCCTCTGAGATGGCCCCCCAGTGATGCCCGCCTTCTGGCATTCACACCCTCTGTAAGCCCGTTCCCCTGGGCTGGAGCTAGCAGCTCCCTTTTAATGAATAGGCCATGACAGAACCTAACAGGGTGTCACTTCCAAGATGAGGTTACAAGGAGACTGTTGCTTCCGTCTTGGGCATCCTCCCTTGCTTTCTCACTGGAGAAACCATGTTGTGAGCTAACCTGTGGGGAGGCCCACAGGGTGGGGACAGATGTCTGTGACCAACAGCCAGCGAGGACCTAAGAGTGAGCTTGGAAATGGGTCCTCCCTGCCTCCAGTCAGCCCTCGAGATGATTACAGCCCTGCCTGCCACCTGATTACAACCTTGTGAGAGACCTTCAGCCAGAAGCACCCAGCAGAGCCCAGATTCTTGACTCACAGAAACTGTGAGATAAATGTTTATTGTTTTAAGTTGGTAAGTTTTGGGGTAATTTGTTACACAGCAATAGATAATATACTCAACAAAACTTTTTAAAAAGTTGTAACAATTTTTACTGTGTATGAATTAGGTTTACTAGCATCTTCCTGGTTATTGATATTGTGCATCCTTTCAAATGCTCTTTGACCTTTTGGATTTCTTTATTTGTGAAATATCTTCAGGACTCTTTATCATTATTCCATTGGTTTATGTATCTTTTTCTTGTTGATTTGTAAAGGTTCTAGACATAAGCGTGTCTTAATCTTGGCTACCCTTAGAAAGAAGTCTGAGGGAAGGGCTTGTAGGCAGAGAGTTAATTTGGGAAATGATCCAAGGAAGAGAGGGCTTCCCTGGTGGCTCAGCTGGTAAAGAATCTGCCTGCAATGCAGGAGACCTGGGTTCGATGGAATCCCCATGGACAAAGGAGCCTGGTGGGCTATAGTCCATGGGGTTGCAAAAGAGTTGGACATGACAGAGCAACTAAGTATATCCAAGGAACGGAAGTGGCAAAGAAAGGAAAGCAACAGAAGCATGCGCCTTCTCAAGTTGGTCACTGTTGTGAAAAACTTG
This sequence comes from Bos javanicus, assembly GCF_032452875.1. Lineage (NCBI taxonomy): Eukaryota > Metazoa > Chordata > Mammalia > Artiodactyla > Bovidae > Bos > Bos javanicus. The sequence continues at coordinate 35,786,196 of NC_083882.1, forward strand.
GGCTCAGTCTCACTGGGACCTTCTGAAGAGTCACGTAAAATGCTCTTCAAAATTATCCACCTGTGGTGTAAGAAGAGCATTTATCTTCTGGCTCAGAGCCTTCTTTGACCAAGGGCTCCCCATGGGGTAAGTCCCTCACATCTCCATATCCTACATGTGTGGGTGATTCCCATGTGAACCCCACACTGGGGCAGCTAAGAAGCCCTGGGGCACCATGTGAGGTGTGGCTAGAATGAGATCCTACCACAGTCATATCTAGAGGATGCGTGGTGAAACACAAGGAGTATTTGACACAGAACCTGTTAAGGGTGATGTGCATTGCAAATGTCTTATACCACGCTGGCTTGCCTTTTCACAGCGACTTTCAGTCAGTAGACATTACTAGTTTTAAGGTAATCATGTAAATATTTTCCTTTGTAGTTTGCGGTGTTTTGCATCTTGTTCAAAGTCTTCTTGTGCTCAAGTCATGAAACTATTCTCTAAGGAGCTTTCTTGTTTTGCCTTTCACAGATCTACAGTATACCTGGAACTGGTTTTTAAGTTAAGGTGTGAAGTGGTCATCAGATCTCATTTTTCCCCACAGATGCCCAACTTAATGAAGAATCTATCATTTTCTTCCCACTGCTGTGCCACTTTGTCGTAATCAAGTATCTGTATATGTGTGACTCAATTTTTCTGTTCTGTTGTCTATATGTCTATCATTGTGCCAATATCATACTATTTTAATTAGTGGGGCTTTATGGTAAGCGTTGATACACAGAAAAGCAAAGTGTCTATCTTGTTCTTATTTTCCACAACTATCTTGGCTATTTTTGGTCTTTGTTTTTCCTTGTAAATTTTAGAACAAACTTGTCAAGTTTTATTTTCCACTCTCAATTGGGTATTTTTTTTTCTACTGAGATTACATTGTATGTAGATTACTTTGGAGAGAATTATATCACTACAATATTGAGTGTCCTAGTCTATGAACTTGTTTATTTAAACCTTTAAATATTTCTCTCCAAAATGCTTTATTGGAAAAAAATTATGCTTCTAGCAATGGTAGACAAGGGTACTTTGAAGCAACATTCCTACTGAGAACAAATGGAAAAGGAGGCTGAACTATTTTTTAAAAATATGTATTTGAAGGCAATGGAGAGCTTGCAAAGCTGTGAAAATATCTGGAGCCAAGATCCAGAGGAATGGAGCAAAGATAGGAAGCATGAGGTCAACCTCTGGTATCCCTTTTCCCCCTGAAGTAGATTGTCTGTTCCAAAAGCTGTGACGCTGAGAGCCTGACTAGCTGTTTTTTGACGGACTCTCCTACTCTCATCACGTTTGTATATGGCTTAGGAGTTAGTCAAGGACCAGGGGAGTTTCTTTATGTAGATTTATGTAGTCTCTGAACTCTTCCCTCCAAACTGCGATCTCTTGACAGCCCTGAATGCTACCTCCACCCAGTGAGTCTGCCGCCCGTTTGTACTTTGTTGAAAAATGACCCTAGAGAGAAATTTGGGTTGGGTTGGGAACTCATTGCGAGCACTTCCCTTTCAATGTTAGAAGCCCTTTGTGGGTTGGCCAACACAAATGTCTTACCTTTATTCTTGAAGGATATTTCCACTGGGATAGGGTCATAAGTTGGTGATTTTTTTTCCCCTTTCTTTCAGTGTTTTGAAGATATTACATTGTCTTCTGGCTTATTTGGTTTATGTGTAGTATGTGGTCAGTCGCTCAGTCGTCTTAACTCTATGTGACCCCATGGACTGCAGCTTCCTAGGCTCCACTGTCCATGGAATTTCCCAGGTGAGAATAATTAGAGTGGGTAGCCATTTCCTTGGACACGACTGAGCGACTTCACTTTCACTTTTCACTTTTATGCATTGGAGAAGGAAACGGCAACCCACTCCAATGTTCTTGCCTGGAGAATCCCAGGGATGGTGGAGCCTGGTGGGCTGCCATCTATGGGGTCGCACAGAGTCGGACACGACTGAAGTGACTTAGCAGCAGCAGCCATTTCCTTCTCCCAACCCAGGGATCCAATCTGGGTCTCCTGCATTGCAGGCAGATTCTTTACCACTGTGCCATCTGGGAAGTTATGTCGAGAAGTTATATGTCTTACTCTTGCACCCTTGCAACAAAGGTCCATCTAGTCAAGGCTATGGTTTTTCCAGTGGTCATGTATGGACGTAAGAGTTGGACTGTGAAGAAAGCTGAGTGCCGAATTGATGCTTTTGAACTGTGGTGTTGGAGAAGACTCTTGAGAGTCCCTTGGACTGCAAGGAGATCCAACCAGTCCATCCTAAAGGAGACCAGTCCTGGGTTTTCATTGGAAGGACTGATGCTGAGGCTGAAACTCCAGTACTTTGGCCACCTCATGTGAAGAGTTGACTCATTGGAAAAGACCCTGATGCTGGGAGGGATTGAGGGCAGGAGAAGGGGACAACAGAGGATGAGATGGCTGGATGGCATCACCGACTCGATGTACATGACTTTGGGTGAACTCTGGGAGTTGGTGATGGACAGGGAGGCCTGGCGTGCTGCGATTCATGGGGTTGCAAAGACGACATGACTGAGTGACTGAACTGACTGACTTGCACCCTTAATATGTCTCCCTCTGCCCCATCTGCATTTAGTTTTTTTCTTGTCTTTGGGTCACAGCACTTTTACTGTCATATGCCTAGGTGTGGTTTTGTCTTTATCCAGCTTGGGAATTGTAGATCTTAAATCTATGGGTGGGTATCTTTTGTCAGTTTTGGAAGATTCTTAACCTTCATCTCTTTCAATTTTCCCCATACTCTCTCTTCTTTCAGCGACTCCAATTATATATGAATGTATGTGTAATATACATATTTTTATACACCCTTTTTACTATATTTTCCACTCCTGGGAAACAGTATCTTATTATGCAAGAATCCATTACATCCATGTGAAATGGATTTGACAAATTAGTTATTTCTCTTACTGAAATACTGATGCCACTACAATTTTTCTGTGCTAAGAAGCAGTGTCTGTCTCTGACATTAGCAGTGATGAAACTCACAAACCTTCATGGAATTTGACATAAGTCACCTTTTGTTTCAAGGACATAGGGCAAAAAACATGGAGGATTTTCCTGGTCACAAGGTTAAACAATTACGGTTATAGACTGCACTGTGCTAGTCCTCAATGGCAAATTCTGAGTGACTTAGGCACCCACATGCTCTTTGATAAATATCTGTGATATGCAGGGCCTTCTAACATGTAGCCCCCAAGGCAGGAGCCCATCTTACCTGGGCCTAAAAGTAGGCAAAGCCTGTGCCAGTTCTTTTTCATTGTTTAGTTACCTGCAAATATTTACTGAGCACCTACTCTGTGCCAGGCACTATTCTAGCTCCTGGAAGGACAGCAGTAAACGAAATCAGTCCCTGCTCTAATGAAGCGTACATTCTGGTGAAGGGAAGATAATACTGCTGTCCTTTCAGGAGCTAGAATAGTACCTGGCACAGAGTAGGTGCTGAGTAAATATCTGCAGGTAACTAAACAATGAAAAAGAACTGGCACAGGCTTTGCATGAGGATATTAAAATAGAGAAAAAAGGGTCAAGAAAAATAAATGACATGTGAAGAACACTGACCAGAAAAACATTCCCTCAATAAACAGTTGAAAACTATGATCAAAGATTTCATGACAACCTTAATATCTTATGATCTCTATAAACTGATACATCAGAAATACAAGAGGATATGAGGAAACAGAAGAAACACGAACTGACAGAATTCAAGGAAAAAAGTATATAATCATAAAAATGAATATAAAATTGGAATGATAAAGAGTACACAGTGCTCAAATCACAATAAGGAGAAACGAGGGATAAAAATAAACAAAAATGACATGGGGATAGGAAATGAAATATGCACATGTAATTGGAGTTTCTAAAGGAGAAAACTTCTATTTTTATAAATGAAAGCATTGAGAAACCTTACTCACATGGAGTCAGTTAATAGATTTCAGACACATCATTCTGATGATGTTCAGTTGCTAAATGTCTGACTCTTTGCAACTTGACTGCGGTACACCAGGCTTCCCTGTCCACCACTATGTTCCGGGATTTGCTCAAATTCATGTCCACTGAGTCAATGATGTTATCTAACCATCTCATTCTCTGCTGCCCCCTTCTCCTTTTGCCTTCAATCTTTCCCAGCATCAGGATCTTTTCCAATGAGTCAGTTCTTTGCATCAAGTGGCCAAAAAATCTTGTTTAGGAAAGAATCATTGATCAAAGCAGTTTTCAATGCAGTTGTGGTGTTAAATAAAGTTGGGTAGAAAGCTGGAGTGGATTTGGGGGAAGGGAATAGCAGTGAAGCAAACAGTAACAGCAGTAAGTTATTAAAACTATTGAAAATGTGGGCTTCCCTGGTGGCTCAGTGGTCAAGAATCTACCTACCAATGCAAGAGAAACGGGTTTGATACCTGGGTTGGGAAGGTCCCCCAGAGAAGGAAATGGCAACCCACTGCAGTATCCTTGCTTAGGAAATCCCATGGACCAAAGGAGCCTGGCTGGCTACAGTCCATGGGGCTGTAAAAGAGTCACACACAACTTGGCAACTGAACAACAATGCATTTTACCTGTTTTAACTAATTCTCATAATAACCATGCAAGGTGGTTGCTACTGATAATCTCATTTTACTGATGAAAGGGAGGAAAGGAGACTCAGATCTAGTTATGCCCAAGGTCATTGGGTTTATCACTAAGTTGGTAGAGCTGGGATGTGACCTAGAAGAATGGAGCACTTCTCCATGGTTGTCAAATTAGGCTGAAGTTCAGAGAGTTTCTGCCTGATAAAACCTATTCTTCAATGTAAGCTAGAATGTAAGGACATGTTATAAGAGTGAAGGAGGAAAGAGAGGGTCGCAAGTTTGAAAACAGGGGTTTTCAACAGTTAAGAATGGGAGAAGGGTTGATGAGAGAAAACAATAAGGATAATATGCAGTGTTGTTAACATTTAGAAATACTGGTTTGTTCAGTTGGTAGTCTTTCTCCAGAAATAATCCATAGGAAACTGGATAATCCAGGGCTGTGTTTCTAGGAATGTTATGACATTTAGGGAAGATTATTTGGGTTACTGACAACAGGGACACTGAATTGATCACATAAGAAATCTAGACAGGGCTTATGAAACAGGTGACAACAGTGAAATGATCTGATTTGAACATACGTAAAGGAACAGAGCAGTTACGGTCAGAGATAAGATTTCTACATTTGTCATTTCAGAGGTAAAGTTGTTTTTGGATACTGAAAGTATCCAAGATGTGGTTATTGTGGAGACAAAGCAATGGAACCACAGCCCTGCAGTGTTCACTGATGCCAACCGGGCAGCTGAAATTTACTACCTCAAAATTTACTCAAAAAATATGACCCACCTTTCTGCTCTCAAACCATTGTTTAATCAGAACAACAATCACGTCAGACTTTTTTCTATACCTTGAATTCTTCCAGGTTTAAAAAATTACAGATATGAGAAGACTTTTACCCATTAATACAGGAATCTGTTCCTGAAAACCTTTACAATAGAAAGATCACTGGAACATCAGTATAATCAACACCTGGGAGAAGTATATTTCAGGTAAGAAAGTATCAATAGTAGGAAAAAGTTGCCACTCGACTTTCACCTCAATAGCATATTTCATTGCGCAAAAGCAAATTGTGTTTTCCCTCCTGGTACTTTAGTAGGGATATCAAAATGGCATTGTATCTGTCTTCCTTTAATCCCCTTCCCCCACAATTTAACAAAGAAAAACAAAAACCCAATGCTCATGCTTAAAATACAGCCATGATATTTAATGTGGTGCTGGGCCACTAGGCCACATGGTCCAACAGACCTCAATTTATTCCGACCCTGAATTTTGTTAAATGTCCAATAGTAAATGCACTGGAGTAAGACTTTCTCTACTTGAAGAAGAAGAAAAAAGGTCCTCCAGTGTAGTTATTTTAGAACAAGGCTCTTCTATTTATATAAGAATCGAGGCTTATTAATAACCCAGCATATTTAAATAAAGTGATGAAAAGTACTTTTTAAAATATAACACTGTTAAACATAAATCAGTTTTCACTTCTTAAATTAGTTGTAATAAGCAACCCTACAGGCTAGTTATTTGAAAATCAATGGCCAAACTGAAATCTGAACAAAGCCAAACTTGTTTAAACCAAATGCTATTTGTTAAATGTTGTACATTCTGTTTACTACCCACTGACTCAGTATTTTACTATATAGGGTAACACCTATTATAAAACAATGTGAGAAATAAGAAAAAAAAAGTGTTGGGGGTGTGAAATCTAAAAAAAATTTCAGGATGGACTGCATAATCCAAAAATCACCTGTTCTAGTTGCTACACTCCTTGAACACATTCTGTATTTCAAAATAACACAGGAACTAAAAAAAGAAAAATCCAACACATTAACATACTTAAGCATCTAGACGTATAACAGTTCAGCAAACAAATAGGTTTAACTCAAGCCTTTGAACACATCACTTAGAAACATTAAGATTTTGAATCCAATTAATTACTCAAACATCATTGACTAGCTCATAATGCAGTTTGTGTTAACCTGCTGTACAAATTAACCACATAATAGTAGTCAGATACTAATCTTACTCCGACAGAAGTAGTGATAAAATCAAAGCAATACTCCTTTTTGTAAGATAACAGCACTGGGATAAAATGGAGAGAATTTGGTTTCAGATTCTTGTTCAATAAGCCTGTTCCTCATTTTTAGATAATGAGGATAAAGGTATTACAACCAAATATGGGAAACTGCTTTCTCTTTATTTAAGCATTAGGAAGGAAATTAACTTTGGTCACATATTACCTTAAGAAAAAAAAAGTTCCATTTTACATATTCCTAGATAGGACCAAATGATCAGAAAAAAATGTTCTTCTGTAAAAATTGGCCAATTTTATATTAAAAAAAAACTAACATACAATATCATTCAAATTATATAAAGACTGCTTGGGATCATAACATTCCAAATACATGACAACTGCAACCCCAAAACCTAACAGGTGTGAAAAGTATTTGCTCTCATGTTGCTTTGGTCCAAAAGAGTAGAGCTGAATCAGTAAGAGTAAACTAAGTTCCAAATCTTTTGCCAGAATTAATTTAGATTGTTATTGGCAGCAGAAATAGCCATGATGAATAGTTCTACTATGAGAAAGTATAATAAAAGACTATTTCCCATGAACACATCACAGTACCAGATAAAACTTTTATAAAAGAAAAACATGAAGAAACAAAAAAAGATAAACAGCTACCACACAAAAAATACTGTTTCCCCCATAACTGTATCTGAAGGGGTAAAAAGGTGATATTAGAGATTGTTGATGATGCTAACATGAAAAGAAGTTGAGTATTGTATTTATTTCTTATTTTATACAACTCTTACTCTTTACAAAAATGGTTATAGTCATGCCCATAAAAGTGTAACCCATGGCATCTGAAAGCAAACACTCTTTGTAATTATTTAAAAGGGCCTTTTTAAAAATTATAATACAAAGGTCTGTGCTCTATCAGCAGTCCTCCACTGTGCATTATAACAATAAGGCTTACTTTTAATACAAAGACTAAGTGTTGGGGAGTTATGAGCCACTGGATTTAACAAACATCATCTTATAGTTGCTTTTTGCATCTTTTTTGTTTTTGGAATCCTCCACTTCATCAGGGTGCTCAGCAGCTTGGAGCTCTTCAGTAGATTCTTCCTTCTCTGACTCTGAATCACTTTCAGAGTCATCTGGACTTTCAGGATCAGGTGAATCATCATCATCGTCATCTCCAGCCACATCACCTTCCCCATCATGATCATCTACCTACAAACATCAACCAACAGCCTGTTAAAAGTATCCAGTACAAAAACTGGAGCAGACTCTCATTTTTGTCTCACTCCCTAGCCATTAAATCAACAGTTTAAGAACAGAGGCTGCCTAGGGAAGAGCTGAGGGCTCAGGCGTCTCCAGCTGTTTCATAAACTGGTACTTGAGTAGGATTTTTGCTTAAGAAAGGGCTCTGAAGACCACCACCTTTCCTTCCCTCCCTAGTTTGAAATTAACATTGTCTTCCTGATAGAAACAATACTTTTTTTAAGAATAAGGCAAGTTAACCACTGATTCATGGGAATGCTGAAAACAGTTACCAATGTTTTGCATATTACATTATTTTGGAGTAATGAACCAGTAGTTATATGGAACAAGGTGACATAGGAAACAACTGAGAAAACTCTCCTAATGAGTATTTACAGGAAATATTTCATCTAACTTGTGAGTACATTGTCCATGCCTACCTAAAATGTGCCCTAATGATTCTCTAAGCAGAATGTACATTAAGCTAGTATCAAAAAACATTTCAAAAACTCTCAGTATCTCTTCTCATTATCTACAAAGACCTAGTTTGGCATATAAAAATATTTTAAGTAACTATATAAAGAGAGGTTTCTACATAGGATTCTTGGTTGCTACAGTAATTTAACAGAAATAAGTGATATCAAATTGGAATTATCTTTCCACTTAATGAAAATATGTTAATTACTACCTCACTGAAGCCAAGTCCACAATGTCGTCGATATCTTCCTGATAATTTACTGTCCATACTTTGTTGATATTGAGACTCCAGTTCTTCATTAATTTTCTTGTCTTCTTCCCCTGTATGTCCAGTGTACTTTGATTATGTTTCAGTCAAATTAATAAAAATATTTGATTACACAAAAAACCCATAATACAGATGCTATTATATTTAGGGCTGATTTCTCTGAGTAATTTTACAGTGAATTTTGTGACTGGGTTTATATACCATACGTAGTTTACCTAACAGATAAAATAACTTACTTCTTTAGTAACTACTAAAACTAGAAGCTGTTTTATTAAAGATGAAAATTTTTTCCATGTAATAATTTAAACCAGATAAGGAATTCTCAGAACTGCCTGAAGTTTAGATACTGTAAATATTAATTACTAAGAACTTTGGGTATCATGTTTTAGTTAATATAGTCTAATAATGGTTCTCCTGAAAGTGAAAGTTTCCTCCTAGTCATAGAAAAACACCTCCAACAAACAACAGCTTATGTCTTTGAACACAAATAATGAAAAGGCACATAATTCTGTTCAGAAAATGGCTAAATAAAATGACCTTGGAATTGGCTCTCCATATGCCTTTCTTTGTATATCACTGTACTGAACCAATATATCAGGTGACATATTTTAATATATACTCTGTTGCATGTAAGTTAGGAAGCAGAATATTAAACAACCATCTATAAACTTACCACCCAAGGACTAAAATATTACCAATACCACTGGAGCTTTCTGTACATGGCATTTTAATTTGTAAATACAAGAATATAACTTCATATTTTAAAAGAATAAGTGCAACAGTTAAATACATTTCCATTCTGCCGAAGTTCAGACTCTAGAGCCTTTTGTTGCAATGCAGATTAATTTGAAGTAATTGTTCAACACCAGAAAAATAAAATGCCTATTAATTTCTAAAATATGCTACATAATCTAGGTCAGCATAAAGTTAATTCAAAAGATGTAAGTAAAGGTTTTCTTAAATGTATATGGGGTACTGTGCCCTATTATTAATAATGTTCAAGATCAGGGTCAATATTAAATGGGAGAAAATTTTTCAGCAGACTGAATTCAAATCCAAATTCTAATTCATTTTCAGTTTTTAATTTAAATCCCCCCCCAAAAAACTAAAAGAAAAACTCATTTCTTCAGGTTTTCCAATGAGTTTATGCTCTTCAAAGATCTCAGAGCAAAACTTAGTGAATAAACTAAAAACCAGTATAATATGCCAATTATTAACACTGTACAGTAAATAGTATACAAAATATATGTAAACTCTAGAAACTACAATTGGCAAGATGAGGCATAAAACCTCACTACAATTAAAATACTACATGTTGTAAATTGGTAAAAATGAAAACAGAAACAAGTCAGTTTCTTGGTTAGAATATCATATTAATGTAAACTCTTTCAAATCCTTCATCAGAGTATATACTGTTACATGATGTATGTAACATGTTTACATATACAACATCTATTTCCAACATGTTACTCATCAGAACTAATCAACAATTATACACAAAAGTTAGAATATGCCAAAATATATGCAAGTATTTCACATTCCAACTTTAGCACCTCCACTTCAATCATATTTTACCTTCTTACCTGTGCGGAAGTGAGATGTGGATTTGTGATCTCCTATAACAAGACGACCAGTATGTTCTTTCTGTAAGAAGAAGGAAATGTATTAGAATTTGAAACCACAGATTTAACATAATTATTGCCCATGTGCCTGATGCTGAACTTACATTCTTGCATGGATAGGGATGGGGAGGGGAAACAAAATCAGTAAGTAAATTATAGTTATGTCTGAAGGCAGTGTCATTACAATAAACCAAGCAGAGGATGGGTATAGAAAGTACGTAGGTTTTAAACAAGACAGATAACTAGAAAATTGGATCAATTTAAACATTTTTTACATTTAAACATGTCTCAGGTTTTGATGCTTTTGAAGTGTGTTGGAGAAGACTCTTGAGAGTCCCTTGGACTGCAAGGAGATCCAACCAGTCCATTCTGAAGATCAGCCCTGGGATTTCTTTGGAAGGAATGATGCTAAAGCTGAAACTCCAGTACTTTGGCCACCTCATGCGAAGAGTTGACTCACTGGAAAAGACTCTGATGCTGGAAGGGATTGGGGGCAGGAGGAGAAGGGGATGACAGAGGATGAGATGGCTGGATGGCATCACTGACTCGATGGACGTGAGTCTGGGTGAACTCCGGGAGTTGGTGATGGACAGGGAGGCCTGGCGTGCTGCGATTCATGGAGTTGCAAAGAGTCGGACACGACTGAGCGACTGAACTGAACTGAACTATGTCTCAGGTATATATCATGAAGAAAAAGCAAATCAGATTATTTAGCTAAATAAAGATAATGAACAAAATGATAGAAATATAAAAAATAAGAATCATTACTACTTAGCAACAGACCACAAACAGCTAGCTCGTTACTTCTGACTACAAAAAACACTCTCTTTCACACTATGAAAAAGCACAGAATTTAAAACAATCTAGTTCTATACAACATAAAGATAAATCTAACTCAAAGTTACCAACTCATTAGCTTACATAATTAGTCTCAATTTATCATTTCCAATCCATTCTTTATGGTTTATACTGAGTTTTGAAACCAAACAGGAGCCTGTGGGGCTCCTGGGCACAGAAACCTTTCTGTGTCCCTCATTTCTTGCTTGTAGGGAAGAGACTCCAGCCTCCGTGACCTTCCTTGAGTTCCAAAGGGCAGATTCAAATAGAGGCTAAACAGAGAAGGGAGGGGATGCAGAGTGAGGAGCAGTCAAGAAACAATAGTGTAGCCTTTGGGCAGGGTCTCAGTTCCACCTTGAGAAATACAAGTAACAGAATCTCAGAGTTCTTTACAGAACTAAACCCCATAAACAAATATAAGATGATAGCATTCCTCATTCCAGGTTAAAGGAACCAGAGAAGCTCTCCAAGAGACCACCTGAGGCCAGATTAAAGGAATCACAGAAACTCACATCACCTGAGGCCAGATTACATCCTGAACACCAATTATAACCCCTACAACAAGGAAATGACAGCAAGCATACACTGAAGAAAGATGCAGCAATTATCCATACTAAGAACAGCCTTCACACCAAAAATATTAGACTCATGGGCTATACAGGGATATTTCCACATAAATACAACCCTTTAAGACCATAGCAAAAAACTGTTTCTCCTAAAATTATAGAGAAACATAAGTAAAATGAAGAAACCAGGAATTGTTCCCAATTAAAACGAGAAATCCCCTGGACGTGCAATGAAACATCTCTCCAGTATACTAGACCCCAAGTTCAAAAAGATGATAAAAATAATAAAGGAGTTAAAAAAGGCTATCAACAAAAATGCAGATCATTGTAACTAGAAACTATAAAGAGAAGCCAATTAAAATTAGAAAGCACCTACTGTGACAAAACCTGAGCTAAAGGCAATAAACAGCGAGCTAAACAATGCAGAAGAATAAATAAATGATTTGGAAGACAGAATAATGGAAATCACCCAATCAGAACAGCAGACAAAACGACAAGTGGAAAAAAAAAAATGAAAGCAATATATGAGATCTGTGGTATAAAACAGAGCTAGTCAATCTACATATAACAGAGATCCCAGAAGAAACAGAAAAGGGGACTGAAAATGCATTTGAAGAAATGATAGCTGAGAACTCCCCAAACCAAAAGGAAACAGATATCCAGGTACAAGAAACACAAGAGAGTACCAAACAAGATGAACCCAACAGACCTATACTGTGACATTATAATTAAAATGGCCAGAGTTAAAGTGGGAATTCTAAAGGCAGCAAGTAGGAGTTCCCTGGCAGCCCAGTGGATAGGATTCCATATTTCCACTGCAGGGGGCCAGGGTTTGATTCCTGGTCAGAGAATTAGGATCCCACAAACTGTGTGGCACAGTCAAAAAAGGCAGTCAAAAGAGTTTACTTACAAGGAAAACCTCATAAGTCTATCAGCTGACTCCTCTACAGAAATGCTGCAGGACAGAAGGGAGCGGCAAGACAAATTCAAAGTCCTAAAAATCCTACAACCTAGGATACTCTACACAGCAAGACTGTTATTTAGAAGAAGAGAAAGAATTTTGCAGACAAGCAAAAACTAAAAGAATACAGCAATACAAAACCTATTCTAAAAGAAATATTTAAAAGTCTTCTCTAAGTAGAAATGCAGCAAAAACCTATAGGAAAGAGACAATCACAATCGGAAAACCAATCACTTAAGTAAGCCAGTACCATAGTTTTTAAAAAAATTTTTGTGAAAGCAATGATAATTAAGATGAATAGCAAAAGGCTTATTTAACAGGAAGATATAAAAGAAGACAGACATCAAAATCATAAAATATGGGGGAGAGAAGTTAGAAAATGTAGATTGTTACTGGAATGTGCTTGAACCTATGACTACCAGTCCAAAGCAATGAGATAGAATAATGAGTTAAAAGCATTTGAAAAATAGGAAAGACTAACAATACTCATATTTATATCCTTAACTCTGTCCTAGGCAACAAGTTGAGGCTGCTTCAGACTGGCAGTGTTCACAGTATTTTCTTTAAAACTCATGCCGAGGGTACAATCAATGTAAATGTAACCTAGTACATTTCTTTCCTCATATGCGATTTGGCGTGTAACCTGGCAGAAAGCATTTTCACATTTCTTAAGTATGAAAATGTTTAAACCCATAAATATTAAGGTACTTGTCCAAATTGTTTGTTTAGTTTTTTCACTAATAAATCTGAAATATGTAATTTTTGCTATAAGAAATTTTATTTTAAAAAAACCTTGAAAAACAGGGTAACTATAAAACAAAAACATACAAAAAGTTCACAAAAAAACAAGAGAACTCAAACGTAACACACAAAAAAACTATCAAAGCACAATAGGACAAACAAAAAGAAAGGAACAAAGAGAAATACATTCTCAACTGGAAAAGAAGGTTTGAAATGGCAACAAATATCTATCAACAACTACCTTAAATACAAATGTACTAAAATACAATCAAGAGTACAGATTGGACTAAACCAAGAGGATACTACCATAATGCTGCCTACAAGAGACTCTTTAGGGTGAAGGACACACACATTTGAAATTGAGAGGATGGAAAAGATATTTCATGGAAATAGAAATGACAAGAAAGCGGGGGTAGCAATACCCATATCAGAAAAAAACAGACTTTAAGACAAAGTCCATAAAGACAAAGGTACTACAAAATAATAACAGGATCAATACAAGAAAAGGCTATTACAGTTGTTAACATATACACACCCAATATAGGAGCACATATGAATAAAAATAAAATACTAACAGACATAGGGAAGAACTGATGGGAATACAATAGGAGACTTTATTATCAGTGGACAGATCTTACACAAAATCAGATCCTAAATAACACAACAGATCCTAAGTAACACAACAGAACACTTAAGACTCAATTGATACTTATAGGCCATAACATCCAAAAAATCAGAATACACATTCTTTCCAAGTGAACATGGAACATTCTCTGGGGTAGACGACATACTAGGAAACAGAACAAGCCTTAACTAATTTAAGAGGATAAAAATTATTTCAAGGGTCTTTTCTGACCACAATGGCATGAAACTAGAAATCAATGACAGAAAGAGAAACAAGAAAAAAACAATTATATGGGGACTAAACAACATGGTATTAAAAAAAGCAAGGTGTCAATGATGAGATCAAAGAGAAAATTTTAAAATATCTTAAAGCAAATGAAAACATGGCTATACAAAATCTGTGGGATACAGCAAAAGCAGTCCTAAGTAAGAAGTTGATAGCAATATAGGCCTTCCTTAAAAAGATAAATCTCAAATAAGTTAACCTACCACCTAAAATATTTAGAAAAATGTCACGCGAGTCTATGTTCCTTGGTTCTTTGTCTCGTCACAACAAAGATTTGGAGTGACGAAAACAAAACCCGAAGTCAGAAGAAGAGGGTAAATAATAAAAGATGAAAGAGGGAACAGGGCTTCCCCGGTCCCTCAGATGGTAAAGAATCTGCTTGCAATGCAATAAGAGAGTGAAGTCGCTCAGTCGTGTCTGACTCTTTGCAACCCCGTGGACTGTAGGAGCCTACTATGCTCCTCTGTCCATGGGATTTTCCAGGCAAGAGTACTGGAGTGGGTTGCCATTTCCTTCTCTAGAGGATCTTCCTGACCCAGGGATTGAACCCAGGTCTCCCTCATTGTAGGCAGACGCTTTACCATCTGAGCCACCAGGGAAGTCCTTGCAATAAGACCCAGGTTCAATCCCTGGACTGGGAAGGTCCCCTGGAGAAGGGAATGGCTACCCACTCCAGTTTTCTTGCCTAGAGAATTCCATGGGCAGAGGAGCCTGGTGGGCTGCAGTCCATGGGGTTGCAAAGAGACAGACATGACTGAGTCTAACAATTTCACTTTTTCACTTTCAAAGAGAAAATAGAGGCTTTTTAAAAATGGGGGAAAAATAAAAATCAACCAAGAGCTGGGTATTTTTGAAAGAGTAAACAGAATCAACAAACCTCTGGCCAGGCTCACCAAGAAGAAAGGAGACGACCCAAATAAAATAAGAAATGAAACAGCAGAAGTAAAAACCTTAAGAGAATACTATCAACAATTATATACCAACAAACTGGACAACCTAGAAAAAATGGACAAGTTTCTAGAAACATACAACACACCAAAATTGAATCAAGGAGAAACATAAAAATTTCAACAGACTGGACACTGGAAGTGAAATAGAATCTGTAACTTAAAAAACTCACTACAAACAAAAATCCAGGAACTGATGGCTTCTGAGGAATTCTAATAAACATCAAAGAACTTATTCTGCTCCTTCTCAAACTCTTCCAAAAGATTAAAGAGGAGGGAAATTTCCCCAAGTCATTCTGTGAAGCCACCATTACCCTGATACCAAAACCAAGCAAAGATAACACACAAACAGAAAATTTCTGGCCAGTGTCACTGATGAACATAGAAGCAAAAACCGTCAACAAAATACTAGCAAACTAAATACAATAATACACTAAAAAGATCAGGCAACATGATCAAACAGGATTTATCCCAACAATGTATGGATTTTTCAATATCTACAAATCAATCAGTGTGATATGCCACATTAATTGAAGAATAAAAAACTACATGATCCTCTTGTGAATGAAAGATGTGGCCTGCCACATCAAAAAATAAAGGATATTTTGACCATCAAATCAGCAGCCACCCCCAATTGTGCACCCTGAGGGGATTTGGGATGGAGAAAAGCAGGATACTGGCCCTAGGTATCTAAGGTGCGTATCAGAGGAATGATTTCAGTGAGTCCAAACTCATATCTTCCCATTAAATCTTCCCTGAAAAGCATTAAATTCATTAACTTGACATGTCTGGTTTTCCTTAGTTTCTTTAATGAACAGTAATCTTTTGATGTTTCGACTATCTATAGTTTTTGTTGCAAAAATGTCTATATGTCCCTTACCTCTTTGGAGCAGTTATTCAGAGCAATATGAGAGGCTGACTTAAGTCCACAGAAAATCTGCCAAATAAAACATAGTTCTCAACTTTTGGGTTGTGTATTTTTTCCAGTGGACAGTTTTGGTAACCAGGAAGGGACACAGAGAAAACGCCCCTCTTTTGTCTGAACGCTATGAGGAACTGAGGCCTTGATACCAACAGAGACCTGTTGTGCTCATCTGTCTCCTCACAGAGTGCAGACGAATTTGGATAAGTGAGTCTCTCTGGGTGAGTTTCTCCCGGTTCCTGATGATGATGAGTTATATTTGGTGGTATCTAACTGGTACCTGGCTCCCCAGTTGAAAGACAGTGGCTCCCCCTAGTTGAAAGGTACTAAGGGAGCCCAGATGAAAGACCCTGAGAGAAAGTGCCCCCTACCTGAAAGACACTGGGGAACTCAATGGAAAGACATTGGGATTTCCTCAACTGAAAACATACTAAGCGGTCTTGGTTGAATGGTTGGGTTAAGAGGCTGACCTGATTGATGTTTTCCTCAAATTGGCTACCTTAATAAGAATCTGTTGGGATAAAAGTGCAGTAGTAAATTTGAGAGAAATTCAACTTTAAAATAGGAAACAGACTTACTCAGAGAAATGAGGAGTGTCAGAAAGCCAACCTCCAACTAATACTCCAGCCAGATTCATGTACATACAGAACTTATACCTGCAAGTAAATTAAGGAGTCTTGCCCTGAAAACGACTAAATGGAACTCATTTATTGTATATGCACCTAAGTTAGAAAAAGTCAGCTTGAAAAAAAAAAACAGAATTCTGATGTTAAAAAACAAAAGCCCTTCTAGGGGGATTTTCATTCATTTTTTCTTCTGTGTCTTTGAGATATAAATGTCTTACCTGATCTTCAGGCCTTTTCTTTAGGTGTGTGTGTGTTTTGAGCACTTGGTCTGTCATCCAAAAGGTACACAAATGGTGCACGTTTAGCTGCCAAATAGACTGAGATCCTGAGCAGTTTTTTGTCTGCACTTACCAACTCACAGGGGCTTTTTGCATTCTTAACCTTCACTGCATCAGCTTGTTTAGTGAAGGCCTTTACTTTCTTAGACTTATTTCTGAGAATAAACTTTCTGGATCTGTTTAGGTGGCATCATTCCCACTCTCTTGTGGAGAACCCTCTTGTGTTATCGGTTTAAGTCGCTATTAAAATACATCTCACTAACAACCAGATGATCAATCCTTTAAATTGGAGAAACTTCTAAATATCTAAATTTTTAGAGAGCTCTTATTATAAACAGGATTCCCTGGTGGCTCAGTGGTAAAGAATCCACCTGCCAATGCAGGAGATGTGGGTTTGATCTCTGGGTTGGAAAGATCCCCTGAAGAATCCACTCCTGTATTCTTGCCTTGGAAATCTTGTGGACTAAGGAGCTTGGCAGGCTACAGTCCATGGGGTTGCAAAAGAGCCAGACATGACTCAGTGACTAAACATTATAAATACGTGTTTTCTTGATACCTATGGGAAAAAAAATTAAAAGATGGGGAAAAAACAGTATATAATGGTTAACTCTAAGAACACCCTTAGTTTAACAAACCCAAAAAACTAGTTTGGGAAATCTTATTTTGGTTTCTGCTTCCCCTTAATGGATCTTACAGATGCCAATAAAAGCATTAGAATAATTAATATTAATTAGGTTGATTAACGGAAAAATAAGAAAAAAAACAAAGTCTAGAGACTATTTCCCAACAAGGTAAAAATTTTAAAGGAACTTATCCCAAACAGATAAAGAAATGTTTAGATAAATGATTATTTTAAATGGGATAAATATGTCAAAGGGATTAAAACAAAAGATTCTCAAACAACATTACCTAAGGTTCAATGTGTCAAAGGGATCCTCGCCCCAAAGTGCTGGTCCCCAGCAATAAAAGACCTCAAGCAGGTCTGCTCTATTTAATATACATATATATATATATATATATATATATATATATATATATGTATTTATGTATGTATTTAAAGAGTGGAAGAAAATTGCACTGAGATCCTGATCAACAATTACTTGGGGAAATGGGCCAATTTATCAGCTTCAAAGATTGAGAAAAGGGCCTGAGTCACTTGGCTCAATCCCTCACTGAGGACCCCAGAGACTTTTATACAAATAGATAAAATGGTTGGAGGATGAAAGAAAGGAAAGCTTCTAGGACTCCCTGTAAGACCAAGACTTGCTGACTGAGTCCTAATAAAAATTAGAGTCAGAGGTGTAAAAGTTGACAGAATTGAGATGAAAGTTTATAAAAACTGGTATTTATGTTCACCAATATACAGAATGCTACGTAAAAGACAGTTCATAATTGCTTACTTCTTAGTATTCACTAGAAAAAGTTTTTAATTTAATACAAAATTAAAGCTACTACAAATAATAAAGAAAAACAGTCCAGTATGCTAGAAAAGTAAGATGTGTGTTAAGAACAAATGAAGGTCTGAGGATTAGATTTGCATTTTGATAAGAGAAAAGAAAGTAACTCTTTCCTAGAAGTGGTTAGTTGTAGATGAGAGAATAGACAAAATAATATGTGATGGAAGGTTTGTGGAAAAGGAACTTTGAGAAAAGAATTTTGTACGTGGTCAGGACTGACTAAAATTAGATTGAATTACATAAATGGATTTTGCTATTAAAAGTAGGCTGGTACATGACTGGATTTGTTTCTTCTCTCTGTTGAAAGAATAAAGTCTTCTTAGAAAACTGCTTTGACAACAGATCATGTGAGTTTCTTTGCCTGTGGGTGATCTATATTTGCTTTGAAATCTTTTGTCACTGTGTTTAAGTATTGTTTCAGAATGACCTATGATCCTATTTGATCAAGTGTTGACAGTATGGACAGACTTCCCAAACATCAAACTCTAAAGTTCTCCTGAGCTCCTACTAACTCTGGGATGCTTCAAAGGGACCAAGACACCTCAGGGAGCAATGTCAAACTAATTAGGCTTATCAGGTATGTTAAATTACTTGAGAAGCATTGTCATGTAATTACAGATGTACCTTATGTTATACTGTATGGATGCCATTAATAGATATTCCAAAATTTACATGAAATTACTAAAAAATCTGAGATGCTCTGGTATAATGTTATCATTATAATTCTACTTATTGTCTTAAAATGTTTTATGTTCACAGAAATACCCAAGTTCCTTGTCAACTACATTGTAGTCAGTTCTTTAACCATGCCATTTTAAGTTCTGTCATTTATGAACAGCCATTGTTTTACTCTAATGCTTTTATAAAATGAAGATCTTCAAGAAGATTCATAAAAAGAACTTTAAAAAAAAATGTAAGTTTCTGGTAACTTTTAGATCACATCACTGAAACATGTAAGAAATGACAAAACTCTCATGTAAAACCTGATGACTGTATCTAGATCAACAGGTATTACATGGGACTGAATGAAATAATGATCTACAAGTTGATCAAGTATTCCTTTATAAACAAAAATAAAACATTAATTTTACTCTTTCTCTGCCATACTATGACCTTATTAATGTTATCAACTATATTAATTATCCTATCTAGTTTATAAGATTATCTATTGCATTACCCAATGTGTAACCAGGTCTCCAAAAAACTAATGATGGCCAAGGTCTTAAGACAGTTAATCTCACACTCACACTTCCCAAACATCAAACTCTAAAGTTCTCCTGAGCTCCTACTAACTCTGGGATGCTTCAAAGGTACAGTTAATCTTATACTCACACACGAGACTCCCTAGCACTGTTGGACAAAATTGGTCACAAAGGGCCTCTCAAATGTTGGTTGAATTTCAATCAAGAGGAAAGAACTATGAATGAAAAATGTAGCCATGTCAGTAAACAAAGGGCACTGTAGCCATCAAGCTAGCAGCCACTGCATTCACCACTTTGCTCCCGGTAGAGATTCAGAATGTAGAAAAGCAGGATACTGGCCCTAAACACTTAAGATGCCTATCAAAAGAATGACTTCAATGAGTCCAGACTCTTGTACCTTCCCTATGAAGTGTTAAATTCACTAACTTAACATATTTTTTCCCTAGTTAACAGTAATCTTTTGATGTTCCAACTAATCTTGTTTTTGCTGCAAAGCTGGCTCCTCCCTTACCTCTTTGGAGCAGTTGCTCAGAGCAATCCGAGAGGCTGCCTTCTGGGCTTAAGTACTCAGAAAATCAGCTGAATAAAATAATTCTCAACTGTTACGTTGTGAATTTTTTTCAACTGACAATCTCAGTAGATGAACAAAAAACTTTTGCTAAAACTCAGCATACATTTATGATAAAAACTCTTCAGAAAGTGGGCACAGAGGGAATCTGCCTCAACATAATAAAGGCCATATATGACACCTACAGCTAACATGACACTCAAAGGTGAAAACTTGAAATCATTCCCCCTAAGATCAGGAACAAGACAAGGATACCCACTTTTGCCACTTTTATTCAGCATAGTATTGGGAATCCTAGCCACAGCTATCAGACAATAAAAATAAATAAAAGGAATCCAAATTAGAAAGGAAGAAGTAAAACTGTCACTGTTTGCAGATAATATGATACCATATATAGGAAATCCTAAAGACACCAGCAGAAAACTACTAGAGTTCATCAATGAACTGGGTAAAGTTGCAGACTACAAAATTAATATATAGAAATTGGCTGCATTTCTATACATTAACAATGAACTATCAGAAAGAGAAATTAAGGAAACAATTCCACTTACCATCACATCAGAAAGAATAAAATATGAAGGAATAAACCTACCCAAACATGCAAAAGAACTGTATTGAGAAGCCTAAAAGATGCTAACAGAAGAAACTGAAGACAACAGAAACAAATGGAAAGTATTCTTGAATTGGAAGAATCCATATTGTTAGTGACCATAGGTCCCAAAGCCATCTGTCAATTTAATGCAATCCCTATCAAATCACCAATGGCATTTTTCAAAGAACTAGAACAAATAATTTTAAAATTTCTGTGGCCCCAAAGAGCCAAAACAATTTTGAGGAAGAATAGTCAGAGGAATCACACCCTCATTTCAGACTATTCTACACAGTCACAGTAGTCAAAACTGTATGGAACTGGCACAAAAACATACATAGATCAATGGAACAGGATCAAAAGCCCAGGAATAATCCCATATACTTATAGTCAATTAATCTATGATAAAAAAGGCAAGAATATACAACAGAGAAACAGTCTCTTCAATAAGTGGTGCTTGGAAAACTGGACAGCTACATGTATATGAATGAAATTAGAACATTCTCTAACACTGTATTCAAATATAAACTTGAACAGGATTAAAGACAAGTAAACTGCAGCACTATTTATTTCACCTGTCTCTTAGAGTAATGGAAATAAAACAAAAATAAACAAATGGGACCTAAAAAAACTTGAACTTAAAAGCTTTTGCACAGCAAAGGAAACCATAAGCAAAATGAAAAAACAATCTATGGAATGGGAGAAAATGTTTGCAAATGATGAGACCACCAACACATTAATTTCCAAAATGTACAAATAGCTCCTATAGGTCAATATCAAAAGAAAATCCTGACCCAATCAAAATACAGGCAGAATATCTAAACAGACATTTCTCCAAGAAGACATAGAGATGGCCAAAAGACACATGAAACAATGCTCAACATCACTAATTATTATAGAAACTTCAATCAAAACTATAAGGGGGTGTCAGGAGCCATGTTAGGCATTACTGACAAAATGGAGGCGCTGCCCCAGCCCCTTCTCCTCATTCTGCAGGCACGGACCCGGAATGAAGGAGTTAGGCCTTGTAATTCTGACTTGTTTTTTCCTCTCCTCGGCTGAGTTGACTGAAAAGGAATATTAAGGTGCTTATTGTTCTTGAGAGGAGCATGAGAAGGCACAAAGCCTTCTGCAGCATTGCTCAGAGAATAATTCATAAAGTTAATCATTGACATTTGTTTAAGGACTTTTACAAAAGAGTGTTCCAGGATAAGCACATAGGCCACAGCTTGAGGCCATGGGAGGGATTGCTATCTGAAGCCTATTTGTGAGGAAACTGTTTATGGCAAAGGAGTTTACTGAATTTAGGGCTTAGAAATAATTAAAATAGAAGTTAAAGATTTAAGGAATGTTGTAAAGTTAGCATATTTTACTATACCTTATAGAAGTTAGGAATTTTTAGAGACACTATAGCCTTTTTAAGAGATAGTGAGCTCAGGATGTTAGGGGCAAACAGGATTTAGGAAGATAAGTAGTAAACTGAGGAATGTAGCATGAGTTACAATGTAAAAACAAGTTAACTATAGGACACATTAGAGGAAGTAGATAATAGATGGTAAGGCTGATTCCCAGAGAATCACTGAAGCAGGAACTCTGTTTGAAGAGCAATAATGATTTATAGACATAATAAATCTGGGTGAGGGGGAACTGAAAATGTCAAACCTCTGACCTAATGCTTTTGTAAAAGTATAAAATAAAATCTTAAACTTGAAATAAATAGGCAGTCCAAGAAAACTGAGAGGCTGTCTCATCGCGGATACCGTTCATCTCTTCAGGTTGAATCCCTGGCTGCTGGAGCTGGACTCTGGCAAGGGGGTATCACCTCACACTGCTGGAGGGGATGAAGAGAAAAAGGATCCTTCCTATGATGTTGGTAGGAATGTAAATGGAGAACAGTATGGACGTTCCTTTAAAAACTAGAAATAGTTACCATATGATTCATAAATCCCATTCCTGGGCATATATACAACTACCTCAAAAAGATATAAACACCCCAATGTTCATAGCAGCAGCATTTACAATAGCCAAGTCATGGAAGCAACCTAAATGTCCATCATTTAGGTGAATGGATAAAGAAGATGTGGTGTGTATACATGCATACATATATAATGGAATTATATATATACACACACACACACAATAGAATACTGCTCAGCAATAAAAGAATGGATAATGCCATTCACAGCAACATGGATGGATCTAGATATTATCATAATAAATGAAGTCAGACAAAAACAAATATTATATCACATGTAAAATCTAAAAAAATATATAACGAATTTATTTACAAAACAGAAACCAGACTTACAGACATAGAAAACAAATTTATGGTTACCAAAGGGCAAGACAGGTGGGAGGGATAAATCTGGAATTTTAGACACAAACTCTTATATATAAAATAGACAAACAATAAGGTCCTACTATACATATATAGCACAGGGAACTATATTCAGGATCTTGTAATAAACTATAATGAAAAAGAATCTGAAAAACAGACACAGATGCATAACTGAATCACTCTGCTGTATATATGAAACTAATACAAAACTGTAAATCAACTATACTTCAATTAAAAAAAAAATACCAACTGAAAAAAATATTGTTCACTAAAATTAGTAGCTCAGTGGTAAGGCATTTGCCTGCCCTTTCAAGAGACTTGGGTTCAATCCCTAGGTCAGGAAGATCCCCTGGAGAAGGGAATGGTAACCCACTCCAGTATTCTTGCCTGCAAAATCCCATGGACAGAGGAGCCTGGGGGGCTACAGACCATGGGGTTGCAAAAGAGTCAGACATGACTTAGCAACTCAACAATAACAGCAAAACTGTTCATTAAAATTTGACTCTGCAAAGCAATCTTAACCAATCAAGTGTGAAGATATAGATAACAAATCATCCTATTGTGGAATCATGCCACATTCTCCATACCCAGACGATACTCCCGAAAAGCTTCAAGCATTAATGCTTATTGCCCTACATATTATTAGCACAAAAGCAAATCAATAATTAAGCAGATGGCTCCTTTAGATTGCAGAAAATATGTAACAAGATTTGAATATATACAATGGCACCAAGTTATTCTAAGATGATGGCACCCTGTGACTAAAAGATCAGTTATAATCTTTGCTATCAAAGAATTTAATGTATGCTATACCCATTTATCAGTAGCCAAATTTTTTCTTTTTCTAAAAAAACTGTTCAATCTGTCCTCCACCTTACTTGCCCCCTCCTGTTTTACTGAGATATAACTGACCACTGGTGGTTAAATTTCATACATTTTATGTTAGGATGTTATTTCAAGGTACTTAAAGAAATTTAATTCTACTAGATTGAGTATACTTCCTAAACTATTACTTTATATATCTTTAGAAAATCTATTTACATGAATCAAGAGAAACTTCAGACTACTTTCTATGACAAATCACAAATTATTGGAAATCTGGACTAATGTAGTATTATACAAACACTTCCTTTGTATAGGTCCTAACATCTTACATGATCTTTCCATATGCCCAACTCCACTGTTCTAGTCTGGCTAACTCTTAATCCTCTCAGATTCAGATCAATTCTATTTCTGGGAAGCTTTCTTGTGCTGCTAAACAAGAGTTAGCTTCCCTTGTCTGCTGATTTCGCAGCATGTGCATAGCTCTTCCATAGTAATTATAATTCTATATTGTCATTATCTGGTATCCTCCAGCAGATGATGACTCCAAACATGTGTTACTGATCTGTGTGATCCCACCCTGCTCCTCCAGGACCTAGGACAGTGCTTGGCATGTATTAGACAGTCAATAGTCATTGGTAAAACGCATGAATGGATTCTCATATGAATAAAAAAAACAAAGGCAAAGGACAGAATTCAAGTTTTTGATAAAGGCTATTCCCTTGGCCACTACTTAAAGAGCTGGACAAGCTATAAAATATGAAAGATTATTCTTTGTAAGATCTATCAAATGGTCTGCCCAGAAGTATCAAATTATTAGGCTAACAGATGGCAAATCACAACTTTTGCCTTTTCTTTCTTCCACAGGAGTCTACTCAAACCAATTTTTTTTCGCTATATATCTCTAAACACTATCACCCAGTGGCACAGAGAATCCTAGAAGCAGCTCAATTAGGTCAGTTACAGTTACAAAAAACTAACCAGGCAGACCTTAAAATGTAAAGTAAGATGGAATCCGAGTGCATTCATTCTTTCTCACTTAACATACACAAAAAGGGCATTATTTTCACAGAAAAGATGAAAATGTATTCTATCTGATGCTTACCTTTCCTGCTCCCATAAGTCTCAAGAACTTTTGCTTTCTTTCTTCATTACCTAAGTCTGCTGCCTCCCAATTGCTAGATCCAAGCTGGAAAAGAAATAGACCAGTTAATCTTTTCTGTGTAATAATAAATACTAAGAAAACTTAGAAAGAGTCTACTAGTAAATCCCAAGTTTCTTCCACCCTCCCACTCCCATCAGTTTTCACTATAAACTAGACTCATTCTTGATTAGGAAGTTAACCATATGTATTATATTCGATTTAAAAAATACTTCTTTTCTGTTACCATAAGGCAAACTCCTTTAATTCTTTTGAAGCCAGATATCTGGGTTTCAAAAGTTTACACCTATAAGAATTACCTAGAGGGTTGGTTAAAACACAGACTGCTGGGCTGTACCTCAGGAATTTCAGATTTAATACATCTGGGGTGGAGCTCAAGGATTTATTGCACTTCCAACAAATTCTTAAGAGAGGCTGATGATGTTGACCACACTGTGAGAGCTACTTAGAGCCTTACAGGACCCAAGGGTACCTAATACTTTGAACCTAGAAGGCTGCCACAGCTGTTAACTGAAGTTAAAAACTGGCTATAGTAATATTCTAAAGAACAGTATAACTTCAGAGTCAACTGGACCCACTTTTAGTTTCTTTTTTGAACAGTTTCTGTTACTTCTTAAGGACTGGTATGTTAGGACTTTTATTCTTTAAGGTCTTCCAAAGAACAGAGAGTGTTTACTATTTTTTTTAAAAAAAAGAATAGAACAAAACTCATCCTATCTTGTAATTATCAAATGGGTCTACTGAACCTTTATATAAATCTAACAAATATTATGGAATCCTAGCAATATTTTTCCCTACAACTTGAAACAAATGTAAGAATTATTTCATTATAATTCATTAATCATTCCCAATTATGCTAAAAATGACTAAAATAATAAGAAAAGTTATCCCATTGTGTTGTCCAAAGAATTGCATCATCTTTCAAGAAGACATCACCTCTCTGTTGTATGCTTTAGCTTTCTTTGGACACAGTTGAAAATTTTACATTTCTACCCATAATGGCAACTGAGTAAAAAAACCTAGACTGACAGGAGGTATTTCACAACTATTACATGAAATAGAAGATGAATTGGAGAAGGCAAGGGCAACCCACTCCAGTACTCTTGCCCAGAAAATCCCATGGATGAAGGAGCCTAGTAGGCTGCAGTCCATGCGGTTGCTAAGAGTCAGACACGACCGAGCGAC
The DNA here is from genome assembly GCF_032452875.1 of Bos javanicus. NCBI lineage: Eukaryota > Metazoa > Chordata > Mammalia > Artiodactyla > Bovidae > Bos > Bos javanicus. The sequence goes on from NC_083882.1 coordinate 35,812,526, forward strand.
TTCACTTTCACTTTTCACTTTCATGCACTGGAGAAGGAAATGGCAACCCACTCCAGTGTTCTTGCCTAGAGAATCCCAGGGATGGGGGAGCCTGGTGAGCTGCCGTCTATGAGGTCGCACAGAGTCAGACACGACTGAAGTGACTTAGCAGCAGCAGCAGCATATGAATGCAAAATGACAAGTAGGGTACACACTCTAATGATAATGGCAAACTTAACTGCAAAAATCTAAAACTATGAGTTTTTGGATGATGAAATAGTAGATTTCCCCAACCCAGAAGGCAATGAGAGACAGAATTTTTCTCCAACCTGGAAGTCAACGCAAGACAAAGAAAATAGACAAAAAAAGAAATATGATACTTTCATCTAGAAAGCCATTCAACAGGCTTCATCTTGCATTATTGTAACAACAGCCTGGACCATCCCATTTTTTCTAGAGAGATATGTAACAATTTAATTTCCTCTTTTATGATATTTGTACACCGAAACTTATTTGATATAGTTTGTAAGTGGACAAACATTAAGGGCTAGTGACTAGAAGGAATACAGAAATGAAGCATTCACTGATCATTTCAGTTGACTTTATAATCTAAAAATGAAAATGCTGTGTAATTATACAGCAAAGAAGGGAACCCCCCTTTCTACACAAAACTATGAGAAATGAAAGCGTTTCAAAAAATTTCAGGTTTCTTTTTTGATGATGCAAATGCAAGAATAAAGATAAAGCTAATAATTAAAAATAATAATAAATAAATAATAATAAAAATAAAGATTTTTATAAATAGATCTGAAATTATGTTTCAGTTTCACACATGACAACTGATATGCAGTTAGCTATATTCAGTTCAGTTCAGTCGCTCAGTCGTGTCCGACTCTTTGCGACCCCATGATCGCAGCACGCCAGGCCTCCCTGTCCATCACTAACTCCCAAAGTTCACTCAAACTCATGTCCATCGAGTCGGTGCTGCCATCCAGCCATCTCATCCTCTGTTGTCTCCTTTTCATCCTGCCCTCAATCCCTCCCAGCATCAGAGTCTTTTCCAATGAGTCAACTCTTCGCATGAGGTGTCCAAAGTACTGGGGTTTCAGCTTTAGCATCATTCCTTCCAAAGAACACCCAGGACTGATCTCCTTTAGAATGGACTGGTTGGATCTCCTTGCAGTCCAAGGGACTCTCAGGAGTCTTCTCCAACACCACAGTTCAAAAGCATCAATTCTTCGGCACTCAGCTTTCTTCACAGTCCAACTCTCACATCCATACATGACCACTGGAAAAACCATAGCCTCGACTAGACGGACCTTTGTTGGCAAAGTAATATCTCTGCTTTTTAAAATACTATCTAGGTTGGTCATAACTTTCCTTCCAAGGAGTAAGCATCTTTTTATTTCATGGCTGCAGTCACCATCTGCAGTGATTTTGGAGCCCCCCAAAAATAAAATCTGACGCTGTTTCCACTGTTTCCCCATCTATTTCCCACAAAGTGATGGGACCAGATGCCATGATCTTCGTTTTCTGAATGTTGAGCTTTAAGCCAACTTTTTCCCCTCTCCTCTTTCACTTTCATCAAGAGGCTTTTTAGTTCCTCTTCACTTTCTGCCATAAGGGTGGTGTCATCTGCACATCTGAGGTTATTGATTATTTCTCTGGACAATCTTGATTCCAGCTTGTGTTTCTTCCAGCCCAGCATTTCTCATGATGTACTCTGCATATAAGCTAAATAAGCAGGGTGACAATATACAGCCTTGACGTACTCCTTTTCCTATTTGGAACCAGTCTGTTTTTCCATGTCCAGTTCTAACTGCTGCTTCCTGACCTGCATATAGGTTTCTCAAGAGGCAGGTCAGGTGGTCTGGAATTCCCATCTCTTTTAGAATTTTCCACAGTTTATTGTGACCCACACAGTCAAAGGCTTTGGCATAGTCAATAAAGCAGAAATAGATGTTTTTCGGGAACTCTCTTGCTTTTTCCACGATCCAGAGGATGTTGGCACTTTGATCTCTGGTTCCTCTGCCTTTTCTAAAACCAGCTTGAACATCTGGAAGTTCACGGTTCACGTGTTGTTGAAGCCTGGCTTGGAGAATTTTGAGCATTACTTTAGTAGCGTGTGAGATGAGTGCAATTGTGCGGTGGTTTGAGCATTCTTTGGCATTGCCTTTCTTTGGGATTGGAATGCAAACTGACCTTTTCCAGTCCTGTGGCCACTGCTGAGTTTTCCAAATTTGCTGGCATATTGAGTGCAGCAATTTCACAGCATCATCTTTCAGGATTTGGAATAGCTCAACTGGAATTCCATCACCTCCACTAGCTTTGTTCGCAATGATGCTTTCTAAGGCCCACTTGACTTCACATTCCAGGATGTCTGGCTCTAGGTGAGTGATCACATCACTGTGGTTATCTAGGTCACGAAGCTCCTTTTTGTATAGTTTTTCTGTATATTCTTGCCACCTCTTCTTAATATCTTCTGCTTCTGTTAGGTCCATACCATTTCTGTCCTTTATCGCATTCATCTTTGCATGAAATGTTCCCTTGGTATCTCTAATTTTCTTGAAGAGATCTCTAGTCTTTCCCATTCTGTTGTTTTCCTCTATTTCTTTGCACTGATCGCTAAGGAAGGCTTTCTTATCTCTCCTTGCTATTCTTTGGAACTGTGCATTCAGATCTTTGCTATTCTTTGGAACTCTACATCAGAGGGCAGACACACTGAAACCATAATCACAGACCACTAGCCAATCTGATCACACGGACCACAGCCTTGTCTAACTCAATGAAACTAAGCCATGCCGTGTGGGGCCATCCAAGACAGGAGGGTCATGATGGAGAGGTCTGACAGAATGTGGTCCACTGGAGAAGGGATTGGCAAACCACTTCAGTAGTCTTGCCTTGAGAACCCCATGAACAGTATGAAAAGGCAAAATGATAGGATACTGAAAGAGAAACTCCCCAGGTCAGTAGGTGCCCAATATGCTACTGGAGATCAGTGGAGAAATAACTCCAGAAACAATGAAGGGATGGAGCCAAAGCAAAAAGAATACCCAGCTGTGGATGTGACTGGTGATAGAAGCAAGGTCCGATGCTGTAAAGAGCAATATTACATAGGAACCTGGAATGTTAGGTCCATGAATCAAGGCAAATTGGAAGTGGTCAAACAGGAGATGGCAAGAGTGAATGTCAACATTCTAGGAATCAGAGAACTAAAATGGACTGGACTGGGTGAATTTAACTCAGATGACCATTATATCTACTACTGGGGGCAGGAATCCCTTAGAAGAAATGGAGTAGCCATCATGGTCAACAAGAGAGTCCAAAATGCAGTACTTGGATGCAATCTCAAAAACGACAGAACGATCTCTGTTCATTTCCAAGGCAAGCCATTCAATATCATGGTAATCCGAGCCTATGCCTCAACCAGTAACGCTGAAGAAACTGAAGTTGAACAGTTCTATGAAGACCTACAAGACCTTTTAGAACTAACATCCCCAAAAGATGTCCTTTTAATTATAGGGAACTGGAATGCAAAAGTAGGAAGTCAAGAAACACCTGGAGTAACAGGCACATTTGGCCTTGGAGTACGGAATGAAGCAGGGCAAAGAGAATGCACTGGCCATAGCAAACACCCTCTTCCAACAACACAAGAGAAGACTACACATGGACATCACCATATGGTCAACAATGAAATCAGATTGATTATATTCTTTGCAGCCAAAGATGGAGAAGCTCTATACAGTCAGCAAAAACAAGACCGGGAGCTGACTGTGGCTCACATCATGAACTCCTTATTGCCAAATTCAGACTTAAATTGAAGAAAGTAGGGAAAACCACTAGACCATTCAGGTATGACCTAAATCAAATCCCTTATGATTATATAGTGGAAGTGAGAAATAGATTTAAGGGACTGGATCTGATAGAGTGCCTGATGAACTATGGATGGAGGTTTGTGACATTGTATAGGAGATAGGGATCAAGACCATGCCCATAGAAAAGAAATTCAAAAAAGCAAAATGGCTGTCTTTGGAGGCCTTACAAATAGCTGTGAAAAGAAGAGAAGCAAAAAGCAAAGGAGCTATATTCAGAGAATGCTAAATATTTTGGGTATGCATGCATAGATACATAAGGTGAAAAAAAAAATCAAGAAAATTTGGTTATGGTTAAATTCTAGAATTTAAGTTATTACAATTTTTAATAAAATTACTTTTACAATCTTTTCTTCTGAAAATTATTCATAAATGACCAGTACTCTTGCCTGGAAAATCCCATGGGCGGAGGAGCCTGGTAGGCTGCAGTCCATGGGGTCGCTAAAAGTCGGACACGACTGAGCGACTTCACTTTCACTTTTCACTTTCACGCATTAGAGAAGGAAATGGCAACCCACTCCAGTGTTCTTGCCCGGAGAATCCCAGGGACAGACGAGCCTGGTGGGCTGCCGTCTCTGGGGTCGCACAGAGTCGGACACAACTAAAGTGACACAGCAGCAGCAGCAAAACAATGATGGTCATCCTTCCTGGGCATTGAGAGTTGAAATATTTGTCCCATATTGGACACCCACTTATGGTTCTTCTCAATTCCTTTTGGTGGCATGCTCTTCTGATTCTGGCCATCTAAGTTCCCAATCTTTACTTCTTCCCACCTAACATCTCATATTTTTTCATAGACTAGTTAGTTCTTAACTATTTCTGGCTTAATATAGTTAAGTAAAAGAAACCCAAAACAAAAAACAAAGTATTAGTGAAGCTTAAGTTCTGATTCTCACTAAACACTTGTTCCGCGAACCTGATATTTAACTTTTAAGTTTTAATTCTCCATCTGCCCTAAGAGTCTTTTTGAAAGGCTGTCTTAAGAATACCAACACCTGAGAACTGCATAGTGTTTCACAACTTACAGATCACTTTTTATTTATATTCTCTCAAGCGACCATTTAATAAATAAGGACACTGAGGCAAAGAGACTAAATGACTTGCTTCCATCCTCTGCTCTTTCCACATCATACTCTGTACATGATCAAATGAGACAGGATATATACAAGTAGTTTATGAACTACAGTTATAAAATATGTAGAATTAATTTAAAATAATTGTCTAAAAAAGCAAAACTTCCCCAAATTTCCTATTAAAAGAGCAAATATCTTCAATGCCTTACATAAATAACCCTATCATCTACAATTTATAATTCTAATTTAAAAAAAAATCATGAAGTCCTTCCAGTTCTTCTTTCCAGGTCTTCCCATACAGTCAAAAGTACCTTGCTCAAGTGCTGTACTCTGAAAAGCACATGGGTGCCCATATATTCTTAGAGATTCTCCACCAGTTACTAAAGTCAACCTCCCTATTCATCCTACTTCCTAAAAGACAGCTTTCATTTCTTCACTCCAATCAAACCAATGAAACCATTTTTAAGTTGGTTTCATCCTTAATCCACTTATTATAGAACTGCAGTCAATTTACCTCCTCTTCAGTACACACTGTAGTAACTCCCAGAATTTATTTCTACAATTGTCAGCATGTTCCTAGAGTTGGATTCCATGATTTGTTACCCCCAATAAACATGAGGTGAGTGGACAAAGAAAACTGATAATCTTTTAAGTGCAGAGGCACATTAGAAACTGTTGACCACTTACATTTTATTTTCTAAACTTAGACACGTATTTTAAAATTTTAAATATGTATTATTCTTAAAATATTAAAAACACAAGCACTTAAAGATAACTCCCAATTACCAACAAAAATAAAAATATTAAAGAAACTGACTCAAAAATCACTGTCAAGGGACAAGTTACTACTGTATTGCACTAAAATATGGAATTCAGCTCAGTCGTGTCCGACACTTTACAACCCCATGAACTGCAGCACGCATTAGCAAAATTTATAGATAATGTGTTAAGGTCCGAGGACCTAATTTTGAACTGCAACTGTAACCATCGCTATTAAAAGGAATGCTTATAGGATTGGAAAAGGTCTTAAAGGTCATGTAGTTTAACCTGACCTCATCAAAAACTGTAGAGATTTAATTATTTAATCACTTTAACTTTGTTAAATTACCTAATAACGCCAAGAGTTTTCTGTCAAAATAAAACATTATTTCTTTGATTCTAGCAAAACAGGTGCCTGACATTCTAGCAATCAAGTCACAGTTAAATACCAGGAGGAAAACAGCGTAATGGTTTTTAAAACAGCACTCAGGTTACTCAAAAAGCCTAGATAAATTTCTGATAAGAACTGGCTTACCATATTAACAAGAAAATATCTCAAAGCCAGTTGTAGGGAGGAACCGTGGGCACAAATAAATCTCACTATATAACTATTCATCCTCAAATCTTTACTGATTACTTATCTTTCTGCAGAGCTAAAATCAATTTCCGTAAAGAGCCTTACTATTCTGGACCTAACTCCACCATTTACCTAACGAGGGATGGGTCTTAACGTCATCTCATTTATTACAACTGACGCACCAACAGAGTTCAATGAGTCTTTTATGTTTCGCAAAGTAAAATATTACCAAAGGCACTGAACCGCACTTCAGAAAACAAAGACCTCTACACAATCAGAAATTGACAGCGCTTTAAATAATCGAAAGTAAACTAGTTATCCTCCCTTCATCATCCTTATCAATAACCTCTCCACCTTCCCCCGCTCCCCAATTTCCCCGTCTACGTTTCCATGGCATTCGTCCATTGTATGAGGGACCTAGTTTTACGTTTACTGGTTACTGCAGTGTCCATGACACCGCGCCAAGAACTAGTACAAATACACAAAAGGCCCAGGATAAACACCATAGTTATTCATCTTTGAACTCCCAACATCTGGCACAGCAGTAAATATTTAATAGTTTACTTCAAGGAATGAATGTCCTGCTACTTAAACTGACAACTGTGGGGTGAGGGAGAAGAGCAGTACTTGACATCAAAACTGGATTCTACATCTCAACGTCTCAGGCCTCAGCACTGTGCGCCACTTCCCCCGGTACAGTTCTTCCGTTCAGTACTTTCTTGGTTTACTCTTAATAGTACAGTTAATTTTAACTGTTACCATTACGTTGCAAAAATAATCCTGGCCAGAATATCTGTCCAAATTTGCACGAACATCTCGACTATCACAGGAGGATTTTAAGCCTAAAACCAGCAGGATCTTGCCATTTCCTAGTAGAAACATCCATAAAGAAGCTTCAACAGCCCCAAAATGGGTAAACACGTACACTTGACTAAGCTCTTTCACTTCTCGACCATTCAGAATTTTCTTCCTCGATTCCCCTTCCCATGCAGGTCTCTGGCTCTTAGCGGGTAGAACTACAAACAGTTCAAGCCTAATTAAGAAAAGAGTACATTTCCCATTCTTCTGGGTCCTCCCCGCGGCCCTCCCCATTCAGGTCACCTCAAGCGCTTCCTCCGTCTTCATCCACCCTTCCCCGCCTATCCCAATCTTTGGTAGGCCGCAACCCTCCACCACTCCGCCATTGTTATTTACATCGTCGTCTGGGGAGGCTGAACGCTTCACCCCGTGCGGATGGGACTCCCTGGCAGCACTCATCGTTGCGGACACCACAACGGGAAAGGTCGAACCCACTCGCCCGTTCTCCTCAGCCGCGACGCCAGCAGCCTGCAGTCTGCCACCGGCCCAAGCAGCAGCGCCACTCCACAAGGCAGAGTCCCTTCGGGCCTTGTCCGCCACAATCGTCACTGCCGCGGGCGCTCGCTACCTTGGCGCACTCTGGGAGTTGTAGTTTCCTGGTTCACAACATACCGCCTGAGCAAAGGAGATAGATGGGTGACTAAAACTACAACTCTCAAGAAGCCCAGCGGCGCCGCCAGCGCTGTGTGGCGGGAGTGCCCTCCGAGGCTCCGCCTTCCTCGGCTAGTGGAGGTAGTTTTCCCGCGGATGGGTATGGCGGTGAGCGGCGTACGGAAGATTCGTTGCTACAGAAAGAGACCTAGCCTGGGTGTTTGCATTTCACTGTGGGACGTTGCCCCGTTTACAAATCCATTCGTTACCGATAAGCACCTGGGTTTAAATGTAATGTTTCAGGATTATAGAACCTCACGAGTAGCCTCAGCCCAAAACAAAAACCTTTCAGGGAAAAAATATGGCTCCTAGCATTTCCCCTGTGGTGCTCTCTCGCTTGTAGTCGATTTCTAAACCGGCATGGCTGCTTTTAGAAAATTCCAGATAAACATTTTCCCGCTTTCTCATTCTCAGGGGAATGAGTTCAGTATTGGTGTTAAATGCCAGTTAATTGGCCAGTATTGAAACTAGGGTCCACCTGAGGAAAATCTGTTAGCTTTTAACGCTGCTTTATGTGAAGCAGGAGTGACCCTCTTCAACCTCGCTTCTGGTATGTAGGTTTTGTACTTTGAGGGCCTTCAGAAAGTGAAGTCCATCTCTGCAAGAAAGCCCGTAGCTTTTCCTTTTAAGAAATAATTCACTTAAAGATTTGAAATGAGATTCACATCATATAAAATCAACCATTTTAGAGTGTTTAGTTGCCTGCCTGTGTGCTAAGTCGCTTCAGTCGTGTCTGACTCTTTGTAGTGGACTGTAGCCCTCTAGGCTCCTCAGTCCGTGGAATTCTCCAGGCAAGAATACTGGAGTGGGTTGCCATTTCCTTCTCCAAGAGATCTTCGTGACCCAGAAATCAAACCTGCGCCTCCTGCATTGCAGGCGGATTCTTTACTGCAGAGCCAACGGGGAAGCCTAAAGTGTATAATGAAGTATCATGTAATACATAAACAGTGTTGTGCAACCATCACCTCTACCTAGTCCTAAGACATTTTCATCACCCCCAAACGATTAAGCACCTCAATATCCACTAAGCAGTTCTTCCCCCTTCTTCCCTCTCCCCACCAACTGCTAGTTTAGTAAGAAAGAAAGCACTGAATCTAAAGTATTAATTGGGTATTGAAGTTTATTTTTTTTAATTTATTTTAATTGGAGGCTAATTACAATATTGTATTGGTTTTGCCATACATCAACATGAATCCGCCACAGGTGTACACATGTTCTCCATCCTGAACCCCCTCCCAATTCCTTCCCCATACCATCCTTCTGGGTCATCCCAGTGCACCAGTCCCGAGCATCCTGTATCATGCATCAAACCTGGACTGGCGATTCATTTCACATATGATATTATACATGTTTAAATGCCATTCTCCCAAATCATCCCACCCTCTCCCTCTCCCACAGAGTCCAAAAGACTATTCTATACATCTGTATCTCTTTTGCTGTCTCACATACAGGGTTATCGTTACCATCTTTCTAAATTCCATATATATGTGTTAGTATACTGTATTGGTGTTTTTCTTTCTGGCTTACTTCACTCTGTATAATAGGCTCCAGTTTCATCCACCTCATTAGAACTGATTCAAATGTATTCTTTTTAATGGCTGAGTAATAATCCATTGTGTATATGTACCACAGCTTTCTTTATCCATTCATCTGCTGGTGGACATCTAGATTGCTTCCATGTCCTGGCTATTATAAACAGTGCTGAAATGAACATTGGGGTACACATGTCTCTTTCACTTCTGGTTTTCTCAGTGTGTATGTCCAGCAGTGCGATTGCTGGGTCATATGGCATTTCTATTTCCAGTTTTTTAAGGAATCTCCACACTGTTCTCCATACTGGCTATACTAGTTTGCATTCCCACCAACAGTGTAAGAGGGTTCCCTTTTCTCCACACCTTCTCCAGCATTTATTTCTTACAGACTTTTGGATAGCAGCCATTCTGAATGGTGTGAAATGGTACCTCATTGTGGTTTTGATTTGCATTTCTCTGATAATGAGTGATGTCGAGCATCTTTTCATATGTTTGTTAGCCATCTGTATGTCTTCTTTGGAGAAATGTCTGTTTAGTTCTTCGGCCCATTTTTTGATTGGATCATTTTTTTTCTGGAGTTGAGCTGTAGGAGTTGCTTGTATATTTTTTAGATTAATTCTTTGTCAGTTGCTTCATTTGCTATTATTTTCTCCCATTCCAAAGGCTGTCTTTTCACCTTGCTTATAATTTCCTTTGTTGTGCAGAAGCTTTTCATTTTAATTAGGTCCCATTTGTTTATTTTTGCTTTTATTTCCAATATTCTGGGAGGTGGGTCATAGAGGATCCTGCTGTGATTTATGTCAGAGAGTGTTTTGCCTATGTTTTCCTCTAGGAATTTTATAGTTTCTGGTCTTATGTTTAGATCTTTAATCCATTTTGAGTTTATTTTTGTGTATGGTGTTAGAAAGTGTTCTAGTTTCATTCTTTTACAAGTGGTTGACCAGTTTTCTCAGCACCATTTGTTAAAGAGATTGTCTTTTCTCCATTGTATATTCTTGCCTCCTTTGTCAAAGATAAGGTGTCCATAGGTGCGTGGATTTATCTCTGGGCTTTCTATTTTGTTCCATTGGTCTATATTTCTGTCTTTGTGCCAATACCATACTGTCTTGATGACTGTGGCTTTGTGGTAGAGCCTGAATTCAGGCAGGTTGATTCCTCCTGTTCCATTCTTCTTTCTCAAGATTGCTTTGACTTTTCAAGGTTTTTTGTATTTCCATACAAATTGTGAAATTATTTGTTCTAGCTCTGTGAAAAATACCCTTGGTAGCTTGTTAGGGATTGCATTGAATCTATAGATTGCTTTGGATAGTATACTCATTTTCACTATATTGATTCTTCCGATCCACGAACACGGTATATTTCTCCATCTATTAGTGTCCTTTTTTATTTCTTTCACTAGTGTTTTATAGTTTTCTATATATAGGTCTTTTGTTTCTTTAGGTAGATATATTCCTAACTATTTTATTCTTTTTGTTGCAATGGTGAATGGAATTGTTTCCTTAATTTCTCTTTCTATTTTCTCATTATTAGTATATAGGAATGCAAGGAATTTCTGTGTGTTGACTTTATATCCTGCAACTTTACTATATTCATTGATTAGCTCTAGTAATGTTCTGGTGGAGTCTTTAGGGTTTTCTATGTAGAGGATCATGTCATCTGCACACAGGGAGAGTTTTACTTCTTCTTTTCCAATTTGGATTCCTTTTATTTCTTTTTCTGCTCTGATTGCTGTGGCCAAAACTTCCAAAACTATGTTGAATAGTCCTGGTGAAAGTGGGCACCCTTGTCTTGTTCCTGACTTTAGGGGAAATGCTTTCAATTTTTCACCATTGAGGATAATGTTTGCTGTGGGTTTGTCATATATAGCTTTTATTATGTTGAGGTATGTTCCTTCTATTCCTGCTTTCTGGAGAGTTTTTATCATAAATGGATGTTGAATTTTGTCAAAGGCTTTCTATGCATCTATTGAGATAATCATATGGCTTTTATTTTTCAATTTGTTAATGTGGTGTATTACATTGATTGATTGCGGATATTGAAGAATCCTTGCATCCCTGGAATGAAGCCCACTTGGTCATGGTGTATGATCTTTTAAATGTGTTGTTTGATTCTGATTGCTAGAATTTTGTTAAGGATTTTTGTATCTATGTTCATCAGTGATATTGGCCTGTAGTTTTCTTTTTTTGTGGGATCTTTGTCAGGTTTTGGTATTAGGGTGATGGTGGCCTCATAGAATGAGTTGGGAGTTTACCTTCCTCTGCAATTTTCTGGAAGAGTTTGAGTAGGATAGGTGTTCAGTTCAGTTCAGTCGCTCAGTTGTGTCCGACTCTTTGCGACCCCATGAATTGCAGCACGCCAGGCCTCCCTGTCTATCACCAACTCCAGGAGTTCACTGAGACTCACGTCCATCGAGTCAGTGATGCCATCCAGCCATCTCCTCCTCTGTCGTACCCTTCTCCTGCTCCCAATATTTCCCAGCATCAGAGTCTTTTCCAATGAGTCAGCTTTCTGCATGAGGTGGCCAAAGTACTGGAGTTTCAGCTTTAGCATCATTCCTTCCAAAGAAATCCCAGGGCTGATCTCCTTCAGAATGGACTGGTTGGATCTCCTTGCAGTCCAAGGGACTCTCAAGAGTCTTCTCCAACACCACACTTCAAAAGCATCAATTCTTCAGCGCTCAGCCTTCTTCACAGTCCAACTCTCACATCTATACATGACCACAGGAAAAACCATAGCCTTGACTAGACGGACCTTTGTTGGCAAAGTGATGTCTCTGCTTTTGAATATGCTATCTAGGTTGGACATAACTTTCCTTCCAAGGAGTAAGCGTCTTTTAATTTCATGGCTGCAGTCACCATCTGCAGTGATTTTGGAGCCCCCAAAAATAAAGTCTGACACTGTTTCCAATGTTTCCCCATCTATTTCCCATGAAGTGATGGGACCAGATGCCATGATCTTTGTTTTCTGTATGTTGAGCTTTAAGCCAACTTTTTCACTCTCCACTTTCACTTTCATCAAGAGGCTCTTTAGTTCCTCTTCACTTTCTGCCATAAGGGTGGTATCATCTGAACATCTGAGGTTACTGCTATTTCTCCTGGCAATCTTGATTCCAGCTTGTGCTTCTTCCTCTCCAGCGTTTCTCATGATGTACTTTGCATATAAGCTAAATAGGCAGGGTGACAATATACAGCCTTGACGTACTCCTTTTCCAATTTGGAACCAGTCTGTTGTTCCATGTCCAGTTCTAACTGCTGCTTCCTGACCTGCATATAGGTTTCTCAAGAGGCAGGTCAGGTGGTCTGGTATTCCCATCTCTTTCAGAATTTTCCACAGTTTATTGTTATCCACACAGTCAAAGGCTTTGGCATAGTCAATAAAGCAGAAATACATGTTTTTCTGGAACTCTCTTGCTTTTTTGATGATCCAGCGGATGTTGGCACTTTGATCTCTGGTTCCTCTGCCTTTTCTAAAACCAGCTTGAACATCAGGAAGTTCACGATTCACATATTTCTGAAGCCTGGCTTGGAGAATTTTGAGCATTACTTTACTAGCATGTGAGATGAGTGCAATTGTGCGGTAGTTTGAGCATTCTTTGGCATTGCCTTTCTTTGGGATTGGAATGAGCTCTTCTCTAAATTTTTGGTAGAATTCAGCTCTGACGCCCTCTGGACCTGGGCTTTTGTTCGCTGGAAGATTTCTGATTATGGTTTCAATTTCCGTACTTTTGATGGGTCTGTTGAGATTTTCTATTTCTTCCTGGTTCAGTTTTGGAAAGTTGTACTTTTCTAAGAATTTGTCCATTTCTTTCAAGTTGTCCATTTTATTGGCATATAATTGCTGATAGTAGTCTCTTATGATCCTTTGTATTTCTGTGTTTTCTGTTGTGATCTCTCTATTTTCGTTTCTAATTTTATTGATTTGATTTTTCTCCCTTTGTTTCTTGATGAATCTGGCTAATGGTTTGTCAATTTTATTTATCCTCTCGAAGAACCAGCTTTTGGCTTTTTTGATTTTTGCTATGGTCTCTTTTGTTTCTTTTGAGTTTATTTCTGCCCTAATTTTTAAGATTCCTTTCCTTCTACTAACCCTGGAGTTCTTCATTTCTTCCTTTTCTAGTTGCTTTAGGTGTAGAGTTAGGTTATTTATTTGACTTTTTTCTTGTTTCTTGAGGTATGCCTGTATTGCTATTTCCCCTTAGCACTGCTTTTACAGTGTCCCACAGGTTTTGGGTTGTTGTTTTCATTTTCATTCATTTCTATGCATATTTTGATTTTTTTAAAAATTTCTTCTGTGATTTGTTGGTTATTCAGCAGCGTGTTGTTCAGCCTCCATATGTTGGAATTTTTAATAGTTTTTCTTCTGTAATTGAGATCTAATCTTACTGCATTGTGGTCAGAAAAGATGCTTGGAATAATTTCAATTTTTCTGAATTTACCAAGGCTAGATTTATGGCCCAGGATGTGATCTATCCTGGAGAAGGTTCCGTGTACGCTTGAGAAAAAGGGGAAATTCATTGTTTTGGGGTGAAATGTCTTATAGATATCAATTAAGTCCAACTGGTCTTTTGTATCATTTAAAGTTTGTGTTTCCTTGTTAATTTTCTGTTTAGTTGATCTATCCATAGGTGTGAGTGGGGTATTAAAGTCTCCCACTATTATTGTGTTATTATTAATTTCCCCTTTCATACTTGTTAGCATTTGTCTTACATATTGCGGTGCTCCTTTGTTGGGTGCATATATATTTATAATTGTATATCTTCTTCTTGGATTGGTCCTTTGATCATTATGTAGTGTCCTTCTTTGTCTCTTTGCACAGCCTTTGTTTTAAAGTCTATTTTATCTGATATGAGTATCGCTACTCCTGCTTTCTTTTGGTCTCTATTTGCATGGAATATCTTTTTCCAGCCCTTCACTTTCAGTCTGTATGTGTCCCTTGTTTCAGGGTGGGTCTCTTGTAGACAACATATATAGGGGTCTTGTTTTTGTATCCATTCAGCCAGTCTTTGTCTTTTGGTTGGGGCAGTCAACCCATTTACATTTAAGGTAATTGTATTGGTGGGATCGGATGCCATGATCTTCAGAAAACGAAGATCATGGCATCTGGTCCCACCACTTCATGGGAAATAGATGGGAGAACAGTGGAAACAGTGTCAGACTTTATTTTTCTGGGCTCCAAAATCACTACAGATGGTGACTGCAGCCATGAAATTAAAAGACGCTTACTCCTTGGAAGGAAAGTTATGACCAACCTAGATGGCATATTCAAAAGCAGAGACATTACTTTGCCAACAAAGGTCCATCTAGTCAAGGCTATGGTTTTTCCTGTGGTCATGTATGGATGTGAGAGTTGGACTGTGAAGAAGGCTGAGCGCTGAAGAATTGATGCTTTTGAGGTGTGGTGTTGGAGAAGACTCTTAAGAGTCCCTTGGACTGCAAGGAAATCCAACCAGTCCATTCTGAAGGAGATCAGCCCTGGGATTTCTTTGGAAGGAATGATGCTAAAGCTGAAACTCCAGTACTTTGGACACCTCATGCGAAGAGTTGACTCATTGGAAAAGACTCTGATGCTGGGAGGGATTGAGGGCAGGAGGAGAAGGGTACGACAGAGGAGGAGATGGCTGGATGGCATCACTGACTCGATGGACGTGAGTCTGAGTGAACTCCGGGAGTTGGTGATGGACAGGGAGGCCTGGCGTGCTGCGATTCATGGGGTCGCAAAGAGTTGGACACGACTGAGCGACTGATCTGATCTGATCTGATTGATAAGTAGGAACCCATTGTCATTTACTTTATTATTCTGGGTTCAAGTTTATACACCTTTTTGTGTTTCCTGTCTAGAGAAGATCCTTTAACATTTGTTGGAGAGCTGGTTTGGTGGTGCTGAATTCTCTCCGCTTTTGCTTGTCTGTAAAGCTTTTGGTTTCTCCTTCATATTTGAATGTGATCCTTGCTGGGTATAGTAATCTGGGCTGTAGGTTATTTTCTTTCATCACTTTAAGTATGTCCTGCCATTCCCTCCTGGCCTGAAGAGTTTCTACTGAAACATCAGCTGTTATCCTTATGGGAATCCCCTTGTGTGTTATTTGTTGTTTTTCCCTTGATGCTGTTAATATTTGTTCTTTGTGTTTGATCTTTGTTAACTTGATTAATATGTGTCTTGGTGTGTTTCACTGTTTATCCTGTTTGGGACTCTCTGAGTTTCTTAGACTTGGATGATTATTTCCTTCCCCATTTTAGGGAAGTTTTCAACTATTATCTCCTCAAGTATTTTCTCATGGTCTTTCTTTTTTGTCTTCTTCTTCTGGGACTCCTATGATTCAAATGTTGGGGCGTTTAACATTGTCCCAGAGGTCTCTGAGATTGTCCTGTTTGGGTTTATCCTGTTTGGGACTCTCTGAGTTTCTTAGACTTGGGTGATTGTTTCCTTCCCCATTTTAGGGAAGTTTTCAACTATTATCTCCTCAAGTATTTTCTCATGGTCTTTCTTTTTGTCTTGTTCTTCTGGGACTCCTATGATTCAAATGTTGGGGCATTTAACATTGTCCCAGAGGTCTCTGAGATTGTCCTCATTTTAATTTGTTTTTCTTTTTTCCTCTCTGATTCACTTATTTCTACCATTCCATCTTCTACCTCACTAATCCTATCTTCTGACTCCGTTATTCTACTGTTGGTTCCCTCCTGAGTGTTTATGATCTCATTTATTGCATTATTCATTATATATTGACTTTTTTATTTCTTCTAGGTCCTTGTTAAACCTTTCTTGCACCTTCTCAATCCTTGTCTCCAGGCTATTTATCTCTGATTCCATTTTGTTTTCAAGATTTTGGATCATTTTCACTATCATCATTCAGAATTCTTTATCAGGTAGATTCCCTAACTCTTCTACTTTTGTTTGGTTTGGTGGGCATTTATCCTGTCACTTTACCTGCTGGGTATTCCTCTGTCTCTTCTTCTTGTTTATATTGGTGTGTTTGGGGTGGCCTTTCTGTATTCTGGCAGTTTGTGGAGTTCTCTTTATTGTGGATTTTCCTCGCTGTGGGTGGGGTTGTACGGGTGGCTTGTCAAGGTTTCCTGGTTAGGGAAGCTTGTGTCGGTGTTCTGGTGGGTGGAGCTGGATTTCTTCTCTCTGGAGTGCAATGAAGTGTCCAGTAATGAGTTAGGAGATGTCAACCGGTTTGGAGTGACTTTGGGCAGCCTGTATATTGAAGCTCAGGGCTGTATTCCTGTGTTGCTGGAGAATTTGCGTGGTATGTCTTGCTCTGGAACTTCTTGGCCCTTGGGTGGTGCTTGGTTTCAGTGCAGGTATGGAGGTCTTTGATGAGCTCCTGTTGATTAATGTTCCCTGGAGTCAGGAGTTCTCTGGTGTTCTCAGGATTTGGACTTAAGCCTCCTGCTTCTGGTTTTCAGTCTTATTTTTACAGTAGCCTGAAGACTTCTCCATCTATACAGCACTGTTGATAAAACATGTAGGTTAAAGATGAAAAGTTTCTCCACAGTGAGGGACACCCAGAGAGGTTCACAGAGTTACATGGACAAGAGAAAAGGGAGGAGGGAGATAGAGGTGACCCAAATGAGATGAGGTGGAATCAAAAGAGGAGAGAGCAAGCTAGCCAGTAATCACTTCCTTATGTGTGCTCCACAGTCTG
This sequence comes from Bos javanicus, assembly GCF_032452875.1. Classification (NCBI taxonomy): domain Eukaryota; kingdom Metazoa; phylum Chordata; class Mammalia; order Artiodactyla; family Bovidae; genus Bos; species Bos javanicus. Next base: position 35,829,472 of record NC_083882.1, read on the forward strand.
GACTGCTCAGAGATGTTCACGGAGTTATACAGAGAAGAGAAGAGGGAGGAAGGAGACAGAGGTGGCCAGGAGGATAAAAGGGGGAATCAAAAGGAGAGAGACAGATCCAGCCAGTAATCAGTTCCCTAAGTGTTCTCCACCGTCCGGAACACACAAAGAGATTCACAGAGTTGGGTAGAGAAGAGAAGGGGAAGGGAGGAGATAGAGACGACCTGATGGAGAAAAAGGAGAGTCCAAAGGGGGAGAGAGCAGTCAAGCCAGTAATCTCACTCCCAAGTAAAAATGGGTACTGAAGATTGGGTTCTTAAAGTACAAAATTGATTACAAATACCAAAAAGCAAAGATTAAAAATCTAGAGTAGAGGCTGGATTTTCAAAAATACAATATTAAAGAAAAGGAAAACAAAACAAAACAAAGTCACAAAAATTATAAAATATATATATATATATATATATGAAGTTTGCTTTTAAAAAATAGGGTCTCTCTCTCTCTTTTATTTATTTATTTATTTATTTGCAAAGTAATCAGATCAGATCAGTCACTCAGTCGTGTCCAACTCTTTGTGACCCCATGAGTCACAGCACGCCAGGCCTCCCTGTCCATCACCAACTCCCGGAGTTCACTCAGACTCACATCCATCGAGTCAGTGATGCCATCCAGCCATCTCATCCTCTATCGTCCCCTTCTCCTCTTGCCCCCAATCCCTCCCAGCATCAGAGTCTTTTCCAATGAGTCAACTCTTCGCATGAGGTGGCCAAAGTATTGGAGTTTCAGCTTTAGCATCATTCCTTCCAAAGAAGTCCCAGGGCTGGTCTCCTTCAGAATGAACTGGTTGGATCTCCTTGCAGTCCAAGGGACTCTCAAGAGTCTTCTCCAACACCACACCTCAAAAGCATCAATTCTTCAGCGCTCAGCCTTCTTCACAGTCCAACTCTCACATCCATAAATGACCACAGGAAAAACCATAGCCTTGACTAGATGGACCTTTGTTGGCAAAGTAATGACTCTGCTTTTGAATATGCTGTCTAGGTTGGTCATAACTTTCCTTCCAAGGAGTAAGCGTCTTTTAATTTCATGGCTGCAGTCACCATCTGTGGTGATTTTGGAGCCCAGAAAAATAAAGTCTGACACTGTTTCCACTGTTTCTCCATCTATTTCCCATGAAGTGATGGGACCGGATGCCATGATCTTCGTTTTCTGAATGTTGAGCTTTAAGCCAACTTTTTCTCTCCACTTTCACTTTCATCAAGAGGCTTTTGAGTTCCTCTTCACTTTCTGCCATAAGGGTGGTGTCATCTGCATATCTGAGGTTATTGATATTTCTCCCGGCAACCTTGATTCCAGCTTGTGTTTCTTCCAGTCCAGTGTTTCTCATGATGTACTCTGCATAGAAGTTAAATAAACAGGGTGACAATATACAACCTTGACATACTCCTTTTCCTATTTGGAACCAGTCTGTTGTTCCATGTCCAGTTCTAACTGTTGCTTCCTGACCTGCATACAAATTTAATAGTAGGTTATAAAAATGAAAATTAAAGCAGTAATAGAGGACGCAAAAATTTTTTTTTAATTAAAAAAATAAGGAATGATAGTAAAAATGGTAAAAATATATCTAGGACTTTCTCTGGTGTTGTTGTGGGCAGTGTGGGGTCAGTTCATTTTCGGATAGTTCCTTGATCCGGCTTATATTTCTCAAGATCTATAGGCCCCTTTCTATGTAGTTGGTACTAACTACAGGGTTTTAATCTATTGCACCTGTCACTTCCAAGGAGGTTCCCTCTATTTTAGCTTCTTCTGCTTGCTGGTCTCTTCAGTGTCTAATTTCCGCCCTGTCTCAAGGGGGTGGTGGTGGACACTTTTTTAGGCTCAGTTGGGGAGGGAGGGAAGCTGCAAACAAATAACACTGGCATGTGCTTGCAGTGTCTTGGCCACATTGGGTTTGCCCCCACTCGCGGTGTGTGTGCTTTCCCTGTCAACACTGCTTATGCTCTAGGTTGCTCTGCTGGAAACTGTATGAGGCCAGCCCTGGGTTGTATGCACTTCCCAGGTCTAAGCCGCTTAGGTTCAGGTACTCCGGTAGTCCTCAGAGCTGCAGACTCAGTTGGGCCTGCCTTTTGTGCCTTTCCCAGGTCGGAGCAGCTCAGGTGACCAGGTGTTTGGCGAGAGTGGTCGCTGCGACTTATTGCCTCCATTGTCCCTGCTGCTTGGTTTTCTGGGTGTACAACCGGCGCACCTTCTCAGGCGGATGTTGACCCTCCAGAATCCCAAGAAGTCTTAGTTAGCAACAAAGTCTGCTTGCAGTTTGATAGATAATGCCTCTCTGGGGCTGCAATTGCCCCCTTTCGGCTCTGGCTGCCTGTCACTGGAGGGGGATGGCCTGCAGCCGGCTAGCTCTTCTCATTCCTTTGTTCTGTGAGTGAGCCTGGCAGTGTCTTAGGTTAGGGCTTTTCCCTTAGCTCTAGTCAGTCCGTTGTTCTGTGAGCGGGCCTGGTGGTGTCTTAGGTTAGGGCTTTTCGTGTGGTAGCTATCCCACAGTCTGGTTTGCTAACCTAAGTTAGTTCCCTCAGATTGCCCTCGGGGCCTTCAGGCCCGGTCCTTACTCTAAGCAATGCAGCCCGCGCCTCCCTGCCCAGCCCCCACTTGCTAGTGGCGGATGCAGACCTCTGGGCTGCTTCTCCGCTGGGGGAGTTACCATTGGGTATGGAATCTATGGGTTTTAATTGTTTATTTTTCCTCCCAGTTATGTTGCCTTCTGTGGTTCCAAGGTTCGCCACAGACTCAGCAGTGAGAGTGTTTCCTGGTATTTGAACACTTCTCTCTTTTTTAAGACTCCCTTCCCAGGATGGAGCTCCATCCCTACCTCTTTTGTCTCTCTTTTTGTCTTTTATGTTTTTTCCTACCTCCTTTTGAAGACAATGGGCTGCTTTTCTGGGTGCCTGATGTCCTCTGCCGGCATTCAGAAGTTGTTTTGTGGAATGTACTCAGCTTTCAAATGTTCTTTTGATGAATTTGTGGGGGAGAAAGTGATCTCTCCATCCTATTCCTCCACCATCTTAGGACCACCTCCGGTATTGGAGTTTAATTCATGGAGTAGCAAGGTATCTGAATTTTTTTTAACTAGGCCAGAACCTGGCTGAACCTGAACTTCTTTTTCCTTACTTATTCTGAAGCTTTCTTACCTTGTTCAGAATTTTAATTTTGTTTGAAAACCAAAGTCAGTACGTACGGTCTGTACAGACAATACAGACTGAAAGTGCAATTTGGTATTGAGTGCAGCCTATTAAGCTGCTTAGCTATTAGCTTCTGAGCTCAGCAATTACTCTAATTTGACTGCCTGTGTGGTCCTATTACTTTCCTAAATTTCTGATGATCACTGAACCTTTTATAGAACTATGACTAGTAGAAGACAGTTCTTTAATTTATACAGTATTTGAATTTTACTCCTTTATTTTGGAAGCAAGGGAGTAACAATTATAATTAGGAAATATTTTTTAAAATCTAACTGTGACATCCTATTTTATAACCAAGCAAGGGCAGCTTTATCAACTAGTTCTGTGGTAAAAATAAACCTTAAATCAAGGAGGAGAAGAGTAAAATCAAGAGGAGGAAAGGTATTTTGGGGAAGTGGTTGCTTGCTTTTAACTATGAAATTATTTATAACATTTTGTCTAACTTTATGATTCTATAAAATGTTTATAAGTTTAACTACAATGAAATACAATTAAATTAGAGAATTTTCTAGGATGGGCTACAGCTCACACTCGAAGGTTTTAACAGACTGTAGTATATATAATTTAAAACCTTTAGTTTTGTTATTAGTAAATAGGATGGCTGAGTCGGTAATTTAGATTGCTAAAAGAATTCTGAAGTAAAAAAAAGAACTATCAGTAATGTTGGAGAAAGTCCAGAAAAGGTTAATGATCTAGTGACATGTCTTTTATTTCATCCCCAGAATTGTTGGTACATGGATGGCTAAATCTTCAAGTTACCATAAAACAAGATTAAAAGCCAACAAATAACAAAGGAGGTAGTAAAGACTGGATCATTTTATCAGATTCCACTCAGTTTCATCTATAGAAGGCTATAGGTAAGGATGAAATTACACAGTGTAATAGAAATGCATATGTGGTAGAAAAACTTAGTAATACTCTTCTTCCTAGTTTTGAAAAACAAGAAGAAGATGCTCTAAAATACCTTCTTCAAGACTGGGGCTGTTCTGTATTTTGTTTGTTTGTTTGTTTGTTTCTGTATCTTCTAGAACGACGCCTGCCACAGGATAGTTAGTAAGTATTTTTTTTAATTAATATAGGAAATATGAAATTATACAATGCAACAGGGTGACATCTCATATAAAGCCCAGAAACTCTGCAATGTCCTTCTTTCTTGGATAGTAAAGACAAGGAGAGGAGATCTTGTTACTAAAAGGATTTTGAAATAATTGTCCTAATTAAAGAGACCATGCTTTCCTCATTTTTATATACTCAATGCTTAACATGTAGTAGGCATTCAAAAATGTTTGTTGAGTGCATACATTGATATCCCTCAACAAAGAGGAGTCATAACTGAGCATAGATAACAATGTAAATAAAAATACAAGAGATCTGCTCTTTTACCTGAGACTAAAAAAAAATTTCTGGAGCCATTATTTTGACTATTATTCATTGACTATCCATTATGCACTGTATACTTTCCTAGGTACTGATCTCAAAGCTTCACAACAATTTGCAAGAAGTTTTATTCTATAGATAAGAAAAGTTAAATACCTGCTCATAATCATATAGCCAATGAGAGAGTGGCTAAGCTGCGATTAAGTCCTTAAGTCTGTGAAACTCCCAAAACCCATGCACTTTCCACTGTGCCAGTATAATTCAACAATTTATATAGAGTGCTTAGTATGTGTCAGGCAGTGTACTAAATTTCTGGAAAACCAGAATAAATAATGAGTAATCCTTTACCTAGAGGAGTTTACAGCTTGGTGGGGGAGAATGATTAAGTAGCACCAGTAAGTTACAGATAAAATGTTCTGGAAGCAGTTCATTTTACCTGAGGGAAATGGGGGAAATTCTTCCCCCAAAGTTTTTGAGCTAGGCCTTGGAAAAGAGTGGAGCAGGGTGGAGCATGTATTTGGGAATAGACTGAGTGACTTCACTTTCACTTTTCAATTTCATGCATTGGAGAAGGAAATGGCAACCCACTCCAGTGTTCTTGCCTGGAGAATCCCAGGGATGGGGGAGCCTGGTGGGCTGCTGTCTATGGGGTCACACAGAGTTGGACACGACTGAAGCAACTTAGCAGCAGCAGTGTGAAGAAAGCTGAGCGCTGAAGAATTGATGCTTTTGAACTGTGGTGCTGGAGAAGACTCTTGCAAGTTCCTTGCACTGCAAGGAGATCCAACCAGTCCACCCTAAAGGAGACCAGTCATGGGTGTTCATTGGAAGGACTGATGCTGAGGCTGAAACTCCAATACTTTGGCCACCTCATGCGAAGAGTTGACTCATTGGAAAAGACCCTGATGATGGGAGGGATTGGGGGCAGGAGGAGAAGGGGACGACAGAGGATGAGATGGCTGGATGGCATCACCGACTCGATGGACGTGAGTTTGAGTGAACTCCGGGAGTAGGTGATGGACAGGGAGGCCTGGCGTGCTGCAATTCATGGGGTTGCAAAGAGTCAGACACGACTGAGTGACTGAACTGAACTGAACTGAGTGTCCTATGTGAATGAAACCTGATAAGCATGAAAGTATTATATTCTGAGAGAAAACTCGATAGGCTGATCAAAGACAACCTGATCAAAGTCTTAATTTAGGTCTTTTCAGGTTCCCATCATCTGTTTAATAGATATGTTCTCCCATCCTTGAATAGGTCCCCAGTTAAATAATTTTTCTACATCACAGTCAGATCTATCATCTGAAAATGGAATGTAGAGACTCCCTTACTCAAAAAATTTCAGGAGCTTCCCATTTCATACAGATTTTAAGTTGATATAATTAAGCCTATAATTAAGGGTCTATATTCTGACCTCAATCATCTGTTCCAATACTACTTTGTACGGTGCTGTGTGCTTAGTCACTTCAATTGTGTCTGACTTTTTGCGACCCCATGGACTGTATCCTGTCAGGCTCCTCTGTCCATGGGATTTTCCCGGCAAGAATACTGGAGTGGGTTCCAGGGGATCTTCCCAACCCAGGGATCGAACCTGTATCTCCTGAGTCTTCTGCACTGCAGACGGATTCTTTATCCCTGAGCCACTACCTTTTATTTATCTTTATTAATCTGTCATCACTATTTATAGCAAAAGTATATGTGCTATCATAGAGGTATGAATAAAGATACATGTGTTACTGGCTATTCTAGACTGTAAGATTCTTTTGGATAGGATCTAGGCTTAGCACCATGTCTTGTAGATAAACCATGACTCAATACATTTTTGTGAGGAAAAAGAGCCTGAGATTAAAAGATAGTTTTCCCTCCATAATCTCTTTGCTGTTCTTGCCAATTATAAAAGTAATAAGTTTTATATGAGGCTAAATAAATTATTATTAAAAGCAAAATGGCTGTCTGAGGAGGCCTTACAAATAGCTGTGAAAGAAGAGAAGTGAAAAGCAAAGGAGAAAAGGAAAGATATAAGCATCTGAATGCAGAGTTCCAAAGAATAGCAAGGAGAGATAAGAAAGTCTTCCTCAGCGATCAATGCAAAGAAAACAACAAGAGGAAAACAACAGAATGGGAAAGACTAGAGATCTCTTCAAGAAAATTAGAGATACCAAGGGAATATTTCATGCAAAAATGGGTTCGATAAAGGACAGAAATGGTATGGACCTAACAGAAGCAGAAGATATTAAGAAGAGGTGACAAGAATACACAGAAGAACTATACAAAAAAGAGCTTTGTAACCCAGATAATCACAATGGTGTGATCACTGACCTAGAGCCAGACATCCTGGAATGTGAAGTCAAGTGGGCCTTAGAAAGCATCATTGCGAACAAAGCTAGTGGAGGTGATGGAATTCCAGTTGAGCTATTTCAAATCCTGAAAGATGATGCTGTGAAAGTGCTGCACTCAATATGCCAGCAAATTTGGAATACTCAGCAGTGGCCACAGGACTGGAAAAGGTCAGTTTTCATTCCAATCCCAAAGAAAGGCAATGCCAAAGAATGCTCAAACTACCGCACAATTGCACTCATCTCATATGCTAGTAAAATAATGCTCAAAATTCTCCAAGCCAGGCTTCAGCAGTATGTGAACCGTGAACTTCCAGATGTTCAAGCTGGTTTTAGAAAAGGCAGAGGAATCAGAGATCAAATTGTCAACATCTGCTGGATCATCGAAAAAGCAAGAGAGTTCCAGAAAAACATCTATTTCTGCTTTATTGACTATGCCAAAGCCTTTGACTGTGTGGATCACAACAAACTGTGGAAAATTCTTAGAGATTGGAATACCAGACCACTTGACCTGCCTCTTGAGAAACCTATATGCAGGTCAGGAAGCAACAGTTAGAACTGGACATGGAACAACAGACTGATTCCAAATAGGAAAAGGAGTACGTCAAGGCTGTATATTGTCACCCTGCTTATTTAACTTATATGCAAAGTACATCATGAGAAACTCTGGGCTGGAAGAAGCACAAGCTAGAATCAAGATTGCCAGGAGAAATATCAATAACCTCAGATATGCAGATGACACCACCCTTATGGCAGAAAGTGAAGAGGAACTCAAAAGCCTCTTGATGAAGGTGAAAGAGGAGACTGAAAAAGTTGGCTTAAAGCTCAACATTCAGAAAACGAAGATCATGGCATCCGGTCCCATCACTTCATGGGAAATAGATGGAGAAACAATGGAAACAGTGTCAGACTTTATTTTTCTGGGCTCCAAAATCACTGCAGATGGTGACTGCAGCCATGAAATTAAAAGACGCTTACTCCTTGGAAGGAAAGTTATGTCTAACCTAGATAGCATATTCAAAAGCAGAGACATTACTTTGCCAACAAAGGTCCATCTAGTCAAGGCTATGGTTTTTCCAGTGTTCATGTATGGATGTGAGAGTTGGACTGTGAAGAAAGCTGAGCACCAAAGAATTGATGCTTTTGAAGTGCGGTGTTGGAGAAGATTCTGGAGAGTCCCTTGGACTGCAAGGAGACCCAACCAGTCCATTCTAAAGGAGGTCAGCCCTGGGTATTCTTTAGAAGGAATGATGCTAAAGCTGAAACTCCAGTACTTTGGCCACTTCATGCAAAGAGTTGACTCATTGGAAAAGACCCTGATGCTGGGAGGGATTGGGGGCAGGAAGAGAAGGGGATGACAGAGGATGAGATGGCTGGATGGTATCACCGACTCTATGGACATGAGTTTAAATGAACTCCAGGAGTTGGTGATGGACACGGAGGCCTGGCCAGCTGTGATTCATGGGGTCGCAAAGAGTCGGACATGACTGAGTGACTGAACTGAACTGAACTGAAATAAATTATGGTAATGCATACAGTGGGCTACCATGTATCCATTAAAAAGAAATAGGAAGCTCTACACATACTAATATAAGACAATCTGTAAGATACATTTTTGAATAAAAACAGGAAAGTATGGAACAATGTGTATGTTCCACTGTATTTGTATTAAAAAGACAGAAAAGAATTAATATATATGCATCTAATATTTTCAGAAAGATACCCAGGAAATAACTGATAATATTTGTAGCCTCCGTGCTTGTGGTAGTGGCTGGGGGACTGAGTACACTGGTAGCAGCGAGTCTTTTCACCATACTTTCTGTATCTTTTGAATTTTAAATTTTTGAATCTATTAACATATTAAAATTAACCATAAGTGAATACATAAGTAAATGAAACTGGATTTTAAAAAAGTTAAGGTCACAAAGGTAAGCAGGCTTACACAAAGATAAAACAACCCTTTGTAGAAAGTGTGGGAAATAAAGCAGAAAAAAAAGTCACTCATGGTGCCAGAGTTGTGAGATAACTAGTGAGTTTCATGGCTTGGATATCCCCAGATGGCTCAGTGGTAAAGAATTTGCCAGGCAATGCAGGAGATGTGGGTTCCATCTCTGGGTCAGGAAGATCGCCTGGAGGAGGAAATGGCAATCCACTCTAGTAATCTTGGTTGCAAAATCCTATGGACAGAGAAGCCTGGCAGGCAACGGTCCGTAGGATTGCAAAGAATCAGCCACAAGTGAGCACACACACATCAAAGAGGAAATAAAAATCACTCATAAAGCAATAGTTGTGGGGTAACTAGTTAACATCCAAGTGTAATCCCTTCTCATTTCTTTTTTCTTTTGATTTGGAGGATATATATTTTATTTTCAGTATTATGAATCGTTATATTTTAGTTTTTGCTCCAATCAAGGTTATAACTATCTCAATGTCTCCTGACTTCCGTTAGATGTATGAAGAATTTAACACCTTCCCTTTCACCTTGTTCTTCCCTCGTTCACTTTCAGGATAATATAATTTAGAATTTAAGTACAAATTTTTGTTATTGCATCAATTTTTATATTACAAATATTTTCCATCAATAATATTTTGACCTATGCCTTAGGCTCTTTACACAGCAGGCTTATTGAGATGTAATTCACATACCACTTAATTCACATAATAAAGTATACATTTTTCATTCATAAAGTACACAATTATTTTTTAATATAGTCACAGAGTTATACAGTTATCACCACAGTCAATGTTATCATTCCCAAAAGAAACCATGTGTTCATTAGCAGTTTTTCCTCCCACTTCTCCCACCCCTGCTACTGCTAAGTCACTTCAATCATGTCTGACTCTGTGCGATCCCATAGATGGCAGCCCACCAGGCTCCCCCGTCCCTGGGATTCTCCAGGCAAGAATATTGGAGTGGGTTGCCATTTCTTTCTCCAAGCCTTTGTTTCCTCATCTTGATAATGGAAATATTAATCAGTACCTAACTTATAGGAATATTTTATTATCTAATATAGTTTGAGCATAGATTCCTGCAAAGTACCTGGCCTGTAGTGACCACTCAGTACAGGTTTATGATGATCATTTTCTTTTTTATGGCTACGATTAGTATTTTTGTAGTCATCAAAGATTGTGAAAGTGAAAGTGAAGTCGCTCAGTCATGTCTGACTTTTTTCCATCCCATGGACTGTAGCCTACCAGGCTTCTCTGTCCATGGGACTTTCCAGGCAATAGTACTGGAGTGGATTGCCATTTTCTTCTCCAGGGGGTCTTCCTGACCCAGGGATCGAACCCAGGTCTCCCGCATTGTAGACAGATGCTTTATCGTCTGAGCCACCAAGGAAGTCCCCCAACCCTAGGCAACCACTAATCTACTTTCTGCATCTGTAGATTTGCCTATTTCATATAAGTGAAATCATACAATATGTGGTCTCTGGGGATTGGTTTGACTTAGCATAATGTTTTCAAGGTTCATTCATAGTGTAGCATGTATCAATGCTTTTATTCCTTTTTATAGTAGAATAAGATTCCATCACGTGGATATACCATATTTTGTTTATTCATTCTCCATTTCATGTGCATTTGGATTGTTTCCATTATTTGGCTATTATGAATAATGCTGTTTTGAACATTTATGTGCAAGTTTTTGTGTGAACATGTTTTCATTCTCATGTGTTTATGCCTAGAAAAGAAATTGCTGTGTCACGAGGTTACTCAGTGGTTATCTTTTTGAAGAATTGTCAGATTTCTTTCCAAAGTGACTGCACCATTTTACATTCTCACCAGCAATGTTTGAAGGTCCAATTTCTCCACAGTCTGGCCAGTACTTGTTATTATGTGTTTTTCTTTTTTTATTATAGCTATCCTAGTGGATATGAAGTTACTTTCAGTTCTGAAACCAAATCTTTTAGTTGTTTTGCAGTAAAAGATGATGTCTTTATACTTGGGGCAAAACACCAAGTATACTAATGGCTGTGTATACTAAAGGACTTTATACTAAACAGATAACATCTTATTAATTTGTACCAATAGCTCTCAGACTTCAGTGTGCATTGGAATCACCTGGAAGATTTTTTGTGAAAGTTTATATTGTTGGGCCCTACCTGAGTTTCTGAGTTAGTAAGCCTGTGATGTGTAGATTTTGTAGCAAGTTTTTATATGCTGCTGGTCTGAGGACCACACTTTTAGAACCAGTGATTTGACAAACATGTTGGTAATGCTTTCTTTGTCCTCAGTTTCTTCCTTAAGTGTTTCATATGTGTTAGTTAATATATCATTTTACAGATGAGGAAATTGAGGCACATACAGATTAAGTAACTAGACAAGGAAATTGAGACCTATAAAGGTTAATAACATGTTCAAAATCACATATCTAAAAATAGCAGGGGCTTCCCTTGTGGCTCAGTTGGTAAAGAATCTGCCTGCAATGCAGGCAACCTGGGTTCGATACCTGGGCTGAGAAGATCCCCTGGAGAAGGGAAAGACTACCCACTCCAGTTGGAGTGGCAGCTGCATGGTGCTGGAGCAGCTGTGAGGAGATACCCCACATCCAAGGGCAAAGGAGAAGCCCCAGCAAGACTGTAGGAGGGGCAAAATTGCATTTCGAATCAAACTTCATACCCGCCAGAGACACTCAGAGGGCTCAAACAAATCTTGTGTACACCAGAACCCAGAGACCCCACAGAGACTGAGACAGAACTGTGTTTGAGTGTCTCCTGTGGAGTTATGGGTCAGCAGTGGACTGCTGCAGGGGTAGGGGCTCTGGGTGCAGCAGACCTGGGTATGGCATAAGCCCTCTTGGAGGAGGTCACCATTAACCTCACCATAGAGCTGCCGGAACCTTCACAGGACTGGGGAAACAGACTCTTGGAGGGCACAAACAGAACCTTGTGTGCAACAGGACCCAGGAGAAAGGAGCAGTGACCTCACAAGAGACTGATCCAGACTTGCTTGTGAGTGTACAGGAGTCTCCAGTGGAGGCATGTGTTGGCAGTGGCCTGCTGCAGGGTTGGGGGCACTGTGTGCATGGGACCTTTGGAAAGAGGTCTCTATTATCTTCATTACCTCCACCATAGTTTGAGTGAGTGAAGTCGCTCAGTCGTGTCTGACTCTTTGTGACCCCATGGACTGTAGCCTACCAGGCTCCTCCCTCCATGGGATTCTCCAGGCAAGAGTACTGGAGTGGGTTGCCATTTCCTTCTCCAGGGGATCTTCCCGACCCAGGGATCGAACCCAGGTTTCCTGCATTGCAGGTAGATGCTTTAACTTCTGAGCCACCAGGGAAGCCCCCCACCATAGTTTGGCCCCAGGTAAAAACCAGGAGTTATTTCTCCACTGATCTCCAGTAGCATATTGGGCACCTACTGACCTGGGGAGTTTCTCTTTCAGTATCCTATCATTTTGCTTTTCATACCGTTCATGGGGTTCTCAAGGCAAGAATACCAAAGTGGTTTGCCATTCCCTTCTCCAGTGGACCACATTCTGTCAGACCTCTCCACCATGACCCTCCCATCTTGGGTTGCCCCACGGGCGTGGCTTAATTTCTTTGAGTTAGACAAGGCTGTTGTCCTAGTGTGATTAGATTGACTAGTTTTCTGAGTATGGTTTCAGTGGGTCTGCCCTCTGATGCCCTCTTGCAACACCTACCGTCTTACTTGGGTTTCTCTTACCTTAGGCATGGCTGTTCTTCTCTTGAAGAACAGCCATATCTCTTCATGGCTGTTCCAGCAAAGCGCAGCTAATGCTCCTTACCTTGGATGAAGGGTATCCAAATGCTACTGGAGATCAGTGGAGAAATAACTCCAGAAACAATGAAGGGATGGAGCCAAAGCAAAAAGAATACCCAGCTGTGGATGTGACTGGTGATAGAACCAAGGTCCGATGCTGTAAAGAGCAATATTGCATAGGAACCTGGAATGTCAGGTCCATGAATCAAGGCAAATTGGAAGTGGTCAAACAAGAGTGAATGTCGACATTCTAGGAATCAGTGAACTGAAATGGACTGGACTGGGTGAATTTAACTCAGATGACCATTATATCTACTACTGAGGGCAGGAATCCCTCAGAAGAAATGGAGTGGCCATCATGGTCAACAAAAGAGTCTGAAATGAAGTACTTGGATGCAATCTCAAAAACGACAGAATGATCTCTGTTCGTTTCCAAAGCAAACCATTCAATATCACAGTAATCCAACTCTATGCCCCAACCAGTAAAGTTGAAGAAGCTGAAGTTGAATGGTTCTATGAAGACCTACAAGACCTCTTAGAACTAACACCCAAAAAAGATGTCCTTTTCATTATAGGGAACTGGAATGCAAAAGTAGGAAGTCAAGAAACACCTGGAGTAACAGGCAAACTTGGCCTTGGAATACGGAATGAAGCAGGGCAAAGTTTTGTCCTGAGTTTTGCCAAGAAAATGCACTGGTCATAACAAACACCCTCTTCCAACAACACAAGAGAAGACTCTACACATGGACATCACCAGATGGTCAACACCGAAATCAGATTGATTATATTCTTTGCAGCCAAAGATGGAGAAGCTCTATACAAGCAGCAAAAACAAGACGAGGAGCTGACTGTGGCTCAGAGCATGAACTCCTTATTGCCAAATTCAGACTTAAATTGAAGAAAGTAGGGAAAACCACTAGACCATTCAGGTATGACCTAAATCACATCCCTTATGATTATACAGTGAAAGTGAGAAATAGATTTAAGGGCCTAGATCTGATAGAATGCCTGATGAGCTATGGACTGAGGTTCGTGACATTGTACAGGAGACAGGGATCAAGACCATCCCCATGGAAAAGAAATGCAAAAAAGCAAAATGGCTTTCTGGGGAGGCCTTACAAATAGCTGTGAAAAGAAGAAAAGTGAAAAGCAAAGGAGAAAAGGAAAGATATAAACATCTGAATGCAGAGTTCCAAAGAAGAGCAAGGAGAGACAAGAAAGCCTTCCTCAGCGATCAATGTAAAGAAATAGAGGAAAACAACAGAATGGGGAAGACTAGAGATCTCTTCAAGAAAATCAGAGATACCAAAGGAACATTTCATGCAAAGATGGGCTCGATAAAGGACAGAAATGGTATAGACCTAACAGGAGCAGAAGATATTAAGAAGAGATGGCAAGAATACACAGAAGAACTGTACAAAAAAGATCTTCAAGACCCAGATAATCACGATGATGTGATCACTGACCTAGAGCCAGACATCCTGGAATGTGAAGTCAAGTGGGCCTTAGAAAGCATCACTACGAACAAAGCTAGTGGAGGTGATGGAATTCCAGTTGAGCTATTCCAAATCCTGAAAGATGATGCTGTGAAATTGCTGCACTCAATATGCCAGCAAATTTGGAAAACTCAGCAGTGGCCACAGGACTGGAAAAGGTCAGTTTGCATTCCAATCCCAAAGAAAGGCAATGCCAAAGAATGCTCAAACCACCGCACAATTGCACTCATCTCACACACCAGTAAAGTAATGCTTAAAATTCTCCAAGCCAGGCTTCAGCAATATGTGAACCGTGAACTTCCTGATGTTCAAGCTGTTTTTAGAAAAGGCAGGGGAAGCAGAGATCAAATTGCCAGCATCCGCTGGATCATCAAAAAAGCAAGAGAGTTCCAGAAAAACATCTATTTCTGCTTTATTGACTATGCCAAAGCCTTTGACTGTGTGGATCACAACAAACTGTGGAAAATTCTGAAAGAGATGGGAATACCAGACCACCTGATCTGCCTCTTGAGAAATTTGTATGCAGGTCAGGAAGCAACAGTTAGAACTGGACATGGAACAACAGACTGGTTCCAAATAGGAAAAGGAGTATATCAAGGCTGTATATTGTCAACCTACTTATTTAACTTATATGCAGAGTACATCATGAGAAACGCTGGACTGGAAGAAACACAAGCTGGAATCAAGATTGCCAGGAGAAATATCAATAACCTCAGATATGCAGATGACACCACCCTTATGGCAGAAAGTGAAGAGGAACTAAAAAGCCTCTTGATGAAAGTGAAAGTGGAGAGTGAAAAAGTTGGCTTAAAGCTCAACATTCAGAAAATGAAGATCATGGCATCCGGTCCCATCATTTAATGGGAAATAGATGGAGAAACAGTGGAAACAGTGTCAGACTTTATTTTGGGGGGCTCCAAAATCACTGCAGATGGTGACTGCAGCCATGAAATTAAAAGATGCTTACTCCTTGGAAGGAAAGTTATGACCAACCTAGATAGCATATTCAAAAGCAGAGACATTACTTTGCCAACAAAGGTCCGTCTAGTCAAGGCTATGGTTTTTCCTGTGGTCATGTATGGATGTGAGAGTTGGACTGTGAAGAAGGCTGAGCGCTGAAGAATTGATGCTTTTGAAGTGTGGTGTTGGAGAAGACTCTTGAGAGTCCCTTGGACTGCAAGGAAATCCAACCAGTCCATTCTGAAGGAGATCAGCCCTGGGATTTCTTTGGAAGGAATGATGCTAAAGCTGAAACTCCAGTACTTTGGCCATCTCATGCAAAGAGTTGACTTATTGGAAAAGACTCTGATGCTGGGAGGGATTGGGGGCAAGAGGAGAAGAGGACGACAGAGGAGGAGATGGCTGGATGGCATCACTGACTCGATGGACATGAGTCTGAGTGAACTCCGGGAGTTGGTGATGGACAGGGAGGCCTGGAGTGCTGCGATTCATGGGGTCACAAAGAGTCGGACATGACTGAGCTACTGATCTGATCTGATCTGATCTGAAAAACCAGGAAGGGAACACAACCCCACCCATCAACAGAAAATTGGATTAAAGTTTTACTGAGCATGGCCCTTCTCATCAGAATAAGACCCAGTTCCCCCTCAGTCAGTCTCTCCCATCAGGAGGCTTCCATAAGCCTCTTATCCTTCTCTATCAGTGAAGTGAAGTCGCTCAGTCATGTCCGACTCTTTGTGACTCCATGGACTGTAGCCTACCAGGCTCCTCCGTCCATGGGATTTTCCAGGCAAGAATACTGGAATGGGTTGCCATTTCCTTCTCCAGGGGATCTTCCCAACCCAATGATCAAGTCCAGGTCTCCCCATTGTAGGCAGACACTTTTAACGTCTGAGCCACCAGGGGAGACTCATCAGAGGGCAGACAGACTCAAAACCACAATCACAGAAAACTAACCAATCTGATCACATGGACCACAGCCTTGTCTAACTAAATGAAACTACAAGCCATGGCGTGTAAAGCCACCCAAGACGAACGGGTCATGGTGGAGAGTTCTGACAAAACGTGGTCCAGTGGAGGAGGGAATGACAAACCACTTCAGTATTTTTGCCTTGAGAACCCCATGAAGAGTATGAAAGGGCAAAAAGATAAGATACTGAAAGAGGAACTCCCCCAGTCGGTAGGTGCCCAACATGCTACTGGAGATCAGTGGAGAAATAACTCCAGAACGAATGAAGGGATGGAGCCAAAGCAAAAACAACATCCAGTTGTGGATGTGACTGGTGATAGAAGCAAGGTCTGATGCTGTAAAGAGCAATATTGCATAGGAACCTGGAATGTTAGGTCCATGAATCAAAGGCAAATTGAAAGTGGTCAAACAGGAGATGGCAAGAGTGACCATCGACATTTTAGGAATCAGTGAACTAAAATGGACTGGAATGAGCAAATTCAACTCAGATTACCATTATATCTACTACTGTGGACAAGAATCCCTTAGAAGAAATAAAGTAACCATCATAGTCAATTTAAGACTCTGAAATGCAGTACTTGGATGCAATCTCAAAAATGACAGAATGACCTCTGTTTCCAAGGCAAACCATTCAATATCAGAGTAATCCAAATGTATTCCCCAACCAGTAATGCTGAAGAAACAGAAGATGAATGGTTCAATGAAGATCTACAAGATGTTCGATAACTAACACCCCAGAAAGATGTCCTTTTTGGGGGGACTGGAATGCAAAAGTAGGAAGTTAAGAAATAGCTGGAGTAACAGGCAAATTTGGCCCTGAAGCAGGGAAAAGGTTAAGAGAGTTTGGCCAAGAGAGAACACTGGTCATAGCAAACACCCTCTTCCAACAACACAAGAGAAGACTCTACACATAGACATCATCAAATGGTCAATACTAAAATCAGATTGATTACATTCTTTGCAGCCAAAGATGGAGAAGCTCTATACAGTCAGCAAAAATAAGACTGCTAGCTGACTGTGGCTCAGATAATGAACTCCTTATTGCCAAATTCAGACGTAAATTGAAGAAAGTAGGGAAAACCACTAAATCATTCAGGTATGACCTAAATCATACCTTACTTATGATTATACAGTAGAAGTGAGACATAGATTCAAGGGATTAGATCTGATAGAATACCTGAAGAACTATGGACGGAGATTCGTGACATTGTACAGGAGGCAGGGATCAAGACCATCCTCAAGAAGAAATGCAAAAAAGCAAAATGGTTTTCTAAGGAGGCCTTATAAATAGCTGAGAAAAGCAGAGAAACTAAAGGCAAAAGAGAAAAGGAAAGATATACCCATTTCAATGCAGAATTCCAAAAAATAGCAAGGAGTGAAAAGAAAACCTTTCTTGCTGATCAATGCAAAGACATAGAGGAAAACAATAGAATGGGAAAGACTAGAGATCTCTTCAAGAAAATTAGAGATACCAAGGGAACATTTCATGCAAAGACGGGCTCGATAAAGGACAGAAATGGTATGGACCTAATAGAAGCAGAAGATATTAAGAAGAGGTGGCAAGAATACACAGAAGAACTATACAAAAAAGATCTTCATGACCCAGATAATTACAACAATGTGATCACTCATCTAGAGCCAGACATCCTGGAATGCAAAGTCAAGTGGGCCTTAGGAAGCATCATTGCGAACAAAGCTAGTGGAGGTGATGGAATTCCAGTTGAGCTATTTCAAATGCTAAGAGATGATGCTGTGAAAGTGCTGCACTCAATATGCCAGCAAATTTGGAAAACTCAGCAGTGGCCACAGGACTGGAAAAGGTCAATTTTCATTATAATCCTAAAGAAAGGCAATGCCAAAGAATGCTCAAACTACCGCACAATTGCACTCATCTCAATGCTAGTAAAGTAATGCTGAAAATTCTCCAAGCCAGGCTTCAACAGTACGTGAACTGTGCGCTTCCAGATGTTCAAGCTGGATTTGGTTCGATTTCTGGCAGAGGAACCAGAGATCAAATTGCCAACATCTGCTGGATCATGGAAAAAGCAAGAGAGTTCCCGAAAAACATCTATTTCTGCTTTATTGACTATGCCAAAGCCTTTGACTGTGTGGATCACAACAAACTGTGGAAAATTCTGAAAGAGATGGGAATACCAGACCACCTGACCTGCCTCTTGAGAAATCTGTATGCAGATCAGGAAGCAACAGTTAGAACTGGACATGGAACAATAGACTTATTCCAAATAGGGAAAGGAGTACGTCAGGGCTATATATTGTCACCTTGCTTATTTAACTTAAATGCAGAGTACATCATGAGAAATGCTGGACAGGATGAGGTACAAGCTGGAATCAAGATTGCTGGGAGAAATACCAATAACCTCAGATATGTAGATGATACCACCCTTAAGGTAGAAAGTGAAGAAGAGCTAAAGAGCCTCTTGATGAAAGTGAAAGAGCAGAGTGAAAATGTTGGCTTAAAACTCGACATTCAGAAAACTAAGATCATGGTGTCTGTTCCCATCACTTCGCAGTAAATAGATGGGGAAACAGTGGAAACAGTGGCAGACTTTATATTCTTGGGCTTTAAAATCACTGCAGATGGTGACTGCAGCCATGAAATTAAAAGATGCTTGCTCCTTGGAAGAAAAGTTAAGACCAACCTAGACAGCATTTTAAAAAGCAGAGACATTACTTTGCCAACAAAGGTCCATCTAGTCAAAGCTATGGTTTTTCGAGTAGTCATGCATGGATGTGAGAGTTGAACTATAAAGAAAGCTGAGCATCGAAGAATTGATGCTTTTGAACTGTGGTGTTGAAGACTCTTGAGAGTCCCTTGGACTTTAAGGAGATCCAGTCTATCCTAAAGGAAATCAGTCCTGAATATTCATTGGAAGGACTGATGCTGAAGCTGAAACTCTAATACTTTGACCATGTGGTATGAAGAACTGACTCATTGGAAAAGACCCTAATGCTGGGAAAGATTGAAGGCAGGAGGAGAAGGGGGTGACAGAGGACGAGATGGTTGGATGGCATCATCGACACAATGGACATGAGTTTGAGTAAACTCTGAGAGTTGGTGATGGACAGGGAGGCCTGGCATGCTGCAGTCCATTGGTCACAGAGTCGTACACAACTTAGCGATTGAACTGTATTGAACTGAAAAATAGCAGAGCTGATGGTTTGCTCTGGCTCTAGAGTTTAGGTTCTTAATCACCTGTTAGCTGCTTTATGTTTAGTTAAGTCACACATTTACTGAATGAAAACTTGCAAACAATCAATTTCCTACAAATTTGGGATACTTAGTTCTAAGAAAGAACTGTCCTCTTTCAAGGCAATTTTAAAAATCAAGTATTCCTTCAATGTTCTTGTGTCTAGTAGTTAATTCATTCATTGCTGTGTCCAGTAATAAAATATTTTTATGTTTTGATATTTTATGTTTTATATAAGGTGGGACTACTGTGAATTATGTTTATAATAGCAAGTATTGTTAATATTTAAGTAGTATTGTGACCTTGGAGTGTCATTGAAATTTTTGGGGTGTCAGTTTCTTCACCAAATTGTGCTTCTGTGATTTGGACTTAGTTGTTTCATTGTAATAGTCAGATGATGACAATCATTTTTTAGTTGGAAGCGAAATTTAATTCAACAGATGGAGTATTCTCAGTTTTAAAATTTTTCCCCTGTAAAATTTTCTCAATGTTAGAAAAGTTACAGATGAAAAAACAGAGTCAATCGTGCTTTGTTTGATGGCTTGTTTCTCTGTGGATATTTGTGTGTGTGTGTGTGTGTGTGTGTATTTTGGAGAGGGCTGTGTTGGTTCTTAATTGTGGCATGTGGACTTTTCTCTAGTTGTGGCACAAGGACTCCAAAGTGCATGGGCTCAGTAGTTGCAGCATGGGGGCTTAGTTGTCCTGCAACATGTGGGATCTTAGTTTCCTGCCCAGGGATTGAACCTGCATCTCCTACATTGGAAGGTGTATTCTTAACCACTGGACCACCAGGAAAGTCCCTGGACATTGTTTTTGTGATTATGATTTTATTTTGAATTAGTAATTTCTTTATTTTTTTTCTATTTTGTATATCAGTATTTCATGGTGTTTTATAATTTATTAATGTTTTATCTCTTAGACTGACCTGAAGTTTCTAACAGAAAAGGCAATGGCACCCCACTCCAGTACTCTTGCCTGGAAAATCCCATGGATGGAGGAGCCTGGTAGGCTGCAGTCCATGGGGTCACTAAAAGTCGGATACGACTGAGCGACTTCACTTTCACTTTTCACTCTCACGCATTGGAGAAGAAAATGGCAACCCACTCCAGTGTTCTTGCCTGGAGAATCCCAGGGATGGGGGAGCCTGGAGGGCTGCCATCTATGGGGTCGCACAGAGTTGGACACGACTGAAGCGACTTAGCAGCAGCAGCAGCAGCAGCAGCAGCAGCAGTTTCTAAAGTGTATACTACCTCAAATACTTTGTGTTATACCTTGGTTATATACACATTAAATTCAGCAAACTTTGCTAAACATTTCTAGAGGATGCATAAGAAAGAAGTAAAGGAATTTAAATTTTACTTGTAATAGTTTTCATTCAGTTTTTCTTTTGTTGTTGTTTTTGTTGTTCAGTTGCTCAGTTGTGTCCAACTCTTTGTGACCCCATGGACTGTAGCACTCCAGGCTTCCCTGTCCTTCACCGTCTCCCAGAGCTTGCTCAAACTCATGTCCATTGAGTCGGTGATGCCATCCAACCATCTCATCCTCTGTCATCCCCTTCTTTTCCTGCCTTCAATCTTTCACAGCATCAGGGGCTTTTCTAATGAATTGGCTTTTTGTGTCAGGTGCCCTAAGTATTGGAGCTGTGACAACCTAGGGGGATAAGATGGGGTGGGAGGTAGGAGGAAGGTTCAAGAGGGTGGGGACATATGTGTGTCTATGGCTGATTCATGCTGATATATGGCAGAAATTAACACAATATTATAAAGCAATTATCCTTCAATTAAAAATAAATTAAAAAAAGACAAACTTCTGAATCAGAACCTCTGGAAAGAAGGCCTAAGAATCTCTCCTTTAACATATGCCCTAGATCCTTAAGCAGTCTAAAAGACTGAAAACAATTTTTTTTTAAGATTAATAAGAAACAGTAGGGGTGTAGCAAATTGTACAATTGCTAAGTTGTGTCCAACTCTTTGCAACCCCATGAACTGCAGCATGCCGGCCTTCCCTGTCCTTCACTATCTCCCTGAGTTTGCTCAAACTCATGTCCATTGAGTCAGTGATGCCATCCAACCATCTCATCCTCTGTCACCCACTTCTCTCGCCTTCAATCTTTCCCAGCATCAGGGTATTTTCCAATAAGTCGGTTCTTCTCATCAGGTGGCTATAGTATTGGAGCTTCAGCTTTAGCATCATCCTTCCAATGAATATTCAGGACTGATTTCCTTTAGGATTGACTGGTTTGGTCTCCCTGCAGTCCAAGGGACTCTGAAGAGTCTTCTCCAATACCATGGTTCAAAAACATCAATTCTTTGGCACTCAGCCTTCTTTACAGTCCAACTCTCACATCGATACATAACTACTGGAAAAACCATAACACTGACTAGATGGACCTTTGTTGGCAAAGTAATGTCTCTGCTTTTTAACACACTCTCTAGGTTGGTCATAGCTCTTCTTCCAAGTTGCAAGCATCTTTTAATTTCATGGCTGCAATCACCATCTGCAGTGATTTTGGAGCCCAAGAAAAAGTCTATCACTGTTTCCATTGTTTCCCCATCTATTTGCTATGAAGTGATTCAGTTTACCAATTAGTAAAATATATCAGGGAAATTTGTCAAAACGTTGAAAAAAAAAATCACTGGATTTCTGTTTATGGGAATACTGAGTGTTTAGGGGCATTCTAAAGGATATCAGTCCTGGGTGTTCTTTGGAAGGACTGATGCTAAAGCTGAAACTCCAGTACTTTGGCCACCTCATGCGAAGAGTTAACTCACTGGAAAAGACTCTGATGCTGGGAGGGATTGCGGGCAGGAGGAGAAGGGGACGACAGAGGAGGAGATGGCTGGATGGCATCACCAACTGGATGGACATGAGTTTGGGTGAACTCCGGGAGCTGATGATGGACAGGAAAGCTTGGTGTGCTGCGATTCATGGGGTCGCAAAGAGTCGGACATGACTGAGCGGGAGCGACTGAACTGAACTGAACTGAAGGGGCACTAGAGGGTTTATCTGATTCTAACTGAGTGTGTATTTTTTGTCATCTTTTATTGATGAGGCTATTTTACAGTTCTTTAGAGATAAAAGTTAAAGTGTAGAAAATAGAAAACAAAAAAGCTTCCATAAAAAAAAAAGAAAGAAAAATTGCGGGTATACCTGTGGCAGATTCATTTCAATATTTGGCAAAACTAATACAATATTGTAAAGTTTAAAAATAAAATCAAATTAAAAAAAAAAACGTTAAAAAAAAAAAAGAAAATAGAAAACAATGCAAATGTTTTCTGCCCGTAACAATGTAAATGATTCCTCTTCTCAGCAATGCAGAACAATCTTTTCCAGTAGAGAATATAAATCTCTGTAAGTTAAATTCTATTATGAATAGATTTTCACTTGTTGCTAGATTCCTCATTAATTAATACATTAAATAAAATCCCTGACACTTAACATTTTGACTCATGGTTACTGCTGTTTATATGAGTCATGATTTTACCATTTTGGAAATTATACACTAAAATTTTTAAATACTTATAAAATGTACATATAAATAGATAAGTACAAGCATATATGTGGGCTCCTGGTGGCTCAGTAGTAAAGAATCCACCTGTCAATGCAAGAGATGTAGGTTTGATCTCTGGGTCTGGAAGAACCCCTGGAGAAGGAAATGGCAACCTACTCCAATATTCTTGCCTGGGAAATCCCATGGACAGAAGATCCTGGCGGGCTACAGTCTATGGGGTTGCAAAGAGTTGGACATGATTGAGCATGCACACACACTCACAAACACATATGTATATGAAATTTAAAGAAATACTCATATGATGTGCTGAAAAGTAACAAAACAATAATTATTTAAACTAAGTAACATTTTCACTTATTACAAACAATGTATGTACACTTAAGATAAAATATATTCATAAGCAAGAAGAAAATTAAAAAATAAAAACTTTTATGATCTTACCATCTAGAAATAATATGACCTTGGAATAAGGTGTTTCAGACTTACATTTTGTGTTTGTTTAATTTTTTTCTAACATAAGATAACAATGTATCCCATATTGATTTAAACAATTTAGATCTTTGTTTTTTTAAACTTAAGAGTATATCAATGAGCACTTTTTTGACATTTAGTTTTTAAAGATTGTATTTCAGCATTTCTTAAGGAGAGGGAACTAACAAAGCTTCCTGCTAGCTAATTTAGTTCTAATAACTTTGCAAGTGCCATGTCATTATTTGAAAAATGAAAGGATGTTAAGAAGGCACACAAAATCACCAAATGCAGAAGAAATTAAAGCAAAAGTATTTTAATACTCTGTATCCCAGAGACGGTCACCCTGTGTGGGATCTTAGAGGTCTGTCTATACACATTACCATGATGAATGAAATATTTTTTTCAATTGTTTTTGTTTAAAAAAGAAGCTGGCATGGAGGTTATTGGGGGATTAAGGGTGGGGAAGAACCTAAGACTACAAAGGAAATGAAGCCTGGAAAATCAGTATAGGATAGCAGTCCTGTCCTAGCTGTTAACATTTAAAAAGCCCTTTCAAGGACCATAGAAATAAAGGCTACAAATGTCTGGAGCTTGAAATGGCTTCTATACTTTTGAACCTGTTATGAAAGCTTTTCTTAGAACTCTCCTTCTTTCCCCTCCTGCAAAACAAAATAGTTAAGCAAAAAAAAAAAAGAGAGAGAGAGAGATTAAACAGGAAAAGACCAGATATAAAGGATGTTACCATAGCTTATTTTAAATTTCTGAGCCAGAACAGTGTCTTCTTAAGAAAAAAAAAAAAAAGGAACAAAGAGGAACTGCCATATTTCAAAGTCTGAAGGAAACAAAGAGAATAAGTGGTTATATCCTTGAATTTGTGAATTGCTGGTAGCTCCAGTGTAGCTGCTTTTCCAGCAGGAGTCAACACTTTTTGATTTCATTGCTTCTGAACTGGTTTATGAACAAGTTACGAAAGTAAAGAGAAAGAGGCAACATGCATTGAGACTATTCTGTTTTAATGCACTATTTGGTTGAACACCAATGTTCTTTCATAAAGAGTAAGTTAAAAAAAAAAATAGTCAAAGGACATGGATTGCTAATTCTTATAAAGTTCCTCACCAGAGACCAAGTATGACTTTCCTTCCTTGTTTTATGATTTCCTTGTTATTTTGTTATAATAGAAATGGAAGAATGAATGACCGACATGTAGTTCTTGTTCTTTAGCACCAACAAGATTATAAATGGACTCCAAGTCTCTCTAATGGAGTCTAACTCTACTTAAATTAAAAACTTTAAAGTCCTGAAATGCAATATGGAAGTTCTGGATTTTAGTCCTATCACTGCTTTTAATCATGTCCTTGTCACCTAACCTCTCTTAGAGCCAAACTAGTTCATTGTTTCTTACATCTGCAAAGCTCTACAATTCTGTGAATTTAAAAAATGTGACAGTAATGCTAAAGGATAAAATCCTCTTTAAAAAGCAGGTGTTAATTTCAAAAAAAGATTCCTAAGTTTCAAATGATGAAACTAGTAATATAAAAACAAAATTTTAGTGTGACCACAGAATTTAATTTTTTGAATAAATATTTTTAATTGAAATACAACACGTATACAGAAAAGTGCACAAATTGTAAGTATTATAGTTCGGTTGTCACAAAATGAATATATCTACGTGACCTCTACTCAGGTCAAGAAATAAAACATTTTAAGTACCTCTTTAATCTTCCTTCTGTTTCAGTTACTACCTTTTCTTCCTTTCCAAACATAGTTATCTTGACTTTTAAAAAATTTTCCCTGTTTTTGAGTTTTGTTTAAATAGAGCTGTACAGCAGATATAATTTTATATCTAGCTTCTTTTATGTAATGTTGTATTTGAAAGTATATGGTAAAATTTAAGGTGTTATCATGATCATGATCATTATCACCATAAGGAGAATTTATTTTTTTGTAAGAGGAGGAGAGATGAACAGTTTAGGTACAGTAGAACTCTACTTATTACTGGGGCCAGTGCTGTACCATAAAAATATAAATTGAGTCACAGATGTGAGTCTTGTGCTGTGCTTAGTTGCTAAGTCGTGTCCAATTCTTTGCAACCCCATGGACCCACCAGGCTCTTCTGTCCATGGGATTCTCCAGGTGAAGAATAATGGAATGGGTTGCCATGCCCTAGGGGATCTTCCCAACCTAGGGGATCTTCCCAACCTAGGGATCTATCCAACCTAGGGATCGAACCTGGGTCTCCCATATTGCAGGCAGATTCTTTACCTTCTGAGACACCAGGAAAACCCAAGAGTGAGTCATGTATGTAATTTAAAATTTTTACTAGTCACACTAAAAAAAATTAAAAGAAACAGGTGAAATTAATGTAATAATGTATTTTATGAAAACCAGTATATTCAAATGGCTATTGTTTCAGCATGAACTCAATATAAAAACTATTGAAATATTTGACACTAATTTATTTATACAAAATCTTCAAAAATCCAGTGTGAACTTTTGTATCACAACACGTTTCGATTAAGGGTAGTCACATTTCAGGTAGCCCAATAAGCCACAAGTTGCTACTGGCTACTGTGTTGAAAACTACAGATTTGAGGCTTTTCATGATAAAATGGGAGCATGATCAATGCTGTAAATTTGCCATGATTTACTCATGCTTTTAGCAATATTATACTGCAATGTATACTAATAGTGGGTTGTAGTCTATGTTGGTGGCTCGGATGGTAAAGAGTCTGCATATAATGCAGGAGACTCAGGTTTTTATCCCAGGATGTGGAAGATCCCCTGGAGAAGGGAATGGCAAACTACTTCAGTATTCTTGCCTGTGAAGTTCCATGGACAGAGGAACGTGGTGGGCGTCCACGGGGTCACAAAGAGCTGGACACGACTGAGTGACTAACACACACACACATACACACACACTGTAATGTATACTGATAGTGGGTTGTTAATTTATGTTTGAGATGTAGGATTTTGAGTATTTTATGTGAATAAGAACTCTGAACTCTACCACTGAAACTTATATTTTGAAACTTTTCCAACAGTACTATTTTGTCAGAGTTTAAATTGGCAACTTTAAAATCAGAACCTCGAACCTATAGGAGTTCAGTATATTCTGAAGTAATTTGCATACTAATGAGGAGCAGCAAGACAGACATTTGGTGGCCTAAAAAGACTTAATGGTAATTAAGAGACACAATGTTCAGAGCAACTGGTAGGTAAATAACAAAGGTATATATAATAACTGAAATTTTTATAAGGGAAAAACAGTGGATATAACTGACTATATAAAAATAACTTTGCTATTAACTAAATGTTTATGTCCTTCCAAATTCATATGCTGAAACCTGATCTCCAAAGTGATGGTATTTGGAGGTAAGGCCTTTGGGAGATAAATAGGTCATGTGGGCAGAGCCCTCATGAATGAGATTAGTGCCCTTTTAAAAGAGACCACAAGAGCTCCCTTGATCCTTCCACCAGGGAGGACACAGCAAAAAGATAGCCATCTATGAGGAAGAGGGTTTTTACTAGCCACGCATCTGCCAGGGCCTTGATCTTGGACTTCTCAGGCTGCAAAACTGGTAGCTATAAATGTTTGTTGTTTAAGCTACCCAGTCTATGTTATTTTTGTTATAGCAGTCCAAATGGACTAAGATAAACTTTGGAAGTTTAGCATAGTAACTTCAGGGAAGTTGGAAATCAAACAAAAGTTCCACAGAAGGAGATTTTTTTTTTTTCCCTGGAGAACAATGCTATAAATAATGTCTTGTTCACCAGGATGATCTTCCCTGATGGCTTAGATGGTAATCAAATCTGAAACCTGGGTTCAATCCCTGGGTTGGGAAGATACCCTGGAGGAGGGAACGGCTACCCACTCCAGTATTCTGGCCTGGAGAATTTCATGAATAAAGGAGCCTGGCGGGCTACAGTCCATGGTGTCACAAAGAGTCAGACACAATTGAGCAACTTTCACTGTCTCTTTTCACTAGGATAAGCCTACATAAATCTATTTGAACTATAATATAGTTGTAATATTTATCATTTGCAGTAACAAATACTATTGTAATGTTAAAAGTAAAAGAAAATAATTTATATTTTATAGTTTTTAATGCTTTTGAAAAATTATGTAGAATTCTTTAGAAGATGAGAAAGGAGATAGATGATGATATAGCTGTTTTTAAGGACTAAATGGTTAATGATAGAAATTAATTTTTATAACTTTTTACCACAGCCTTGTCTAACTCAATGAAACTAAGCCATGCCCGTGGGGCAACCTGAGATGGGCGGGTCGTGGTGGAGAGATTTGACAGAATGTGGTCCAGTGGAGAAGGCAATGGCAAACTACTTCAGTATTCTTGCCTTGAGAACCCCATGAACAGTACGAAAAGGCAAAATGATCGGATACTGAAAGAGAAACTCCCCAGGTCAGTAGGTGCCCAATATGCTACTGGAGATCAGTGGAGAAATAACTCCAGAAACAATGAAGGGATGGAGCCAAAGCAAAAAGAATACCCAGCTGTGGATGTGACTGGTGATAGAAGCAAGGTCCGATGCTGTAAAGAGCAATATTACACAGGAACCTCGAATGTCAGGTCCATGAATCAAGGCAAATTGGAAGTGGTCAAACAAGAGATGGCAAGAGTGAATGTCGACATTCTAGGAATCAGTGAACTGAAATGGACTGGAATGGGTGAATTTAACTCAGATGACCATTATATCTACTACTGAGGGCAGGAATCCCTCAGAAGAAATGGAGTGGCCATCATGGTCAACAAAAGAGTCTGAAATGCAGTACTTGGATGCAATCTCAAAAACGACAGAATGATCTCTGTTCGTTTCCAAAGCAAACCATTCAATATCACAGTAATCCAACTCTATGCCCCAACCAATAACGCTGAAGAAGCTGAAGTTGAACGGTTCTATGAAGACCTACAAGACCTTTTAGAACTAACACCCCAAAAAGATGTCCTTTTCATTATAGGGGACTGGAATGCAAAAGTAGGAAGTCAAGAAACACCTGACGTAATGGGCAAATTTGGCCTTGGAATATGGAATGAAGCAGGGCAAACACTAATAGAGTTTTGCCAAGAAAATGCACTGGTCATAACAAACACCCTCTTCCAACAACACAAGAGAAGACTCTACACATGGACATCACCAGATGGTCAACACCGAAATCAGATTGATTATATTCTTTGCAGCCAAAGATGGAGATGCTCTATACAGTCAGCAAAAACAAGACCAGGAGCTGACTGTGGCTCAGACCATGAACTCCTTATTGCCAAATTCACATTAAATTGAAGAAAGTAGGGAAAACCACTAGACCATTCAGGTATGACCTAAATCACATCCCTTATGATTATACAGTGAAAGTGAGAAACAGATTTAAGGGCCTAGATCTGATAGACAGAGTGCCTGATAAGCTATGGACTGAGGTTTGTGACATTGTACAGGAGACAGGGATCAAGACCATCCCCATGGAAAAGAAATGCAAAAAAGCAAAATGGCTGTCTGGGGAGGCCTTACAAATAGCTGTGAAAAGAAGAGAAGTGAAAAGCAAAGGAGAAAAGGAAAGATATAAACATCTGAATGCAGAGTTCCAAAGAATAGCAAGAAGAGACAAGAAAGCCTTCCTCAGCGATCAATGCAAAGAAATAGAGGAAAACAACAGAATGGGAAAGACTAGGGATCTCTTCAAGAAAATCAGAGATACCAAAGGAACATTTCATGCAAAGATGAGCTTGATAAAGGACAGAAATGGTATAGACCTAACAGGAGCAGAAGATATTAAGAAGAGATGGCAAGAATACACAGAAGAACTGT
This sequence comes from Bos javanicus, assembly GCF_032452875.1. Lineage (NCBI taxonomy): Eukaryota > Metazoa > Chordata > Mammalia > Artiodactyla > Bovidae > Bos > Bos javanicus. The sequence continues at coordinate 35,858,575 of NC_083882.1, forward strand.
ACAAAAAAGATCTTCAAGACCCAGATAATCACGATGGTGTGATCACTGACCTAGAGCCAGACATCCTGGAATGCGAAGTCAAGTGGGCCTTAGAAAGCATCACTACGAACAAAGCTAGTGGAGGTGATGGAATTCCAGTTGAGCTATTCCAAATCCTGAAAGATGATGCTGTGAAAGTGCTGCACTCAATATGCCAGCAAATTTGGAAAAACCAGCAGTGGCCACAGGACTGGAAAAGGTCAGTTTTCATTCCAATCCCAAAGAAAGGCAATGCCAGAGAATGCTCAAAATACCACACAATTGCACTCATCTCACACACTAGTAAAGTAATGCTCAAAATTCTCCAAGCCAGGCTTCAGCAATATGTGAACCGTGAACGTCCTGATGTTCAAGCTGGTTTTAGAAAAGGCAGAGGAACCAGAGATCAAATTGCCAACATCCGTTGGATCATGGTAAAAGCAAGAGAGTTCCAAAAAAACATCTATTTCTGTTTTATTGACTATGCCAAAGCCTTTGACTGTGTAGATCACAACAAACTGTGGAAAATTCTGAAAGAGATGGGAATACCAGAACACCTGACCTACCTCTTGAGAAACCTGTATGCAGGTCAGGAAGCAACAGTTAGAACTGGACATGGAACAACAGACTGGTTCCAAATTGGAAAAGGAGTACGTCAAGGCTGTATATTGTCACCCTGCTTATTTAACTTATATGCAGAGTACATCATGAGAAACGCTGGACTGGAAGAAACACAAGCTGGAATCAAGATTGCCAGGAGAAATATCAATAACCTCAGATATGCAGATGACACCACCCTTATAGCAGAAAGTGAAGAGGAACTAAAAAGCCTCTTGATGAAAGTGAAAGTGGAGAGTGAAAAAGTTGGCTTAAAGCTCAACATTCAGAAAATGAAGATCATGGCATCCGGTCCCACCACTTCATGGGAAATAGATGGGGAGACAGTGGAAAAAGTGTCAGACTTTATTTTTCTGGGCTCCAAAGTCACTGCAGATGGTGACTGCAGCCATGAAATTAAAAGACGCTTATTCCTTGGAAGGAAAGTTATGACCAACCTAGATAGCATATTCAAAAGCGGAAACATTATTTTGCCAACAAAGCTTCATCTAGTCAAGGCTATGGTCTTTCCTGTGGTCACGTATGGATGTGAGAGTTGGACTGTGAAGAAGGCTGAGCGCCGAAGAATTGATGCTTTTGAAGTGCGGTGTTGGAGAAGACTCTTGAGAGTCCCTTGGACTTCAAGGAGATCCAACCAGTCCATTCTGAAGGAGATCAGCCCTGGGATTTCTTTGGAAGGAATGATGCTAAAGCTGAAACTCCAGTACTTTGGCCACCTCATGCAAAGAGTTGACTCATTGGAAAAGACTCTGATGCTGGGAGGGATTGGGGGCAAGAGGAGAAGGGGACGACAGAGGAGGAGATGGCTGGATGGCATCACTGACTCGATGGACATGAGTCTGGGTGAACTCTGGGAGATGGTGATGGACAGGGAGGCCTGGAGTGCTGCGATTCATGGGGTCACAAAGAGTCAGACACGACTGAGAGACTGATCTGATCTGATCTGATCATGGAAATTTAAATGTAGATACACAGGCAGACAAAATAGTTAGTATTGATACTGTACTCTGTTTAATAGGAATATAAAAGTTTTTGGTAGAGAAAAGTTCAATCAATGTTTTCTCCATCAGTCACCAGGTGACAGTCCAGCTTGAGATGGTGTAATAGCTATTTGATTTGGGTTCTAAAGAAGTGGAAGGAACTGAAGATAGTATGCCGTTATGATAATGTAGATTGCATTGATTCATGAACTGAATAGACAGACATATGGCTAAATGCTTTACAGGCCAGAAATTAGATTCTAAGAGGAATATGGTATAGGATTCCTGGGTTCAAGTATTTGTTTTTTGATCCGTGGTTATTATTAACTGTTTTTGCTTAGTTTCTTTTTTAGTTTCAAGATTACATGATCTTTATATTTTATATTGCGTGAATTTTAGAGACTTACTTGTTGTTGGGAAAACTTAGAGTAAATTTTAGGGACAAAGTATGATTCCCTAAGAAAGTTTATTATAAATGTATTAGCCATATGAAATAAAACTTTTTTTTTATATTGTGAAGTGAATTATATAGTGTAAAATAGAGAATCATTTGTCTATATTTTCAAATTTTTCTTTAAAAACAAAAGCAAATATGTCAAAAATTTTGACAATGCTTTGTATACCATTTTTATATATAAAAATATGTATATGTTCATATTCATACATCTGTATTTATATTCCTTTCTTGTATAATCTGAGGTTGTAAATGGTTGCAAAAAATTTTGCCTGTATTTTTGACCATGTTGTGGAAAACTTCTTAGGCATATTTTTGGATGGGGCTATCAGCACAAAGCAATGTAGTCTAAAAGACAAAGCCTGAATCAGAAGTAAGAAAGCCTGGAATCATTGTGGTTCTGACACTTATTATGGTGTGATCTTGGGTAAATAACTTATCTTTCTGGATCTCAGTTTTTATATGAGTAAAAAGAGAAATTTGAACTAGATAATTTCTAAGATCCTTTAAGGTGGCAGCATGATATAATGAAAATAATATTGTGTTTAGAATCAGATGCATCTGGTTTTCATTCATTCAGCAAGTATTTATTGATAGAAGTATTGTGCCAAGGACTGGAAATACTAATAAGCGATATAAACAAATTAACTGATTAGTCTCTATCTTTATGGAGCTTATGTCCTTTTTTTTGGTAGACAACAAAAAGACAAATACATAAAACAATTTTAAAATTTAGTAAGTGCCATATGGAACTTCCCTGGTGGTTGAGAGTCCACCTGCCAATGCAGGGGACGTGGGTTCTATCCCTGGCCTGGGAAGATTCCACATGCCTGGGGGCAACTAAGCCCATGCGTTACAGCTATTAAAACCTTGCTCTAAAGCCTTTGCCCTGCAATAAGAGAAGTCAGTACAATGAGAAACCCACCCACCTCAACTCGAGAAACCTGTGCATAGCAATGAAGACCCAGCACAGCCAAAAATAAATAAATAAATAATTTTAAAAATAAGTGCCATAAGGAAACAAACAAGTGATTCTTGACAGTGTGGTTTGGGACTGTTTCTCTGAGGTTGTAACTCAGGATGAGAAGGAGCTAGCTAGATAATTAATAGGGAAATGCTTTAGATAGAAGGAACAGCATCTGGAAAGGCCTTGAAGATGGAAAGAAGTTCTGGGAGCTGAAAGAAAAGCATTGTGCATTAGAGTGTAGTGAAAAGATGGGAGAATGGCAAAAGATGAGGTTGGAAAGATAAGCAGGGTTTTGTAGATCATGCTATGGAGTTTGGATTTTATCTTAAGTACAATAGTAGGCCTTTGTAGAGCTTTTAGCAGAAGAGTGTTTGATTTGATGTTTTAGGAAAGTAATTCTGATTACAGTATAAAGAATGGATTAAAGGAGGTTTAACAGTAGAAGTGAAGCTTTTGCACAGTCCAGTTGAGGAATAATGAGGACCTGAGTTACAGTGGTATGGTAGAGATGGAGAGATGTGGAACAATTTAAGATATATTTTAAAATTAGAAACAGCAACTTTCCGATGAATTGGATATCCTGTATGATAGAAAGGAAGAAATAAAAGGTAATTCTTAGGTTTCTGATTTGAACAACCAGTAGACAGAATTTCTCTTTACTCAGATGAGGGAAGATGAACAGATTTGGGTGGGTAGGTATCATGATTTCTTTTTCCTTTTCTTCATTGGACACGCATTGATTACTTCAATCTTTTTGACATTTTTAGGTGATGATAGCAAGAAATGGAATAGGTAATTAAATATTCAAACCTGAAATTCTTATCAGTCAGGGCTAGAGATACATATGTGAAAGTCATCAGTGTAAGGATAGTATTTATATCCATGGGAATAGATGAACTGTTCCAAGCAAAGAGACAAACCTCAGGGGACTTTGGCCTGAGTCTGAGGAACCCTAGAACTTACAAGTCAGGTTAGAAGAGGTAGATTCAGCAGTGGAAGCTAAAAGACAATGGCTAGTGAGGATGAAATAAATCAAGAGAGTATGATATTCATAGAAGAGGTCAGTGTTTCAAGAAGGAAGGAGGTGTTGAGTGTGTTGAATGCTGAAGAGAAATGCAAATTAAAATGAGCACAGAGAAATGACCGTTGTATTTGGCAACATTTGATTTGAATTCTGGCTCTGCTACTTTCTAGCTGTGTGACTTTGAATACTTCTTTTCACATTGTTGTCATTTAGTTGCTAAGTCATATCTGACCCTTTGTGATTCCATAGACTGTAACTGGCTAGGCTCCTCTGTCCATGGGATTTTCCAGGCAAGAATACTGGAGTGGGTTGGCATTTTCTTCTCCAGGGGATCTTCTGGACCCAAAGATCAAACCCATGTCTCTTGCACTGTCAGGCAGATTCTTTGCCACTGAGCCATTTCGCATTATCAAAGCTCAATTTTCTCAACTTCAGAAAAGGAAATAACAATATTTCTCTCTCATGATTATTATAAAGTATATGATGAACTAACATGTCTTTATCTGAAACTGTGCCTGAAAAATTTGGGATGCTCAGTTAAAATTAATTTCTTTTTTCTCTAGATGTGTAATGCCTTTTAAAATTTTAAATAGAGCACACATATCATTGCTTAAGGATGTTAATTTGTTTCTGAAAATTCTGCTGTTAAAAGCCATAAAATAAAAAAATTTCCATTAATTTTAATGGTAAATTATGATACATTTCATCCCAACCCAAGATACCCAGACTCCTCACAGATAAAAAAATATAATATTTAAGGAACAATGAAATTGTAAATCCTATAAATGATAAACATTTGAAAGCAAATAAATGTAGATTATACATAAACTATAAAATTATAAAGTTATATTGTATTTGCTGAAGGAGGAAAAGAAGAATGGGTAATGGATGGTGGCTTTTGGAAGAGGAGGTATTCATTCTGTGGAAGGTATGTTCTTTCTGTACCATTTTTCCATAAATATTTTAGACTTATAGGGGTCATAATTATCTTGTCTTCACATGAATTTGATATGAACTTATGGCACACTTCTAAAGTTTTACAAGTTACTACCTCTTCATTCTTTATTGGCAAGGCTGAACATTTTGGGTCATGGTACACAATGCAGAATTTTCCAGATGATATTTTCTGACTAGAAATTGTTAAGTTCAGTAAACCAGTGAGTATTTTTGCCTAAAAGTGTAATATCAAAATATCACGTCTTATGGTATATTTATGTAGTGTATTTTTGGGTAAAAATGTTATTCTAGGGAAAAGAAGATGTCATCTGAAAAGTGACACTTTTTAAGAGCTGTTTAAAACTAGTACTTGCTTTCCGATTTAAGTACTGATTTACTGCTGCATGCATGACTATCTTGACTCTGTGAGGATAACAAAAAAATTTATAATATAACGAGTAGCTTTTAGCAGACAGAATTTTTAGGTAATTCTTACTTTTGAAGGAAAAACCGTGAAAAAGCAAAGCCACTTTTTAATGTCATCTCTCTAATAATGTGAAATGCTCCATCAATTGAATAAAATTTGAAACTCTAGTTTATGTTAACTGGAAATGAGAGAAACTCATTACAAAAGAACATGTTTTAAAATTTTTTTCTTTTAGTTGAGATCTAAACCCCTAACCAGCAAACAGTCTTGTGGAGAATCATAAAGCCACTCTGGGTAGATTTATGCATGTACTAGAGAACCACTGTCCAGGTATGTTGAATTTCCACTGCATACTGAACTTATACATCTAAGGCAATGTATTTCTTGGCAAAAATCTGAATTTCCTGCCTGAAGTCTTGGCATAGACAAGCACAAGATCAATGAGTTCCAAGATTGGGCTCTGTGCCTTAAATATCCATGTGTAACTTCTATTGGCATGATGCTTTCAAAGGAAATACATTTGGTAAATTATTCATTTCCTCCTCCAAACTATAAAATTGATATATGGTGGCTTTAATAATCTTTTGTGCAACTGTTATTACTGGTTTTTGTTGTTTAGACCTTGATCCCAGAGCAATAGCATGTGCAAATTGAAAATTAACCCCAAAGACTTCCTTACGTGAATATTACAAACTGAAACTTAAATCTATTTCTCTCTGATCATTTTCTTTCTTTTTTCTTTTTGTATGATAATAGATTTAGTATCCAGGTTAGTATCCCATCCAATGACAGGGTTTATAGGCATCCCTAAACCTGAAAAAATGGTTGAAATAAACTCAGGGCCATTTTTTTTTTTTTTTAACTTTGCTGTAAGTAATTCTGTGTGGTTTATTTCAATTTATTTACTTTTTTCTCCAGAATTACTGTAAAGATTTTCTGTTTCACTCATTATAGCACAGTGTTTTTCACATTTGAATAGACTGCATCAACATGAATTCTTTATAAGGACCTTAAAAACAAACTTTGCCAAGTCCCAGAATACAGAAGTGAATTCACATCCCAATACTCAGCTGCCTCATGAATAAAGGAGAGCCTGTGCCTGACACTTTGAAGCTGTAGCTGTTAAACCATACAGAATATTTACCTCAATAAATCATTATAAGAAACTAAGGTACAATTATACCCACAGAGAAAAAGAATTCAAAACACTGATTTATGTGTTTCAGTGCCTATTCCCTTTTCCCACTATGTTTTGAATTTTATGCATGTTTGTCATCTTTGGCTGCTCCTATGTATCTTTAAACTAATGGGTTCTGATTCTTTTTAACATTCCTCATTAAGTTTGTTATTTTTCTTACACACACAGGCATGATTTGCATAGTGTACAACGTTTTGCATTTAAAGTTAACTATATCTCATTTCTTAGGGCAGAAGAAAAAATGGAAAAAGTGACTTATTTTAAATAAAACACTGACTTGTGCAATTTGTGACCATTTAAATTGAAATTCCAAATCAAGGATTTTGTTTAGCATTTATTTTGAGATACTAAGAGAGAGTAAGGAACTGGAATATAAACAGGAAGTAGATATATCACTACCTTTAAGAACCATCTTCTATTGAACTATTTTGTTTATTTAAAGTGGTAGCAGTATTATGGAAAGATACATTTGTTCACCAATGTGTATTTTTTTTGTGTGTCTTTATGAAAGTAAAAAATCTCAAAGCAAAATAAATCAGTAATGTGAAGAAAGGATAGTGAGATTGACAGAGTCGATGCACAGATAGGAGGATTTTTGCCTAGAATAATTAATTATGGTCATCCAGATGTAGTAGGAAAAAATGGTTTTGTAATGGTATGTTATAAATTGAAAGAATAGAAAAGGTATTTTAAAACAGTTAAATAATTTATCAAAAGAGTAAAACATTGTTTCATTGGTTTAACTTATAACAATTTAATCCTTATAATTTTAGAAAATCAAAGTGCATACTATCTCTGAGCCCTATGTATAGAAATCAGGGGCTGAATTTAGTGGATTCAAGTTATGTGATCAGTTTGAATCACAGAGTTGTACTTTTAAACAAAGTAATGTTATCTTATATGTTACCCCCTTTTTCAATCCATGTGAAATTGAGGATGTTATTTGGATTAGAGCTAGAGTTCTCTTATTTTACCTTTTCAAATAGGAAGAATATAAGGATACATACAGATTGTAGGTTTGGGACTTCCCTGGTGGCTCAGATGGTGAAGCATCTGCCTACAGTGCGGGAGACATGGGTTAGATCCCTGGGTCAGGAAGATCCTCTGGAGAAGGAAATGGCACCCCACTCCAGTACTCTTGCCTGGAAAATCCCATGGATGGAGGACCATGGTAGGCTATGCAACCCAGTCCATTGGGTTGCAAAGAGTTGGACATGACTGAGTGACTTCGCTATAGATTGTAGGTTACCTGAGATTCTGGACCTTCCTCAATCCTCTAGTGGTGTGTGTGTGTGTGTGTGTGCTCGGTTGTGTCCGACTCTGCAACCCTGTGGACTGTAGCCCACCAGGCTGTCCCTCATTTCAAGATCTTTTATTTTTAGAGAAGGCTTTAAGAGAAGGCAGAGTTCAACACAAAGATATTAATAATGTGATTCAGACATCTTATTAGAAAGTTTGACTTTGTTTTTCTAAAATGTAATTTTTTTTTATCACACTCTATTAGGCAACTGTCTGCATCTTTATGAATAGGAACAGAAGGAATGGAAAGTTAGATGATTTCTAGTTTCTTTCAGTTTGCTTCGTGCCAAATAGATTTGCTTCTGTTAAATGATGTTTAAACAGTTCCTAAGAGAGTATTTAGATATTCTTGGTGGAAGAGTCTTTAAATTTCCTTTACTTTTCCCCAAGTTCCCTATAATTTTGTGCATAAGAAGAGTTGAGTCCTGAACTATGCCTCATAATGAACGACTTTACATTTGGGAGAATTCATCTAAATTTATTGACCTCTGAACTGCCAACATTGGTATTTTGTAGGAAACTCAAGTTAAATATGATGTTCTACCCTTTTTTAAACTTCTTACCTGCATAATTAGAGCACTTCACTAAGCTTTATTCATCCAATGAGTTATTTATTGAATACTTACTGTGTGCCAAGTCCTGTGCCAAGAGTCTCAATTTCCTCACTTAATACAAGTACTTTGCAGAGTTGTTGGGGTGGTGTATGTAAGCTATCTACCAAAGTGCTAATACAAAGATGTTTAATACATGGTTACTTTTATTTTTTTTTTAAATTTGCCTTTGCTTAGCTTTTGTCATTCTACTACCCATGTTTTATTCATTACAGTATTTTGCAAATAATAAGTTTTCATATATTAATACTTCTAGGAAGGGAACTCATTGTAATTCTTGAAACAAAATAATGAAGTGGAGGAGATCATTTTAGCTGAATTGAGTACAACATTTGGTTTTAGGCTTCTTGGCAACCCAGAGTAATTGGAAATTATAATATTGTTATCTAATAAAAAGGAAATATACTTGTTCCTCAAATGATACAAATGTTTCTCTAGCATTCAATTCAGAGAAGTTAATGGCAACCCACTCCAGTACTCTTGCCTGGAAAATCCCATGGACTGAGGAGCCTGGTAGGCTGCAGTCCATGGGGTTGCTAAGAGTCAGACACGACTGAACGACTTCACTTTCACTTTTAACTTTCTTGCATTGGAGAAGAAAATGGCAACCCACTCCAGTGTTCTTGCCTTGAGAATTGCAGGCACGGGGAAGCCTGGTGGGCTGCCATCTATGGGGTCGCACAGAGTCGGACATGACTGAAGCGACTTAGCAGCAGCAGCAGCATTCAATTATAAGAGGACTTTATTGCATTGATTTTTATGTAATGGATTCTGAGTAAAATTGATGGCTCCTTCAGTAGCAAATTAGACTTACTGGTTTGACATGGAAACTGTTTAAAGGTGAGAGGTTAAAGTGGAAGTTTTGTAATTGGCAAGAGAAGTTAATTCAGTGAACTTTATTCATTTTTTCAACAAGTGTTTATTTGAGTACCTGCTGATACTCAATGTACTCAATGAGAGAAAAATAGAATGTACTCAATGTACTCAATGAGAGAAAAAGAGAAAAATTATAGTTGTATGACAGCTATTTGCAAGGTGAATCACAGAGTGATACATTTGAGAGAAATAAAAATTCTTCTGTGTTGTAATTCACAAGATGCTCCATGGGTAAAATTTTAAAATGTAAGCTATCATATATGAGCATGTTGTAAAAAAGATGAAATAAACAAGTAAGCACAAATACATTTTTTAAAGTAAGTTTGTTTTTTATGGGAGAATTAAAAGCCAAGGATATATTGGATATCTAAGATATTTGTTTTATAGCAGTCAAGCTTTCCATTAGCATTCCCCTCTACTTTCCAGCTTATATTTCTAGTTTATATTATTATGAAACACTTTGGGAGACTCAAAAGTGAAAAAGGCCTTTGTAATTTAAATAAGTCTTTGTAATTAAAAATTCCTCCGAGTTGGAACCTGGCACAGAGGTCCCTTTCTATCTTGAATAGTCTTTTTCATAAAAATATTCATCAGTTTTTAATCAAACAAAATTTAAAAGAATGTTTCTGGCAGTTATAAAATAATTAAATGATTCATTATCAGGTGTTCAGAGAATCTTACAATGACCAGTTTACAAGTGTAATTTAATCATTTAACATTAGCATATGAAACATTTTGTGATGCCCTCATAGTCATTAATCTATATTTGTGAACTATGTATTTTTTATGTATTATATTAAATCGATCAGTGTGATTTGATCATGTAGTAGCACACATTCTATGGACACACTCTGTAAGTTATTACAATATAAGCAAAGGTATATTTATAATATTGCAGGAAAGTAAATTCAAGTTTCATGTCATTTGTGAGCTTGTAACAATTGTTTTATTAATTATTTATTTATTTGCTAAATGTTCAAGGGAAATCTATTCCTTAAATAGATGTATGAAGAAGGATTTTATGTATATGTTTATTGCACAGGTAGTTTCTTTGACATGGACTATTTCAGTTGAGTTGTAAAATACAATATTCAGGATTTTTCTTTCCTTGTTCATAAAATATTACAGTGCAACACAGGCTTTCTGAAGGTGTCTGGGACATCAAACACCTTCAGAAGACTGGGGACTCAGAAAAACAAGAAGGCTGGCCATTGGGCTTGGTATAGGGAATCTTCCAAATTTTCCATGCCTAGAGGAATGAAGGATACTAGTGAAAAAAGTGACTGAACTTCAGAACTAGCCAGTATTCTCAGGCTGGAAAAATGTCTGTAAGAGGAGGGTTCTAATGTTGATAGCAGTGCTTTCCAATGGCCTGACTCAGAAAATCATAGATAATAAATTTAACAATTTACATAGTCACTGTGTCTCCCCTAAGTAGCATACTCATTAATTGCTGGTACAGAGATATAGGCTCTATTTCGTAGAAGGGTTTAAAGCACTTCAGAGAAATTATCTCTTCTGATAAACACCAGCATAACATTAAAAAAAAAACACATGGGAGCTTTTCTTTAAAATATAAAGTCTTAGACAACAAGGATTTGGGAATTTGTTTTGAATATGTACAGTGGCTAGCAAAGTTGCATGAACATTAGTATAAATAATTGATATTTTATAATAAAAATACAATTAGATAATTCTATATTTTATTAGTTTATAAGTTATTTGTGAATTTTCTCAAATTATTAATAAAAGTTTTCCTTTATATCATAAATACTTTAGAATAATTAAATGAAATTCTTTAATATTTAGATTTAGACTAACTCCAGGAACCAGATAATGAAGAATGTTTTAGGGTGAATAATAGGGAAAAATGTATATCACATTTGCAAAATTTATTCTCTATTTAGAATTTATAATATAGGAGATACTAACACAGTGTGATATAGTTTGAAGTGACTGAAATTGTAATAGAAGACCTAGGTTTTTGTCTTTGCTCTACATTTGGAAAGTAGCTCACTAGGTCTCAGTTTTAGTTGATTAGTCTTCAAGGAATGCTATGTTCTTAAAGTAAGCTTCACACTAAAAACTATAGCATAATGAATAGCTAATTAAAATGAATGATAGTATACAAAGTTAGAAAACTCACAAACAAGTTTATGAAAAAGTCAAAATTTATTTCAAGGAAACCAAAGCATCTCTGTATATGCTGTCCAATTTGGTTGCCACTAATCACATTTGGCTGCTTAAATTTCTATTTAAATTAACAAATATTAAGTAAAATTCAGAATTTAGCCTTCTAGGCTCACTTAACCATGTTTCAAATTATCAATAGTTACAAGTGGCTAGTGTCTAGACAGATATAGAACTTTTCCAACATGGCAGAAAATTCTATTTATATGTATAGCACTAACCTAGCTGCTCAAATGGTCTTGATTTTTGTAGTGGTCAAGGGGCACTATAGTTTAGGTTTCCTACTGTATGTCGTTATATCATGGACATGTAAGCTGACATCTGCTTTGGTCAGATGGATTAGTTTTGGACTTGGGGCTGGTGCTACCAACCCTGAGAACTCCCAGTATTTATTAGTTTGGGGGGAATCCCTTGCATCCTCATATACTAAGGAAAGACTACTGTTTGGTTGGGCCTGAGAAATTCAGATCAAACTAGACTTCCTTTTGAAGTATATGTATATTATATTTTTATGTATGTATTTCATTTTATTTTAAATTTATATATACTCCTACCTTGTTCTAACAATGATTTAGGACAACTTCTCCTTAGAATATTTTTCTGTTATTTTCTCCAGAGTGACTCAGTTAGGTCTATTCAACATATATTTATTAGGCACAATTGCTCAGCTAGATATAAAAACTCTGGGAAATGTTCAGATCTTTGAAGAACAGTTTTTGCTATTCAGGAGTTTGTAATATAAGGAAGAAAAAGATATTTTTACATGAAAAACTTAAAAATGGAAGATAGTTTTAATTGGGTCCCATTTGCTCATTTTTGCTTTTGTTTTCCTTAGGAGACAGATCCAAGAAAATACTGCTGTGATTTATGTCAAAGAGCGGCATGCCTATGTTTTCTTCTAGAAGTTTCATCATATCCAGTCTTACATTTAGATCTTTAATCCATTTTGAGTTTATTTTTGTATATGGTATTAGAGAGTGATCCAATTTCATTCCTTTACATGTACCTTCCCAGTTTTCCCAGCACCACTTATCGAACATAATGTCTTTTTTAAATCATATTTTCTTGCCTCCTTGTCATAGATTAATTGACCATAAGTGTATGGGTTTATTGGAGAAGGCAATGGCATCCCACTCCAGTGTTCTTGCCTGGAGAGTCCCAGGGACAGGGGTGCCTGGTGGGCTACCGTTTGTGGGGTCGCACAGAGTCAGACATGACTGAAGTGACTTAGCAGCAGCAGCAGCAGTATGGGTTTATTTCTGGGTTCTCCATTTTCTTCCATTGATGGGTGTCTCTGTTTGGGCCAGTACCATACTGTTTTGATTACTGTAACTTTGAAGACTGAAGTCAGGGAGCATGGTTCTTTTAGTTCTGTTCTTCTTTCTCAAGATTGTTTTGGCTATTTGGTGTCTTTTGTGTTTTCATACAAATTTTAAGATTATTTGTCCCAGTCCTGAGAAAAATGCCATTGGTATTTAGATAGGGATTGAATTGAATCTGTATATGGCCTTGAAAAGTATGGCCATTTTAGCAATATTAATTCTTCCAATCCAGAATCACAATGTATCTTTCTGTGACAACAATCTGTTTTTGTAGTCTTCAGTTTTTTTCATCAGTTTCTTAACAGTTTTCTGAGTATAAGTCTTTTACCCCCTTGGGTAGGTTTATTCCTAGATATCTTATTTTTTTGATGTGATGATAAATGAGATTGTTTTCTCAATTTCGCTTTCTGATAGTTCATTATTAGTGTATAGACATGCAACAGATTTATGTGCTTTAACTTTGTATCCTTCAACTTCATTAAATTCATTGATTAGTTCTAGTAGTTTAGTATCATATCATTTGCAGTGACAGTATTACTTCCTCCTTTCCAGTTTGGATTCTTTTTATTTGTTTGTATTGTATAATTGCTGTGGCTAGGGTTCCTTGTCTTTGTCCTCATCATAGATGAAATGCTTTCAGCATTTCACTGTTGAGTATGTTGTTAGTGGTGAGTTTATCATGTACGGCCTTTATTAAAATGATAAGATGACCTACTGAATGGGAGAAAGTATTTGCAAATGATATGACTGATAAGAGGTTTATATCTAAAATATATAAACAACTCATATAACTAAACAAAACATTAAAAAAATGTGCAGAAGGCCTGAATAGACACTTTTCCAAAGAAGACATGCAGATGGCCAATAGGCACATGAAAAGATCCTCAGTACTGCTAATGATCAGGGAAATGCAAATCAAAACCAAAGTGAGCTATCACTTCACATGTGTCAGAATGACTATGATCAAAAAGAACACAAATAACAAATATTGGCAAGAATGTGGAGCAATGGGAACCCTTGTACACTTTTGGTGGGTATGTGAATTAGTGCAGCCAGGGTGTAAAACAGTATGGAGATTTCTCAAAAGCTAAAAATAGAATATATGATCCAGCAATTCAACCCTAGTGTATATCCAAAAAAATCCAAAAACAGTAATCTGAAAATATACATGCATGCCAATGTTCATAGCAGCATTACTTACAATTGCCAAGATATGGAAGCAGCCCAAAAGTCCATCAACAACTGAATGGATAAAGATGTGACATACACACCCACACACACAATGTAATACTCAGTGCAGTTTAGTTGCTCAGTCGTGTCCGACTCTTTGTGACCTCATGAATCGCAGCACACCAGGCCTCCCAGTCCATCACCAACTCTCGGAGTTCACTCAAACTCACGTCCATCGAGTCAGTGATGCCCTCCAGCCATCTCATCCTCTGTCGTCCCCTTCTCCTCCTGCCCCCAATCCCTCCCAGCATCAGAGTCTTTTCCAATAAGTCAACTCTTTGCATGAGGTGTCCAAAGTACTGGAGTTTCAGCTTTAGCATCATTCCTTCCAAAGAACACCCAGGACTGATCTCCTTTAGAATGGACTGGTTGGATCTCCTTGTAGTCCAAGGGACTCTCAACAGTCTTCGCCAACACCACACTTCAAAAGCATCAATTCTTTGGTGCTCAGCTTTCTTAACAGTCCAACTCTCACATCCATACATGACCACTGGAAAAACCATAGCCTTGACTAGACGGACCTTTGTTGGCAAAGTAATGTCTCTGCTTTTTAATATGCTATCTAGATTGGTCATAACTTTTCTTCCAAGGAGTAAGCGTCTTTTAATTTCATGGCTGCAGTTACCATCTGCAGTGATTTTGGAGCCCCAAAAAATAAAGTTTGACACTGTTTCCATTGTTTCCCCATCTATTTCCCACAAAGTGATGGGACCAGATGCCATGATCTTCGTTTTCTGAATGTTGAGCTTTAAGCCAACTTTTTCACTCTTCTCTTTCACTTTCATCAAGAGGCTTTTGAGTTCCTCTTCACTTTCTGCCATAAGGGTGGTGTCATCTGCATATCTGAGGTTATTGATATTTCTCCCGGCAATCTTGATTCCAGCTTGTGCTTCTTCCAGCCCAGAGTTTCTCATGATGTACTCTGCATAGAAGTTAAATAAGCAGGTTGACAATATACAGCTTTGACATACTCCTTTTCCTATTTGGAACCAGTCTGTTGTTCCATGTCCAGTTCTAACTGTTGCTTCCTGACCTGCATACAGGTTTCTCAAGAGGTAGGTCAGGTGGTCTGGTATTCCCATCTCTTTCAGAATTTTCCACAGTTTATTGTGATCCACACAGTCAAAGGCTTTGGCATAGTCAATAAAGCAGAAATAGATGTTTTTCTGGAACTCTCTTGCTTTTTCCATGATCCAGTGGATGCTGGCAATTTGATCTCTGGTTCCTCTGCCTTTTCTAAATCCAGCTTGAACATCTGGAAGTTCATGGTTCATGTAATGCTGAAGTCTGGCTTGGAGAATTTTGAGCATTACTTTACTAGCATGTGAGATGAGTGCAATTGTGCAGTAGTTTGAGCATTCTTTGGCATTGCCTTTCTTTGGGATTGGAATGAAAACTAACCTTTTCCAATCCTGTGGCCACTGCTGAGTTTTCCAAATTTGCTGGCATATTGAGTGCAGCACTCTCACAGCATCATCTTTCAAGATTTGAAATAGCTCAACTGGAATTCCATCACCTCCACTAGCTTTGTTTGTAGTGATGCTTTCTAAGGCCCACTTGACTTCACATTCCAGGATGTCTGGCTCTAGGTCAGTGATCACACCATCGTGATTATCTTGGTCATGAAGATCTTTTTTGTACAGTTCTTCTGTGTATTCTTGCCATCTCTTCTTAATATCTTCTGCTTCTGTTAGGTCCCTACAATTTCTGTCCTTTATCGAGCCCATCTTTGCATGAAATGTTCCCTTGGTATCTCTGATTTTCTTGAAGAGATCTCTAGTCTTCCCCATTCTTTTGTTTTCCTCTATTTCATTGCATTGATTGCTGAGGAAGACTTTCTTATCTCTCCTTGCTATTCTTTGGAACTCTGCATTCAGATGCTTATATCTTTGCTTTTCTCCTTTGCTTTTCACTTCTCTTCTTTTCACAGCTATTTGTAAGGCCTCCTCAGACAGCCATTTCGCTTTTTTGCATTTCTTTTCCATGGGGATGGTCTTGGTCCCTGTCTCCTGTACAATGTCATGAACCTCAGTCTATAGTTCATCAGGCACTTTATCTATCAGATCTAGGCCCTTAAATCTATTTCTCACTTCCACTGTATAATCATAAGGGATGTGATTTAGGTCATACCTGAATGGTCTAGTGGTTTTCCCTACTTTCTTCAATTTAAGTCTGAATTTGGCAATAAGGAGCTCATGATCTGAGCCACAGTCAGCTCCCAGTCTTGTTTTTGCTGACTGTATAGCGCTTCTCCATCTTTGGCTGCAGAGAATATAATCAATCTGATTTCGGTGTTGACCATCTGGTGATGTCCATGTATAGAGTCTTCTCTTGTGTTGTTGGAAGAGGGTGTTTGCTATGACCAGTGCGTTCTCTTGGCAAAACCCTCTTAGCCTTTGCCCTGCTTCATTCTGTACTCCAAGGCGAAATTTGCCTGTTACTCCAGGTGTTTCTTGACTTCCTACTTTTGCATTTGTAATAGTACTCAACCATAAAAAAGCAATGTAATACTTCTGCTGCTGCTGCTGCTGCTAAGTCGCTTCAGTCGTGTCCGACTCTGTGTGACCCCAGAGATGGAAGTCCACCAGGCTCCTCTGTCCTTGGGATTCTCCAGGCAAGAACACTGGAGCGGGTTGCCATTTCCTTCTCCAATGCATGAAAGTGAAAAGTGAAAGTGAAGAAGCTCAGTCATGTCCGACTCTTAGTGACCCCATGGACTGCAGCCTACCAGGCTCCTGCATCCTTGGGATTTTCCAGGCAGGAGTACTGGAGTGGGGTGCCATTGCCTTCTCCGAATGTAATACTACTCGACCATAAAAAAGAAGGAGATTTTGCCATTTGCAACAACACAGATGGACTTGGAGGGTATTA
This sequence comes from Bos javanicus, assembly GCF_032452875.1. Lineage (NCBI taxonomy): Eukaryota > Metazoa > Chordata > Mammalia > Artiodactyla > Bovidae > Bos > Bos javanicus. The sequence goes on from NC_083882.1 coordinate 35,875,596, forward strand.
TGTTAAGTGAAATAATCAGAGAAAGACAAATACTTTATGATATCACTTACATGTGGAATGTAAAAAATACAACTAACTAGTGAATGTAACAACAACAACAAAAATAACCAGACTCACAGATACAGGAAACAAACTGGTGGTTACCAGTGGGGAGAGATAACTGGGGAGAGGTAATATAGGATAGGGGATTAAGAGATAGAAACAACTATGTATAAAATAAGTTACAAGGATATATTGTACAGCACAGGGAATAAAAGCTAATATTTTATAATAACTATAAGTGAATCTTTAAAAATTGTGAATCACTCTATTGTACACCAGTAATTTATATAATATTGTATATCAACACTTCAATGAAAAATGTTTGTAATAATTACATCCTTACAAATAAGAAAATATAATATGGGTTAAATGTACAATAAATTATGTTACATCATATATATTGTAGAAGTCCAGTAGAGCGAGAGATCTGTGAGCTTGAGTGGTTGAAGAAGTTAAGGAAGAAAGGGACTTGAGCTGAGACTGAGTATGTTGGAAAGAACTTTCTAGCAAGGAGATTCTGTGAGGCAAAGATCATACAGGTGAATCAACAAGATATGTTTGGCTACTGTATTAATGAGGGTAGTCTAGATTGTGTAGCAAGTAGCACACACCACTCACATTTCTCTGAAGTTTAGAACAGGTTCTGACCCTTTGCCTCTATTTATCTGAACCATCTTTGATTCCTTTCTCTTCCTTACTGTCCTTAGCTAATTAATCTTATATTCTATAGATTCTTCTTTTCCAGGGAGGTATGAATAACTGCCTTTATTTCCAAAAATGCCCAATATCTCAACCACTATAGAGCTTTATTTTTCATATAATAGTCTAAGTCCTGGTCTGATCGGTGAATGGCCTTTTTCTATGTAGCAGTTCTGGAATCTAGGCTCTTTTGTGGCTCAACAATTCCTTAGATCAGGCAGAAGGGGAGAGTGTGGAGCAGTACATTTGATAATAAAAGTTTTGTCCTATAAATGGGATTTATCACTTCTACTTACATTCCATTGCCTAGAATCAGCTACACAGTTATGTACTCCCAAACAGCAAAGGAGGCTGGGAAATGTAGTCTAACTGTGCTCAGGAAGAATATTTTGTGATCATTTAGTAGCCTTTATCATACACAGTAAGCCAATATATCTAGCTTGGCTAATTAGGAAGGTTACTCTAGGAGAACAATGAGAAATAAGTCTGGAAATTTAGCTTGGGGTCACATTGTGGGAGACTTTGACTGACAGTCTAAGCACTGGGAACTTTATCTTATAATCATTTGGGTGCTATTGAAAGTTTTTGTACAAAGGAAAGATATGGTAACAATGGGATTTTACAAACACTAATCCAGTATTTGGAGAAGGCAATGGCACCCCACTCCAGTACTCTTGCCTGGAAAATCCCATGGATGGAGGAGCCTGATGGGCTGCAGTCCATGGGGTCGCTGGGAGTCGGACACGACTGAGCTTCTTCACTTTCACTTTTCACTTTCATGCATTGGAGAGGGAAATGGCAACCCACTCCAGTGTTCTTGTGTGGAGAATCCCAGGGACGGGGGAGCCTGGTGGGCTGCTGTCTATGGGGTCTCACAGAGTCAGACACGACTGAAGTGACTTGGCAGCAGCAGCAGCAACAATCCAGTATTTAGAATGACCTGGAAGAGGGAAAGGTTATGAGAAAAGAAAAGGTAATCCAAGTTACTGATGACAAGGACTTGGTCTATAATAGTAGGAGTGGAAATGGAGGCATCAGTTTATAGTCTACTAGATAACACCACCCTTATGGCAGAAGGTGAAGAAGAATTAAAGAGCCTGTTGATGAAAGTGAAAGAAGAGAGTGAAAAGTTGGCTTAAAGCTCAACATTCAGAAAACTGAAACCATGACATCTGAGTCCCATCACTTCATGGCAAATAGATGGGGAAACAGTGGAAACAGTGTCAGACTTTATTTTTCTGGGCTCCAAAATCACTACAGATGGTGATTGCAGCCATGAAATTAAAAGACGCTTACTCCTTGGAAGGAAAGTTATGACCAACCTAGATAGCATATTCAAAAGCAGAGACATTACTTTGCCAACAAAGGTCCATCTAGTCAAGGCTATGGTTTTTCCAGTGGTCATGTATGGATGTGAGAGTTGGACTATAAAGCTGAGTGCTGAAGAATTGACGCTTTTGAAGTGTGGTGTTGGAGAAGACTCTTGAGAGTCCCTTGGACTGCAAGAAGATCCAACCAGTCCATTTAAAGGAGATCAGTCCCATGTATTCATTGGAAGGACTGATGTTGAAGCTGAAACTCCAATACTTTAGCCACCTGATGCGAAGAGCTGACTCATTGGAAAAGACCCTGATGCTGGGAAAGATTGAGGGAAGGAGGAGAAGGGAACAACAGAGGATGAGATGGTTGGATGGCATCACCGACTCAGTGGAGATGGGTTTGGGTGTACTCCGGGAGTTGGTGATGGACAGGGAGGCCTGGTGTGCAGTGGTTCATGGGGTCGCAAAGAGTCGGACACAAATGAACGACTGAACTGAACTGAGGAAGAAACTATAAAATATGATTAATGATTAGTTTGTATCCTATGGAAGAGGGAGAAATTAAAATCATGGGGAGAAGGGAGAGAATTTTTTTTCTCTTCTAAATATTCAATGAAGTATTTGGCTAAGTGGTATTTGCTACTCCTTCCCTAATTTTGAACTAGTTCTTTGGAAAGGAGTACATCAAGGTTGTATATTGTTACCCTGCTTATTTAACTTATATGCAGAGTACATCATATGAAATGCTGGGCTGGATGACTCACAAGTTGGAATAAAGATTGCCAGGAGAAATATCAACAACCTCAGATATGCAGATGATAACACTTTAATGGCAGAAAGTGAAGAGGAACTAAAGAGCCTCTTGATAAAGGTGAAAGAGGAGAGTGAAAAAGCTGGTTTAAAATTCAACATTCAAAGAAACGAAGGTTATGGCATCTGGTCCTAAAACTTCATGGCAAAGAAATGGGGAAAAAGTGGAAACAGTGTCAGATTTCATTTTCTTGGGCTCTAAAATCACCGCAGATAGTGACTGCAGCCATGAAATTAAAAGATGCTTGCTCCTTGGAAGAAAAGCTATGACAAACCTAGACAATGTATTAAAAAGCAGAGACATCACTTTGCTGATAAAGGTTCGTATAGTCATAGCTATGATATTTCCAGTAATCGCTTATGGATATGAGAGTTAGATCATAAAGAAGGCTGAGTGCCAAAGAATTGATGCTTTCAAACTGTGGTGCTGGAGAAGACTCTTGAGAGTCCCTTGGACAGCAAGGAGATCAAATCAGTCCATCCTAAAGGAAATCAACTCTGAATATTTATTGGAAGGACTGATGCTGAAGCTCCAATACTTTGGCCACCTGATGCGAAGAGCTGACTCATTGGAAAAGACCCTGATGCTGGGAAGGATTGAGGGCGAGAGAAGGGAGTGACAGAGGATAAGATGTTTGGATGGCACCACTGACTCAATGGACGTGAGTTTTAGCAAACTCAGGGAGATAGTGAAGGACAGAGAAGGCTGGCATGCTGCAGTTCATGGGGTTGCAAAGAGTTGGACACAATTTAACTGCTGAACAACAATTTGCTACATCCCTACTATTTTTTTTATTAATCTTAAAGAATTTGTTTTCAGTCTTTTAGACTGCTTAAGGATCTAGGGCATATGTTAAAGGGGAGATTCCTGGGCCTTCTTTCCAGAGGTTCTGATTTAAAGGCTTGTCTTTTTAAAATTTTATTTATTTTTAATTGAAGGATAATTGCTTTATAATATTGTGTTAATTTCTGCCATACATCAGCATGAATCAGCCATAGACATACATATGTCCCCTCCCTCTTGAGCCTCCCTCCTACCTCCCACCCCATCCCATCCCTCTAGATTGTCACAGACACCAGGTTTGAGTTCCCTAAGTCATATTGCAAGTTTCCACTGGCTATCTATTTTACATATGGTCATATAATTAATATATGTTTCAATGTTACTCTCTGTATTCATCCCACCCTCTCCTTCCTGCACTGTGTCCACAGTCTGTTCTCTATGTCTGCATCTCCATTGCTGCCCTGCAGGTAGATTCATCAGCACCATCTTTCTAGACTCCATATATATGTGTTAATAGAGGTATGTCTTTTTTATAAGCATGCTGAATGATTATGATGCAGACATGGTCTGAAATTACATTTGAAAAACATTGCCTTAAATATATGTATTGACTCATGGTAAGTTGATGCTTTACTTTTTTCTGTAGTAAGTGGTTAGAAATTTTCTACAGTTTGATAAAAGATATTTGAATCTTTAGGTTCTGAGTAGAATCATTGGAATCATTCTTTTTTTTTTTAAGAAAAAACTTAATTTTGTATTGGAGTATAGTGGATTAACAAACAATGTTGTGACAGTTTCAGGTGAACAACAAAGGATTCAGCCATACATATATGCATGTATCCATTGTCCCCCAAACTCTGCTCCTGTTCAGGCTGCCACATAAATTTGAGCAGAATTCCATGTGCTATACAGTAGATCCTTGTTAGTTATCTGTTTTAAATATAGCAGTGTGTATATGCCCATCCCAAACACCCTAAGTATTCCTTCCCTCCATCTTCCCCCCACCCCCACAGCAACCATAAGCTTGTTCTCAAAGTCTCTAAGTCTGTTTCTGTTTTGTAAGTAAGTTCATTTGTATCATTGCCTTTTAGGTTCCACATGTAAGAGATGTTATATATTTCTTTTTCTCTGTCTGACTTACTTCACTCAGTATGACACTCTTTAGGTCCATCCATGTTGCTGCAAATGGCATTGTTTCATTCTTTTTAAAGGCTGAGTAATATTCCATTGCATATATGTACCACATCTTCTTTATCCATTCCTCTGTGGATGGACATTTAGATTGCTTCCATGTCTTGGCTATTGTAAGCAGTGCTACAGTGAATATTGGGTTGAATGTATCTTTTCAGATCATGTTTTTCACTGGATAAATGCCCAGGAGTGGGATGGTAGGGTCATACGGTAGCTCTATTTTTAGTTTTTTAAGGAACCTCCATAGTGGCTGTATATCAATTTACATTCCCACCGATGGTATAGGAAAGTTCCCTTATCTCCACACCCTCTGCAGCATTTATCATTTGAGGATTTTTTGATGATAGCCATTTTTTCTATTCATTAGAAATACTGACACTGAAGCTCCAATACTTTGGCCACCTAATGCAAGGAATTGACTCATTGGAAAAGACCTTGATGCTCGGAAAGATTGAAGGCAATTGAAGGTGGCAGAGGATGAGATAGTTAGATATCATCACCAATTCAATGGACATGAATTTGAGCGAACTCTGAGAGATAGTGGAGGACAGAGGAGCCTGGTGTGCTGCAGTCCATGGGATCACAAAGAGTCAGACATGAGTTAGTAACTGGGCAACAATTCTGGCTGGTATGAAGTAATATTTCATTGTAGTTTTGATTTGCATTTTTCTAATAATTAGCAATGTTGAACATCTTTTCATGTGCCTATTGGTCATCTGTATGTCTTCTTTGGAGAAATTTAGGTCTTCTGCCCATTTTTTGAGTGGGTTGTTTGTTTTGATGCTGTTAAGTGTCATGAGTTGTTAGTAAATTTTGGAGACTAAGCCCTTATTGGGTTTCCCTGGTAGATCAGAAGGTAAAGCAACTTCCTACAATGTGGGAGACCTGGATTTGATCCCTGAGTCAGGAAGATCCCCTAGAGAAGGAAATGGCAACCCACTCCAGTACTCTTGCCTGGAAAATCCCATGGACAGAGGAACCTGGTAGGCTACAGTTCATGGGGTTGCAAAGAGTCAGACATGACTTAGTAACTGAACAACAACAACAATTCTGGCTGGTATGAGGTAATATTTCATTGTAGTTTTGATCTGCAATTTGGTCACATCATTTGCAAATATTTTCTCCCAGTCTGTGGGTTGTCTTTTTGTTTTGTTTATTGTTTCTTTTGCTGTGAAAGAGCTTTTGAGTTTAAGTAGGTCCAAATTATTTATTTTTGTTTTTATTTCCATTATTCTGGGAGACAGACTGAGCAAGATATTGCTGCAATTTATATGAGAGAATGTTCTACCTATGTTTTTCTCTAGTTTTATACTGTTCATTCTCACATTTAGGTCTCTAATCCATTTGAGCTTAATTTTGTATATGGATAAAGAATGACATAATTTTACTTTTTTTACATGTAGTGTCAAGTTTTCCCAACACCATTTATTGAAGTGACTGTCTTTCCAATATTATGTGGACTTGCCTCCTTTGTCATAGATTAATTGTCCATAGCTGCATGAGTTTATCTTTTAGGTTTTCTATTCTGTTCCATTAATCTATATTTCTATTTCATGTCAGTATATTACTATACTGTTTTGATGGCTGTAGCTTTGTAGTACAGTCTGAAGTCAGGAAACTTGATTCCTCCAGATCCATTTTTCTTTCTCAAGATTACTTTGGCTATTTGGGGTCCTTTTGTGACTCCATACAAATGCTAAGATTTTTTTGTTCTAGTTCAGTGAAAAATGCTATTGGTGATTTGATAGGAATTGCATTGAGTCTGTAGATTCCCTTGGGTTGTATAGTCATTTTGACAATATTGATTCTTTCAATCCATGAACATGGTGTGTCTTTCCATCTGTTTATGCCTTCTTCAATTTTTTCATGAGCATTTTCTAGTTTTCAGAGTACAGGTCTTTGTCTCTTTAGGTAGATTTATTCCTAGGTATTTTATTCTTTTTGATGTGATGGTAAATGGAATTGCTTTTGAATTTCTCTTTCTGCTCTTTCATTTTAGTGTATGATAATGCAACGGATTTCTGTGTATTAAGTTTGTAACCTGCAACTTTACCAAATTCATTGATGAGTTCTAGTATTTTTTTCATACCATCTTTAGGATCTTCTATGTATAGTATCAGGGCTTCCCAGGTGGTACTAGTGATAAAGAACCTGCCTGCCAATTCAGGGGAATGTAAGAGATGTGGGTTCAATCCCTGGGTCAGGAAGATCCCCTGGAGGAGGGCATGGCAACCTACTCCAGTATTCTTGCCTGGATAATCCCATGGACAGAGGAGCTTGGTGGGGTACAGTCCATAGCGTTGCAAAGAATTGGACATGAGTGAAGTGTAGAGATCTCTTCAAGAAAATTAGAGCTGCCAAGGGAACATTTCATGCAAAGATGGGCTCAATAAAGGACAGAAATGGTATGGACCTAACAGAAGCAGAAGATAATAAGAAGAGGTGGCAAGAATACACAGAAGAACTGTACAAAAAAGATCTTCACGACCAAGAATATCATAATGGTGTGATCACTGACATAGAGCCAGACATCCTGGAATGTGAAGTCAAGTGGGCCTTAGAAAGCATCATTACAAACAAAGCTAGTGGAGGTGATGGAACTCCAGTTGAGCTATTTCAAATCCTGAAAGATGATGCTGTGAAAGTGCTGCACTCAATATGCCAGCAAATTTGGAAAACTCAGCAGTGGCCCCAGGACTGGAAAAGGGCAGTTTTCATTCCAATCCCGAAGAAAGGCAATGCTAAAGAATGCTCAAACTACCGCCCAATTGTATTCATCTCACATGCTAGTAAAGTAATGCTCAAAATTCTCCAAGCCAGGCTTCAGCAATATGTGAACCATGAACTTCGAGATGTTCAAGCTGGTTTTAGAAAAGGCAGAGGAACCAGAGATCAAATTGCCAACATCCGCTGGATCATTGAAAAAGCAAGAGAGTTCCAGAAAAACATCTATTTCTGCTTTATTGACAATGCCAAAGCCTTTTGACTGTGTGGATCACAATAAACTGTGGAAAATTCTGAAAGAGATAGGAATACCAGACCCCCTGACGTGCCTCTTGAGAAACCTGTATGCAGGTCAGGAAGCAACAGTTAGAACTGGACATGGAACAACAGACTGGTTCCAAATAGGAAAAGGAGTACGTCAAGGCTTATTTAACTTATTTGCAGAGTACATCATGAGAAACGCTGGGCTGGAAGAAACACAAGCTGGAATCAAGATTGCCGGGAGAAATATCAATAACCTCAGATATGCAGATGACACCACCCTTATGGCAGAAAGTGAAGAGGAACTAAAAAGCCTCTTGATGAAAGTGAAAGAGGAGAGTGAAAAAGTTGGCTTAAAGCTCAACATTCAGAAAACGAAGATCATGGCATCTGGTCCCATCACTTCATGGGAAATAGATGGGGAAACATTGGAAACAGTGTCAGACTTTATTTTTCTGGGCTCCAAAATCACTGCAGATGGTGACTGCAGCCATGAAATTAAAAGACGCTTACTCCTTGGAAGGAAAGTTATGACCAACCTAGATAGCATATTCAAAAGCAGAGACATTACTTTGCCAACAAAGTTCTGTCTAGTCAAAGCTATGGTTTTTCCAGTGGTCATGTATGGATGTGAGAGTTGAACTGTGAAAAGGCTGAGCGCTGAAGAATTGATGCTTTTGAAGTGCGGTGTTGGCGAAGACTCTTGAGAGTCCCTTGGACTACAAGGAGATCCAACCAGTCCATTCTGAAAGAGATCAGCCCTGGGATTTCTTTGGAAGGACTGATGCTAAAGCTGAAACTCCAGTACTTTGGCCATCTCATGCAAAGAGTTGACTCATTGGAAAAGACTCTGATGCTGGAAGGGATTGGGGGCAGGAGGAGAAGGGGACGACAGAGGATGAGATGGCTGGAGGGCATCAGTGACTCGATGGACGTGAGTCTGAGTGAACTCCGGGAGTTGGTGATGGACAGGGAGGCCTGGCATGCTGCGATTCATGGGGTCGCAAAGAGTCGGACACGACTGAACAACTGAACTGAACTAAACTGAAGTGACTTAGCACATGTTCCCTCTGCCTACTTTCTGGAGAGTTTTTATCATAAACTGATTCTGAATTTTGTCAAATGCTTTTATGCTCTATTGAAATGACCATATGGTTTTTAATCTTCAGTTTGTTAATATGGTGTATCACATTGATTAATTTGTGTATATTGAAGAATTCTTGCATCCGTGGGATAAATCCCACTTGAACAGGATGTATGATCCGTCCTTTTAATGTGTTGGTGGATTTGGTTTGCTAGTATTTTGTTGAGAACTTTTGCATCTATGTTCATCAGTGATATTGACCTGTAATTTTCTTTTTTTGTGGTATCTTTGTCTGGTTTTGGCAGAAACATTCTTGAAAGTTTGCTTTCTCTATTGTCCTAGAACTCTCAGGACAGTCTGCTTTTATTTCCTTCAGCTCCCTGAAGGGTTGATATAAGGAATCAGAAGTATTTAACATCCTGTCCCAAATTAGTCCAAATGATTCTTCAGCCAGAGAAATAGAAATAACAATTTGCTCACTTGGCTTTCAAAATGTTACTTCTTTGTGAACTATGTTGATATTGGGGTGCTATCTGAATTTGTGGGATTGTTGTGATTCACACACTTCTTTGAATATCTGTCAGGAAGGTGGTGTGCTGACTCTTTCCCTTCCCAACATGTGTGATTTTGCCTTTCTTCATTCTCCAAATGCAGTGTGTGTGTGTGTGTGTGTGTGTGTGTGTGTGTGTGTATGAAATTAAAAGATGCTTACTCCTTGGAAGGAAAGTTATGACCAACCTAGATAGCATATTCAAAAGCAGAGACATTACTTTGCCAACAAAGGTCCATCTCATCAAGGCTATGGTTTTTCTGGTGGTCATGTATGGATATGAAAGTTGGACTATAAAGAAAGCTGAGCACTGAAGAATTGATGCTTTTGAACTGTAGTGTTGGAGAAGACTCTTGAGAGTCCCCTGGACTGCAAGGAGATCCAACCAGTCCATCCTAAAGGAGATCAGTCCTGGGTGTTCATTGGAAGGACTGATGTTGAAGCTGAAACTCCAATACTTTAGCCACCTGATGTGAAGAACTGACTCATTGGAAAAGACCCTGATGCTGGTAAAGATTGAAGGCAGGAGGAGAAGTAGATGACAGAGGATGAGATGGTTGGATGGCATCACTGACTCAATGGAGATGAGTTTGAGTAGACTCTGGGTGTTAGTGATGGCCAGGGAGGCCTGGTGTGCTGTGGTACATGGGGTCACAAAGAGTTGGACACAACTGAGTGACTGAACTGAACTGATAAAGATACATATCCAGCCTTTTTTATTATCTGCTTGTTTTTTTTTTAATTTATTTACTTTTTTAAATTGAAGGATAATTGCTTTACAGAATTTTGTTGTTTTCTGTCAAACCTCCATATGAATCAGCCATGGGTATACATATATCTCCTCCCTTTAGAACCTCCCTCCCATCTCCTTCCCCTTCCCACCTCTTAGGTTGATATAGAGCCCCTGTTTGAGTTTCAGGGAGCCATACAGCAAATTCCTGTTGGTTATCTATTTTACATAGGTAATGTAAGTTTCCATGCTATTCTTTCCATACATTTCACTCTCTTCTCCCCTCTCCCCATGTCCATAAATCTATTCTTTATGTCTGTTTCTCTATCGCTGCCCTGTAAATAAATTCCTTAGTATCATTTTTCTAGATTCCATATATAATACGATATTTATCTTTCTCTTTCTGACTTACTTTACTCTGTATAATAGATTCTAGGTTCATCCACTTCATTAGAATTGACTCAAATGTTTTTCTTTTTATGGCTGAGTAATATCCCATGTGGTGGTGGTTTAGTTGCTAAGTTGTGTCCAACTTTTGTGACCCCATGGACTGTAGCCTGCCAAGCTCCTCTGTCTACGGTATCCTCCAGGCAAGAATACTGGAGTGGGTTGCCATTTCCTTCTCCAGGGGATCTTCCCAACATAGGGATTGAACCTGGGTCTCCTGCATTACAGACAGAGTCTTTACTGACTGAGCTACAAGGGTGTATATGTACCACAACTTCTTTGTCCATTTATCTGTTGATGTACATCTAGGTTGCTTCCATGTTCTAGCTATTGTAAATACTGCTGCAGTGAACAATGGGATACATGTGTCTTTTTCAGTACTGGTTTCCTCAGAGTATATGCCTAGGAGTGAGATTGCTGGATCATATGGTGGTTTTATTCCTAGTTTTTAAAGAAATCTCTATACCGTCTTCCATAGTGGCCGTATCAGTTTACATTCCCACCAACAGTGCAAGAGCGTTCCCTTTTCTCCACACCCTCTCCAGCATTTATTGTTTGTAGACTTTTTGATGATGACCATTCTGACCAGTGTGAGGTGATATCTCATTGTAGTTTTGATTTGCATTTCTCTAATAATGAATGATGTTGAGCATCTTTTCATGTGTTTGTTAGCCATCTGTATGTCTACTTTGGAGAAATGTCTGTTTAGGTCTTTTCCTCACCTTTTGATAGGGTTGTTTGTTCTTCTGCTATTGAGTTGTTATGAGCTGCTTGTATATTTTGGAAAGTATTCCTTTGTCAATTGTTTCATTTGCTATTATTTTCTCCCATTCTGAGGGCTGTCTTTTCACCTTGCTTATAGTTTCTTTCACTGTGCAAAAACTTTTAAGTTTAATCAGGACTCACTTGTTTACTTTTGTTTTTGTTTCTGTTACTCTAGGAGATGGGTCATAAAGGATCTTGCTTTGATTTATGTCGTTGAGTGTTCTGCTTATATTTTCCTCTAATAGTTTTATAGTTTCTCATCTTACATTCAGGTTTTTAGTCCATTTTGAGTTTATCTTTGTGTATGGTGCTCAGAAGTGGTCTAATTTCTTTATTTTACAGGTAGCTGTCCAGTTTTCCCAGCACCATTTATTGAAGAGGTGGTCTTTGCCCCATTGTATATTCTTGCCACCTTTGTCAAAAATAAGGTACCCATAGGTACATGGTTTTATTTCTGGGCTTTCTATCTTGTTCCATTTGTCTATATTTCTGTTTTTGTGCCAGTACCGTACTGTCCTGATAACTCTAGCTTTGTAGTATAATCTGAAGTCAGGAAGGTTGATTCCTCCAGCTCCATTCTTGTTTCTCAAGATTGCTTTGGCTATCCAGGGTCTTTTGTATTTCCACGTGAATTGTGAAATTTTTTGTTCTAGTTCTATGAAAAATGCCATTGGTAATTTGATAGGGATTGCATTGAATCTGTAGATTGCATTTGGTAATATAGTCATTTTCACAAAATTGATTCTTTCTACCTAGGAACATGGAGTATCTCTCCATCTGTTTATGTTGTCTTTGATTTCTTTCATTAGTGTCTTATAATTTTCTGTGTATAGTTCTTTTGTCTCCTTAGGTAAATTTATTCCTAGATATTTAATTCTTCTTATTGCAATGGTGAATGGGATTGATTGCTTAGTTTCTCTTTCTGAGTTTTCATTGTTAGTATATAGAAATAGAAACTTTTACAAAATTAAAAGTTTTTTTTTAAAGAATGGTTCCGATCATTCTAGTCAAAACCTAAAGATCCAAGTATCTTTTATTCTGTGTATTGATTTTGTCATATCCAGCTTTTAGTAGCAATACTTCGAGAGACTGGGAAGTGAGGGAAAGAAATTAGAGCTTTTATCTTTTATGTGATATTTTTCCATACTGTTTTTTTAAAAAACCTGAATATATGTCAATTTTAAGAACTTGTTACTTCCTTTTCATCTACATTAAATAAATATAATAGTAATAGTAGCTACCTTTTATCAAGTACTTCATCTCTAACAGTCCCTTCACATCATTTAACTTACTATTCATAAGAATTCTGCAAGATTGGTAGTAATATTCCCGTTTTACTTAGCAAACAGATTCAGAGATTTAGGCGTGTTTAAAACGTGCCTAAAGGTATACTACTATCAAGTGGCAGAGCTCAGAACTAAATCCAGGTGTGTCTGACCCAAGTCCAATTTTTTTATGTCTACATATGAAGGTCTTATTTACCCTAATCCCTTTGGATGGCAGGAAACCTGTGTGAGTGGCAATGGTTACAATTCTCCAGGAATCTTTTAGTAATTAATACCAATTACTAAGAATAAAATAATTAGTGAAAATGCAGAGTAAGGGCTAGAGGAAGGCTGCAATGTCTGCCTCTATGAAGAAGCAAAATAAAATTCCATCAAGTATCCTATGACTGAAGTAAGTTAGTCTGGTTATTTGGTTGCTAGATATTTATTATCACTTTGTACAGATTTTTTATCAGGCCTCAGGGATTGACTATATCATTCACTGTGGTTCTGCCATGAAACAATTCCTCTCAGAGGAAAAGGCTTTAATGAAATGATTACTTTCAGAGATGTTGGCAGGGTTAAGAACCTAATAAGAAATGTGGAGGCTCCCAGAAACCAGCAACAGAAGGATGCCATTAACATCATCAGGCCTGTAGGTACAAAAAGATGGAACAGTATTATAGAAGCCCAGAGCCCTAGAGGAGGGTCTGCTAGGCAGGAAACATTGTTTAGGTATTTAGTCACTACTGTTAATAGAATTGAGGGTCTATAGCAGGATGAGAATGGAGAAGAAATACTTGGATTTTCTTTTCTTTCTTCCTGCCCATCTCCTGCTGTTGCTTCTTACTAACCAAATAATAAATAGAAACCATCTGACAAAGAGTCCATGCAACACAGTTTGTGATTTCAGCCAAACAGGGCTCCAAGTGGAAAATGGGTCCATGGTGGGGCAGAGAAAATGTAGAATAAACAGTACATCCCAGTATCGCTTTGTCATTGTTTCCAGGATAAAGACAAAATTCTTAACGTGGCCTACAATGTCCTATACTGTTGACCCTGGATGATCAATTCAGTGTCTTTTCATTCTCTCAACACAAATTTTACTTGCAGCTTATTGGTCCTTTGTTCTTGCCATGTATCTATCTGCCACAAATGTCTTTTCACATGCTGTACCCTTTTCTAAGACACTTCCTTCTCTTTCCTCCCCATCCACCTAACTAGTGCTTATGTATCTTTTCAGATCTTAATTCAAAAGTTTCTGCTTTTAGGAAGCTTTCCCTGACTTTCCTGATGAGACCAAATTCCTTTTTTAAATAAATTCTTTTAGCTAAGTATACCTTTTCTTTATGTCATGCATTATAATTTACATTTATTACATTTGTTTGATTGTATGATTAATGGATTTCCCCATACTAGACCAAAAACAACATGAAGGAATTGAGTCTGATATTTGCTTACCAGTATATTCCTAGTGTCCATATAAGGTTTGACACTCAGTAGGTACTTAATAAATATTTGTCGAAAGAGCACATCAAAATAAAAATGAATAAAAGTCTTCAAAAGGTGCACATTCTCTTTGACAAAGACAAGATTCTGTAAAGATTCCACAAAGGTCCTGTGGTATTGGTGTCTGTATGTGTCTCATTGTCAAGTCCCTTGCTTGCAATCATACGCAAATGTCTCATGCTGCAATGTATATCTAATAAAGCATCTAGCACTTATACATAGTAGACATTCACGAAATATTTAATGAATGTATACAAATTATCAATGATAGAGTATGCTTAAAAATAGTGTGTTTAAGAATTGTCTGAGCATGATCACTTTTAAAAATATAGGCTTCACTTTATATATAATGATTTCAGTAGAACTTGAATAGAGCCTGAAAATCTGGATTCTAAATAAGCACCCCAAGGAATTCTGGTGCAGGTGATTTGAGGATTACATTTTGAGAAATATTAGACCATAAACTCCTTGGTGGCAGCATGATGTTCTGGTTAAACATGGGTTTGGGAGTCACAGATTCCTGGGTTTGAATCTTGGCACTTACACTATTAGCTGGACTGAAGTGACTTAGCAGCAGCAGCAGCAAACCCTCTAGATCTCTTTTTCTCTATTTTTTTGTTTTTGCTGAAGTAGGTCATAATATCTACTATCTAAGAATATTGTGTAGATTAGATGAGAAAATATATGTGAAACATTTACTGCAGCACCTGTCATATAATCCTTAGTAAGTGGTAGAACTAATTTTTGATAGTCAACATTTAGCCTGGTGCCTAGAACATAATTGATGCTCAGTGAATGTTTGATAAATAAATGAAATATAGTTATAAGATTATCATATTTATAACTAGAATGGTCATTTGGAATTGTCTAGTCCAATATTCTCATTTTACATATTAGGAAATTCAAGCTCACAGAGGTTAGATGACTCATCCAAGGTTACATATCTAATGATCTAATTTGTGGCAGAACTGAGACCAGAACTAAAGGGTGAAAAGAGAGATCTGGTAATCACCATTTATTTAACCACTATTTGTAGCTAGTGTTAGATTTTAAATAGACTGACATGTTTTTCTGTTTATAGTCAATGATGCCTTCCCAAATGTTCCTTTCTTAAACATTGAAACAACAAACAGTAAACCAGTAAGTAAAACTAAAAGACTATGTAGTTGTTGTTTGATTATATTTCTTTCTTTTCTTTTAAATTGAAGTATAGCTGATTTATAATGTTGTGTTAGTTTCAGGTGTACATCACAGGGATTCAGTTTTATACACACACACACACACACACACACACACACACACACATACACACACACATTCTTTTTCAGATTCTTTTCCCTTATAGATTATTTCAAAATGTTGAGTATACTTCCCTGTGCTATGCAATAGGTCCTTGCTAGTTTTCTATTTTATATATAGTAGTGTGTATATGTTAATCCCAAATTCCTAATTTATCCCTACCCTTTTCCCGCTTTGAGAACCATATTTTTGTTTCCTATATCTGTGTGTCTATTCTGTTTTGTAAATAAGTTAATTTGTATCATTTTGTTAAGATTCCACCAATAAGTGCTATCATATGATGTCTGTCTTTGCCTTGCTTATCACTTATCACTTAGTATGATAATCTCTAGGTTTATCCAGATTATATATTTTTTTCTAAACATCACCTTTGAGACCACAGTGTTTCCCAAATAGAATTCAGACATCACATGTGTTCTTAGAACAGTAGAACCACAAGCTATTTGAAGAATCTATCTCTTGCCTTTGGACAATAATGGCCTAATATTTCCTGTTTCTGAAGCTCCTACTTATCCAGTAGGTAAATTAAAATGGAATTAAAATGCATAGTGATTATTGTGGGATTGAGAATATTTCATATTTTCATGTACACCATTCAGTTGTATTTTTCTGCATTTTATTCTACTATATATATTTTATTTCTTTATTTTTTACTATATATATTTTAAACTTACATTCTAGATTAACTTAGCTTCTCTATTTAGAAGGCTTATTAAATTACAAGGTCTTAAGAATTAAAGAAAATTTTGCTTACTTTTCTGTTAGATGGAATTTAATCTCCATGTCTAGATTTGATAAATATAAATGTAAACAGATTCACAGACATGGAGAACAGATTTGTGGTTGTCAAGGAGGAGGGGGTTGAAGGAGGTGTGGATGGGGAGTTTGTAGTTTGTAGATGCAAACTATTATACATAGAATGGATGGAAAACAAGGTCCTACTGTTGGCACAGGGAACTATGTTCAATGTCTTGGATATACTATTAATGGAAAAGAATATAAAAATGTATATATACATATATTGATTCAGTTTATATATATATATATATATATATATATATATCAGTTCAGTTCAGTTCAGTGGCTCAGTCATGTCCGACTCTTTGCGACCCCATGAATTGCAGCATGCCAGGCCTCCTTGTCCATCACCATCTCCCAGAGTTCACTCAAACTCACGTCCATCGAGTCAGTGATGCCCTCCAGCCATCTCATCCCCTGTCGTCCCCTTCTCCTCCTGCCCCCAATCCCTCCCAGCATCAGAGTCTTTTCCAATGAGTCAACTCTTCGCATGAGGTGGCCAAAGTTCTGGAGTTTCAGCTTTAGCATCATTCCTTCCAAAGAAGTCCCAGGGCTGATCTCCTTCAGAATGGACTGGTTGGATTTCCTTGCAGTCCAAGGGACTCTCAAGAGTCTTCTCCAACACCACACTTCAAAAGTATCAATTCTTCGGCACTCAGCCTTCTTCACAGTCCAACTCTCGCATCCATACATGACCACTGGAAAAACCATAGCCTTGACTAGATGGACCTTTGTTGGCAAAGTAATGTCTGCTTTTCAATATGCTATCTGGGTTGGTCATAACTTTTCTTCCAAGGAGTAAGTGTCTTTTAATTTCATGGCTGCAGTCACCAATGCAGTGATTTTGGAGCCCCCAAAAATAAAGTCTGACACTGTTTCCACTGTTTCCCCATCTATTTGCCATGAAGTGATGGGACCAGATGCCATGATCTTCGTTTTCTGAATGTTGAGCTTTAAGCCAACTTTTTCACTCTCCTCTTTCACTCTCATCAAGAGGCTTTTTAGTTCCTCTTCACTTTCTGCCATAAGGGTGGTGTCATCTGCATATCTGAGGTTATAAAACTGAACCACTTTGTTGTACAACAGAAATTAACATTGTAAATCAACTGTACTGAAAAAGAAAAGGTGATAAGTATAAAATAATGCAGAATTTACCTTTGTTCTACCTGTTTTAATACAGAAGGGCATGGGATCAGTGGAAATGATATCTATTGTTGAAAGTTATTTTTCTTATCCCTGATGCAATCCTTAGGGAATAAAATTTTGAAGAGCATATTCCTTTGGTGGATTACGTATAAAGATATGGATTCTTTTGGGGGAGCTATATTACTTTAAAGTGGTAGGTACACTTTAGCAGGTGCGATATTTGGTAGGTTTATCCATGCCATTCTTTCTTACTACTTGTCAATTATATAAGACAACATAAATAATAAGACTTTTGAAGTTTTAAATATAGAATGCCATTATGTAAAGATTTAAAATTTTGTTGTAAATAGTACCTCTTTACTTTGCTGAGGTTAGGAAGTATTTTACTTTTAGAGGATTGGCAGGCATTTTATTTTTCCCACAGTATAGAAATCATGGCCTTAACACTAAATCCTAACTTCTAAAGTTTGGCAAAAGTGAGTTGAAAGAGACTTTTGGCAATAGATTAATAGTTTTCATGGGGCAGACTCATCTGCTGTGTTAAGAAGACATTATGTGCATACTTCTGTTGAAAACAAGTTAGGTTCTTGGTCTGGGAAAAAAAAAAAAGTAATGCTCAATTAAGATAATTACTTTTCTAGTATAGAAAGTTTCATGAACTTATTTTTCAGGACAAAAAAAAGCAACCTAAAACAAATACTGAACTTGATGCCATGCCCTTGAACTGAATAATATTTGAGTTGGAAGAAAATGTCACGTATCTACAACTGAATTGTTAATATTTTTGTCCTATGTAGACAGTACTTCTGCACTACTTTCAGAACATGAACTTAGAATTTTTTTTTCTTGATTCTTTATTGATGAGAAAATTTACGGATACATTGATAGTAGTTCATCTGCTTTAATATGTGAACCTGATATTTACAATTGGGGTACAATTTTATTTATTTATTTTTAAAATATGTATTGATTTATTTTTCACTGTGGTGGATCTTCATTGCTGAGTGGGCTTTTCTCTAGTTGCGGCAAGCAGGGACTGCTTTCTAACTGAAGTGTGTGGGCTTCTCACCGCCATGGTTTCTCTTGTTGCAGAGCACAGACTCTAGGGTGCATGGGCTTCAGCAGTTGTGGTACCTGGGCTCAGTAGTTGTGGCCCCTGGGCTTTAGAGTACAGGATCAAGAGTTGTGGCACAGAGGCTTAGTTGCTCCTCAGAATGTGGGATTCTCCTTGGATCAGAAGATTTGAAACTGTGTCTTCTGCATTGGCAGGTGGATTCTTTACCACAGAGCCACCAGGGAAGCCCAGGGGATACAATTTTAGAATAAAAATAATTTTTATTACATTTAAGTATACCTGATAAAGGAACATGTGGTTGATTCTGGCTGTAAGGGATTAGTTAAGTATAAAAAGATAGATGGGATTGTATGGGTTACATTGAAAGCTAAAGCTTCTGTATATCAAAAAAACAAAAACAAAAACAAAAACTCAAGTTAAAAGATAAATGTTGAGAGAGTGGTGGCCAAGATGGCAGAATAAAAAGACCCTGAGCTCACCATCTCTCATGAACATACCAAGATCACAACTACCTGTAGAACCATCACCGATAAAAAAAGTTTGGAACCTACCGGAAAAGATATTCTACAGTTAAAGATATAAACAAGAAACCACAAAACTGGTTGGAGGGGTGGACTCGCAATATAATCAAATCTCATATCCCCTACGTGGGCAACCCACAAACTGGAAAATAATTATATTGCGGAGGTTCTCCCACAGGAACGAGATTTATGGGCCCCGCATTAGGCTCCTCAGTTTAGGGATCTGATCTTGGGAAGATAAGGCCCAGAGCACTGGACTTTGAAAGCCAATGGAGTTTAATTACAGGAACCCCACAGAACTGGGGGAAATACAGACTTCACTAGTAAGGAGTGTACAGAAAATCTCTTGTGCACCTGGACACAAAGCAAAAGCAGAAGCCTGGGCCAGACCTACCTGCTGGGGCTCCCCTGGTGGCTCAGATGGTAAAGAATCTGCCTGCAATGCGGGAGACCTGGGTTTGATACCTGGGTGGGGAAGATCCCCTTGGAGAAGGGAATGGCAACTCACTCCAGTATTCTTGCCTGGTGAATTCCATGGACTGAGGAGCCTGGCATTTTACAGTCCATGGGATCACAAAGAGTTGGACACGACTGAGAGACTAACACTTTCTTTCACTTTCCTGGAGAAGTGGGGAGCACCCTAGAGACACAGACACCGCTGGTAGACATATTGGGGAACACCATTGGCAGCTGATGTCTTGGTTTATTAGCCCCAAGAAAGATCTGGCCCCACCGAACAATGTGCAAGTGATAGTGATGGGACACCTCAGACCAAACGAAACCTGGGCAGTGACATGCCCCACTCATCAGCAGGCAGGCTTCCTAAACACTGAAGAGTCCACAGCTTCCTCTGGGCTAACCCCTAGACATGGCCCTGCCCATCAGAGGGGCAAGACCCAGCTCCACTCACAAGTAGACAGGCCCTGGCCCCTCCCATGGGGAAACCAGACCAAACCTCTAGGCCCACCTCATCCACTAGGAGGAGACACAAGAGGAAAGAAAACTGATTCTGCAATGCAGGCCAGATCTTAACCTGGGATCAGCTGGGCCCTGACTTGGTCCACTAGCAGGCCAACACAACCTTTGGGACACTCGACCTCATACTCATGTGTGTCAAAAGTTGACATCCCACCTTCTCCAATAATCTGAAACAAGCTCTGGTATCCTTGGGCCCTGAAGTCAGATTCCAGGAACCAACTCTGCCTGCCAGTAGATGGGCACTAACCCCAGGATTGGCTTCATCTGCTAGTGGGTGGGCAAAAGTCCCAGAACCTTTGGGACCGTGACTCTGCCCACTAGTGAGCTAGCATTAGTCCCAGGTGCCTCCTAGGATGCTGCAACCAGCCAGCTCATGACCAGGCCCCTCTAAACAGCAGCCAGCTGCATGCACACAGGCAAGGCCTAGCAACTAACCAGATCAGGGACCTACCAGACCACCCAAATAAACTTCCACAACAGAAAGACCCATGCAACTCTCTTAGGGTGAACTCCTAGAGCATATAACTTGGGTGATGACAGGAGAGTGCACTGTTGGAATGCATAGGATATGTCTTACAGAGGGCCACTTTTCCAAGGTTGAGAACTGTAACTAACCTTTCACGTACATAGAAATAGACTAACAACTTGGACAAAATGAGGCAACAGAGGAATATGTTTCAGACGAAGGAACAAGATAAACCCCAGAAGAACAAAGTGAAGTAGAGATAGAAAATCTACTTAATAAAGAGTTCAGAGTAATGATTGTAAAGATGATCAAAGAACTCAGGAGGAGAATGGATCACAGAGTGAGGAGTTAGAAGTTTTTAGCAAAGAGCTAGAAAATATACAGAACAACCAAACAGGGATAAAAAATACAACAACTGAAATGAAAAATACACTGGGAGGAATCTATACTAGACTAAATGATTCAGAAGGATGAATCAGTGAGTTAGAAGACAGGGTAGTGGAAATCACTGCCACTGAACAGAAAAAAGAATGAAGAGAAATGAAGACAGCTTAAAAGACCTCTGAGGCAATATCAAGTGTACTAATATGTGCATTATAAGGGCCACAGAAAGTGAGGAGAGAGAGAACAGGCCTGAGAGAATATTTAAAGAGGTAATAGCTGAAAACTTTTCCTAACATGGGAAAAGATATAGTCACCTCAGTCCAGGAAATGCAAAATGTCCCATATAGGGATTAACCCAAAAGGAATATACCAAGACACATTGTAATCAAAATGACAAAAACTATGGATAAAGAGAGACTACTAAAAGCAACAAGGGAAAAGCAATACATAACATACAAGGGAACTCCCATAAAATTATCAGCTGATTTTTTCAGGGAAAACTCTGCAGACAAGAAGGAATTGGCATGATATATTTAAAATGATGAAAGGGAAAAGCCTACAACCAACAATACTCCAAGATGGCAGAGTAGAAGGATGTGTGCTCATCTTCTCCTGCGAGAACTCCAAAATTGCAACTCACTGCTGAACAACCATCTACAGGAGAATGTTGGATCCCACCAAAAAAAGATACCCCACATCCAAGGGTAAAGGAGAAGCCCCAGCAAGATGGTAGGAAGGGCGAAATCGCATTTAGAACCAAAACCCCATACCCACCAGAGACCCTCAGAGGGCTCAAAAAAACCTTGTGCACACCAGGACCCAGACACCCGACAGAGACTGAGCCAGACCTGAATTTGAGTGTTTGAGTGTCTTCTCTGGAGGCATAGGTCAGCAGTGTCCTGCTGCGGGGACAGGAGCTCTGGCTGCAGTGGACCTGGGAGGCACACCTTCTGGTGTAAGTCTTCTTGGAGGAAGTCACCATTAGCCCCACCATAGAGCCACTGAGCAAATGACCCACAGACTGGAGAACACTTCTACCAAAGAAGTTCTTGCACTATTACAAAAGTTCTAGGACCCACAACAGATTTCCTAAACTGGGGATCCAGCAAAAGGACTGAGAACCCCCTGGGAATTTGACTTTGGAGGCCAGTGGGATTTGATTACAGACATTCCACAGGACTGAGGAAATAGACTCTTGGGAGCATGAAAAAACATTGTGTGCTCTAGGACCCAGGAGAAAGGAACAGTGACCCCACAAGAGACTGAGCCAGATTTTGCCTGTGACTGTCCAGGAGTCTCCGGTGGAGGCATGGGTTGACAGTGACCTGCTGCGTAGTCAGAGGCATTGCAAACAACAATACTGGCATAAGTCCTTTCAAAAGATGTCGCCAATACCGCTATTACCCCTATCATAGTTTGTCCTCAAGCCCAGGGAGGGATCAAGGCCCTGTCCAATAATAGAAAATTGTATTAAAGACTTACTGAGCATAGCACACCCATCAGAAAAAGACCCAGATTCCCCCACAGCCACTCCCTCTCATCAGGGAGCTTCCACAAGGCTCTTATCCTTGTCCATAAGAGGGCAGACAGAATGAAAACCACAATCACAGAAAACTAACCAAACTGATCACATGGACTACAGCCTTGTCTAATTCAATATGAGCCATGTCGGGTAGGGCCACCCAATATGGAAGGGTCATGGTGGAAAGTTCGGACAAAATGTGGTCCAGTGGAGAAGGGAATGGCAAAACATTTCAGTATTCTTGCCTTGAGAACCCCATGAACAGTATGAAAAAGCAAAAATATAGGACACTGAAAGATGAACTCCCCAGGTTGGTTGGTGCCCAATATACTACTGGAGAAGAGTGAAGAAATAGCTCCAGAATGAAGAGGCTGAGCCAAAGTGAAAACAACACCCAGGTGAGGATGTGACTGGTGATGGAAGTAAAGTCCAATGCTGTAAAGAACAATATTGCATCAGTTCAGTTCAGTTCAGTCACTCAGTTGTGTCCGACTCTTTGCGACCCCATGAATCGCAGCATGCCAGGCTTCCCTGTCCATCACCAACTCCCGGAGTTCATTCAGACTCACGTCCATTGAGTCAGTAATGCCATCCAGCCATCTCATCCTCTGTCGTCCCCTTCTCCTCCTGCCCTCAATCCCTCCCAGCATCAGAGTCTTTTCCAATGAGTCAACTCTTCGCATGAGGTGGCCAAAGTACTGGAGTTTCAGCTTCAGCATCATTCCCTCCAAAGAAATCCCAGGGCTGATCTCCTTCAGAATTGACTGGTTGGATCTCCTTGCAGTCCAAGGGACTCTCAAGAGTCTTCTCCAACACCACAGTTCATTTCTTCACAGTCCAACTCTCACATCCATACATGACCACTGGAAAAACCATAGCCTTGACTAGACAAACCTTTGTTGGCAAAGTAATGTCTCTGCTTTTGAATATGCTGTCTAGGTTGGTCATAACTTTTCTTCCAAGGAGTAAGCGTCTTTTAATTTCATGGCTGCAATCACCATCTGCAGTGATTTTGGAGCCCAGAAAAATAAAGTCTGACATTGTTTCCACTGTTTCCCCATCTATTTGCCATGAAGTGACGGGACCAGATGCCATGATCTTCGTTTTCTGAATGTTGAGCTTTAAGCAAATTTTTCACTCTCCACTTTCACTTTCATCAAGAGGCTTTTTAGTTCCTCTTCACTTTCTGCCATAAGGGTGGTGTCATCTGCATATCTGAAGTTATTGATATTTCTCCCGGCAATCTTGATTGCCTAGGATCTAGGAACCTAGAATGTTAGATCCATGAATCAAGGCAAATTGAAAGTGGTCAAACAGGAGATGGCAAGAGTGAACATTGACATTTCAGGAATCAGTGGACTAAAACCGACTGGAATGGGCAAATTTAATTCTGATGACCATTATATCTACTACTGTGGGTAAGAATCCCTTAGAAAAAATGGAGTAGTCCTCATAGTCAACAAGAGTCTGAAATGCAATACTTAGATGTAATTTCAAAAATGACAGAATGATCTCTGTTAGTTTCCAAGACAAACCATTCAATATCACAGTAATCCAAGCCTATGCCCCAACCAGAAATGCCAAAGAAGCTGATGTTGAATGGTTCAGTGAAGACCTACAAGACTGTCTATAACTACCCCCCTCCCCCAAAAGATGTCCTTTTCATTATAGGGGACTGGAATGCAAAAGTAGGAAGTCAAGAGATACCTGAAGTAACAGGCAAGTTTGGCCTTGGAGTACAAAATGAAGCAGGGAACAGGCTAACAGAGTTTTGCCAAGAGAACACACTGGTCATAGCAAACATCCTCTTCTAACAACATAAGAAAAGACTCTACACATGAACATTACCAGATGGTCAATACCGAAATCAGATTGATTATATTCTTTGCAGCCAAAGATGGAGAAGCTCTATACAGTCAGCAAAAATAAGACTGGAAGCTGACTGTGGCTCATATAATGAACTCCTTATTGCCAAATTCAGTCTTAAATTAAAGAAAGTAGGGAAAACCATTCAGGTTTGACTAAATCAAATCCCTTATGATTGTACTGCTGCTGCTGCTAAGTCTCTTCAGTCATGTCCGACTCTGTGCAACCCCATAGATGGCAGCCCACCAGGCTCCCCCATCCCTGGATTCTCCAGGCAAGAACACTGGAGTGGGTTCCCATTTCCTTCTGCAATGCATGAAAGTGAACAGTGAAAGTGAAGTTGTTCAGTTGTGTCTGACTCTTAGCAACCCCATGGACTGCAGCCTACCAGGCTCCTCTGTCCATGGGATTTTCCAGGTGAGAGTACTGGAGTGGGTTGCCATTGCCTTCTCTGTTATGATTGTACAGTGGAAGTGATAAACAGATTAAATGGATTAGATATGATAGAGTGCCTGAAAAACTATGGACAGAGGTTTGTGACATTGTACAGGAGGCAGTATTCAAAACCATCTCTGAGAAAAAGAAATGCAAAAAGGCAAAATGGTTGTCTGAGGAGGCTTTACAAATAGCTGAGAAAAGAAGAGAAACTAAAGGCAAAGGACAAAGGGAAACATATATCCATCTGAATGCAGAGTTCCAAAGAACGGCAAGGAGAGATAAGAAAGCCTTCCTCAGTAATCAATGCAAAGAAATAGAAGTAAAAAAATAGAATGGGAAAGACTACAGATCTCTTCAAGAAAATCAGAGATATCAAGGGAACATTTCATGCAAAGATGGGCACAATAAAGGACAGAAATGGTATGGACTTAAGAGAAGCAGAAGATGTTCAGAAGAGGTGGCAAGAATACACAGAAGAACTATACAAAAAATATCTTAATGACCCAGATAGCCACAATGGTGTGATCACTCACCTGGAGCCAGACATCCTGGAGTGAGAAATGAAGTGGGCCTTAAGAAGCATCACTACAAACAAAGCTAGTGGAGGTGATGGAATTCCAGTTGACCTATTTCAAATCCTAAAAGATGATGCTGTGAAAGTGCTGCACTCAATATGCCAGCACATTTGGAAAACTCAGCAGTGGCCACAGGACTGGAAAACGTCAGTTTTCATTCCAGTCCCAAAGAAAGGCAATACCAAAGAATGCTCAAACTACCGCACAATTGCACTCATCTCACACGCTAGCAAAGTAATGCTCAAAATTCTCCAAGCCAGACTTCAGTTCAGTTCAGTTCAGTTCAGTCACTCAGTCGTGTCCGACTCTTTGAGACCCCATGAATTGCAGCACGCCAGGCCTCCCTGTCCATCACCATCTCCCGGAGTTCATTCAGACTCACGTCCATCGAGTCAGTGATGCCATCCAGCCATCTCATCCTCTGTCGTCCCCTTTTCCTCCTGCCCCCAATCCCTCCCAGCATCAGAGTCTTTTCCAATGAGTCAACTCTTTGCATGAGGTAGCCAAAGTACTGGAGTTTCAGCTTTAGCATCATTCCTTCCAAAGAAATCCCAGGGCTGATCTCCTTCAGAATGGACTGGTTGGATCTCCTTGCAGTCCAAGGGACTCTTAAGACTCTTCTCCAACACCACAGTTCAAAATAATCAATTCTTCGGCATTCAGCCTTCTTCACAGTCCAACTCTCACATCCATACGTGACCACTGGAAAAACCATAGCCTTGACTAGAAGGACCTTCCAACAACACAAGAGAAGACTCTACACATGGACATCACCAGATGGTCAACACCGAAATCAGATTGATTATATTCTTTGCAGCCAAAGATGGAGAAGCTCTATACAGTCAACAAAAACAAGACCAGGAGCTGACTGTGGCTCAGATCATGAACTCCTTATTACCAAATTCAGACTTAAATTGAAGAAAGTAGGGAAAACCACTAGACCATTCAGATATGACCTAAATAAAATCCCTTATGATTATACAGTGGAAGTGAGAAATAGATTTAAGGGCCTAGATCTGATAGATAGAGTGCCTGATGAACTATGGACGGAGGTTTGTGACATTGTACAGGAGACAGGGATCAACACCATCCCCATGGAAAAGAAATGCAGAAAAGCAAAATGGCTGTCTGGGGACGCCTTACAAATAGCTGTGAAAAAAAGAGAGGCGAAATGCAAAGGAGAAAAGGAAAGATATATCCATCTGAATGCAGAGTTCCAAAGAATAGCAAGAAAAAAAAAAAAAAAGAATAGCAAGAAGAGATAAGAAAGCCTTCCTTAGTGATCAATGCAAAGAAATAGAGGACAACAACAGAATGGGAAAGACTAGAGACCTCTTCGAGAAGATTAGAGATACCAAGGGAACATTTCATGCAAAGATGGGCTCGATAAAGGGCAGAAATGGTATGGACCTAACAGAAGCAGAAGATATCAAGAAGAGGTGGCAAGCCAGACTTCAATAGTATGTGAACCGTGAAATTCCAGATGTCAAGCTGGATTTAGAAAAGCAGAGGAACCAGAGATCAAATTGCCAACATCTGTTGGATCATCAAAAAAGCAAGAGAGTTCCAGAAAAACATCTACTTCTGCTTTATTGACTACAGCAAAGCCTTTAAATGTGTAGATTGTGAAAAACTGGAAAATTCTTAAAGAGATGGGAATAGTAGACCACCTAATCTGCCTCTTGAGAAATCTGTATGCAGGTCAAGAAGCAACAGTGCTTCTACTGATTCCAGGAGTTCCACTTTTGGAACTGGACGGGAAACAACTGACTGGTTTGGGAGTGGAGTACGTCGAGGCTGTATACTGTCACCCGACTTATTTAACTTATATGCGGAGTACATCATGTGAAATGCCAGGCTGGATGAAGCACAAACTGGAATCAAGATTGCTGGAGGAATATCAATAACCTCAGATATGCAGATGATACCACCCTTATGGAAGAAAGTGAAGAAGAACTAAAGAGCCTCATGATGAAAGTGAAAGAGGAGTTTAAAAGCTGGCTTAAAACACAACATTCAGAAAACTAAGATCATGGCAGCCGGTCCCATCACTTCATGGAAAATAGATGGGGAGACAGTGAGAGACTTTATTTTGAGGGGCTCCAAAATCACTGCAGATGGTGACTGCTGCCATGAAATTAAAAGACTCTTGCTCCTTGGAAGAAAAGCTATGACCAATGTAGACAGCATATTAAAAAGCAAAGACATTACTTTGGCAACAAAGGTCTGTCTAGTCAAAGATATGGTTTTCCAATAGTCATGTATGGATGTGAGAGTTGAACCATAAAAGAAAGTTGAGCGTTGAAGAATTGATGCTTTTGAACTGTGGTGTTGGAGACGACTCTTGTGAGTCCCTTGGACTGCTAGCAGATCCATCTAGTCCTCCTAATGGAGATCAGTCCTGGGTGTTCATTGGAAGGACTGATGTTGAAGCTGAAACTCAAATAATTTGGCCACCTGATTCGAAGAGCTGACTCATTTGAAAAGACCCTGATGCTGGGAAAGATTGAGGGCAGGAGGAGAAGGGGATGACAGAGGATGAGATGGTTGGATGGCATCATTGACTCGATGGACACGGGTTTGGGTGGACTCTGGTGTTGGTGATGGACAGGGAGGCCTGGCGTGCTGCAATTCATGGGATCACAAAGAGTTGGACATGACTGAGTGACTGAACTGAACTGAACCCTCATAATGGGCTTCACTAGTAATATTCTTTGCTGTGAAATCTACCTTGTCTTGTATTAATACATCAATTCCAGATTTCTTTTGACTCCATTAGCATGGTTTATTTTTCCAAAAATTTTACCTTATTAAAGTGGGTTTCTTGTAAGCAATATATAGTTGTGTCTTGCTTTTTTATCCAATCTGACAAGCTCTGCCTTTTAGTTGAAGTACTTAAGTCATTTATATTTATCCATTCACCTACTAAAACATATCTTGGTTGCTTCCAAGTTTTGGCAATTATGAAAGGTGCTATAAACATCCATGTACAGATTTTTTGAGGACATAGGTTTTCAGTTCCTTGGTAAATACCAAGGAGAGTGATTGCAGGCCTGAATGGTAAGAATATGGTTAGTTTTGTGTCTTCCAGAGTGGCTATACTGTTTCGCATTCCAAGCAGCAATATCGAGAGTTCCTTTTGTTCCACATCCTCACCAGCATTTGGTATTCTCAAGTTTTTAGATTTTGACCAGTATAATAGGCATGTAGTGGTCTCTCATTGTTCTTCAATTTGCATTTCCCTGATGACATGTGATGTTGAGCATCTTTTCATATGTTTATTTATTATTGTATATCTTTGAAGACACGTTTGTTAAAGTCCTTGGCCCATTTTAAAATTAAATTATTTGTTTTTTTATTGGTGAGTTTTAAGAGATCTTTGCATACTTTTGATAAAAATTCTTTACCAGATATCTTACCAAAATATATATATATATATATATATATGATATATATATATATATATATATATATTTACCATTTTTGATTTGTTATCTCATTTCAGATGGTGCTAGTGGTAAAGAACTTGCCTGTTAATGTAGGAAACTTAAGAGACATGGGTTCAATCCCTGGGTTGGGAAGATCCTCTGGAGAAGGGCATGGCAACCCACTCAGGTATTTTTGCTTGGAGAATCCCATGGACAGAAGAGCCTGGCAGGCTACAGTCCATAGGGTCACAAAGAGTTGGACACGACTAAAGTGACTTAGCATGCTCATTTCTTGACATTATCACAGAATATAAGTTTAAAAATTCTTTTTTTAATTTTATTTTTATTTATTTAATTTTTAAAATTTCAATTTATTTATTTTAATTGGAAGCTGATTACTTTTCAGTATTTTAGTGGTTTTTGCCATACATTGACATGAATCAGCCATGGGTTTGCATGTGTTCCCCATCCTGAACCCCCTTCCACCTCCCTTCCCATCCCATCCCTCTGAGTCATCCCAGTGCACCAGCCCTGAGCACCCTGTCTCATGCATCGAACCTGGACTAGCAATCTGTTTCACATATGATAATATATATGTTTCGATGCTATTCTCTCAGATCATCCCACCCTCGCCTTCTCCCACAGAGTCCAAAAGACTGTTCTATACATCTGTGTCTCTTTTGCTGTCTCGCATATAGGGTTATGGTTCAGTTCAGTTGCTCAGTCATGTCTGACTCTGTGACCCCATGAATTGCAGCATGGCCAGGCCTCCCTGTCCATCACCAACTCCTGAAGTCCACTCAAACTCATGTCCATCGAGTCAGTGATGCCATCTAGCCATCTCATCCTCTGCCATCCCCTTCTCTTCTTGCCCCCAATCCCTCCCAGCATCAGAATCTTTTCCAATGAGTCAACTCTTCGCATGAGGTGGCCAAAGTATTGGAGTTTCAGCTTTAGCATCAGTCCTTCCAAAGAACGCCCAGGACTGATCTCCTTTAGAATGGACTGGTTGGATCTCCTAGCAGTCCAAGGGACTCTCAAGAGTCTTCTCCAACACCACAGTTCAAAAGCATCAATTCTTCGTTACCATCTTTCTAAATTCCATATATATGCGTTAGTATACTGTATTGGTGTTTTTCTTTCTGGCTTACTTCACTCTGTATAACAGGCTTCAGTTTCATCCACCTCATTAGAACTGATTCAAATGTATTCTTTTTAATGGCTGAGTAATATTCCATTGTGTATATGTACCACAGCTGTCTTATCCATTCGTCTACTGTTGGACATCTAGGTTGCTTCCAAGTCCTGGCTATTGTAAACAGTGCTTCGATGAACACTGGGGTACAGGTGTCTCTTTCAATTCTGATTCCCTTGGTGTATATGCCCAGCAGTGGGATTGCTGGGTCATATGGCAGTTCTATTTCCAGTTTTTTTTTAAGGAATCTCCACACTGTTCTCCATACTGGCTGTACTAGTTTGCATTCCCACCAACAGTATAAGAGGGTTCCCTTTTCTCCACACCCTCTCCAGCATTTATTGTTTGTAGATTTTTGGATAGCAGCTATTCTGACCAGTGTGAGATGGTACCTCATTGTGGTTTTGATTTGCATTTCTCTGATAATGAGAGATGTTGAGCATCTTTTCATGTGTTTGTTAGCCATCTGTATGTCTTCTTTGGAGAAATGTCTGTTTAGTTCTTTGGCCCGTTCTTTGATTGGGTCGTTTATTTTTCTGGAATTGAGCTGTAGGAGTTGCTTGTTTATTTTTGAGATTAATTCTTTGTCAATTGCTTCGTTTGCTATTATTTTCTCCCATTATGAAGGCTGTCTTTTCACTTTGCTTATAGTTTCCTTTGTTGTGCAAAAGCTTTTATGTTTAATTAGGTCCCATTTGTTTATTTTTGCTTTTATTTCCATTACTCTGGGAGGTGGGTCATAGAGGATCTTGCTGTGAATGATATCGGAGAATGTTTTACCTATGTTTTCCTCTAGGAATTTTTACTTTCTGGTGTTATGTTTAGATCTTTAATCCATTTTGAGTTTATTTTTGTGTATGGTGTTAGAAAGTATTCTAGTTTCATTCTTTTACAAGTGGTTGACCAGTTTTCCCAGCACCACTTGTTAAAGAGATTGCCTTTTCTCCCTTGTATATTCTTGCCTCCTTTGTCAAAGATAAGGTGTCCATAGGTGCGTGGATTTATCTCTGGGCTTTCTATTTTGTTCCATTGATCTATATTTCTGTCTTTGTGCCAGTACCATACTGTCTTGATGACTGTAGCTTTGTAGTAGAGCCTGAAGTCAGGCAGGTTGATTCCTCCAGTTCCATTCTTCTTTCTCAAGATTGCTTTGGCTATTCAAGGTTTTTTGTATTTCCATTCAAATTGTGAAATTATTTGTTCTAGCTCTGTGAAAAATACTGTTGGTAGCTTGATAGGGATTGCATTGAATCTATAGATTGTTTTGCATAGTATACTCATTTTCACTATATTGATTTTTAAAATTTCAATGAAGTCAGCTTATCAGCTATATCTTTCATGGAAGTTGCTCTTGCCATTGCATTTAAAATGTCATCACCATGACCAAAGTCATCTATGTTTTCTCTTAAATATCTTCTGAAAGATTTATAGTTTTGCATTTTACCTTTAGGTATACAGCTCATTTAGAATTAATCGAGAAGAGTGAATAGTCTGTCTGTAGATTCATGTTTTTGCCTATGGATTACCAGTTCTTCCCAGCACGATTTGTTGAAAAGAGTGTTTTCTGAGTTGTATTGCTGTTTTTCTTTGTCAAAGTCAGTTGACCATGTGTATATTGTGTATGGGCTTTCTATTGGGTTTCATTGATCTATTGTCTTTTCTTTTACCAACTGTCTTGATTACTGTAGCTTTGTAGTAAATCTTGAAGTTGGGGAGTGTTAATTCTCCAACTTTGTTCATCCTGTTCAATATTGTGTTGGCTATTCTGGGCTTTTGCTTCTCTATATAAACTTTAGAATCAGCTTGTAAGTACTCACAAAATAACATGCTGGGATTTTGATTGGGATTGCATTGAATATATAGGTCAATTTGGGAGAACTTCCATATTCTTAAAAAATTTTATTTGGCTGCATCATGCAGGATCTTTTATATTCATTGTGGCATGTGGGATCTTTAGTTGCGGCATGTGACCTTTTAGTTTAGCAGCATTAGAACACTTAATTGTGGCATGTGGGATCTAGTTCCCTCATCAGGGATCAAACCCAGGCCTCCTGCACTGGGAGTATGGAGTCTCAGTCATTGGACCACCAGGGAAGTCCTTGAAGAACTTACATCTTGACAATATTGTTTCCTCATCCATGAACATGAAATGTCCCTGTTTAGTTCTTTTAAATAATGAGTAATAAATGTATATTACTAGTCATCAGAGTTTTGTAGTTTTTCTAATACAGATCTTATACATATTTTGTTAGATTTATAATAAGTATTTCATTTCTTTAGTGCTAATGTAAGTGGTATTATGTTTTTAGTTTCAAATTACACTTGCTCATTGCTAGAAAATAGGGAAACAGTTGATTTTTTTTTTACTAATAATGTATCCTGCAACCTTGCTATAATTACTTATTAGTTCAGTTTTTTTGGTCACATCTTTCAGAATATCTGTATAAATGACAGTGTCATCTGCAAACAAAGACAGTTTTATTTCTTCCTTCCAAGTCTGTATATATTTTATTTCTTCTTCTTGTTTTATTATACTATCCAGGATTTCTAGTATAATGTTGAAATGGAGTAATTAGAGGGAACATTTTTGCCTTGTTCCTGGTCTTAGCAGGAAAGCTTATAGTTTCTCAAATAGATATTCTTTCAGATATTTTAGGTATTCTTTATCAAAGTAAAAAAGCTCCCCTCTACTGAGAGATTTGATCATGAATAGGATTTTGTCAAATTCTTTTCTGCATATACTGATTTGACAATGTGATATTTCATTGTCTATGTTGATGTGATGGAGTATATTAATTGATTTTCAAATGTTAAAACATCCTTAACATACCTTGGGTAATTTCCATTTGGTCGTGGTATATAAATTTTTTAATATATTGTTGGATTCAGTATGCTAACATTTTGTTGAAGATGTTTGAATCTGTGTTTATGAAAGACACTGGTCTGTAGTTTTCTTTTTTTGTAATGTCTTTTTATGTTTTTGATATTTGGGTAATGATATTGGGATGCATTCAGAATTATTACCTCTGCTTCTGTTCTCTGAAAGACATTATAGAGAATTGCTATAATTTCTTCATTATATGTTTCGTAGAATTCACCATCTGAGCCTGGTGCTTTCTGTTTTGGAAGGCTAGTAATTATTGATTCAATTTCCTTAATAGATATGCTGCTGCTACTGCTGCTAAGTCACTTCAGTTGTGTCTGACTCTGTGCGACCCCATAGACGGCAGCCCACCAGGCTCCCTCGTCCCTGGGATTCTCCAGGCAAAAACACTGGGGTGGGTTACCATTTCCTTCTCCAATGCATGCAAGTGAAAAGTGAAAGTGAAGTCACTCAGTCCTGTCCGACCCTCAGCAACCCCATGAACTGCAGCCTTCCAGGCTCCTCCGTCCATGGGATTTTCCAGGCAAGAGTACTGGAGTTGGGTGCCATTGCCTTCTCCGTTAATAGATGTAGGTGTATTCAAATGGTGTTTTTCTTTTTGTGTGAATTTTGGCAGATTGTATGTTTCAAGGAATTGATCCATTTCATATAGCTTGTCAAACTTATGGGCATAGAGTTTTCATAGTATTTCTTTAGTATCCTTTTAATGTCCATGGAATTTATAGTGATGTCTCCTCTTTCATTTGTGATATTAGTAATTTGTGCTCTCTGTCTTTTCTTTTTTAGTATGGCTACAACTTATCAATTTTATTGCGTTTTAAAAAAGAAATGGCTTTTAAAAAAATCGTAGAATAGTTGATTTACAATGTTGTATTAGTTTCAGGTATATAGAAAAGTGATTCAGATATATATCTGATAGATATATATATATACATCTCCAGATTTTTTTCCATTATAGGTTATTTACAAGATATTTAAATAACTCCCTGTGATATACAGTAGGTCCTTGTTGTTTATTTTATATGTAGCAGTCTGTTTGTGTTACTCCCAAACTCCTAGTTTATCTTTCCTCCCTCTTTCCTCTTTGTTAACCATAAATTTGTTTTCTGTGTCTGTCAGTCTGCTTGTAAAAACTTAATTGTGTCTTTTTTCAGATTCCTATATAAGTAATATAATGATAAGTATCACATGCAATTTGTCTTTCTGTCTGACTTACTTCACTTAATACAGTAATCTCTAGGTTCATCCATACTGCTACAAATGGCATTATGTCATTCTTTTTTATGGTTGAATAATATTCCATCACACACACACACACACACACACATGCTACATCTTTATTCATATTTTGATGAGCATTTCAGTTGCTTCCATGTCTTGGCTATGTGCATAGTGCTGCTATGAACACTGGGGTGCATGTATCTTTTTAAAGTTAGTTTTCTCTGGATATATGACCAGGAGTGAGGCTGCTGGACTATATGATAACTCTATTTTTAGTTTTTTAAGGAACCCCCATACCATTCTCTATAGTGGAAACAGCTTTTGATTTAATTGATTTTTCTCTACTTATTTCCTGTTTTCAATCTCTTTGATTTCAACTCTAATTTTTATTACTACTTCTACTTACTTTGGATTTAATTTGCTCTTCTTTTTTAATAGTTTCCTAAGATGGAAAATGATATTATTGATATTAGATTTTTCTGTTTTTTCAAATATGTGCATTTGATACTATGTTTCCTTCTAAGCACTACTATCAAAGTATCCCACAAATTTTGATAAGTTATGTTGTCTTCTTTTCCAGTTTTATTGAGATACATTTGACATATAACACTGTATAAGCTTAATATATACAGAATAGTGATTTGACTTACATACATCATGAAATGATTATCACAATAAGGTTAATGAATATCTACCATCTCATATAGCTATAAAGAAAAAGAACAAAAATTCCCACCAATGACAACTCTTGGGATTTAGTCTCTTAACAACGTTCATATGTATTATTTAGCAGTTTTTATTAATCATGTTGTGCATTACATTCCTATTATTTATTTATCTTATAACTGAAACTTTGTACCTTTTGACTGCTGCTGCTGTTGCTAAGTCGCTTCAGTCGTGTCCGACTCTGTATGACCCCATGGATGGCTGCCCACCAGGCTTCTCCATCCCTGGGACTCTCCAGGCGAGAATACTGGAGTGGGTTGCCATTTTCTTCTCCAATGCATGAAAGTGAAAAGTGAAAGTGAAGTCGCTCAGTCATGTCTGACTCTTGGCGACCCCATGGACTGCCTTCCTCCAATTCCCTGTTCTCTCAACTCCCTGCCTCTATTAACCACAAATCTGATCTATTTTTCCATGAATTTGTTTTTGAAGTATGAGAAGATATACAACACTATGATAGTTCTTTGGAGAAGGCAATGGCACCCCACTCCAGTACTCTTGCCTGGAAAATTCCATGGGTGGAGGAGCCTGGTGGGCTACCGTCCATGGGGTTGCTAAGAGTCAGACAGGACTGAGCAACTTCACTTTCACTTGCATGCATTGGAGAAGGATGGCAACCCACTCCAGTGTTCTTGCCTGGAGAATCCCAGGGACAGAGGAGCCTGTTGGGCTGCCGTCTGTGGGGTCGCACAGAGTCGGACACGACTGACGCAACTTAGCAGCAGCAGCAGCATGATAGTTCTTGGTGCACAACATAGTGATTTGATATTTTTATATATTACAAAATGATCACCACCATAACTCTTGTTACCATCTGTCACCTTACAAACATATTAAAGTATAATTGACTATATTTCCCATACTGTACATTTTATCCCCGTGAATCATTTATTTTCTAACTGAACGTTTGTACCTCTGAATCTCTCTCATCTATTTCATTAATCCTCCCACTCCTTCCTCTCTAGAAACCACCTGTTAGTTCTCTGTATCTTTGTCTCTGTTTTGTTATGTTTGCTCATTAGTTTTGTTTTTCTAAATTCCACATATAAATAAAATCATATAGTAGTTGTGTTTCTTTGACTAATTTCACTTAGCATTTTACCCACTAGGTTCACCTGTGTTGTCACAAATGACAAGATTTTGTTCTTTTTGATGGCTGAATAATATTCCTTGTGTGTGTTTGTGTGAGTGTCTGTGTGTGTGTGTGTGTATTTCACATCTTTACCTATTCATCTGTTGATGGGCACTTGGCTCGTTTCCATATCTTGGCTACTGTAAATAATGCTGCACTGAACAAAGGGATGCACTTATCTTTTTAAGCTACTGTTTTCATTTTCTTAAGAAAAATACTCAGAAATGGAATTGCTAGATTGTATGGTAGTTAACCTCAGATATGTAGATAACACCACCCTTATGGAAGAAAGTGAAGAGGAACTAAAGAGCCTCTTGATGAAAGTAAAAGAGGAGAGTGAAAAATTGGCTTAAAGCTCAATGTTCAGAAAACTAAGATCATGGCATCTGGTCCCATCACTTCATGGCAAATAGATGGGGAAACAGTGAAAACAGTGTCAGACTTTATTTTGGGGGGCTCCAAAATCACTGCACATGGTGATTGCAGCCATGAAATTAAAAGACGCTTACTCCTTGGAAGAAAAATGATGACCAACCTAGAGAGCATATTGAAAAGCAGAGACATTACTTTGCCAAAAAAGGTCCGTCTAGTCAAGGCTATGGTTTTTCCAGTGGTCATGTATGGATGTGAGAGTTGGACTGTGAAGACAGCTGAGCGCTGAAGAATTGATGCTTTTGAACTGTGGTGTTGGAGAAGACTCTTGAGAGTCCCTTGGACTGCAAGGTGATCCAACCAGTCCATTCTAAAGGAGATCAGTCCTGGGTGTTCATTGGAAGGACTGATGCTGAAGCTGAAACTCCAGTACTTTGGCCACCTCATACGAAGAGTTGACTCACTGGAAAAGACTCTGATGTTGGGAGGGATTGGGGGCAGGAGGAGAAGGGGATGACAGAGGATGAGATGGCTGGAGGGCATCACTGACTCGATGGACGTGAGTTTGAATGGACCCGGGAGTGGGGTTGCAAGCTGCAAGTCGACGCGACTGAGAGACTGAACTGAACTGAACTGATGGTCAGATCAGATCAGATCAGTCGCTCAGTCGTGTCCGAATCTGCGACCCCATGAATCGCAGCACGCCAGGCCTCCCTATCCATCACCAACTCCCGGAGTTCACTATGACTCACGTCCATCGAGTCAGTGATGCCATCCAGCCATCTCATCCTCTGTCATCCCCTTCTCCTCCTGCCCCCAATCCCTCCCAGCATCAGTCTTTTCCAATAAGTCAAACTCTTCACATGATGTGGCCAAAGTACTGGAGTTTCAGCTTTAGTATCATTCCTTCCAAAGAAATCCCAGGGCTGATCTCCTTTAGAATGGACTGGTTGGATCTCCTTGCAGTCCAAGGGACTCTCAAGAGTCTTCTCCAACACCACACTTCAAAAGCATCAATTCTTCGGCACTCAGCCTTCTTCACAGTCCAACTCTCACATCCATACATGACCACTGGAAAACCATAGCCTTGACTAGACGAACCTTTGTTGGCAAAGTAATGTCTCTGCTTTTGAATATGCTATCTAGGTTGGTCATAACTTTCCTTCCAAGGAGTAAGCATCTTTTAATTTCATGGCTGCAATCACCATCTGCAGTGGTTTTGGAGCCCAGAAAAATAAAGTCTGCCACTGTTTCCACTGTTTCCCCATCTATTTGCCATGAAGTGATGGGACCAGATACCATGATCTTTCGTTTTCTGAATGTTGAGCTTTAAGCCAACTTTTTCACTCTCCTCTTTCACTTTCATCAAGAGGCTTTTGAGTTCCTCTTCACTTTCTGCCATAAGGGTGGTGTCATCTGCATATCTGAGGTTATTGATATTTCTCCCAGCAATCTTGATTCCAGCTTGTGTTTCTTCCAGTCCAGCGTTTCTCATGATGTACTCTGCATATAAGTTAAATAAACAGGGTGACAATATACAGCCTTGACGTACTCCTTTTCCTATTTGGAACCAGTCTGTTGTTCCATGTCCAGTTCCAACTGTTGCTTCCTGACCTGCATACAGGTTTCTCAAGAGGCAGGTCAAGGGGTCTGGTATTCACTTCTCTTTCAGAATTTTCCACAGTTTATTGTGATCCACACAGTCAAAGGCTTTGGCATAGTCAATAAAGCAGAAATAGACCTTTCTTCTGGAACTCTCTTGCTTTTTCCATGATCCAGCAGATGTTGGCAATTTGATCTCTGGTTCCTCTGCCTTTTCTAAATCCAGCTTGAACATCAGGAAGTTCACAGTTCACGTATTGCTGAAAACTGGCTTGGAGAATTTTGAGAATTACTTTACTAGTGTGTGAGATCAGTGCAATTGTGAGGTAGTTGAGCATCCTTTGAATTGCTTTTCTTTGGGATAGGAATAAAAACTGACCTTTTCCACTCCTGTGGCCACTGCTGAGTTTTCCAAATTTGCTGGCATATTGAGTGCAACACTTTCACAGCATCACCTTTCAGGATTTGAAACATCTCAACTGGAATTCCATCACCTCCACTAGCTTTGTTCTTAATGATGCTTTCTAAGACCCACTTGACTTCACATTCCAGCATGTCTGACTCTAGGTCAGTGATCACACCATCGTGATTATCTGGGTCTTGAAGATCTTTTTTGTACAGTTCTTCTGTGTATTCTTGCCACCTCTTCTTAATATCTTCTGCTTCTGTTAGGTCCATATCATTTCTGTCCTTTATCGAGCCCATCTTTGCGTGAAATGTTCCTTTGGTATCTCTGATTTTCTTGAAGAGGTCTCTAGTCTTTCCCATTCTGTTGTTTTCCTCTGTTTCTTTGCATTGATTGCTGAGGAAGGCTTTCTTACCTCTCCTTGCTATTCTTTGGAACTCTGCATTCAGATGCTTATATCTTTCCTTTTCTCCTTTGCTTTTCATTTCTCTTCTTTTCACAGATATTTGTAAGGCCTCCTCAGACAGCCATTTTGATTTTTTGCATTTCTTTTCCATGGGGATGGTCTTGATCCCTGTTTCCTGTACAATGTCACGAACCTCCATCCATAGTTCATCAGGCCCTCTACTTATCAGATCTAGTCTCTTAAATCTATTTCTCACTTCCACTGTAAAATCATAAGGGATTTGATTTAGGTCATACCTGAATGGTCTAGTGGTTTTCCCTTTCTTCAATTTAAGTCTGAATTTGGCAATAAGGAGTTCATGCTCTGAGCCACAATCAACTCCTGGTCTTGTTTTTGCTGACTGTATAGAGCTTCTCCATCTTTGGCTGCAAAGAATATAATCAATCTGATTTCAGTGTTGACCATCTGGTGATGTCCATGTG
The DNA here is from genome assembly GCF_032452875.1 of Bos javanicus. Classification (NCBI taxonomy): domain Eukaryota; kingdom Metazoa; phylum Chordata; class Mammalia; order Artiodactyla; family Bovidae; genus Bos; species Bos javanicus. Next base: position 35,914,695 of record NC_083882.1, read on the forward strand.
TAGAGTCTTCTCTTGTGTTGTTGGAAGAGGGTGTTTGCTATGACCAGTGCGTCCTCTTGGCAAATTCTCTTAGCCTTTGCCCTGCTTCATTCCATACTCCAAGGCCAAATTTGCCTGTTACTCCAGATGTTTCTCGACTTCCTACTTTTGCATTCCAGTCCCCTATAATGAAAAGGACATCTTTTTTGAGTGTTAGTTCTAAAAGATCTTGTAGGTCTTCATAGAACCATTCAACTTCAGCTTCTTTAGCATTACTGGTTGGGGCATAGGTTTGGATTACCATGATATTGAATGGTTTGCCTTGGAAAGGAACAGAGATCATTCTGTCGTTTTTGAGATTGCCTCCAAGCACTACATTTCAGACTCTTTTGTTGCCCATGATGGCTACTCCATTTCTTCTAAGGGATTCCTGCCACAGTAGTAGATATAATGGTCATCTGAGTTAAATTCATCCATTCCAGTCCATTTTAGTTTGCTGATTCCTAGAATGTCGACATTCACTCTTGCCCTCTCCTGTTTGAGCACTTCCAATTTGCCTTGATTCATGGACCTAACATTCCAGGTTCCTATGCAATATTGCTCTTTACAGCATCAGACCTTGCTTCTATCACATCACATCCACAACTGGGTATTGTTTTTTCTTTGGCTCCTTCCCTTCATTCTTTCTGGAGTTATTTCTCCACTGATATCCAGTAGCATAATGGGCACTTACCGACCTGGGGAGTTTCTCTTTCAGTATCCTACCGTATGACCCAGCAATTCCTCTATTAGGCATATACTCTTAGAAAACCACAATTCTAAAAGACTCATGTACCCCAATGTTAATTGCATCAGTATTTATAATAGCCAGGACATGGAACCAACATAGATATACATCAATAGATGAATGAATAAAACAGTTGTGGTACATATATACAATGGAATATTACTCAGTCATGAAAAGGAATGAGTTTGATTCACTTCTAGTGAGTGGTTGCCTAGAGCCTATTATTCAGAATGAAGTGAGTCAGAAAGAGAAAAGCAAATATTGTATATTAATGCGTATATATGGAATCTAGAAAAATGGTACTGATAAACCTATTTGTAGGGCAGCAGTGGAGACTTAGACACAGAGAACAGACTTATTGTCACAGTAGTGTAAGTCGAGGGTGGGACTAATGAGAGAGTAGCATTGAAACATACATTATCATATGTAAAGTCGATAGCCAGTGGGAATTTGCTGTACAACGCAGGGGACTCAACCTGTGCTCTGTGACAACTTTGAGGAGTTAGGTGGGATGAGAGGTGGGAGGGAGATTCAAGAGGGAGGGGTTATATGTATATCTATGGCTGATTCATGTCAATGTATGGAAGAAACCAACACAACATTGTAAAGCAATTATCCTCCAATTAAAAATAAATTTTAAAAGATGGAAGGAAAAAAATAAAGAGTGCTTTCTTGACTAGCCTGTATAAAATGTTAGCCACCCTGATACTTATCCCTGGCAAGTAGCCTTACCCTGCTTTTTAAAAATATACCTCTTGCTATCTCCTGACATGTAATATATTTATTTATTGGCTTGCATACCTTTTCACCCCAGAATATAAATTCTGTGAGGGCAAGGAAAAACTCTGTTCATTGTGGCATGCAGCGGGGGCTCAATAAATATATATGTGTGAGTGTGTGCTCAGTTGTTTCAGTCCTGTCCAATTCTTTGTGACCCTGTGGACTGTAGCTCACCAGGCTCCTCTGTCCATGGGATTATCCAGGCAAGAATAATGCAGTGGGTTGGCATACTCTCCTCCAGGGAATCTTACTGACCCAGGGATGGAACCTGTGTTTCTTGAATCTCCTGCATTGGCAGATGGATTCTTTTACTGCTGAGCCACCAGGGAAGCCCAGTAAATATATATAGAATGAATAAATGAATGAAGAATGAATGAATTATCTTAGACCAATCAATATTCATCAGTTAGTACTAAAGATATGCATATGAATCACATAGGTTCAGATATTGAAAAACAGTTTTGTTTTTGCAAGGTGAGGGTGACTTATAATGAGTAGATAGTTGGCATTGTGTGTCATAGGATACAAAGAGTCAGTTTACTGAAGAGAAAATATGAGCTTCAGATGGTAAAGAATCTGTCTGCAATGATTCTTCAAACAGGGTTCGATTCCTGGATCAGGAAGATCCCCTGAAGAAGGGAATGGCTACCCACTCCAGTATTCTTGCCTGGACAATTCCATATGCAGTCAATAAATACATAAAAAGATAATCAGAGAAATGAAATTAAATACCAGTGATATACTATTTGTCATCATATTGACAGAAATAGAAAAAAGAGACTATCTAATGCTGAAGAAAATGAGGGGAAATGAGCATTCTTATATGCCACTAATGGGAGAGTGAATTCTGACAACTTTTTTGAAAGTTATCAGATAGTATCTATTGAAATAGAATATACAATTTTTTTAAACCTGACAATTCACTTTTGGAAATCTAACAGCATCAAAAGCAACAATATAAAGGATATTTATTGCAACACTTTTTGGTATTAAAATTTTCAAATAATTTGTATGCTCATTAATAGGCATATGGTTATAAATAATTATAGTATATTTAGGTATACTATATGCAGCTATTAACAGAAATCTGAAGGAATGTCTGTGCAGTTGTGAAAGCAAATTGAAAAGTAATGTATATAGCATTCTCCAATTTTTCTAACAACTATAGAATATATGTTCAATATACATGTATGTGTATATGTTTGAATAAATATGAAGAAATATAAAAAATATATAGAAGTTATTAATCTTAGGGAGGTGGGAATGATAAGTTTTGTTTTATTAACTTTTCCCCAATGATCTCAGTATTATCCCATTAGTTTTAATGAATATTATCATGCTTATTATTTTAAAAATTTAATAAAATAAATTTGAAAAGAAAATGATCCAGATATCAGAATACAGTACACTAAGCATGACCATCAAAGTAACTTAGTTACTAAACAAAACAGTGAGGTGTGAGTCAGTGTAAATAAGAATATTGTATAAGAAAGAATGAATGACAGGGACTTAAGTGGCTAAGATTCTGTGCTTCCAAAACAGAGGCCCAGGTTCAATCCTTAGTGGGGGAACTAGATCCCACATGCCACAATTGAAAAAGAAAGAAAGAACTAGAATGCTGCAGAGAAGATCCTGGGTCCCCCATGTGGTGATTAAGACCCATCATAGCCAAATAAACAAATAAATATTATTAAAAATGACTAAAATCTTTAAAAAAAGGAATTAGATCTTTCTATTGTGACATTTTGTGAAACCACAAATTAATCTTTTTCTAGAAATAGTGTCCAGTTCCAGGCTTTACAATTTTAGAGATATGTGAAGAACTCAGAGAAGACAGCTGTATTATGAAATTTAGATTATTGGACATATAAAATGAGACTAATAGTAGACCTAAAGTAATGACATCTAGAATAAGACTAATACTATTCACATCTAATTGAATACTTATTGTAGGTTTGTAATAGCAAGGGATGTTTTTGGTTATAGTGTCTTAAGCAGTGAAAAAAATTACTTATTTCATATAATAATGTCTGGATCTTGAAATTTAGGGCTTTCATAGAAGTGCAGGGATGTTGCTAAAGTCTTAGACTCTTTCTATTCTTTTGCCCTACCTTTCTCATTATTCAATGAACATTTATTCATTTTACAAATATTTATGGGGTACTATGAATTTCTGAATTACTTTTTCATCTTTGTATGCACTGTCTCATGATTGTTAGATGGTTTTTGCCACTCTAGGTTCACAGCCACATTTAAAAACAGAAAGCTAGGAGGTGGAGTGACAAAAGATCTGTTTGTCAGGAAGCTTTATCCTTTCATTTAGGGGAAGAAAGCTTTCTCAGAAGCACTAGAAAGTAGAATGACAAGTAAAGAAAAGTGAGCCTTTTAGACAATCGTTTTAGAAGTTCCAACATCTGACTGATAGCCATTCCAGAAAGAGAGGATGCAAAATGAAGTAGAGTAGAAAAAGAAATAATACTAGAAAAGTATCCAGAATTCAAGCTCATGAATTTTTCAGACTGAAAGAACATCTGAGTGCCCAGGACAATGATCCACATCAAGGTACATTATTGTAAAATTTTCAATCAATAAAGATATAGATATGCTTACAAAAGCTTCCAGAGAGGAAAAAAAATAGGTCCTGTAGAATAACGAAACAGACATTTCAATAGTAACACTGATGTCTAGGGTACATTGGAGCAAGGCTTACAAAATTCTGAGTGAAAATGATTTCAACTTCGAATTCTGTAGATAATCAAACTATTAACTGAATGAGAGAGATTTTCAGATATGCAACAACTTAAATTTACTTCTCATGTATCCTTTTTGTTAAAAAAGTTACTAGAGAATGTACTTTAATAAAATAAGTAAACGAAGAAAAAGGAAAATTAGGAGCCCAACATAAGAAAGCATAAAGGCAAATACAAGGATGACTTATGGAGAGCTTATGTCTGAATTTGAGCTGAAAGACAGAATTTCTGTATTATTCAGGGTTCTCTGGAGAAATAGAACCAACGGGAAGTGTATAAACACAAAAAAAGATTTATTATAAGGAATTAACTTACATAACTTACGCTTGTGCGCTGCTGCAGCCGCCCACGCTTGTGCGCCGTTGCAGCCACCAGTGCTTGAGCTATCCCACGCAGGAGGTCAGGGGCGACGGCCAGGAGGAGCTACCCCATGTGCAAGGAGTGGTGGCTGTGCGGGCGCAGGAGGGCCTAGAGGAGCTATTCCATGTTCAAGGTCAGGAGGGGCGGTGGTGAGGAGATACCCCTTGTCCAAGGTAAGGAGCAGCAGCTGTGCTTTGCTGGAGCAGCCTTGAAGAGATACCCCATGTCCAAGGTAAGAGAAACCCAAGTAAGATGGTGGATGTTGCAAGAGGGCATCAGGGTGCAGACACACTGAAACCATAATCACAGAAAACTAGTCAATCTAATCACATGGACCACAGCCTGGTCTAACTCAATGAAACTAAGCCACGCCCTGTGGGGCCACCCAAGATGGATGGGTCATGGTGGAGAGGTCTGACAGAATGTGGTCCACTGGAGAAGGGAATGGCAAACCACTTCAGTATTCTTGCCTTGAGAACCCCATGAACAGTACGAAAAGGCAAAATGATAGGGTACTGACCCCAGGTCAGTAGCTGCCCAATATGCTACTGGAGATCAGAGGAGAAGTAACTCCAGAAAGAATGAAGGGATGGAGCCAAAGCAAAAACAATACCCAGCTGTGGATGTGACTGGTGATAGAAGCAAGGTCTGATGCTGTAAAGAGCAATATTACACAGGAACCTCGAATGTCAGGTCCATGAATCAAGGCAAATTGGAAGTGGTCAAACAGGAGAGGGCAAGAGTGAATGTCGACATTCTAGGAATCAGCGAACTGAAATGGACTGGAATGGGTGAATTTAACTCAGATGACCATTATATCTACTACTGTGGCAGGAATCCCTTAGAAGAAATGGAGTAGCCATCATGGGCAACAAAAGAGTCTGAAATGCAGTACTTGGATGCGATCTCAAAAACGACAGAATGATCTCTATTCATTTCCAAGGAAAATCATTCAATATCATGGTAATCCAAACCTATGTCCCAACCAGTAATGCTGAAGAAGCTGAAGTTAAATGGTTCTGTGAAGACCTACAAGACCTTTTAGAACTAACACCCAAAAAAGATGTCCTTTTCATTATAGGGGACTGGAATGCAAAAGTAGGAAGTCGAGAAACATCTGGAGTAACAGGCAAATTTGGCCTTGGAATACAGAATGAAGCAGGGCAAAGGCTAATAGAGTTTTGCCAAGAGGACGCACTGGTCATAGCAAACACCCTCTTCCAACAACACAAGAGAAGACTCTACATATGGACATCACCAGATGGTCAACACTGAAATCAGATTGATTATATTCTTTGCAGCCAAAGATGGAGAAGCTCTATACAGTCAGCAAAAACAAGACCGGGAGCTGACTGTGGCTCAGAGCATTAACTCCTTATTGCCAAATTCAGACTTAAATTGAAGAAAGGGAAAACCACTAGACCATTCAGGTATGACCTAAATCAAATCCCTTATGATTTTACAGTGGAAGTGAGAAATAGATTTAAGGGACTAGATCTGATAGTTAGAGTGCCTGATGAACTATGGACTGAGGTTTGTGACATTGTACAGGAGACAGGAATCAAGACCATCCCCATGGAAAAGAAATGCAAAAAATCAAAATGGCTGTCTGGGGACGCCTTACAAATAGCTGTGAAAAGAAGAGAAGTGAAAAGCAAAGAAGAAAAGGAAAGATATAAGCATCTGAATGCAGAGTGCCAAAGAATAGCAAGAAGAGATAAGAAAGCCTTCCTCAGCGATCAATGCAAAGAAACAGAGGAAAACAACAGAATGGGAAAGACTAGGGATCTATTCAAGAAAATCAGAGATACCAAAAGAACATTTCATGCAAAGATGAGCTTGATAAAGGACAGAAATGGTATGGACCTAACAGAAGCAGAAGATATTAAGAAGAGGTGACAAGAATACACAGAAGAACTGTACAAAAAAGATCTTCAAGACCCAGATAATCACGATGGTGTGATCACTGACCTAGAGTCAGACATGCTGGAATGTGAAGTCAAGTGGGTCTTAGAAAGCATCATTAAGAACAAAGCTAGTGGAGGTGATGGAATTCCAGTTGAGATGTTTCAAATCCTAAAAGGTGATGCTGTGAAAGTGTTGCACTCAATATGCCAGCAAATTTGGAAAACTCAGCAGTGGCCACAGGAGTGGAAAAGGTCAGTTTTCATTCCAATCCCAAAGAAAGGCAATGCCAAAGAATGCTCAAACTACAACACAATTGCGCTCATCTCACACGCTAGTAAAGTAATGCTCAAAATTCTCCAAGCCAGTCTTCAGCAATACGTGAACTGTGAACTTCCTGATGTTCAAGCTGGTTTTAGAAAAGGCAGAGGAACCAGAGATCAAATTGCCAACATCTTCTGGATCATGGAAAAAGCAAGAGAGTTCCAGAAAAACATCTATTTCTGCTTTATTGACTATGCCAAAGCCTTTTGACTGTGTGGATCACAATCAACTGTGGAAAATTCTGAAAGAGATGAGAATACCAGACCCCCTGACCTGCCTCTTGAGAAACCTATATGCAGGTCAGGAAGCAACAGTTAGAACTGGACATGGAACAACAGACTGGTTCCAAATAGGAAAAGGAGTATATCAAGGCTGTATATTGTCACCCTGCTTATTTAATTTCTATGCAGAGTACATCATGAGAAACGCTGGACTGGAAGAAGCACAAGCTGGAATCAAGATTGCCAGGAGAAATATCAATAACCTCAGATATTCAGAAAGTGAAGAACTAAAAAGCCTCTTGATGAAAGTGAAAGAGGAGAGTGAAAAAGTTGGCTTGAAGCTCAATATTCAGAAAATGAAGATCATGGCATCTGGTCCCATCACTTCATGGGAAATAGATGGGGAAACAGTGGAAACAGTGTCAGACTTTATTTTTGGGCTCCAAAATCACTGCAGATGGTGATATCAGCCATGAAATTAAAAGACACTTACTCCTTGGAAAAAAGTTATGACCAACCTAGATAGCATATTGAAAAGCAGAGACATTACATTGCCTACAAAGGTCCGTCTAGTCAAGGCTATGGTTTTTCCAGTGGTCACATATGGATGTGATAGTTGGACTATGAAGAAAGTTGAGCACTGAAGAGTTGATGCTTTTGAACTGTGGTGTTGGAGAAGACTCTTGAGAGTCCCTTGGACTGCAAGGTGATCCAACCAGTCTATTCTAAAGGAGATCAGCCCTGGGTGTTCTTTGGACGGAATGATGCTAAAGCTGAAACTCCAGTACTTTGGCCACCTCATGCGAAGAGTTGACTCATTGGAAAAGACTCTGATGCTAGGAGGGATTGAGGGCAGGAGGAGAAGGGGATGACAGAGGATGAGATGGCTGGATGGCATCACTGACTCGATGGACGTGAGTTTGAGTGAACTCTGGGAGTTGGTGATGGACAGAGAGTCCTGGCATGCTACGATTTATGGGGTCACAGAGAGTCAGACATGACTGAGTGACTGAACTGAACTGAACTGAACTGAACTTACATGATTACAGAGGCTGAAAATGTGCAGGTTGGTCTGGCAGGGTGGAGACCCATGAGGCTGATGCTATGATTCTAGTCCAAAGGTTATTAATTGGAGACCCAGAAAGGCTGATGTTCTAGTTCAAGTCTGAAGTCTGTCTGCAGGAGACTTCTCTGTTACTTAGAGGAGGGTCAGTCTTTTTGTTGTATTCAGGTCTTCAGCACATTGGGTGAGGCGTACCCACATAATGGAGGGCAATTTGCTTCACTCGAAGTTTGTAGTTCAGTTTCTCAGTTGTGTCCAACTCAATGCAATCCCATGGACTACAGCAAGCCAAGATTCTGCAAGCTTCTGTCCTTCATTTTCTCAAACTCATGTCAACTGAGTCAATGATGCCATCCAAGCAGCTCATCTCATCCCAAAACACCTTCATAGAAGCACCTAGAAAAATGTTCAAGCAATTATCTGGACACTGTGGCAGAGGAAAGTCAATACATAAAAGTAACCATTAGTTTCCAAGAAAAATGTTAACTTGATATATTTGACAATTTGGAAAAACAATACTTATGGGTGAAAACATGTGGAAAAAGTGATAATAGTTCCATAAAACTAAGTGAATTATTGTAAATAGGCTTTTAATAAGGAAGAACAAAGATATATAAAAGAAATGACATTTATAGTATACTACTTGGCTCAGTCATAAACAAGATTTACTTTGTGTGATAATATAAGCCTTGGCTTGATTTAAAGTCAGCGAGTTGTTAATTATTTATTTTGGGAGGATGGGAGAAATGATACCTAAGAATTAAATATTCACCTACCAAAATAAGATAAAGATAAAGAATGATTAACTTTTAAATTAAAAAGTAGTTTATGTACAAGGCTTAGATATAGTTATAAGCACATTAGTTAGAAATGTGCAATTAAATACTAAAAGATTTGAATACATAAAGACTTGAAAGTGATTGTCTTTGGGTCTTGTGAATGGGATGAGGAAGGTTGTGACAGAGATCCATTGTTTTATAATATAAGCTTTTTAGTAAAATTCTATTTTTTTACCCTTTTAAAGCATTACTTTAACAAAAAATTAATTAAAAATAAAAATCAAGGTATGTATAAGATGATCTAGCAATGCTCCTTTCAGTGATTGTCATAAACAAATGAAAACATGTATATTGTTAGGTCCTAAAAGAAATCAGGTCCTGGACAAAAAAGGAGTCATATCATATGATTTCACACAGGTTTAAAAGAAGTGCGAAGATTTCTGTCTTTCTTTCTGATTGTATTTCATTGGAATCTCTGTGTATAGGTATTCTTAGGATGTCTGCTATGGAAAGATACTTTTATTTTCTGTATATGTAGAAGTAATAATTAGGTTGTTGAAATGACTTAGAAGGAAGGATTCTTAATAGATGTGTTAAAGGGCACTAGAAACTTGGTAATCTGAAAAAATTCTGCAGTTGAATGATTTGTATAAATTAGTTTAGAAACTGATTTATTAAATTATATGCAGGTATCTTGTTGGGGTAGTGTCTGTCTATACATAGTAAACAAAAAATTGTAATATTAAGACAATTTGTTCTTCTAGGTCATTTTTGCATACAGCTCTATACTGTCTGGAAAATTGAGATATTATTCCCACTAATTCTAGATTGTATTTACTTTTTGTGACATATGAACAACTGTGCATTTCAATGTATCTGATGTATCTTTGGACTTCCCTGGTGGCTTAGATGGTAAAGCGTCTGTGTACAATGTGAGAGACCTAGGTTCGATCCCTGGGTTGGGAAGATTCCCTGGAGAAGGAAATGGCAACCCACTCCAGTACTCTTGCCTTGAAAATCCCATGGACGGAGGAGCTTGGTGCAGGCTACTATCCATGGGGTCGCAAAGAGTTGGGCACGACTGAGTATCTTTCAATGCATCTGTTGAATGACTTGTCATGATTGTGAACTGTGAGATAATGGAATCCAGAGGCCATGATTCTTTTTTCTTACTCTTCTTTGATCTTAGTACCCAGGCCTTGCACGCTGGATGTAGCTCAGATAAATTGTTCTTAGTTCTTTCATTTTAGGATTTTTGGTTTATTTAAGGGCACTCCAAAATAATTGTAAGCAGTACTTGAGCACTCTGTATGTAATTGTAAAGCTGTAGAATATTGGCTGTGGTATTACTTACTCTGTGTGTGAATTGCAAACAGACCAAAAACAAGTTTGCTAACTATGGGACATACGTTATTAGAGTTTCCAAGGTGAAATATTGTACATGTTGGTAGAAAAAAAATTTAGATTGTATGCTCTTCCAAATATAGTCACACAGATGAAAGCAGAATGAAAAAGTTCACTTTTCAGGTGCTCTGATTTCTCAAATGATAAAAGGGAAATAGTATATTAAATAACTATTCAGAAAGTGGTGACTGAGGTGGCTCAAATAAAATTAAGGCAAGAAAAGGTTAATGGAATTTATAAGAAACGAGCAAGCTCTGTAACATACTCTCTGGATCAGACCAATATGTCCTTATTCCAGAAAAGGTAGTTGGTACTTGATTTTCCTATTCTTGTATTTGGAAAAATCAAAAAATTGCTGACATTCTGAGTCAAAAGATTAAAAACTAAAACAATTATATTGATTACCTATCCCACATGTATACAGTTTTACAGATATTAAATGTAATTAATTTATTTTGGTGAAAATTTTAAGCATATCTTGCAATAGTTTTTCACTGCTGATGATTACACTGTATTCCACTTCCTGCCACCCAGAAGTCATTGCAATTTTCCCTATTATACCCAGACAGATAATATATGCTCATAAGGAAATATCGGCGACAAAATGGTCTCTTAATGATTTTACAAAATTGTTTCTTAAACATTAATGGATAAAATGTTATTCTAAAAATACTTTGAAAACAGAATGTAAGCAAAAACAATGGAATCTCACACATTTAAAACAGATAAGAGATTTTGCACTAGTATTGATTTTGAACACTGAAATCATTTAATAGTTTTCTCCCTATTGTATAGTATGTTAAATCTGAGTTTTAAGAGTAGGTTAGGTAATAGAAGTCTGTTGATGATTTTAACAATCTTTAAACTAACCATAATAATTTCAAGGACCAAAATGTTGCTAGTTTAAGGTAGTTTCTTTATTCCTTGTGTTTAAGTATCATAGACCTAATTCAAGTTGTAGTGTTCATGTAAATAATCAACTTACATTAAAAAAATTTTTAATTGAATAAAGTCAAATACATGAACATATTTCATACTTTATTATATCTGGAAGATAATTCAAGCTTCACAGTAAAATACATTCAATTTTAATAATATTCACATAAATAAATACCTATGGGTTACCAAATATTTAATAAAATTTTAAGGATAAGTAATTAGCTCCTGTTGTATTTTTCATATTAAACAAAATTTTAATTATAAATGTAAATATTTTAATATATTCAGGATTTTTTCTCATTAGATATTTTTGCCCATTTTTTGTCATTCAAGTAGTCTTACATATTGTAACTGCTGTAATATTATGCCTGCCTTCTTTCTTTGTTCCAAAAATATATTTTCCATTTTGATTAGAAAATGTCAGGAGTAAATTTATAAAATAGCACATATGGGCAATAGAAACACTATATTTCTATTATTTGTTAAGTTATATTTATTCTCTGTTGAATATGAACAAGAAACAACATGGACAATAACCACAATTTGAATTTATCTAAAGTATCTGTGCATTGCATGCTTATGCATGATCAGTTGCTCAATTGTGTCTGACTCTTTGTGACCCCATAGACTGTAGTCCTCCAAGCTCCTATGTCCATGGAATTTTCCAGGCAGGAATACTGGAGGAGGTTGCCATTTCCTCTTCCAGGGGATCTTCCCAACCCAGGGATCAAACCCACATCTCCTGCATTAACAGGTGGATTCTTTATCACTGAGCAACCTGGAAAGTCCAAAGTGTCTGTAGTGCATACCAAATATACAGTTACTATGCTGAAGGCAGGAGACAAATGCTTCATGAAGAAGACTTATTATTAAGGTTGTTTTCATTAAATAGTAATACCCAAACTAATATTTTAAACATTAAACATTTAAAAAAGTACCTAGCTTGGTGCTTGTTTGTAGAAATAATAGTATATCAAAATCAATTAAACATTAAACAGTAGTTATATTTTGTGGGTTTTTTTTTTTTTTTTTTTTTTTTGTAGTATAGGCCCATGATTTTGACATATAACTTAAAACATTCATTTGACATTTTTCAATACATTGCTGGATAATGCTGTTATTGCCTTGCAGGGTCACATGGTTTTTAGTTTTATCACTGGATTTTCTCACAATGGTGATGTAGTGGTTAATAGGTTGGTCTTCCCTTGTGTAGACAGCTAACACCTGGCTTACTTAGACTAACATTTTCATACCAATAAGTAAAAGTTGGTAGGATAGACTGGCTTAAAGCACAGATCTTATGCTGTAGTTATAGTGTTAAGAAGTCCTTGTTATTATGAATGTGCATTATGAGTACATTGTACACAGTCCTGGTATGCAAATGTGTAGCATTCAGAGAAGTGAAATAATTCTGTGTTATTATTATCTTTGTAAATTACATCTTAAGAGTTTTTGAGGACTTTATGAAGGCAGTTTTCTATAGTCACAGTCATACAGTATGTGCAGCACAAAGTGTTTTCTTTCACTATTAACAATAACTGAGCCAATGAAAATGCTTTTTAAATATACACCCGGCAAGCAGTTATCTGGCTCTTCGTTCTTACTATCCACAAACCATCTTTTATCGCCTTTAAAGACAGCATATGAAAGAGCTTTGTAAACATCTGTTTTTCATTGTTAATTGTCAGGAAAACTGGGGATTTAAAAGCTTCTTTGCAATCCTCTTAATCCTATCAAGAAAAATAAGTTGTATATGTTTATCTTTTCTTCCTTGGATTGTTTCTTTATCATTTGAAAAAAAATACACACATACTGCCTTCATTTATTTTCTAAAAAATCACTTTTAAGAATATAATGTTTTTTAGCTAGTTTGAGGACATTGCCTTGTAGAAATTCATTGAAATTATTGGCAACACAGACTATATTATCCCTAAAAAAGATGCGTAATAAATATAGATTTAAATATAGTATGCCTTTTCAAATTATTTTCAGAGTTCTCTTGGGCATATTCCATTTCGAAATGTGCAATGATAGAAAATACAAGGAAAACATATTTGTTAGCGAATGAGCAGATAATTTAGAACTCCAAATCTCTCGCCATATTTATTCTTTATAAAATGTATTCTTTATTTATAGTTTTTTTTTCTGTTCCAATAATCAAGCCATTAATGTCAATGGAATATTTCTGGCAGTGATACAATAAGACTTTTGCAATAATACGTTGTGTCTTACTTCTAAATGAAAGGGATCTCTTGTAATAATTACTTTAAAAATATTAAAATTCTGCTCTAGTCGTTTTAAATTTATAATGTAAAAGCAAATGCACCTATCTCTTGAGAACAGAAAGAACATTCATAATTTAATAATTAAGTAACATGTAGTAATCAATAATTTTTGTTATCCATAAATAAACCTAAGTAGGAAGAGTATGGAATACTAAGAGAAGTAGCTGATTTTTACTGAAACTTTTTCTTTCAGAATGTATCCATTTTAAAATATCTTATAACCTTATCTAAACTGCTATCCTTTCAGGCTATTAGAATGCATTGTGGATTTTTCTTTTTTAAAAGGTTTGTACTTTATTAGTTTCTAAACTAGTATAAATTGGAAACTCACTACTCACTATTTATATTGCTTTTCAAACTTATATTGAAGTGATGTAGAACTAGGCCTTATCACTGCATATAAAATTAATCAAAATGACATATTGTTGCAGTTTCTATGGTAACCATATCATGATGCTGATGCTCTTAAAAATTTATAAACTATAATCTGAAATATGCTAATTCTAGTGAACATAGTTAACACTTATTTGCTTAATATTCAGTTTAGTAGTAAACTTCATCAACTTTGAAAGTAGGTTGATAACATATTGAATATAATTAAAAGAGGTTTTGTGTTGAGCTCTTGAGTTTAAATGTTTTCTCCAGAAGTCTACTATTCTAGAACTTTAAGTACGAATAAGTAAAGCTTTTCTCTCATTATTGTCTTAAACAGACATGAATTAACATGAGGATGATCATTGTTGCATATTCTCAATATTGTTGTCTGTTCCTGTCCCCTCACTTTAAAAACAAAGTGTTCAAACCTCATGTAAAACATCTTGATGAAAACTTAAAAATTCAATAAAATCCAATGAGTTATTTCAGTAATAGTAAACATTCAGATACTTGGAACACTGAATTATATTTTAACTTTCATTTGCTTGCCTTTTGATAGATAATATCTTTATCTTATATGTACAATTATGCTACATGTTAGAGACATAAAACATAGAAAGTTATAGAATAATTTTGCATAGCAATTACAGATCAATTTGAAGTTATGAAGTTTCTTTTAGAACTCATTTAAAATTAAAATATATAAAATATATTATTTGGAATTGGTTTATAACTGTAGATTCTGTTTCTAAATAAAGCTTTTAAAAGATATATCGTTTGATAAGTTAGAAAAGCTTTTAGAAATGTGATAGCTTGTTGGTTTATAAAAATGTCTGAGGTAGCTTAAATAGTATATGCCAAATAAAATGAACTATCATGTGTAACTATCAAATGTACTTATATTGAACAGAATATTTCTGTTGACATGTGGTAAAAATTTTTTTCAATATATGTACAAAAGGCTTATAACTAACATTTATTAAATTAGAAAAGTGCAAAAGATAGATCCTCAGTTAACACACTTTTTAATTATTTGCTTTGCACATATTAGACACTCAATAAATATTTAATTTGTGAATTAAAAATGTATAAAACAGCAAAAGTCTTCAACGTAACTGTAATATTTAAAAATGCACACACACACAGAAATCCTCTATTTAGAAATAGTAAAATTAGCAATCTGGGATTTGAAAGAAAGATTTCTAAATAACAAATTTTAGAAAATTATATAATTTAGGCAAATTCAGCTTTTTAAAACAATGCTAATACATACAGAAAGCATAAAATTTCTAAGGTAAATGATCAAACTTTTAAAGACTAGTAACATTAGCAAATTGTTTTGTTATTTGATATTTATCAGTGAGCAATTTTACAGCATTATTTTTGTGTCCTTTGCTTGTCTTTTATTAGGCATTGGAATGGATCTGTATGATTTATCAGATGTTTCTAGTATGGCTAAATGTGTAATGAATAGAGTGGTAGTCATCTTAGTGAATTGTAAACCTCAGATTTGGGAAGAGGTAAATGTTTCTTTAAGTAGAGAGTGGCACATATGAAGGAATGTAAATGCTTTAATAATATTACCTGATGATGAAAAGGTGACATGTTACCTTAGAAGAATGCTATCATATGGGATATGTTGAATTTTAGTGAATAAATTTATTTCTGTGTTTGATTTATCATTACTCTTTATCATATGATTACTCTTTATCATAGTTTTTCCTCTCTGTGATTTTTGTAATTTTCATCCCTACCTATATAATTATCTAGATCACTTTTAGTTAGAAAAACAATTCTATGTATCTTTATAAGACAAACATTTGGATAACTGATAAATATTTCACTTTTCATATGGATGTTTTATTGATATTAGTTTTGGCAGCCTTAAGCTATAAAAGTTATTACTTTAATAAATAATTTTTTTCATATAGCATTTCAAAAATATTAGGTTTGGCATTTTAAAATATTAGGTCTGATGTGTATTTTGGGGGGAACTGATAGAGGTTTATAATTTTTTGGTTTCTACCACATTCCTTTTTATGGTGGCTTTATTTCACTATATTTTGCCATTGATACTCTGTAGTAAAATGAAATGTATATACAGAACAGTGACAACTTCTCCTATGTTATTAGGATTTGATTTAAAGATCACGGAATTGGTGCCTGACTGCACATGTGGCATGTGTTCCAGTTTTGTAGTCATTGGCCTTTGATTCTATTTTTCTTTGTGAGGTTTCTATCCAGGCTTAGTTTCTGCCAGTTACAGTAGACTTCATGTATATATCCCTTCCATTTAAGAGATGAACTGTCAGGATTATGTATGGTAAAACCAAGGCAAAACCCTCTGAGATAAAGCTCTGGGGCATTTCTTCCATGAGGTTGGCCCACCCCATGTGACTAAGAAATGAGATGATTTGAGGGCTATTACATACTTAAGGTTTTCATAGTGGATTAAAATAGCATTACTTAGCACAGGTGTTTCTATAATTGGGATTCCCTGGGAAAATTCCATACTGTATTCCATAACACTCAGCTTTCCACACAAGTGAAGGAGCAATCCAATGTTAATTTGCTAGGTTGTGGTACGAAACAGCAGAAATGGGTCTGGCTTGGGGGCCTGTTGCTTCTCTTCTTTGAAAAGACATTTCCTGTTGTCCATCATCAGCATTAGGTCGCTGTGGTTCTCTTTATAAAATGTATTTCTACTACTACTGTTCTTGTTATTCTGACCAAACTACTGAAAGACTCCAGTCGGTATTAGCAAGGAGTGATTTATAGCCTCATATAGCACAAGATAGTTCCTGAGTGTCCTTTTTCTGGAGATAAATCAAATTATTCTTCTCGTTTTGTAAAGCATTACTATTAAACAATGTCTGTGTACCCAAGTAACAGGGAAATTCCCAGGACAGCTTTAGGGCACATTTCACAGAAGAGATGGGACTTGCAGTGGCCTTGCAGACGTCCCCATGCCTTGGAGGCAGTGTCCAGGCACAACAAAGAACAACCACAAGTTATTTCAGAATTTAGCTAGGGTATTCTTAAGCCTGGTATCCTATAATAAAAGACATGAATACAGGAAGAACGGTTTGCGGGAAAAGGGTTTCAATAGAGGTATGGGTGGGAAAGTTGGAAATCGCTGATATAATTAACAATCACTATTATTTTACCTAATCCATTGTTAGACAATCAGAAGGACTGTTTTCCTGAGAAATGGGTGACTATAGCGCTAAGTATCCAGTCGTCGCTGCAGACGGCCAGGTTGCCTGAGCACATCCCTCTCCTTCCTGTAGTTGTATCCTGGAATCCCCCTGCTAAGTGACCTCGGGTCTAGCTGCGTCGTTGAATCCCTTTGTTTCCGGCCCCGAGGGTAGAGAACAAGCGGGAGAGGAGCCCGTGGGAGTACGAAGTCCGAGCTGAGCAGAGGTGGCCGCAAAAGGGAGCTTGGTCCTCGGACAGGACCCGAGCTACTGCTACACCTCTCCGAAGCTGCTTCTAACCCTCTGCTATTGCCCTGGGAGTTAGTGCTTGAAGTTTCAGGGCAGCAGCGCCTGCCTTGCATCTGCAGACTGGTCCCGGGTTTTGCACTTTGCTGGGAGAGTGCTCCTTCGTTCGGTTCCCTGCTATTAGTTTCAGCTAACCTGCAGTTTTAGCCCTTACTCCTCTCAACCCGGGTCTCAGAGGGCAGGCCTTGCTTTGCTCAGACCGTCCGCTTGAGAAGTGCCCTCCTTTTGCTTCTCTTCAGAGCGGTCCACAGCATTCGCCAAGACTGAGGGGCCGGTGTCCGCCGGGTTGGTCTCAACAGCCGGGAGCCGGGCGCAGTCTTCTGCTCGACCTCAAGGTGGCGACTTAGGCACGTAAACAAAGCTCGGCCAAGCCGGACGGTTGGCACCCTCGCGGTTCATCCACGTATCATCCTAGTTTTCCCGCTGCTCTCAAGCGGACTGAATTGACTGTTAAAGAGACTTGAGTTTAGATGAAGAGTTCGGCCAGAATGGCAAAACGTGTATGTGTCTATGTGTGTGTCTGTGGGTGCGTGCCACCGCACGCACAGAGGCGGCGGGAGGTGGTATTGAGTGGAAACTCTCGGCGGAACCCGTTTGGGACGCCGAGATTCTCCTCTGCATCACCTGAGCTCTCAGGATAGGCGACCCGGCAGGCTAGGTCTTCCGGACCATTGTGCAGCCCGAGATGCCGCGACCAGGGTGCAACAGCAGAGGGACAGAGGGTCTGGTGGCTGTCGCCAGCGGTAAAAGATTTGCTAATCTCGTTTCAATGACGCCCACAATTTATGAGTGGAGAGACCTGGAAAAGAAAGCCTTATGTCGTGCTGTGTCCTTCTCTAGGGTGCATGCTGGCTGACCCGATTGGGAGAGGTCCCTGCCGGTGGGTAAGAGAGACACACAGACAGCAAAAGGATAAACGTGCGAGAGTCACATAATCTTACCTCCGGGATGAAAAGACACGGTTCCTAGAACTGAAATTTCCAAGTCAGTGTGCATCCCAGCTGTTTCTCCCGTAGGCTCTTTCCTGTCTAAAACAGCTTTAGGAGTAACTTGGATAAGGCTTGAGCTGCACCCCTCCTTTTTTTCCTCCCCCTTTTTTTTCTTTCCAGACATTCCCTAAACTCAACCCAGGGCAAATCCAGAAGTCGGTACAGTACAGAGCTTCCATTCAGTCATGGGGGGAAAAAATCCCTTTTACAGTTTCTCTTAGGCAGATGGAAGAAGTAGATGATTACGGGACTTGGAGGGGTGCATGGGGATGGCATGGGATGTTGGTGGCAGGGAATCGCGGTTTTTCTTAGGTTCTGGTGCTGCAGGTAATGTTCCCAGATTCCAGCTGCTCTCAAGTGGAGCTTTGGTGGTGGCCGGTGAGAGTGGAGAGCGATCCTCGATCCTCGTCTAATTAGAGAGGAGAGGAGGAGGGTGGAGTGGTGGAGAAACTGACCCTGGACAGGCTCCACGGACACATTGTCTTGGTTCATGTTTGTGCCGGCTCTGTGCTGCTGCCTTTGGGAGCCTTTTCAGCAGGGTAGTACGCCCGAGGTGCTTTCTCCCCTTCTTTTTCCCCCCTTTTAAAAATGTGTTTAAAGATAAGTGAATATCCTTCTAAAACAAGTTAAAATCTTTCTCTGACTTTCCATTTGAGATGTCAAAAGGATTCAATAAATGAAACTTTATTTGACCGGGGCGTTTACCCAGAGACTTAACGACATCTCGGGTCTTTGGCCTTATTCTAATTCCATGGTGGTAATTACCCTTCGTTTCTTTAAGTGCAATAGATTTATTGCCTTAGAGACTATGCACAGTTTGATTGAATTATTCATTTTTTTTTCTTTGGTGTAGACTGCATCTGGGGACTCTGATGTGACGTGTAGATTTTTTTTTTCAGGAACAAAGGGAATGTGGAAATGAAAGAGAGAGGGAGAGAGAGGCTGGCAGATGTAATGAGACGCGGTGAAGGTGTACGCAGACTGGCACTCCCACTCCTCCCTTCTGCTCTCACTGCAGCCCTGGGTAACTCGCAGGCTAACACAAACAGCTTTTCTCCCGCAGCCTGCCCTCTGTCACTGTAAGTACATCAGCCTTCTCTTATCAGCATGCAGATTCCAGCCACGCACTCCCCTAGACTCGGCTTTGCACCTTAGACAGCAGGAGAACATTTAAAAATTAACTTTCCTAAGCCAGGAAAGACATGTCTGTAAAACTTATTTTTGATTTATCTTTATTTTTCTTTGAAAAAAGTTCATGCATTTTTACCACTTTTCCCCACCTCCTTTGTGGCGGTGCTGCTGCTGCTACTGTCGCTACCGCTGTGGTCTTCCCAATATGATGATGCGCAGATTCAAATGAAATTTAATGTTATTCTCTATCCATTTAAAGTCCAGGGACAATGCCTGGTCCTTTTGCAAAATGACGTCTTAAAGAACGCAGAGCATTATCCACAGTTTGCTTTTTTGCTTTTGTTGTTGTAACACGAGTTCCGACCTCTTTGAGGCAGAGTCCCAAGGGCACTGTTATTTGGGAGTTCGGGTTATTTGGTTACACCAAACTTAAATGAAGTGCGATGGGCTGCTGGAGTCGTTGGTGTGTTTGTTATTCCTGTTTAAGGAAATCAATTGCTAAAAGTTTTCTCTGGGCTGTAATTAAAGTTTCCAACTTCTTCCTTTTTGGCTTTTTATACTCTTTCACTTATTCTTCGTTTCAGTAAAAGTTCTCATTCTCCGTGTTTTGGAAGACATTTATATTGGTACTATTTATTCAGTACCTATAAAGCCCTTCCTCAAAGAAGTTAGAAACCTTAGGATGAAGTCATGTAGATCTGAATTGTCCTCCCGGCTGGTGTAAGGAGACTTTCAAGGCGAGAATACGAGTCTTTAACAGTCGTTTTGATTTTTGCGTGGGTGCTTTAAATATTAACTTCTCGAGCAGAATTCATTGCACTCCCCTTCCCAAGTTCAGGGGGACCTCTCTCCAGGAACCGAGCGCGCCTTTCATTTGCCGGTTCGCGCCTCTTCTCTGGAGGTGCGAGGCCAAACTTAGCAAAGCCGAGTTGTCTTTGCTGGTTGTCGTGCGCAGGGACACCCGGACAGCTCGGAGGCAGCGATAGCTGCGGGCAGGTAAGTCTGCTCCCACCGCTTGCCCCTCCTTCCCTCCCTGGTTCCCGGTGCTCGGTGCCGGGCTTCTTGCGCAGCGCGGGGCTCCGACCCCCAGGGAAAGTGAGCCCTAGTGTGCCGGGATCTGGCCACGGTGCCTGGGTGTCCTTGGCTCCTTTCGGAACTTCCTGGAGCCCGCAGGCCAGTGCGGACCAGGTGGAGAGTCCGGCACTTCAACCCTCTGCAGCGCTCTTTGCCTAGCCCCCCGCTCTGTACTGCAGCGCCTGTGGCTTGAAAGGGAACTCTTAGGGCTCACTCCCGCCCCCGAGGGCCACGTGTCAAACCATGCACAGCCTGAAGTGCGACACCAAGACCCCAAACTTTAGTTTCTTTCCTTTAGGGATTAATGTTGTGATTGGCTCGGGGTTCCGCCTTATCAATCTACTTTGGTTATCAGTTTATTAGATAAAATCTAAAGAGGATTCTGCTGTTCCTCCTCTGAAGGTCCACTGCGGCCCAGTATTAGGGCCTTGGACGCAAGAGATCTTGATAATGTCGCCTTTTTTTTTTTTGGCCTTCTGCCAGCAGCCTGTACCTGGTCGGCGGGGTCTGTCTTATTCCCCAGATTTCCCAGTGCTGGGTGATTTAAAGAACTCATACGCTGGTACTTGCAAAGCCAAACTTACCACAACTTTGAGAAACCCAAGTCGCGCCCCAGTGTTTCAGTCTGGGATGTTTCACTTCTCTCGGTGGCTCTACCCTGAGAATTTAGGCTTTGGGACTTAAAATTATCTCCTCTTCTCTCTGCTTTAACTCTGCAGGCATTTAGGAGGGGTCATTCGATTTTGCCCTTTATAAGATTTCCAGAGATTTTTTGCTCCTGTAGTTGAGTTCCAGGGCCAGAGAGAGGCTTTGGAAGGACAGCTGGGCCAGGCCACAGTCATTCACAAAAACAAAATAAAACAAAGACAAAATCAAAAGCCAGAAGAGATTTGACTCTTGTCTAGTATAGAAACACCAGTCTGGGTTTACCCGTTGGGCCTCTGAGGTCAAGGAGCACTCTTGGGAGTTTTGGGACCAGGTGTGAAGGAGCTGGCAGGAAAGGTGCCAGGCATTCTTTTCACTGGCTTCTAGGCTCTGGCCTCTCCAGGCAGATGTTTCCAGTCATGAAGGTCTCTGTGGGTGAAAGGGACACAAGATTTCTGGTTGGGGACTGTTCTCTCCGCCAACAGTCATCAAGTCATATTAACTTGCAGTCTTCAAGCTTCTAATCCTCAAGCATCATCTTTCCCAGCTGGAATAGGAAATGAGCTATTCCTATTACTGGGGCTATTCCTTCTGCCCCACCAATCCCAGGTGCTCATCTTGACCCTTATTTCTGTCCTCTTCCTTCTCTTGTCTGGAGTTGATATGAAACCAAACATGGAGTATACTTTAAGAAGCCAATATATGACTAACAGACATCTCAGCTTGGTACCTCTTCTGCATTTACTTACTTTCTCCGTTTTCTTCAGTTAGTGGAACAAAGATGAGGTTTTCTCCTCTTTATCTTTTATCACTTGATCTGTGAAGGTCTTCTCAAGTTGGCAACCTTAGATTGCATTAACTTTTTGATTTTTCTAACTCTAATTCCTGACTCCTCTCTCCTGTCCATATCTTCTTTCACAAATTCCCTGTTTATGTAATGCCTCAAAGTGGCCCTCTCATATCAGTTTCTACATAGCGAGGACCTCACTTCCACAAATCTCTGTAGGTTTACACTGATCGTGTCAGAACCCCTCTCTTAGCTTTTAATCTTGATGTAATTTGGACTCTCCACTAACTTTAGTTTCTCAGATCTATTTCTTTGGGCCTGGCTTAAGGCAGGCCACCATCACCTTGTGCACACTGGCTGCCTGTTAGCTCTGTGTCTGCTGTTGTCAAAGCTAGTGTTCTCATCTATTTCTTTTGTTCTGTATCTCTGTCTATTACCTGACATCATGATTATTCTCTCCTCTCCCAGTCCCCCAGGTTTTTTTTGCACTGAGATAAAATTCCAGGTCTCTGTTCCATTAGGCCATGCTATACCCTTCAAATCTTTTATCTACCCTCACACCCATATCAAAGAGAATCTTTAATTTGTGTAGGTTTTTTTTTTTTTAATGGGGGGTGGTTAAACATAATTTTCTCTATCTGACTTACATGTTTTTTGCAAAATGCTGTCCCGGGTGACTGAAACTCTTCATCTTTTACAACTTCCCAGCCACCCATCTTGAAATTGTTTCTCCAAATCTTTTCCTCTACAAAGTTGAGGTAATACACATATATCACCCACCCAATTCTGTGTAACACAAACTTAACCCTATAATAAATGTGGGACTATTTATCATTGTAAAGGTATAATCAATTTTTTCCTTGGTAGTTTGTACATGTTTTGTTATTCATAATAATTTTAACCCATAGACTCCATATTCCACATGGCCTTCAGAATATGGCCCCCTACATCTGTTAAGAATCTCCTGTATCAATTCCTTTTTCTTTCAGTTGCTCTTCCTCCATCTTTTAAAATAAGGTCCTCTTCCTCTATTTACTGAAATCCTGTTAACCTGTATGTTTTCATGGTCTCTGCTTCCTGCATCTCTTTCTTCACTCTCTTTTGATTACTTCTCTTTTTCACTTTTCTTCATCCTTATTATTCATCCTAATATTCACCTTCCTTTCCTTCTTATTGGTCTGCTTTAGCTCCTGTTCTTTCTCTTCTCTGTTTCTGCCATGACTCCCTTCTGTGGTCCAGTGCTACATCTCAGTACTTCCTAACATTCAGCCCATTCATCATCCTCTTCACATAACTTTTTCAAAGCACAAACTACCATTCCTGCATTTCCTCTCCCACCTTCTTTCCTCCTTTTCTCCAGTTTGCTCCTTTCTTTCTCCCCAGTTGTCTACCTTTCCCCCTCTTCAGTTTGCCTTCATCTAGACTCCTCCTTCCAACAACTCCAGCCCTAATAGCACTGCTGGGGTCCTTTACTCCTCAGCCGTTTTCTCTCCACCTAATACTTGTCACTATTCCCTCTGACCTCAACTCTCCCTCTTCTTTGTCGCCTTCCAATTCTCTCCTACTAGTCGCTTCACTCTTTCTTCTCAGGCGCGTTCTCCAGTTCCAACCTCCGCTCTCGCCGGTCTCTGCCCTCTCTCTCTCCGGCTCTCTCTCCTTTGCCTCCGCTCTCCCCTCCTTCTTCTTCCCCCGGTCCTCCCCCTCCCTCCCAGCTTCCCTGCCTGGCTCGCTGCCTCCCTCGCCTCTTGTCTCATCTTGCCTGTGTTGTCTGGGAGGGGAGCCCTGCCTCCTCTCCCTCGCTCAGATCAATGCCCTGGCCACTCACTTTCTGATGTTGCACGACGGGAAATGCTTTGAATACTTACGACATGGCCGCTCACACTGATTGCCAAGATTGACAGCACTAACCATCGCCTTCACTTGTTTCAAGGGGGAAGCCCCTAGTCACCCCGCTCTGCGCGCACCTCCTGGCACCCCGGCGGCAAACTTCTGCGGGTCAGCGTTCCCCCGCTCGGGGCGGGACACCCCCGCAGACTTGAGTTAACGGGCTTAGCCGGCCGCGGCGCTGGGGGGCTCTGCTCTCTTGCTCCCCGGGCTGAGCTAATTGACCCAGCAACGACTCCCCTTCCTTAATTTTTTTTTTTTTATTTGTATCTTTCCCTTTTTTCTTTAATGCCATTTACTCCCGCGGCGCAGCGCACAAGGAGCCCTCCCGTGCGGTACCATCCTGGAGCCCGCCCAGGTAACCGGGACGGAGCGAGCGTTCTAGAGAGCGAGGGAGGCAGAGCGAGAGCGCGCGGCCCATTTGTGAGCTACCTGTTGGGGAGCAGGAGAGGGCAGGGGCAGGAACCCCGGGCCCGGCCGCCGGTCCCCAGCGCCTTCCGCTCTTGCCCTTCCGGGCAGCTTCAGGGTTAGTTTCACTGAGCTGGGACTGAGGGATTGGGGTCGGACTAGAACTGAGTGCGCGGAGCCCCGCGAGGGCGCGGGTTGCCGGGAGCCACGGCTGCCCAGCCCCGGCGGGTTTCCGTACTTGGCTGGGGAGGGGAGGTGGGGAGGAGGAGCGGGAGGAGGGCGCTCAGTGGGGCAGACGCAGAAGTGGAGGTGGGGGGGTTGGGGGGAAGAGTAGAGGCTGAGAAAGGGGCCCGAGCGTCTGCCGCTCGCTGGTGGACGCGCGTATCCCTAGGATGCGTCCCCCTCTCGGAGAGTTGTGCCTTGTTCCGGAGGCGGTGACAGATCTGCGTGGCGGGCTTCTGGTTTTCTTGCCACCCCCCTATCCCCAAAATCCACTCGGAGAAAACACATGTTGTAGCTGTAGATAACTGTGCGTGGGACACTAAGGCAAAAAGGGCAGGAGAGAGAGACAGACAACGCAACCTTTGACAACAGAAAGCTGTTATCGCCATCCTAAGTATTCGTCCGGAAATCTGTTCGCCCTTTCGGCCCACCTTATTCCTCCTCCTCCGCCTCCCCGTATAGATACTCTAATCTATATAACTGGGAATGTTATGAAAAAGAATCAGGTGGCTTAGAGAATGAATTTTTAAGTCTTCATGAAGTTTGAGGTAGGTATTTCATTGAAGTTTGCGCCAAGTGTGTGATGGAGGAAGCTCGTGTGCTTGCGTGTGTAGTGTTCTCTCTCTCTCTCTCTCCCCCTGTGTGTGTGTGTGTGTGTGTGTGTGTGTGTGTGTGTGTAAGCATATGTTTGTGCTGTGTGAGGGTTCAGATGGGACCGCTGGGTGGAAAGGCCCTTTGTGCCCACAAGAGGGCAGCATCCTGAGGGCTTTGTGAGCGCTGCATCTCTCGTTATCGCTGCAGGCTTGGGTTTGAAGAAAGTTATACCGAAACTTTCAAACTGATACCACATCTTATTTTGTGATATTAAAAAAGCAAGGCATAAAGAAATTAAGAAGGAAAGAATAGAAGCGAAGAAAGAAGAGAGAAAAAAAGAAAAGCAGGCAGCCAGCCTACTCCGGGAGAGTCCTAGTCACACCAAGACTAGGGGGAGGGCTGTTTTAATTGTGGGTTTGGCCGACTGACGACTGGAGTGCCTTCCTCGGCTGTCTTAGTTGTAGCCGGAGGTCATGTAAATCGACCTTAAAAGAATGCATAAGCCATAAATTAAAATAAACCCTCACCCAAGGGCTGATCCATAAGTAGACAATATCCAACCTGGACAAAACGAGCTTCCCTCACGAGCCGAACTAAACCGCATCCCCCTAAAGAATAGAGACTAAATGCAAAGTAAGTTTCCCAGCGAATATTTTGTTTTCTTGAAAAGTGTTGGGGTGATTCGCCGTGTGACTGACTGCGATGTCGCAGTTTCCCGGAGCGCTTCAGTATTACCCAGGCTCCGGGTGCGGGAGGTCGGGAGGACATGCAGGGTTTCTGGGCTTCCTAAACGCTACCCCCACCCCACCCCCATTTTGGTTTGGAAACTTTGGCTATTTGTGGGGTTGACGATGGCCGAGGGTGGGCGAGAGTCTAGGATCTCCTCCGCGCTGTCTGCCCGCGTGAAGTTTACCGGGAGGAGCTCAAAGAAAACCCGGGTCGCTAGAAAAGCAGCTCGCTCCCTCCTCCCACCCTCACCCCAACGCCGCTCCGCCGCAACTTTCCCGGGACCCCGTGCGAGTTGCTTCCAGTTCCCTGCGCTCTCTCCCTCTTCCCTCATCCTTCATTTTTGGACGTGACTTTGAATGATCTTTTTAGGAATAAGCAAATCGAATTCCGAGACAATCCGAAACCCAAGCGCTAATCCGTGGCCCTCTTTTCCCTCGGACGCTCTGGCGGTGGTGCCGGGCCGGCGGGGGCGCGTGTGACGGGGCCGCCCAGCCCTTCCCGGAGCCGAGTCGGCCTCGGAGTCCTCGCTGCAGGAGCACAGTCGCCCGCGCGTTTCTTCCCCTCCTCGCGTCCCTGAGCCCCGCCAGCGCCCTCCGTCCTTCTCGGCGCCCTGCCCAGGCCCCGCCGCCCGCTGCCCACTCCGCAGATCCGCAGAGATCCGCCGCTCTGGGGCTCGGCCCAGGCCCGGGGGCGGTGCTGCCACCCGCCCGGGGCCCAGCCCGAGCCTGACCGCTCCCAGAGGGAGCTGCTTTCTTCTCCTTAAAGGGCCGGGCAGAAAAGGGAAGAGGCTTGTGCAAAGGTTGCCGGGGTTGCTCGGGCGCCCAGAGCGGGGCTGCGGAGGACAGATTAGCTCCGTTTCCTGGGCTATTTCCCGGGCGCTCCGCGCAGCTTTAAGATAAAAAGAGAATTGGTGTGTTTGGAACAGATAAAAGGTGGTTGTTGCTGGAGTGTTTTGAGGCTGTTTTTTTTTTTTTTTTTTTTAAGCTCTCAGGCTGACCAAGTTTGAAAACGTTTGTATGAACTGCCAGATATTGAATGTTGCCCCTATTTGGGGACCAAAAATTAGTCTTCGACTTTGCTGGCGGGGATGGGCTGTTAGCGAGATGGGTTGTCCCCGGCTGCTTCTCTGTGTGTGACCTCTTCGGAGGGCTGAACTTGAAGTTTCGGTCTCGAGATGGCCCAAAGCCGTTGCTGCGGCAAGCTGGGCTGGGCTCCGGACCTCCCGTCACACTCAATGGGGCACTGGGATGACGTCCGTGTCCGGGGCGCTTGACCCCGGCGCGCACTCTTGCGGCTGGCTGGGCTTTTGGCTCTGGCCGGGCGGCCCAGCCAACAACCCAGTGGAGTCGGGATGTGAGAGTGCCCCCTCTCCCTGCCTCCCTAGGGTCTCCTCCCTTCTGCCCTGTATAGTCACATGCCTAGGTTTCTCCCCGGGTCCCGAGGAGAACAGACACAGCCCCGCCCAGTCTATTTCCAGGAGGTGAGTTTGGTGAATAAAAAGGTCAAGTGGTCGGGTCCGAGAGCTGGTCCATGGCGAGGGGGGACAGGATGGACACCTGGCAAGGACCGCCCCGCCTGTCCCCCTCCCTCTCCCCCGGTCCGCCCAGCTTACGACTGGCCTCCGCAGGCCACATTCTTGCGCTAAGTGAGAAAATCTGTGGGAAAAGCAATCCCGAACCGGCCAAGAGCCGGCGAAGCTGATCCTGCGATGGCATTTTGTTTTGAACAGTTGCTGAGGTTGACGTTTCCTCATAAGGTAAGGTGTCACTGGACAGTCGGCTGCCCAAATGCCACATGTATAATTAGCCTGCGCACTCAGCACCTCGTCCCGGAGGCCCACAGGCACGGGCTTGGCGGAGCTGGTCCACTCAGCACCGTTCCAGGCTACAGGATTCCCGTGGGAGGGTCGAACCAACCAGGACAGGCTTCGGGAGGCCCTGGCACTAGAGAAGACTGTGACAGTGTAGTCTTGTCTTTCTCTCTCTCTCTCCATTTCTTGTTTCTTCTCTAGTTTTCGGCTGAGGGCAGACTTCTGGTTAGATAGGCAAACCCGACAAGCGGCAGGGTGAGTGCTGAACGAGGAAAGGGGATGCAGAGTAAATCTGGCACTACACCTACTCTACACACTCCGCCCATGGAGGAGGGCTGCTAGTGCCCTTCAGTCTGCACTATCCCAGTAGGACTAGCGCAGACTTGGCGTTGTATCCTGGCTTGGTTAGGGGCTTCAGTTTCTAGTTGGATTGTTCACCTGTTCTGTGCTTCCTCCCGCACCCGCCCCAGAGGTCTCAGCAAATTGCTTGTATGCGCTGTGATTGCAGTTTCTCTCCCCCCCCGCTCCAGGCCTAGCCACTTGGGGCTGCTAGTGTTCACTGTGCGGGCGAACCTGTAAATATCTGCTCTCTCCCTGTTTCACTCTTGTTCAGCTTGGGGTTTTTAGGAGCAGTGCCCTGTTCTGTTTGTACCCAGATTGGTGCTTGAGCTTCCTGCCTAGGTTTCTAGACCCCAGCTTCAGGTCAACTTTAGTCTGCACTCTCTGGAAGAGACCAGATGTCTGCAGTCATGAACATGAGCTTCCCCCTATCACCCTGTGCAATAACCATGGAATTCAACACTCAGCATTAGACACTTTCATCACTCTCCCTTCTTCCCTTGTTTCTAAGCCACTCAGATATTCCTGATACCTACTAGAAGATTCTCTTTACTTGAAAACAAACAAGCAAACACCTTAAACCTTCCACTAATTCAGTGGGATAGAGTTAGCTTGTCTATGGCAGCAAGGGTGCGCTTTTCTTCTAGATGGTGGGGACGTGGGTTATTTAGTTGCATTTGCTTTTGATTGAATCAATGAAATACTTTATTTTATTACAGCAGGGAAAAAGTTATGACTGATTTTTTTTTTACTGTACCAGACCATAAATATATTATCCATGTATATTTGAGTGTATCTTCCTGAATACACATATGTAAGTGCATGGGCAGTAGGCCAAATGGCATGTAAATTTCTTTCTCCTGCATTTTTGAAAACCTCTTAAATCAAGAGAGAGTGTCCCATTCTAAAACAAGAACAACAAACACTAACCAAAAAAACACAAAATCCTTTAGACTCTGAAAGCAAGTAAGTGTGCACTACACATATTAGATCTAGCTTATGACCAAGGGCAGTAAGTGACCAGGATCTAGACAAGTGCTAGGTCATTAATTCCTCTGGCAAACTAGTATCTTCTGTTGCTTTTCTTGTATCACTGCCACCTCCTTTTTCCTCGGTTCTCCTACCATATTCTTTTTATAGTGGCAAAACTAAATATTGTTTATTGTATTTATTGTTGTTCTTAATTTTTATTTTGGAAGTAATAAGAAGGAACTTTCTCTTGGTATATATGTATTCTTGAAAATGCAAAATAAATTGCAAATTTATTATTACGGAGCATGATACAAGCTCCTGTAAGAGTATACTGTGTAAGCACAGTGCCCAACATTATACTACAAAGAAAGGTAGATGCAAAAAAATTAATAAAGCACTATCAATATCTATATCTTAAGTTGATTCTGTAATGGATTCAGTAACTGAATATCTAGAAGAAATGACATTCATATTGTCTGCTGGACATTTTTTCATTAGCAGTAGAAAGATATTTTTCTCAGTAAGGGAAAAGCACATATTTAAAATGTTAACTTATTTAGCAAATCTTTCTCTTATAAGGCTTTAACAATATATTGCTTTAAATACATAAATGATAAGTTTTGGTGGCATTATTGAGATTTTATGCTGTTTATATTTGACTTCTTTTAGGAATTATTAGTTTATTGCTCACTGATGAAATTTTTACACATATCTACCTTATATTGAAGAAACTAGTGACATTTTAAAAATCCTCTTTGAATTAGTATACTAGATACTGGAGTAAATGAATTTTATTTTTACAAAGTTTAATGTACATTGGCTTTAACCCTTACTTTTAATATTATCTATACTTTTCCATATTGTTAGGTTATAAATCTGTAAGTTTGAAAGTATTCTCTTATTAGTGAGATAATTGATATATACCTTTTCACTATTTACAAACAGCATTCTGTATAAGTATAGTAGAGTACAATTAAAATTTTGGTTGTTCTAAGAGCTATTTGTTTAAATATAGTTTAGGGGTGCATATATATCAATTGATGTTTTTGAAGTCAAGTGAAACATTCCATCAAGCTAATGTGCCTGAGAGTACCATATCAGGCACAGACAGGTACTAGAAATGATAAAACACAGATAACATTCAGCAAGATGATTTGCAGATGGGATGTATTATCTGCTGTCATGAGGTTAGATGGGTCATATTACTGTTTTTTAAAAAAGTTAATCTAGGTTATTTCAGAATTATCAAGGTATATGAGATGTAATGAGAACAGATTTTATTATAAAAACTTGCTAAAAGAATGAAAAAATAGTTTTGCTTTTTAGAGCAGAAAATGGACTCTCTTTGCATTTGGATTGCTTCTTGTTTAAGAAATATAACTCTCCCCTATTATTTTTTTTCCCAACAATGAAAATAATGTATTGAACATTTTGTGTCTTATCCCGTCCTCACATTTTCTACTGACTGTCCCCTGACTATCAACATACTCAAGTAAAACAAAAACAAAAACAAGCTGGTACTCCAGTGTAGTCTATGAAAAGCAGCTTTTATTAACTGTTAGCACATTTTAAATGTATAGCATATCATTTTCGCTTGAGGTTCTTCAACTGTGATCTGAAAACTAATTGTTTTGATAAGTCATATCAGAAACTTTAATCATTCTCTCATTATATACTCATTATACATTTATACGAAGTGTGTTTTCATTTTTCTTGTTCTGTGGAAGAGGGTAAAAGTTTTTCAGCTAATCGTTTTGTTTAGACTTTTAGTCAAACTGGAAATAATTTTAAATTTGTGTTATGGTTCTTAATAGAGCTTTTCAGATTTAAATATCCACTGTCATAATTTGGACAAAGATATCAATTGAGAGTGTAGGTGGAGATTGTAAGATGAAATATCATGTACGTTTACTATGTATTCTCTCCTCTGGAAAAGGCTGCTGGTCTGTTTTTCCTCAAATCTGTGGTAGTCTCAAAAAAGGGACCTCAAAACCCTAAAACCTCAGAGAAACAGTATCGATTCAGTTCTT
Source organism: Bos javanicus (assembly GCF_032452875.1). Taxonomy (NCBI): domain Eukaryota; kingdom Metazoa; phylum Chordata; class Mammalia; order Artiodactyla; family Bovidae; genus Bos; species Bos javanicus. The sequence goes on from NC_083882.1 coordinate 35,945,763, forward strand.
AACTGCAAATCCTTCATATCGTTGCTCAAAATATCCAACTTTACACTAATATTAGCCATTCTTTTTATAGTGACACCATGCTTAGTAAAAAACTTCTAAGCACTGAGGTCAGGTGTTGAGATTGGATTCTAGTTTATTTTTTATGAATCAGATAAAGATTTCTGTGCATGAGACCATATGTGAAGATGAGAGAACAAGAACATTTCCATATCAAAGGCAATATATCTGAGGCTGCATGGTAATTAAAATGCAGTGGTTTGGACTCTGTGCACTAGCACTTAAGCAGAGCATTGCCGGGACCTTGTGCATCATGCAGGCGGTTGCCTCTTGCATACTTCTTGAAATACACTTATAATTTTGTACAAACATTTATGCCAGTCCACACTTTTCTGTGGATAATTTGTATTTCATCCAAACCATTCAGAGTAGAAGTTATTTTTTGAGCTACCCCCTCATTATGGCTTTTGTGCATCAACTATTTTTATTCTAGTTGTTTGTATTTCCTTTTACCAGAATGATGGCTTGTTTATATTCAGAATCTCTTCTTGCTCCTCTAAGACCCCGTATATATCACTCATGTTTTACTATTCACTCAAAAAAACTTTCATCTTTAGTAAAGATGTGAATTATTTCCTGAGGTTAATTGTAGATGCTGTTATCTATTGTAAACTAGTAAACTACACAAAATCAACTGCCCAGTTGTTTCTGTTTTGTAATGCCAATATGTTTAGTAATCCCCACTATATTGTACAGTGCATAATATTGGAAAAGTCCTTTTCAGAATATTAAAAGAATTCGGAAATGTTCTTCTTTACCTTTTAAAGGCGTGCAAATACGTAACGGCATTCTCTTTCATTCTACTGCAAGTGAAAAATGATTATTTGAAACTATAGAAATCTTTCTTTATCTAAAGAGTTATCTCTGCATTTATAGGGAGACATTTGGATTTAATTATAAAGAACTAGGTTAGCATTGTAACCTGTAGTTATTTGGGGATAAGATAGTGGGAAAAAAAGTATAACAATTGGTAGTCCCATGTTGTGTATATTTTAGAAAATTTGCATCTTTGGTAATTAACCTGAATTTTCTGCTCTGTAATTTTCTAGATTTTCTATTGCTGTATTTGCTCTCTTTCTATGCATGTGGCAAGGAATTCACTAGTATATTTTACTTACTAAGCTCTTCTAGTCTATAAAGCTATTAAAAGATTTTTCTGAATTGAAGCACTGTGTATTGAAGAAGCCTAATATGATATTGTGAAATCCTTTAAGAGTTTTTATGTTTAAAGTATTTTGGATCAAAATTACTTAAATATATTTATTTGATGCTTTTCAATGATGACATGTATAAATAAGCATAATAAACATAAGGTAAATTTAAAATCCTTTATATGATGTGTGTATTAGTGTCTGCAAACATTCTGTATTCTCTCATTTCAGGTTCTCCCTTGATCTCTTTCTTCTCTGAAAATCTCACAAGATAAATCTTTAAATGATCTATTATCCTTTCTTTGTTCAATAATTTGTTGTTTCTACTCAGAGAGACAAATTGAATTGTCTATCTTTAATACATCCATTCAAATGCAAAAATGGACGTTAGTGCTATTTGTGATTTTTGACTTCACTGAGCACAATTTCTTTGCTTCTTTGAAAAGTAGTCCTTTAAAATTTGACAAAGAAAGTTAAAGATGCTTTACTTTCCATGACTACGCAAGCACAATATGTGGAAAAGCAAAAATGCAACAGATTTTTTAAAATTAATTTTTATTGATGTATAGTTATTTACAAGGTTGTGTTAGTTTCTATTGTGCAGCAAAGTAAATCCATTATACATATACATACATCCACTCTTTTTTAGACTCTATTCCCATGTAGTCTTTTCAGAGTACTGAATAGGGTTCCCTGTGCTATACAGTAGGTTCTTATTTGTTATCTATATTATATATTAGTAGTGTATAAATTGGGAGATTGGGATTAACATATACACAGATTATTTTTTTTTAAACTTTCTATTTTGTATTTGGGTATATAACCAGTTAACAATGTTTTGAGAGTTTCAGGTGAACAGCAAAGGGACTCGGCCATACATATGCGTGTATCCCTTCTCCCGTAAACTCCCCTACACAGATTATTTTTTAATGACAAGCATAGATTTCAAATGGGACTCATTCTGAGGCATGGTTGCAAATAGTTGCTTTTTTACTTTACAAACAGATCATTGGGCAACATGATTGAGCACTTACTAAGTTCTGCATATCCTGAAGGGCATTTAAAAAATATGTTATTTTCTGTTCTGCAACTTAAACAAAAAGCACTTCTTTGGTTTTGGCTGTGTCAGGTCTTTGTTGCTGTGCACAGGCTTGTTTTCTAGTTGTGGCGGGAGTGCTGCTCCCTGGCTGCTGTGTGTGGGCTTCTGGTTGTGGTGCCTTCTCTTGTTGTGGGGCACAGGCTATAGGGACATGGACTTTAGTAGTTGTGGCACGTGGGTTCAGTAGTTGTGGCCTGAGGACTCTAGAGTACGGGCTCGGTAGCTGTGGTGCACTGCTTTAGCTACCTCGCAGCATGCGGGATTTTCCTGGACCAGGGATTGAACCAGTGTCCCCTGCATTACAAGGCAGATTCTTAACCACTAGACCACCAGGGAAACCTGAAGGGCATTTTTGAAGTCACAAGTTTTTACTTTTTAAGAACTTTCTCTTCTGTTGAAGATTTTTGATATTTGATAGGTGGGAAATTTAGGCATAGTTGTCATGGTGCTAAGCAGGTCATTGGTAGAAGGGGAGAAGAATGCTCCTAAATAGGGAGAGAATAGTTTGTTTTTCTTTCTTGGGAAAGAAAGGGCAGGGATGTTATTATTTTCTCAGGAATAGTCTCCAGCTAGATCCATGGTCATTGAACTTTCTATATAGGAGAACTCAGCTACCCCATCTACCCTGAGTATATGCATGGTATAATCTCTCACCTTATGTTTCTTCATCTCTAAAATGAGAGTAATAATAATACCTACATCATAAGGTTATTGTGAGGATTAAATGAGGTAAATAAATGTAAAGCACTAAGCTCAATAGCTAATACATGTTATTGATTACTGTTGAAGTGGTATTGTACTTAGAATTATACAGATCTGGCTTCCAATTTAAGCTTTATGTGTACTTTTTGTGTAATCTTTGGCAAGCTATATTATCAATTGCTTTTCCTTTTATATGAAATATTCACAGTAATGCATGCTCCTTTCTTTCTTTCCTAGAGAGAATTATTCATTAGTAGTCTTGCAGATTTTGGGTAGAGTAGTGACTAAATGTAGAATTTGGATGTCTGGCTCTCAAATTTGAGAATATTCCAATTCTAAGGGCTAGAAGAGATTTTGAGAGGTCACCATTCTCTCTACTCCAAGGGTATATTTCTCCATTCTAATCAGTTAAGAAACTCTCTTATTATTTTTTGGCAAAGCCAACAAAGAAGGAGATTTTATAATCTTTGGTTATGTGTTTCAGTGATTAACATTTGGAAGTTCTGTATGTCAAAAATATACATCTTAATCAACTTTCTTTTGCTTTGATTTTAAGAAAAAATGGGAACACATTCATTTGAATGCCAGACCTACATGTGAAAATATCAAAATTAAACCTGAAATTTTATTTCTTGAATCTTTTCTTTGAAGTCTTATTTCCTAAACTAGTTGTGTGACCTTAGAAAAGATATGCAACGTCTGTTGGTCTCCATTTCCTAATTAGAAAATTTTTTTTCTTGTTTTGTTTTTCCCCTTGGCTGTGTTGGGTCTTAGTTGCAGCACTTGGCATCTTTTGTTGGGGAGCTCAGGCTCTCTGGTTTCACATGCAGGCTTAGTTGCCCCAAGGCTTGTGCAATCTTTGTTCCCCAACCAAGGATGGAACCTGTATCCCTGGCAATGGAAAGCATATTCTTAATCACTAGACCACCAGGGAAGTCCCCCTGATATTTAAACTGGGGATTGTGATAGAAGTTATCAGATATGGTTGTTGGGAAGATCAAGTTGGAAGATAATGTGTATAGAAGTGCTTAGAACCGTTCTAGACAACTGTGTTAGGATAAATCGACAATAGTTATAAGTAATCAGTAGTAGAACCATGGCATGAAAAGGGCCCTTAATTCTCATATGTTTTATAGAACTCAGTTTTCAAAGTGCTTTCATATTCATTGCCTCATTCAGTAAAAGGTATACAGGGTAGATAACCTTACCAATCATACTGTCTAACTTCCTACTTGATAGGAATAAATGTTTCAATTGAGCTTTGCTTCAGGATATTATTCACTATAAACAAAGCTTGTGTGTCATAAATTAGGGTTGGCATTTTTGACCTTCTTTTTTCCCCCAATCTCTTTTATATAATGTCAGTGCTCATTTATTTTATCTTCATACTTACTTCCAGAGCCAAACCAGTACTGCATTTCCATATACTGAATGTAGCTGAACAATACCATGTTGATCAGAAGCATTAAATGTCAGTTTACATGTCTTTATAGAGATTGTATATGTTAGACATTATATATGTCTAGACATTATAATGTCATATATATTAGACATTCTATATGTCTTTAAAAAATTAGGGAATAATTTGATTATAATAGAATAAATATGGCAAGTTTGAAAGATGACACTGTTTCAATCACCCTCTGTGTATTTTTGGTCTTTTAACCTTCCTGAGGCTTTCAATGGCTAAGTCAAAATATGGGTTTTATGAAGGAGGATTAATAAAAGGATACTTGATGGTGAAAAGATGAGAACCACTTGATTACATGATTTCAAAGATGAAAATGCACGATTGATCCTAGTGAAGAGTTATGAATATATGTAATTCTATGCAGTGTACTAGTTGCTATAATGGAGATATGTATAAGAGCAGAAGTACCTATGTCAAGGAAAGCTTCTAGTAGGAGTTGGCCTTTGAGCTGTGTCATAAAGGTTAATTAGGAATAACCTATTTGAAGTAGCATCCTGAAGAGCATTGGACATGAATGAAACATTTGATGGTATTATTGACTATTTTGTAAGGCATTTGATACCAAAATGTTTCATGTTTGTGTCTTTGTGATTCTAGAAAGGCCTTGTCTATCATAAATGTGAAGTGGCCATAAGCCAGCAGCTTAACCTGTGCTGATTTAACCTCTTAACTTCTCTTTCTTAGCTTAGTTTTGTGGTCAGGGATATTGTGAGTATATTTTAAGGTACAGAGAAGTTTTTCAAATTATTGATTCCTTTGAATATGTTGACTAAGTATTAAAATTAAAATCAAAATAAATGGCTTATTAATATTTAAGCTGATGATCTGGACCATAACTTAATAAAATCTTGTATCTTACACTGTAATTTTTTTTTTAATTGGCCATTATCTTAGAGAAAGGGAAATACCTGGAAATTTTTAGATCTGGTTATTTCTGAGTTTTCCAACTATCAGGTTGGCATATTCCATAAATTTTTTTTTATTGAGAGATGATGAGATGGCTGGATGGCATCACCGACTCGATGGATGTTAGTCTGAGTGAACTCTGGGAGATGGTGATGGACAGGGAGGCCTGGCGTGCTGCGATTCATGGGGTCACAAAGAGTCGAACATGACTGAGTGACTGAACTGAACTGAAGTGAATGTAAAAATAAATGAATCCTCAGAGTGATTCAAAGTTTTGGGAAAAAATACAAATTATTATTATACAGTGATGATGGTGAACCAGTATCAGTACCAGAAATAGTAGTAGCAGAGCAACTGCTCTCTACTCTTGATAACTTTCAAATAGGGATGCTAAATGTACCCTTTATAGTTTTGTAATCTGGGGTCTCATGTTTTCTAATAATTTTCTGAATGCCTTTTCTCTGAGCTACAAGCCTTCTTTGCTGTTTTTGGTTTGGAAGTTTTCTGGAATTTAGTAGCTTGTTTCTCCAAATTAGGTACACCTATTGAGATTTTGCAGTTTATATGACCTTGTAACATAATCACTTTCTGAAAAGGGCCTTATGGCCACATAGGCCGGAGAAGTTATGGCCCTCTTTACAATGGCCTTAACCTGTTGTTTTCCTTCCTATTGCTTTGGTGTGCTGTAGACTTGAAGTGTTGATAACAGCATGAAAAATATGATGAAATCTCTTCATTAAAAAGAAAGGCTCTGAAGCTGAGTAAAGAAGAGGAAAAACAATGTGAAAATTTTATAAAACAATTTAGTCATATTAAATTAGTTATGATGCTTAAAAGAACATTTTCCTTTAGGACTTTCAGTTGAGTTCTTTAATAAGAAACAAAAATTCAAGCAAAAAAAAAAACTGAAATAATACAGCAACTGAACAAAGTTTAACGAACTTGGAACGTAGCATATTAGTTAATTGAGTCTCAGGCACATTTTTTATTCTTGAATCTGAAGGTCCAAATACACACTGGAGGAAAATTGGCCTATTTTAAAAATTCTTTTTTTTTTTTAACATTTGTTTCCATTTAATCAACTTCTGAATTTTGAATTTACAAGTAAAATATAAAATGATGCTAGCAGTGGCTTTGAGTTTGGTTCCTTTTTTGTTTTTATTGAAGTATAGTTGATTTATAATGTGCCAATTTCTGCTGTACAGCAAAGTGACTCAGTTATACAAATATATACATTCTGTTTTAAAATACTGTTTTCTATTATGGTTTATTTCAGGAGATTGGATATAGTTTATTTTAAAATTTCTTAAGTGTAGTTCTCTCCCACTATAAAGATACATACTGAAAATAGGTATATTGAGGTTTAAAAAAGAATTTTAATCTTGGAACCAACTAAAATTGCATCCTATATTTAATTTTTATTTTAATATAATACTTTAAGACATTATTAGAAGACATTTTCAGCTTTTTTGAGGTTAGACCCTTTAAACTTTTACAGACAACAGTTCAGAGAATACCTCTATTTATACTCTTTGTATAGATTTGTGTGATTTACAGGTATGCTAAGGTAGGGTTATGTACCCCAAATGCTAATGTGTTTTAAATTACGTAGTAATTTGTAACAGGCTTATTTTCTCCAAGGAAAATGTATATAGCAACCTACATTGGGGTGGGACTAGTGAACTTGGCAACTCTTAATTCTTATGTATGGCATGGCAGGGAAAGAATGAAAAATACCTCAGCTTTTAATTATGACTCTTTGGGACCTTTTCCAAAGTACTCATCATAATTAGTCATGTCTTAGTTGTGAAATTTTGTGTCTAATTTCTTCAATTATGTCCACACAGAAAACTCATTAATGTTATCAAGAGCTGTGCAAGTAAATTATATGTGAAAATATATATCCCTTCATATTGTATGCTGATTTTTTTTCTTTTAAATTTTGTTAGCACCACTTTCACATCTTTGGATTTTTCATTTTCCTTTTTGATCTATGCCTACACTGACTTCTATTAAAATCTCAGTAAAATAGGACATTTGTATCAATGTCCTTTTACTTTTATGAGGCTGTGATTATATAGTTTTTACTTTTGGTTATTTCACAAATTTGTATCTGAGGTAATTTAAAAACAAATATAATTTTATTATATTTAGTAGGAGGGGCATTAAATTATTTGGTCATCCTAAATTGTTTCAAAGGAAGCTTCTATTTAAGTATATTGCTGCTGCATCTTAAAAGCAAGTAACTTTGACTATTGATAAAAAGTTTGTTTGAATGTTATCACATAGCATAGTTGGTGTCCTCTCTGCTTGATTGGGGGTGAATGTAGCAGTTTCAGTAGCTGAGGTGAAAAGATCATAATTTAAGATATATAAGGAGAGAAGGAAATACATATCTTAAGTGGCTGGGACAGCCTTAGGGCCACTGGACAGTACTGTTGGTAAAAGTAAGGCTGGTTGAATTCCTCTTGACAAGATGAAAATTTTACAGCTTATTTGGAAGAACTTCTGATCTGAATAGTGATCTTCAAACTTTTTGGATAGAGCATATCACCAGTGAAGTATTTATGAGCATGTGCCCTAATACATGTCCATATTTATTTAAACTTATACACATGTACTATTGTGCTAGTATATGCTGTAAAACATTTACAATAGATATTAAAATGAAAGATGTATTGATAGAATAAATAATATTTTAAGACTGTGGTCCTCCTAGTTCTATAATATAATATAATATGATTTGTTATTTTTTAAAGTCTTAGTTTAATGCTTGGTGATAAAGTGATTGACTAGTTTGGTTCTAAGTTCAAGTTTCTTTGCTACATGGTTTTAATGCTGCCACAGCTAAAACTGATACCTCAGAAAGAAAAATATATCCAAATTGAAGAAGTACATTATTGTTTGCACTTAATGTGATACTAACTTATTAATCCTTTACACAAAGTATGCAAAAAGTTTGTTAAATTGTTGGCTAGTAAAATCTCTCTTTTCTCTCATGACAATCATTTGTTTTTTTACCATATTTCTAATAAATGGGTTAAAAAACACATTGGAACTTTTTGTAACATCATTAAACAGGTTAGAATATGCTGTTGCCAATTTTAAAATTGAAAACAGATGAGAGTTTTTGTAGGTGATAGACAAAAAACTTTTGGTAACAAAATCACACTATGATGAAATCATTTCCAAACATATGTTTTTAAAATACATTTTTAATATAATATGTCTGTTTTTAAAATCATTTACTTTGTCATTTGATGAAATATCACCTCTACCTTGAAGACACAGTTATGTTTGTATGATGGTATGTGTGTATGTGGGCTTCCCTGGTGGCTCAGCAGTAGAGAACCTGCCTGCTGATACAGGGGATGTGGGTTTGATCCCTGGGTCGCCAAGATCCCTTGGAGAAAGAAATGGCAATCCATTCCAGTATTCTTGCCTGGGAAATCTCCTGGATAGAGAAGCCTGGTGGGCTACAGACCATGGGATAGCAGAGTCTGACAAGACTGAATGACTAAACAGCAACAGAGTATGGGTGTATGCATCTGTCTGTCCATCTATCTATCTAGTCTAGACTAGCTATTTGATAACACACTCACAGCTACTTGTCATCACTGAAAGGTTAGCACATTTGGTACTCTCGTTTTTTGGTTGCTTATGCTTAAGTTTGGAAACTTAGTCATGAGATAAGCAGTAGAAAACTGTGGGTAGTGCCAACAATTCTCATGGTCACTCGTCATCTCATTTCGGAGCATGTAAAGATTTTACTGTGTTTTGTGGGTCTATTTTTATAAAGTAATTGCATCATCATGTAGCACTTGGTTTTAACATTTTGCCTAAATTGCTTGCCTATGAATAAGACAGTTACTTCATTGTGTTATATCTGTAATCTTATCCCTAATTTTTTCCCTTTCATCCTATCAGGGCAATCTCTTCACCAGTAGTTACACTTAGTCACTTTTCCCTAAAAATTACCTTTATTTAAAGGTTACTCTTTATTTAAAAGAGTAACAGTGTTGAAGCTATATCTTTTTTGGTACATATTTTGGCCACTCATTCAAATGTAGCACTTTGCCTGTTGAAGATCATGAATGGAAGCATGTTCAAAAATATGTACATTTGTTATCTGAAAACCAAGCATTCTACATGACAGTTTCTTTTTGAAAGTGACATGTTTTCTATACAACTTTCAACATTGTTTGTGGTACTATTCACTGTCCAACCCATGAAGACATCATTCAGATTGCATTCTAATTAATTGGTTACCCAAAGATGTACACTGTGGCAGATCTGATTTTTTAGCCCAGAAATGTACTTACGAATAAATGTTGCCGTACTGTTTTCTGTATATTATTTTTAGCTATTTTTATAGCAGCAGGAAGAATAAGAACTTTTCTAATAGGGTGTGACTTTTTGTCTTTTGTAACTAAGGAATTTCAGAAGAGGTTTCTAAGCATTTAACATTAAGTTTGGTGAAATGTTATAAAATATTGGATTGAGTATTGTATGATTTTAAACATTATTGGAAAAATTAAAGTAAGTACAAAAATTTCTGTCTGTATGCTTTGTTTTTAAATGTCTTACTGATTTTAATGGCTTCATATTACTATTTAATGTCTCAAAGTACAATAGGGTAAGGTCCACTGTTGATGATACTAGGTGTAAATCTATACTTAAATTATCTTTTTGATAAGTTAAAAAATCCTGGCATGTTGCTTATCAGATCTTGGATCATCATTGTTTCATCCTGTGATATGGCCACTAAAAGGCTACTACTATGGTACAAGTGTTAGCTTGGTCACGGTATTAACCTCAAACTGTGGTTTCTTTGAAAGGGTCTTTTAAAGCCACTTGAACATTTGTTTAGGGTTAATTTAGTTAAAAGCTAGATAGTATCATCAATAATCAGACTCCTCTTTTTCCTTTGGTACAGGATATGACATATTAATGTTTGACAATCTGTATTTAAATTTAGGTGAAAATTAGTTTTTCTCACTTCTTAAATGAATAAATAAACAACTGTATATTTCTATAGTGTATTCCAGGGATGTGTAATCTTACTTTGGAGACCACTGAAATAAAAAAGCAACTGAGAAAGAAGGGTGAGTGTGTGATAAGTCAAGGAGGAAAAATATAGTTTCCAGGGAACACCTTCCTGGGACAGGATCCCTCTGAGGAATGTAGCCAGTCACTGAAAACCAGAGACAGGGAGAGGGGCTACATATTTATCAGTATGGGGGTTCATTTTTTTAGGGCTCTGATATGAAAGAAGCACTTAAGCTACCTTTTATTCCAAAGCAAGACAATTTGAGTGATTTGTTGGCATGAATGGGTCAGCAAGGCTCCATAATTCAGCGTGTATATCACGTTGCAGAGAAGGGGACCAATTGCAGCATCTGCTTCCCTGAATGCCTGGGTTCTTTGTTGCTTCTACTTTCAGCTTTCCTTGGATTTAGATACAATCAGAGCAAAAGTTGGGAAAAGTGAGTAAGGCAGCAATGAGGGATTAATGTTGCCTTCAGCTTTCTCTTTTCCCTTTCCCTCTTGTCTCTAACTTTATATGCTTGTTGGACAGTTTGGTGTAGTATCAAGGAACCAGTTTGGGAGTTTCAGCTCTGCCAATAAACTTTTGGTGACTTTGGCTAAATCACTTCTTTCTAGGAATTAGTTTCTTTACTGTTAGAATAGGAAGTTTCATGATCTATAAAGAATTTTCGGTTCTGACATCCTGTTTCTACCCTTCTGGGATAGGGCTCTGTGCTGCCTATATATAGATTTTCGCAGAAGTTCCTTGTTCTGTGTATCAGCCTCAAAACAACATGCCCACTCTGTCTTCTAAACTGACAAATGGCCAAGAATCTGAGAAATGAATTTATGCTGGTTTGATTAATGAGCAAAAACTGTAAAATATTTCTATCTTCTCTTTACTCTTCCAACTTTGATAGAGTATATTTCCACAGTGTGATGCTGGACAGTGCTCTTGCTTTCCAGAATACTGGAGTGGGTAGACTTCCCTTCTCCAGGGGATTTTCCCAACCCGGGGATCGAACTCAGGTCTCCTGCATCGCAGGCAGATTCTTTACCAGCTGAACCAACAGGGAAGCCCAATAAGAACTTTAGGAAGAAAGTATTAGCATCTGAAGGGTTGTGTTTGTGAAGGAGGTTGGGCTGGATAAGATAGGCAGGGCATTGGGATACAGCCATCAATTCATTGCATGTGTTTGGCCAGGCTGGCAGCAGTGGACAGTGCCAGGTTTTTTGAGTATGGTTTCTGTCACCAACAGAGTTGGCTGTCTTTGAAGTTTGCTAGTGAACTTCTTCCAGAATCTTAGAGTGCAGCTAGCACTCAAGAGGAGGAGGATAAAGGAATCTCTAGGAGTAAGAACTCCACCTGCTTTCAAGAAGAATTTAATTCTCTTCCTTTAACTATTTTTTGAAGCATCTAATACATGAACAGATTTCAGATTTTCTGTTCAATACCTATTCTTTGTAATGGATGGAGGCAATATTTAATAATGAGGTAGATGCATGGGTATTGGGCAATACCCATAAATTTCTGGGTGCTTTCATAAGATGGAGATAGTAACCTGAGTATCATAGTTTTTGAGAGGTTTCAATAGACAAAATACATTTGTAAGAGTGTCTGATACATTGTAAGCTCTCAATAAATATCAGTGATTGCTATTTTATTCACAAAACAATTCTGGGAGGTATGTGCCATTATCCTCATTTTACAGACAAATAAATTAAGGTCATGTATGGATGTGAGAGTTGGACTATAAAGAAAGCTGAGCACCAAAGAATTGATGCTTTTGAACTGTGGTGTTGGAGAAGACTCTTGAGAGTCCCTTGGACTGTGAGGAGATCTAACCAGTCCATCCTAAATGAGATCAATCCTGGGTGTTCATTGGAAGAACTGATGTTGAAGCTGAAACTCCAATACTTTGGCCACTTGATGTGGAGAGCTGACTCATTTGAAAAGACCCTGATGCTGGGAAAGATTGAGGGCAGGAGGAGAAGGGGACAACAGAGGATGAGATGGTTGGATGGCATCACCGACTCAATGGACATGGGTTTGGGTAGACTCTGGGAGTTGGTGATGGACAGGGAGGCCTGGCGCGCTGCAGTCCATGGAGTCACAAAGAGTCGGACACGACTGAGCAACTGAACTGAGCTGAAATTAAGGTCTGGGAAGGGAAAATGGCTTGCCCAAGGTCACATAGCCATTAAGTGGCAGAACCATAATCTAAATGCAGATGTCCTGGTTTGAAGTCCTATGGTATTTTGTTGTATAATGCAGCTGCTTCTAACAGACAAGCAAGTCATGAGATTTCCCTCAGATAATCTACATGCTAGATAACTGAGAGCTTGGATAATCAGGATAATCAGAAGCTGAACATGTTATGTGACATTGAATTTGAGTAGGTTCAGTTACTAAGGCAATTCTTGCTTTGCAAGCTCAATGTGAACTGGAATACTTCTGTATCAGAACCACATCCTCCCTTTTCATAGTTCTGATCTCAGCTTTACATAGTTTGGATGTCTTGGTTTGAACTCAGTTACTGCAGAACCTTGCAAAGTGAGGACCTGGCTCTAAAATGCACTCATTTCAGTTAACATGGTGTAGTGCAAGTTGAGGACTGTCTGTATATCCATCAGCTTCACATTCCCATAGAGAAATTGTCACATTCTCTTTCCATTGGACTAGGAAGATGGTTCATTTCCACTTGATAACTCATTAATTTTTGCATTCTTTTGTTTTTAAGGTTCTGTTTCTGATAAGGGAGAGCACCATGTTTCATAAGCAAGGTCTTTGAAGGTCGCTGGTGATTGGCTTTTGGCTTAGAGAGCTCAGTTGATAAAGAATCCTCCTGCAGTGCAGGAAACGCTGGTTCGATTCCTGGGTCGGGAAGATCTGCTGGAGATGGGATAGGCTACGTATTCCAGTATTCTTGGGCCTCCCTTGCGGCTCAGGTGGTAAAGAATCCACCTGCAGTGCAGGAGACTTGGGCTCGATCCCTGGGTTGAGAAGATCCCCTGGAGAAGGGAACGGCTACCCACTCCAGTATTCTAGCCTGGAGAATTCCATGGACTGGATAGTCCATGGGGTCACAAAGAGTTGGACATGACTGAGCGACTTTCACTTTCAGGGCAAGATAAGATGGAAAATACTTTGAACATCCTCTTGTTCCAAATGTTTAAAAAATTCTCCTCCCTTCAATTTTTATTGTTCTCCTGCCCCTTCTTCCACCTTAATGTTTTAAAACTTGTCATTAGCTTCCTTTGTCAAGCATTCTGAAGAATTGAAATTCTTTGCTGACTCTGATTTTATTTCTCTTACTTGTACAATGCTGGAGAATTAGGTTAGGGTAAAGCAAGCTTGTGACACTGTAGCTGAGAGCATACTCTCCCCCTTTCTAACTTTACCTTGAACCTGTTACTTTGATCTCTTTAGGCCTCAGTTTCCTTATCTGTAAGACTGCACCTTCTTCGGGTTGTTTCAGGATTTAGTAATTAAAGTGCTTAAAGGGTTTGGCACATGGTAGGTGCCATGTAAACACTAGCTACTACTAAAGTGAATGTCTTTAAAAGAGAATCTGGCTAAAAGTAGAATGTTATGTTCAAGTACTTTATTGAAGGGATAAAATATTAACTAGAATGTAATGTAAAATCACTCTACAATTTTCCCAACACAATGGCTCTATAGTACTTTTGAGAGAGAATCCTCACAGTTCTATAATAATATGTACTTAGAGAACCTCTTCAAATGCAAATCAACAAATCTACCTGAACTAAAATTTCTTTACTGTTAGGCTAACATCTTTTTTTTTTTAAATTTAAGTTATTTATTTTACTTTGGCTTGACTGGGTCTTCTCTGCTGCATGAGGGCTTTCTCTAGTTGCCACAAGTGGGGCCTACTCTTTGTTGTGGTGTGCAGACTTCTCATTTTGGTGGCTTCTCTTATTGCAGACCATGGGCTCTAGAGTGTGGGCTCAGTAGTTATGGAGCATGGGCTTAGTTGCCCTGTGGCATGTAGAATCTTCCCAGATCAGGAACTGAACCTGTGTCCCCTGCACTGCCAGGTGGATTCTTAACCACTAGACAATCAGGAAAGTCCAACATCTTAATTTTTGAGTTTCATAACTTTTAGAGACTAGTACTACAGACTATACCCAGAGTGAGACTAGACTCTGGGTACAGAGTGAGTTTGGGTAGGAATTTTATTGGGACTAGATTTTTGACCGTAGCAATAACTGAAGAATCAGTGGTGAATTTAAAGAGAGGTGGCAGCTGGTATACAGGAAGTTTGACCCCATAGGCTCCCCTCAACCCCTGGCAGGGCCCAGGTGCAGCCTGGCTTGGACAGTGATTATAGACCTAATTTCTAGGCCATAGAAGATTATGGGTGGAGGCAGCTGGCTGAGATTGGGATATGGAGTTGGTAACTTTCTGTTGCCCTCTGTATGACAGTACTGGTGACTACATTCCCTATACTGTTCCCAGGCTCCAATATCCTGTGGACTGAAGAGGCATCCTCTGGGAGGAGCTCAGTCTCAATCCAACATGGCCAGAGATTGCAGGCTTGACCTTCAGATCCCAGAAGATTCCTAGTGGAGGCAGCAGACTAGGATTTGAACCCAAGTTCATCTGCTGATGAAAGCTAAACTCTTTCTACTAATGACTCTGTGCTCTTTCCATGGTGGAAAGAGCACCAGTGGAGAAAAGGGAAGTTGTGAGGCAGTGGAGGTGTCTATGAGTTCAGCATCTAAATGGATAGGTGATATACAGTATCAGAGAGGGCAGCTATGAAATCAAAAGGGTTGCTTGAAGGCAGCAATAACATGAAGTGATGTTTCTAGAGGAGATGGCAGTGGTATGGTAGTTATTATCAACCTTTCATGATAGCCTAGAACCTGGGAATGCATTTCTGTGTATTCTTTTAGTACTTATACCTCAAATTATAAGCTCATAATTTGTACCATGGAATCTCAGGGTTGAAAGTGTGTTCAATACAGCAGATTTCATGTAGATGATTATCAAGTCCATACTAGGGGAGCAGTGGTAGAGATGTTGCTTCCTATTTTCCACTCAAATGTAATCTCCCCGTGGATGGGAATTTTGTTGTTTGTTCACTGGTTAATTTTTAGTGACTAGAACAATGCCTGGAACCTAAATAGCACTCAGTAGATATTATTGAATGAAAGAGTGTTTGGATAATTTGTTTCAAAGTTTTGTTTTATGTATTAAACAATGCTGTGTACAGAATGGTATTTCCTTTAAGTCTTACCTTAACATTAGTCTTACCTTACCTAACTCTATGAGGTATGTATTATTATTCCCAATTAATGGATGAGGAAACTGAGACTTGGGAATTAATTTTCTTTTTCTTAAGTTGAAGTATGGTTGACGTGTAATATTTGTTTCAGGTACACAGCATAATGCTTTGGCATTATATTCTTTACAAAATGTTCACCATGATAGGTCTAGTAACCATCTGTTAACATACCAAGGTATGACCGTATTGCTGACTGCATTCCCTATGCTGCATATTACATTCTCATGACTTACTTATTGTATGACTAGAGTTTGTATTTATATCTCTTCACTTATTTCATTCAATCCTCCATCCCCTCCCCTCTGACAACCAGCACTTTGTTCTCTTTATTTATGAATCTATTTTGTTTCGTTTGTTCTGGTTTTTGGATTCTACATATAAGTGAGATTGTATAGTATTTGTATTTCTCTCTGACTTATTTTGCTTAGCATAATACCCTCTAGATCCATCTGGGTTGCTACAAATGACAAGATTCTATTCTTTTTTATGACTAATATTTCATATATAAATCCACTTCTTCTTTATTCATTTATTTATTGATGGACACTTAGATTACTTCCATGTCTTGGTGGTTGTAAATAATGCTGTGATGAACATAGGGGTGCATATAGCTCTTCGAATTAGTGTTCATTTCCTTTGGATAGAAACTCTGGAGTGGAATTGCTGGATCATATGGTAGTTCTATTTTTATTTTTTTGAGGAACCTGCATACCATTTTCCATAGTGGTGGTATCTATTTACATTCCTACCCATAATATATGAAGGTTGCTGTTTTTGTTGTTGAGTCATTGAGTCCGACTCTTGCGACCCACATGTACTGCAGCTAGCCAGGCTCTTCTGTCCAAGGGGTTTCCCAGGCAAGATTATTGGAGTGGATTGACAATTTTCTTCTGCAGGGGATCTTCCTGATCCAGGGATCAAGCCAGCATCTCCAGCATTGGCAAGCAGATTCTTTATCACTGAGCCACCAGGGAAGTCTTTGTATGAGAGTTAGAAATTAATTTTATTAAGGTGACATTATTAAAACATAATCCCTGGGTCAGGAAGATCCCCTGGTATCTTTTTAGATTTTAGATCTAAAAATCAGGAATTTTTAGATCCCAATATGTTTACTTTTATAGTTTTAATTAATATTCTATAAAACATATTGATAGATTTTCTAGTGCTTAACTAGCCTTGTATTCCTCAAATAAGCTTATATTTATACATGTACATATATTCATGCTGCTGATTGTGATTATATAAATGAGTTATATCATTAAATATAATATGTATCTGTATTTATTAATTTTTGTGCTACCTAGGGTCATGTCAGTTTCATAAAATGACTTGGAAGCTTTCCATCTTTGTCTGTGCTCTAGAAGCATAGGAATTGTCTATTGTCATCATTGTCTATTGGAGAGCATAGGAATTGTCAGTTCTTTACAAGTTAAAAAAACTTAACTGTAAAACCATATCATTTTCACACCTTTAATAACGATAGGTACTTAATGGTATTTTACTGGTCTGTTCATCTTTTCTATGCTTTATCAAGTCAGTTTTGGTAATTTAAAAAGTATTTTGGCATAAAGTTGACATGATATTCTCTTTAAATACCCAGTATCTCTAGCATCTATCCAGCTTATAGAAGACACTAAATAAATGTTCTTGAATTTTATTTAATTAATTAAGCCTTATAGATATATGAATAAATGCATGCTAAATGCCAGCATGGTCAAATAAAATTTCTAATAATTATTAAAGTTTTGGGGGGGTTATTTTATTTTGTTTTGGGAGCACAGATGGGCCATACCTCACAGCTTTAAGGATCTTAGTTCTCCAACCAAGGATTGAACCTGGGCCCTCAGCAGTGAAGGTGCAGTCCTAACCACTGGGAAACCAGAGAATTCCCTAATTAATATGTTAAATGACAGAATCCATTTTTTTTAAAACATAAGGAATAAGAAAGAGAATATAACATAGATATGAAAAAGATAAAAATAAGAGAATAAAACACTATAAGCTTATTTGAGGAATACAAGGCTAGTTAAGCACTAGAAAATCTATCAACATGTTTTATAGAATATTAATTAAAACTAAAAAATAAAGTTTTTGATTGGAATCTTAAACAGTGTCCTAAAAGTGAAAGTTGCTCAGTCATGTCAAACTCTTTGTGACCCAGTGGACTGTATTCCCCCAGGCTCCTCTGTCCATGGGAGTCTCCAGGCAGGAATACTGGAGTGTGTAGGCATTTCCTTCTCTAGAGTATCTTTCCGACCCAGGGATCGAACCCAGGTCCCCTGCATTGCAAGCAGATTCTTTACCATCTGAGCCACTAGGGAAGCCCCTAAAACGGTGTCCTACTGTAAGATATTTATACAGTATAGCAAACATATTGGAGACTGGCAAATGGCTTCCTGAAATTTAAATACAGCATTTCTAATGCATTACTCATCTAGCAATAAAGTACTTCTGATAAAGAAACAGAAGAGATTGATATGACCGGACCTGTTCTTTGTGAACCAATGTTTGGTCCTAATGATTACTTCTTCTCCTTGTGGATAGTCAGTTATATATTCTAGAATATTGTCTTGGTAAGTAACTTTGTATAAGGAATGTGTTACTGGAACATATCTTGCTCATTAATAGAGGTTCTATTGGAAATATTTTTAGGAGATGTTTAAACCGTTCTAGAATTTATACACTTTATTGGCTAGAGAAGTGCTTCTTAAATTTTAGTAGGCATGCAGATCATCTGAGGACCTTGTTAAAATGCAGGTTCCGATTCAGTTAAGTCTAGATGGGACATGAGATTCAGTATTTCTAACGAGCCCCCAGTAGTGTCACTGCTGCTTTCTCTCAGGGCTGCTGACCAGGAGCATACTTTGAAGACAGAAGGATAGGATATGTTCGGATTTACAGTTAGTAAGATTCCAGGTTTCAGAAAATTAACAGAGCATGTAGGATAAAATAAAGAAGACTGACAATGCCTCACATGTTGGTGAGGATGTAGGACAACTGAAACTCATTAATATACTGCTGGTGCATTCATGCTAAGTCGCTTCAGTCGTGTCTGACTCTTTGCGACCCTGTGGACTGTACCTGGCCAGGCTCCTCTGTCCATGGGATTCTCCAGGCAAGATACTGGAGTGGGTTGCCCTGCTCTCCTCCGGGGGATCTTCCCGACCCTGGGATCGAACCCACATCTCTTATGTCTCCTGTATTGGCAGGCAGGTTCTTTACCACTAGTGCCACCTGGAGAGCCCCTTACTGCTGGTGGGAGTGTAAATTTTTATAGCCAATTTTGAACATTATTTGGTATTATATACTAAAGTTAAACATATGCCTATCTATGACAACATTTCCAGTCCTAGGTATACTCCCAAGAAGTGATCGGTTATATCTACCAAAAGACATGCAAAACATCTTCATAACTATTTTATTCATAATAGTCACAAATTGTAAACAATCCATTCTCCATCAATAGGAGAATGGATAAATAAAATTGTGGTAGACTTTTTCAATGAAATGTTAACAGCAATAAAAACTTTTTGATATTAGCAACAACATGAATGCCTCTCACAGTATGTAGAAAATAGAGAACTAGTGTAAAGAGGTAGAAATAGAGCTAAACAAAGGTTAGAAATGATAGAAGATAGAGTGTGTACTATGCTTCTGCTTATTAAATTCAGGCCCACTCTATTATTACATAAGTTAGAATGGTGTTTATCTCTGGTGTTTGCTTATTAGTTGGGAATAGACATGTGAGAACTTTCTTGGGTATGGGGAATGTTTTATATTTTAATCTGGATGATGGTTACATGAGACAGTACTTATGCAGAAATTCATTGACTTCACTGACTGAATTTAAGATTAATGTACTATACTCTCTATTATACCTTAATAAAAATTTTATTTTAATAAAAGAAATAGAGCATTAAAAAAGATATCTTCTGAATTCTGAATAGGTGTATCTTTTTTTTTAAAGCAGTGGAATTGATTTCCAAGCAAGTTATGTGTTTGCATTCACAGTCATCTACTAATGAAAATATTAAAAAATATATTTAAAGGTAGTAAATTAATGTAGCTAAGTGATTCCTTAAAATAATAATTATAGTTGCCATTGGCTTTGAGGATAATAGACTCACAGCTCAAACAAATTTGGTTAAGTCAAAACATTTCTATTGTTTTGAAGGGAGATGTCAAACTCTCAAGAAAACAAGCTCTCATTAGCTATTTTGGAAATCAGAGAAAACCCTTTAGAGGAGGGTGGGCTTTGTCTTTTTATTCTTCAAACCTTCCCTTTCAATCTGTAACTTTTGTTTTTCAACTATATTCCTTAATACTTGTGCTGTAATCTCTTATTTCCTAAAATTCTCCATTGTTTCTTATTCAGGACAGATCTTAAATCTATTTTTTAATCTCTTATCTTTATTTCTATAATATTTCTCCATGCCTCTCTTCTCAGGGGCATAGGGTTCTATAGCTTTCAGACTTTTTGTAAGCAGTAGAGCCCATTTTTCAAATAAGTCCTTATGGAAATCAAACAAAAATAAACTTTGACTGAAATTGTGACTACTCAGATATGTTCAGCTCTTCCTTAGTTCCCCTTTTCAGCTTACTCTTTCCTCTTTATCCCACAACTTGAGGTAAAATAATCAAACATCACTTACCTCTTCACTTTACAGAGGAGGCTAAAGTACAGAAAGGGCTTCACGGTTAGGAGGGGTCAGCTACTTCAGGCTACCAAACTTAGCAGTCAGTCAGTCAGTTCGGTCTCAGTCATGTCCGACTCTTTGTGACTCCATGGACTGCAGCATGCCAGGCTTCGCTGTTCGTCACCAACTCCCAGAGCTTGCTCAAACGATGTTCATCAAGTTGGTTAAGCCATCCAACTGTCTCATCTTCTGTCGTCCCCTTCTCCTTCTACCTTCAATCTTGCCTAGCATCAGGGTCTTTTCCAATGAGTCAGTTCTTCTCATCAGGTGGCCAAAGTATTGGAGTTTCAGCTTAAGCATCAGTCCTTCCAATGAATATTCAGAACTGATTTCCTTTAGGATGGATCTCCTTGCAGTCCAAGGCTCTTAAGAGTCTTTTCCAACACTCGGCTTTCTTTATAGTCCAACTCGCACATCCATAAATGGAAAAACCATAGCTTTGACTCTATGGACCTTTGTCAGCAAGGTAACATCTCTGCTTTTTAATATGCTGTCTAGGTTGGTCATAGCTTTTCTTCCAAGGAGCCAGAGTCTTTTAATTTCATGGTTGCAGTCACCACATGCAGTGATTTTGGAGCCCAAGAAAGTAAAGTCTCTCACTATTTCCACTGTTTCCCAATCCATTTACCATGAAGTGATGGGACCAGATGCCATGATCTTCGTTTTCTGAATGTTGAGTTTTAAGCCAGCTTTTTCACTTTCTTCTTTCACCTTCATCAAGAGACTTTTTAGTTCTTCGTTTTCTGCCATAAGGGTGGTATCATCTGCGTATCTGAGGTTATTGATATTTCTCCCGGCAATCTTCACTGCAGCTTGTGCTTCGTCCAGCCTGGCATTCTGCATGATGTACTCTGCAAATAAGTTAAATAGACAGGCGACAATATATAGCTTTGATGTATTCATTTCCCAATATGGAACCAGTCTATTGTTCCACGTCTGGTTCTAACTGTTGTTTCTTGACCTGCATACAGATTTCTCAGGAGGCAGGTACAGTAGTCAGATATTCCCATCTCTTTAAGTATTTTCCACAGATTGTTGTGATCCACACAGTCAAAGGCTTTGGCATAGTCATAAAGCAGAAGTAGATGTTTTTCTGGAATTCTCTTGCTTTTTTGATGATCCAGTGGATGTTGGCAATTTGATCTCTGGTTCCTCTGCCTTTTCTAAGTCCAGCTTGAACATCTGGAAGTTCATGGTTCACGTACTGTTGAAGCCTGGCTTGGAGAATTTTGAGCATTACTTTGATAGTATACGGAATGAGTGCAATTGTGAGGTAGTATGAACATTTTTGCCTTTGTTTGGGATTAGAATAGAAACTGACCTTTTCCAGTCCTATGGCCACTGCTGAGTTTTCCAAATTTGCTGGCATATTGAGTGCAGCACTTTCACAGCATCATCTTTTAGGAGTTCAAATAGCTCAACTGGAATTCCATCACCCCCACTAGCTTTGTTCATAGTGATACTTCTTTAGGCCCACTTGACTTCTCATTCCAGGATGTGTGGCTCTAGGTAAATGATCACACCATCATGGTTATCTGGGTCATTAAGGTCTTTTTTGTATAGTTTTTCTGTGTATTCTTTCCGCCTTTCCTTAATATCTTCTGCTTCTTTTGGGTCCATACCATTTCTGTCCTTTATTGTGCCCATCTTTGCATGAAATTTTCCCTTGGTATCTCTAATTTTCTTGAAGATATCTCTAGTCTTTCCTATTGTATTGTTTTCCTCTGTTTTTTTGGATTGATCACTGAGGAAGGCTTTCTTATCTCTCCTTGCTATTCTTTGGAACTCTGCATTCAAATGAGTATATCTTTCCTTTTCTCCTTTGCCTTTAGTTTCTCTTCTTTTCTCAGCTATTTGTAAAGCCTCCTCAGACAAGCATTTGCCTTTTTGCATTTTTCTTGGGGTTGATCTTGATCACTGCCTCCTGTACAATGTCACAAACCTCCGTCCATAGTTCTTCAGGCATTCTGTCTATCAGACCTAATCCCTTGAATCTATTTGTCACTTCTACTGTAATCATAAGGGATTTGATTTAGGTCATACCTGAATGGTCTAGTGGTTTTCCCTACTTTCTTCAGTTAAATCTGAATTTGCCAATAAGGAGTTCATGATCTGAGCCACAGTCAGCTCCAAGTCTTGTTTTTGCTGACTGTATGGAGCCTCTCCATCTTTGGCTGCAAAGAATATAATCAATCTGATTTCAGTATTGACCATCTGGTAATGTCCATGTGTAGAATCGTCTCTTGTATTGATGGAAGAGGGTGTTTGCTATGACCAGTGCGTTCTCTTGGCAAAACTCTGTTAGCTTTTTCCCTGCTTCATTTTGTACTCCAAGGCCTAACTTGCCTGTTACTTCAAGTATCTCTTGACTTCCTACTTTTGCATTCCAGTCCCCTATAATGAAAAGGACATCTTTTTTGGGTGTTAGTTCTGGAAGGTCTTGCAGTTCTTCATAAAACCATTCAATGTCAGCTTCTTCAGCGTTACTGGTTGGGTCATAGACTTGGATTACTGTGATAATGGTTTGCCTTGGAAACGAACAGAGACCATTCTGTCATTTTTGAGATTGCATCCAAGCACTGCATTTCAGACTCTTTTGTTGTTGACTGTGAGCACTACTCCATTTCTTCTAAGAGATTCTTGCCCATAGTAGTAGATACAGTGGTCATCTGAATTGCATTCGTCCATTCCAGTCCATTTTAGCTCACTGATTCCTAAAATGTCTCCTGCTTGACAACTTCTAATTTACCCTGATTCATGAAACTAACATTCCAGGTTCTTATGCAATACTGCTCTTTACAGCATCAGACTTGAGTTCCATTACCGGTCACATCCATAACTGGGTGCTGTTTTTGCTTTGGCTCCATCTCTTCTTTCTTTCTGGAGCTATTTCTCCACTCTTCTCCAGTATTATATTGGGCACCAACCGACCTGGGGAGTTCATCTTTTAGTGTCCTATCTTTTTGCCTTTTCATACTGTTCATAGTGTTCTCAAGGCAAAAATACTGAAATGGTTTGCCATTCCCTTCTCCAGTGGACCACGTCAGAACTTGTCCATCTTGAGTGGCCCTACAGGACATAAACTTAGTAGTTCTAAGTAGTAAAATTAAAATGTGAAAAGTAAGATTGAAAAAAATCTCTGCATAGTTTGAATAATGAGTATAGTGATTCCCCAAATATACTTTTCACATCGTTCTCATAGACAAGTAGCCACAATTCAAAATTCCTTGTTAAAAGGAAACATTAATGACATCTTAAAAACAGTAGTATTATTTTTGACAAGGGTGCCAAGACATCAGTGGGAGCATATAAGTCTTTCCAACAGATAATGCTGGGACATCTGGATGTCCCCAGCAGAAGAATGAAGTGGGATCCCTACCTCACATCTGACTCTTAAACATAAGAGTATATTTTCATGACCTTTGATTAGGCACTGATTTCTTAGATATGACAGCAAAAGCATAAGTGAAGAAAGATAAATTGAGCTACATCAAAATTATAAAACCTTATTTGATCAAAGGAAGCCATCAAGAAAGTGAAAAGACAACCTATAGAATGGGGGAAAATATTTACAAGTCATATATTGATAAGTAACTAATATTCAATCTATATAAAGAACTCTCACACCTCAACAATAAGAAGACAAATAATGGAATTTTTTAAAAGGGCAAAGAATTTGGACAAATATTTTCCAAATAAGATTTACAAATGGCTGATAAGCAGATAAAAAGTTGCTCAAGATCATTAGTCATTAGAGAAATGTAAAGCAAAATCACAATATTATTTCTCACACACTAGAATGGCTATGGGCTTCCCTTGTAGCTCAGTCAGTAGAGTTTCCCTACAATGCAGGAGACCTGGGTTCGATCCCTGGGTTGGAAAGATCCCCTGGAGGAGAAAATGGCAGCCCACTCCAGTATTCTTGCCTGGAGAATCCTATGGACAGAGGAGCCTGGCAGGCGACAGTCCACAGGGTTGCATGAATCTGACACAACATAGCGACTAAACCACCACCAGCATGGCTATAGTCATAAAAACTGATCACAAATGTTGTTGAAGACGTGGAGAAGTTGGAAACTTTGTATATTGCTGGCAGGTATGTGAAATGGTGCAGCCACTTTAGAGAACATTTTAGCAGTTTTCAAAAGTTAAATATGTAACTATGATATGACCCAGAAAGTCCACTCCTACTAGCTGAGATATGGTACTCTCAGAAATGGAATAGATGACAAAGATGGCTTTGATAGGAAGAAGGGACATTAGGAAGGATATGTTTTAATAAATAATGACTATTTTGAAATGCAACACATTTAAATTGCTTTTTATAAAGCATAATGAAGTTAAAAATTCTCTAGTCATGTCCCTTTTGCTTACCAATTTAATAAGTGAGATAATGTACATTTGTGTATGTACATTTTAAAATAGAATTTGCATGTGAGTTTCTGTTTTTAAAACTAGAAGTTAGTAGTTGCAAATTAATTAGCTTTTTCAGTTCTTCCCTCCCTCTCTTTCTCCTTCCTTCTTTTCTTCCTTCTTGCTAGGTTTTTTTTTTGTTGTTTGTTTCCTTTCATTTTTTAAGTTTAGTTGCTTTAGTTATTTACATTTTTAGCAATTTCCCTTTAATTTTTAAAGATAATTACCTGATCTGTACTATTTTGGAGAGCCTACTGAATAGGAATAGGAGAACTGTAAGGAGACATGAAATAGAACATATATTTGTTTTAAATTTGAAAATCCCCAAGTCTTCCTATTGCAGTTCCTTTAACAACTCATTATAGTTTTAATAGTTCTTTGCTTAGTATATTTTCTCAAGAGCTATTTGGATTAAAAAAAGTATAATGTTTTAATCCAGAGAAATGAATCTTTAAAAGAAGAATCTTAAACACTATTTTATGACATTACAGAAGACATATCTTATTTGAGGTGACAACATGTGTTTTTGAGGTTGGGGATTTTATATCATGTAGGTTATTGCTTGGTTGGTTTATGAGAGAGAATGGCTTCAGTCCTTAACCAGCTTTAAAAAATGAGTACATGTGTAGTTGTTTGTGGTTTTCAAAGAGCTTTTCTCATACATTATTTCAGTTATATTCACAAATACTTTTTGTGAAGTAGATTTGTTCTTTTTAAAAACTAAAGTGTAAACACGTAAAGTATATGAAATAGAATTGTATGTATATGTAATGAGTACTTATAAAGTGAATTCCATGTAACCAACATCCAGGTTAAAAAAAAAAAAACAAACAAGCACTGACATCATCTCAGAAGCCACTTGTGTCCCTTCCCAATCATACCTCACTCTTTCCCTTTAAGGTAACCACCATTCTGTATTTAATGTTAGTCATTTCCTTTGCTTTATAGTTTTACTAACTATGAATGCAGCTCCGAGAAATATAGTTTGATTTTGTCTGTTTTTATGGATTATATAAATCATGCAGAGTCTATTTTTATGTGTTGCAGTTTTTGCTCAACATATATCATCATGAAATCCTTTAGTTCATTCATTTGCTTTTATTGCATATCGGAGTTTATCCTCTCTATTGTCGGTGAGCATTTGGGCTGTTTCCAGTTGCTGCTTATTATGAACAATGGTGCTATAAATTTTTTGTGCGTATATCTTCTTGGTGTATATGTGCACAAGTTTCTTGGGTTTGTTTTTGCTGGAGTGAAATTGTTGGGTCAGAGGGTATGCCTATTTTTATCTTTACTAGATAACCCTAAGCTTTTAAAAGTGATTGTTTTTACTCCCATGAATAGTCTGAGTGTACCCATTCCTCAGTATCCTTGCAAACAGTTGGTGTTGTCAGACTTTAAATTCTTGCTTGTCTCCTAGGTTTGTAGTTTTAACTTGCATTCCTCATTACAAATGATATTAAGTATATTTTTGTAACTTATTGATCATGTAGACTTCTTCTCTTGGGAAGTGCCTGTTCAAGTCCTTTGCCCATTTTCTTTGGGGTTGTCTGTCGTTTTTTTTTCTAAAAAATGATTTGTAGTTATATATATGTATCATGTATATGAATTCTTTGCTATTTACATATTGCAAATATCTTTTTCCACTCCTGGCTTGTTTTTCACTCTCTTTATGAAGTTGTTTGATAAATGTTCTTAATTTTAGTATAGTTGAATATTTATTGATTTTTTTCCTTTTTTGATTAATATTTATCCTGTGTTGTTGAAGACATTTTTTCCTATCTGAGGTTATGAAGCCAATTTCCAATGACTTTTACACTGACCTTTAATCCATTTGCAGTTGTTTGGAGACATTATTTGACATAGGAGTGTAGTATTTTTTTCCTCTTATAGGTATCCACTTGTCCCAGGTAACTTACTAAAATCTATCCTTTCCTGACTGCTCTGCAGTTACCTCTGTCATATATTAAATGCTCATGTAAGCATGGGTCTATTTTGGAATCATTTATTATATTCTCTTAAGGTACTTATCTTTCCTTGCACCCTTACTTAATTATGTTTGCTCAATAATAAGTCTGTTATCTTGAAGAATAAATTCTGCCATCTTGTTTTTATTTTTTAAGAATGTCTTGGCACTTCTTGCCCCTTTACATTTCCATATAAATTTAAAATTAACTTAAATTCTACAAGAAAAACATATTGGGACTTTTTATTCAGTTTGCATTTAATCTATAAGTCAATTTTAATGGAAACAATAACTTTATAACATTGAATTTTCTAACTCATGAACATTTTATAGCTCTCCATTTATTTTGGTCCTCTTTGAAGTTTTCCAATGAAGTTTATAAATTCTCTTGTATGTCTTATATAACATTAATATTAAGAAAAGTAAATAACAGTTCAAGACAACAGTAACAGAGAAGTCAGTTAATTGTTAAATGACCAATACATGCAATACATTGCATTATGAGTTCAGAAGAGCAGATATGCCCTACTATTTTGTAATAGATGACACTAGAAAAGATTTTGGGTTGAATATTAAATAGTATTATCTAGTTCCCTCCAAGGTGTTACATACATGTCTGGGAATTAATTGTCCTATTTTTGGTTGACTAATAGGTTAAAAAAGAAACCTTTGTACTGATTGTTTTACTGACTATTTGCACAGTTACTATTTTACTGATTCATCTTTCTCTCTGTTGGTGACTCTTTTGACTGAAATGATTAGCCTTAAGCATATATTGGCCTTTTATACGCTTCATGAGGTTCTCACAGCAAGTATATTGGGATGGTTTGCCATTCCCTCCTCCAGTCGATCACGTTTTGTTAGAATACTCTGCTGTGACCCGTCTGTCTTGGGTGACCCTGCATGGCATGGCTCATAGCTTCATTGAGTTACGCAGGCCCCTTTGCCATGACAAGACAGTGATCCATGAAGGGGATTCTCAGATATGCGGATCTTCACATCCTCACAACTTGAAGATGGAGGAGGAGAGTGCAAGAGCTGACTTAAGACTAAATATTAAAAAAAACTAAGATCATGGCATCTGGCCTCATTACTGCATGGAAAATAAGAGGGGAAAAGGTGAAAGTAGTGACAGATTTCCTTTTTTGGGGCTCCAAAATCACTATGGATGGTGACTGCAGCCATGAAATCAGAAAACGATTGCTTCTTTCAGGAAAGTAATGACAAACCTAGACACTATGTTGAAAAGCAGAGACATCACTCTGCTGACAAAGGTCCACATAGTCAAGGCTATGGTCTTACCAGTGGTCACATACGATTTGTGAGAGCTGGACCATAAAGAAGGCAGAATGCCAGAGAATTGAAGCCTTTGAACTGTGTGCTGGAGAAGACTCCTGAAAATCTCTTGGACAGCAAGGAGATCAAACCAGTCAATCTTAAGGGAGATCAACCCTGAATATTCACGGAAAGGACTGATGCTGAAGCTGAAGCTCCAGTATTTTAGTCATCTGATGCACACAGACAACTCATTAGAAAAGTCCCTGATGCTGGGAAAGATCAAGGGCAGAAGGAGAAGAGGGTGTCAGAGGATAAGATGGCTGGATGGCATCATCGATGCAATGAACATGAACTTGGGCAAATTCCAGGAGATGGTGAGGGACAGGGAGGCCTGGTGTGCTACAGTCCATGGGATCACAAAGAGACATGACTGAGTGACTGAAACAACAAATGGATATTTGGTATCATGTAAAAAGAAGAAGGAAATGGCAACCCACTCCAATATTCTTGCCTGGGAAATCCTGTGGACAGAGGAGCCTGGTGGGCTACAGTCCATTGTGTTGCAGAGTCTGACACAACTGAGCGATTAATAGTTTCACTTTCAAAAATATCTTAAGGGAGAGGTCTATATTGTCATTTCTAACTCAACTATGTTATAAAAAGTCTTGAAACATAAATGTTTGGTGTGACTTTTAAATAAGCAAAGAGTGTTTTA
Organism: Bos javanicus; assembly: GCF_032452875.1. Lineage (NCBI taxonomy): Eukaryota > Metazoa > Chordata > Mammalia > Artiodactyla > Bovidae > Bos > Bos javanicus. Next base: position 35,974,558 of record NC_083882.1, read on the forward strand.
GTTGCTTCGTAGTAGTAAGTTTAGCCATTTCCACTTGGACTATTAATTCTCTGAAATACCAGAGACCTTCTTCAGTGTGTGACTTACAGGCTTCAGGGGAGAATTGAGCCATATGCATTGTTTGACATTAAAGTGTAATTTATTTTTATTTTCTAAATGGAGATTGGCATGTTTAGAAGAATAAGGTGGCATTCTTAGCTCTTAATAAAAATAAATCTCTGTTGGTAGTGAGGGTTGCTGCACGGATAGGTCCCAACCTTGTCACTTCTGGGGAACAGCAGTGAAACTGTTTGTTCCTGACAGCAGACAGCCCCACTGCAGAGCCCTGGTTTCATGTTACATTAAGTATTAGTGCTGTTCTTTCAGGAGCTATTATGCTGTGACATCAAAGATTTTCTGACAGGGCAGTGGTAGGTTAGCACTGAAGTTGTCTGCTGAAATTTTAAAGAATGAAATTAAATATATATGATCAGACTTTAATATAGGAGATAGAGACAGAATTAGAATGGTTTAAAGAAAGTTGAAGAAATGATGAATCTATATGCTGGCCTCTTTGTCTCTGCTTGTTTAAGCCAAATTGTATTAGCTTTTATTCCTATAGAAAGTACAAATGGCCATTTTGTTAATGCTAGGATAGTTGATCATTTTCAGAAAGACTTTATAAATAAGGAAATGTAAGCTTTTTTGAAATAAAAATGGTTAGGTTGACTTGTAAAATATTTGATATAAGTGGACATGTGGACAGTAATTGCAGTGGCCTGATTTGCTTCTTGCTGATCCACTAATTAAAAGAATCAAACTACATATTGTATTAAAGTTACAGGAGTACAATTACATGGTAAGTAAAGATATAAAAGCCTTGTAACTAAAAAGGCTTACGATTTCATAGCAGTTGTATAAATAGAGGTAACTTAAAAATTAATCTGATTACAATGTTGTCATTTTAAAAGCCTAACTTTTGTTAAATGTTGGGAAGTATTATTAGTAATTTTTGTCTCTGTAGGCTTTCTATTTAAGAGAAGCATTGCTATAACTATAACATTACTATGATATTTTCATGAAATAATCTTGGTAATATGAAATGTCAATTTGATAAGCACAATTCAGTGTCTAGACATTTTAGACAATATAACAGTTTTTTTTAAGGTTATGCAAATAAATCATATGTTAAAGTGAATATGTTTGCAGTATTGTAGTTTTATTTTTGTTAAAGTAATAGTTAATAGAACATTTTTTTCAATGATATTCAGATTCAGTCTGCTATACATAAGATAGGTAAGCAGCAAGGATTTACTGTGTAACACAGGAAACTATTTTCATTACCTTGTAATAACCTATAATGAAAAATAAACTGAAAAAAATAACTAAATCACTTTGCTGTACTTCTGAAACTAGCACAGAAGTGTAAACCAACTATACACTTCAATAAAAACACCATGATATACTTATTTTAAATAGTATAATACTAATAGTGTCAGTTGAGAAGTAATTGGAACAAAAAAGAAATTTCTTCACAGGTACTTGTGTATTTGACCGTGTTTCAAGATAGTTTCCATTCGGTTGATCGTATTCTGTCATGAAGAAAGTTATTTAAAAAAAACTGAATTTAAAGATCTTTGCCCTGACATGTATCTCACAATTTAATTTATACGGATTGAATTGCACCAGGGAATATTGCTGCATCCTTTAAAGGTCATTAAAAATGATTAAAATAAAATGGCCAAGGAGTTGTATTGTATTTTTCATACCATTTGTTGAAATTGAGATACTTGAATCTGTAGATCTAAAATGAATTTGATTATATAAAAATGTTTTCATCTTTTAAAAGTTCTTGTATTGCTATTATTTTTAGTTTAAGAAAATGCAGCATTAATAAATCAAAAGAAGCAACAGACCAAATATAAATCTTATATTTCAGAAATATTTGAGTAGACTAAATATTTTTCCTTTAAAAATATTATAATTTTAAATTACAATATTTGGTAGGAAAAATGGGAGAATGTTGGGATAGATACTTAATGAAAGCAGTAATCCTATATAAATATTTATATTATCAGTGTTGTTTCAGTTCTTTAAGTTCTTCCAGCTATAGGCATCCTAATTCAAAATGCTTTGAATTGCCATTCTACAAATAGAGTAGAGTTTAGCAATGTTGCCATTAGTTGGCTAAAAGCAGCATAGGTGCCTCTGAAATTTTTCTAGTATACTTACTAACTGAAGAACCAATAGACTTTAAAATCTTTTTCATCTGGTAATGAAGGAAAGTATGAGTACTTTAATTAATTTGAACTGTTTTGAAAACCTTTTAAAGTCTGGTTTGTCACACTGTCTCTAGAACAATTGATCTGTACTAGTGTGCCCAAGGTGGGCTGCCATCTACGGGGTCGCACAGAGTCAGACACGACTGAAGCGACTTAGCAGCAGCAGCAGCAGCAGTGTACCCAAGAAAGCTGATTATGGGTACAGTCAGCTCTTCACAAGAGGCTGCTGGATAAATGTTAAAAAATGGGTTGTTTATGTTTGAAAATTTTGTGCATTTAAATTAAAGGCTACTGGGAAATATATTTTCAAGAATTTGTTGGACAATGTGTTATGGGAGGTGTAGATGCTTTTAAAAATAAAAGTAATCTTCCATTTAAAAAAACCTAAGTAATCAGAAATCTCTACTAAATTCATCTGTATTGTTTGAGTTTAAATATGTGTTACATACTTCTTCAATCAACAAACAATTTATTAGATGCTGACTATGTGCCAGGCTTTATGGGGATAGAAAATAATTAGTGTACATCTCTGAACTCATAGAACTTAATTGTTGTTAGGGCAATACAAGAGAATATATAATCAATTGCTCAAATGTGTGGTTAGACTGTATCTTCAAAGATGAGAAAGAATAAAATCAGGTACAAGACATATGGGTAGGCTTCAATAAGTAAACTTTCCAATTGAAGCTTAGAGGCCTTACAGGACTTAGATCGGCATTGCAGAAGGGTGAACATTTTAGCGTGGGTGAATTTGCCTTTGTCTTTGCTGTGTTTACAGATTTATATTATTTGGGTACTTTTCTTTGAGCTTACATTAACTAAACTTATTAAAAGAAATACCTTTAGAATTTTTTCCCTAGTAAAAATTAATAAGCATAGTTTCCTGCATAGAGTATTTTTTTAACTAATGTAGTATCTTTGTTCCTTTTTTGATAAATAAGAGTAAAAATGACTTGTAAGTTACACCAGTAAACAGATCATGTAATTGAAATGAATCCTCAAAATCTAGTTTTCAATTTTATTTAGTAAGTGAAAGATAAAAGAATATCTTTCAAAGGCTTTTAAAGTTAACAGAGAAGTTTTTTTGGTTTGTTTTTGTTTATTTTTTGTGTTTTATTTTATTTTTTTAAAAACTATCTTTGCCTTCCTGCTGCAAATGTAGCACATTTCATATATGGTATTGTTTGTTTCAATTATGCACATAAAAAGAATCTCATAATTATATTATGTAGTTCTTGGCTAATATTTACAGTTTTCTGGACTAAGGATTGTTATTACTATTCAATACCTAATTATAGCATTATAAATATATATCTGGTAAATGCCAAGATACCCAAAAGTTCGCTATTCATCTTCAAGTTAAAACTAAAAATTACTGAGGTGTGAATTAACAGCTCAAAATTAGCTTCAGTTTTAGTTATTTTTATTTAATTAGCCATGATTTCTTTTTACCTAAAGCAAAAGAAAACACTGAAACCAAAGACTACTCTGAAAATCATTCAGTGTAAGAGAAACAAGATTGCTGTGCTCAGTCACCCAGTTGTGTCCGACTGTTTGCAACCCCATGGACTGAGCCCGCCAGGCTCCTCTGTCTATGGAATTTTCCAGGCAAGAATATTGGAATGGATTGCCATTTCCTATTCTAGGGGATCATCCTGAGCCAGGGATCAAACCACATCTCTTGGGTCTCCTGCACTGGCAGGCAGATTCTTTACTGTTAGTGCTACCCTATTTCAAGGAAATAGTCTCATTTATATCAGATGGTCCAGTACTGTATCCAAGAAACAAAATTTATTATATATATATATATATATATATATCCTTGGAGAAGGGCAAGGAAGCCCCCTCCAGTGTTCTTGCCTGGAGAATCCCATGGTTGGAGGAGCCTGGCAAGGGGTTGTAAAGAACTGGACACAACTGAAGCACATACATATATATATATATATATATATTTTCTAATTTTTGGTGGGGGCATCACTTAAAAAGATGATTTATTAGTTATTATCATTTTGATAATTTTATATTTAAAATAATTTTTCAACACATGACTAGATGAGGATTTAAAAATAATTTTTTTTTTGGTATTTGAATTTCTTTGCCTTTTACATAGGTACCAATGTATAAAGTGAATTCTGACTATTTTACTAAAATACTATTTTGTTTTGTTGAATTTTGAGGTATACTCTTTCAATAAAGTGCAAGATACATTTATTTAAAAATTGAAATGATTTTGATTAATTTTACTTTCAGATTTTTTGAGAATTTCGTAAGTCTTCAAAAACTACAGTCAGCTTGGCAAGTTAAAAAATGTCAGCAATCAAATATCTGGGTTCGAGGTTATTGGCCAAATAAACAAATCCCAACTCAAGATGCAGACTTCAATAATATTTTTCAACCAGTATAGATGCTAACATGCATATTATTAATTTGTTTCTTATTTCATTCACTTAAATTTATCAAGCATATATACTGTACCAGGCACAAAAGATATAAATAAAGGTGAAACATAAATGGTTACTTCCCTGGATAAACTCACATTTGGGTGATGGGAGAGGGTAGACTGAAAATGAAACAAAGTAGAGATGAAAAAATAAATTGGGAGAATGAAGGTATGCAGTGTAAAAGGCATCAAAAATGTTATCAGATTCTATAGTGTGATGACTGTTTTAATAGAATAATGGGCAGAGGGTTATGGTAGCACCTAAGAGGAAATACTAATTTTAACTGAGTAAAGGATTCTCAGCTACTATTTTTATGGATACAATTTGAATGTTTTATTGTTCACCCCATTGTCTTAAGGTCAGCTCAAACTGTTCTTGCATTTGCATTTTAAAAATTATGGAGATAGAATTTGCAAAATTTATCCATTTTAAAGTGAACAGTTCAGTGACATTTAGTACATTTACAATGTTGTGCTATACCTATCCAGTTCCAAAACATTTTCACCACCCAGGATGAAATCCCATGCCTATTTAAGCACTTATTCTCTATTTCTCCCTCTCCTTAGCACCTGGTAGCCACTAGTCTTCTTTCTATCTCTAAAGATTTACCTTTTCTTGATATTTCATTTAAAAGGAGTCATACAGTATGTAATCTTCTGTGACTGGCTTTTTTTTTTTTTTTCATTTAGCATATGTTTTCTAGGCTCATTTATGTTGTAATATGCATAGTACTTTGTGCCTTTTTATGACTGAATAATAGTCCGTTGTATACATACCACATTTTATTTGCATTCATCCATTGATGAACATTTGGGTTGTGTCCACCTTTTGACTGTTTTGAATAGTGCTTCTATGAATATACGTGTACAGGTCTGAGTACCTGTTTTTAGTTCTTTTGGCTGCATACCTAGGAATGGAATTTCTGGGTCATATGGTAATTTCATATTTAAGTTTTTTGAGGAACTGCCATACTATTTTCCAAGATAGTCTCACTATTTTACATTCCCATCAACAATGTATGAAGCTTCCAATTTTTTTACATCCTTGTCAACAGTTGTTATTTTACATTAAAAATGACAGCTGTCCTCATGAGTGTGTCAGATACTATTTGGATGCCTGTTTCTTAGATTCAGAAATAGTGATCTGAGGAAACCATAGGGAAGCAGTGGGTTTAGTTGAACTCCCAGTTAACGGAGATACAACAGGTTTCACTGAATCTATTTCTTCTTCCTAAGCAGGAATTACCCGAAACTTCCCAGAGATACAATTAGACCAATCAAACCTCAGTACTTAGTATTGTTCACTCCCCACAATCTGTTATTGACAGAGTAGGATCCTAACTCCCCTAGTACAGATGAAGTTAAGTATTTTGGAGGACAGTGACAATGTTTTTGGATCCTCACAGTGATTACTTTCAGATGAGCCTCTTTTAAGGTAGTGTTACTCATACTTCAGAAGACTCTCGAAGACTTCTGATATAGCTCCTTAGGTAGCTATTAGTAAGCTAAAGAACTGGTGCCTTAAATCAAAGGTACTAAACTTCTTGATCTTCCCAGAAGTGGATGTCTCCAAAATAGAATTTAGAACACAAGAAAATAGAAGCAAATATTCTGTTAGCCTTTAGAGGAATGACATTATTATGTAGCTTTTAGAAAACTCTACACTTGCAAGAGAATGAGAGTGAAAAAGGCAAATAACATGTTATTATACTTATTAAAATAATTTTGGTCTTGTAGATCTCTCAAATGGTGTTAGGGACCCACATAGGTTCATGACCATACTTTGAGAACTGCTGCCCTAAATTACAGTCTATCCAGGGACCTTAAATATTAATGCTGACAATATAAATTTTAAAGTATTTTTTATTAAATATGTATTGTCCTAATCAGGCATTGATCTAAGTGCTGGGGATATACCAGTGTAGGAGATGGACAAAGTCCCTTTCCTCATGAGTTTTGAGTTCTGGTCAGTTGATATGGCAACTGACTGAAGTCATGAGTTTTCTATTTGCCTAAGCTAAATCCCATTCTGAAGGAGATCAGCCCTGGGATTTCTTTGGAAGGAATGATGCTAAAGCTGAAACTCTAGTACTTTGGTCACCTCATGCGAAGAGTTGACTCGTTGGAAAAGACTCTGATGCTGGGAGGGATTGGGGGCAGGAGGAGAAGGGGACGACAGAGGATGAGATGGCTAGATGGCATCACTGACTCGATGGAGTGAGTCTCGGTGAACTCTGGGAGTTGGTGATGGACAGGGAGGCCTGGCTGCTGCGATTCATGGGGTCGCAAAGAGTCGGACACGACTGAGCGACTGATCTGATCTGAAGCTAAGTCCTGAGCGACTTCACTTTCACTTTCCACTTTCATGCATTGGAGAAGGAAATGGCAACCCACTCCAGTGTTCTTGCCTGGAGAATCCCATGGACGGAGTAGCCTGGTAGGCTGCAGTCCATGGGGTCGCATAGAGTCGGACACGACTGAAGCAACTTAGCAGCAGCAGCAGCAAGCTAAATCCTTACATTCATATCTCAGGATTTGTCAGGGCGTGTGTGGGGCTGTTTATTTACAGCAGGTGAGGTAGTACAGCTGCACTTGTTGACAGAAGTTCAGACTAGTAGACAGACCATGGTGCCCCAAGTGAATGGATAGCAATACTCAGTTGCAGCCCAGACAGCATGATTTTTTATTTCACTGTTTTTAAGACACGTGTGTCTTTTCCCTTCCTCACTTTCTCCCTCCCTTCCTCTCTGGCTTCGTTTCCTTTCCTCTTTGTCTCCCTCTCTCCCTTATTCTCCTCTTTATTTTTTCTTTCTTCCTTTCCTTCCTCCCTCTCATTTTCCTTCTTTCTTTCCACTTTCAGGTTTTGAGTAGACCATTTCCTCAGATCACCTCTCTTACCATCCTCTTGCCCTGGCAAAATTATAGCTTCATTCTTCCATATATATATATATATATATATATATATATATATAAAATCAAGAATATATATAATAAATATATAGAATAAAGAATATGTGTGTTATATATAGAATAAAGATACCTGTATAATAAATGTAGAATATATAGAGAATACATACATATGTGTAATACTAAGCACCTGCTATGTTTCAGGCACAATGCTAGGTACTACCGGTAACACTGGCAGTTGCATTTGAAACCCTCTGGTCTTAGAGCAAGTTGGAATGTTTTATAGTGTAATGGCTTAGAGTCACTCTAAGGCATGCACTGTAGAGCTTGCATAACCCTAACTATTCTGGTTTCCAGTTTTAATGGGTTTTAACAGTTCCTTTGTGTGAATTCACCACAACACTCAAGAATGGATTGGCTTTGAAAATTTCCCTACCCTGACTCCCACACTCAGCATTTAAATAATATAAGTGGACTTCCTTTGTGTTTTTTGAGCTCTTAAGGGTAGTCTTATATTAGACATTAAAACATGCTAACTATAGCTGTAGTCTGAAACTTTTTTCTTGACAAAAAAAAGGCAAAATAAATTAAACCCCAAATTCAAACTTTTACTTTAATTAAAATAAGCTTTATAGGCATGTGTTTTAATGGTGCACTGGTAGCCTGGGAAAATTAGGAATTCAAAAATAAATATTGCCAGCATTCCTTAGACTTCTAAGTAATAGCAACAAATATGGTGAAAATTACAGTTTAGGAAAGATGAGAGTATAATAAGATTAGTAAGGGATGAAAAGCACAGCAAGTAAACTGAGAGGTAGGGGTAAAGTGATTTTATTTATTTAAAAGTTAGAAAGCTTTTAAATAAATAAAATTTTTGTGTTTTGATTTTGCTACTTTAAAGATCTGTATCTCACTTGCTACAATCACAAATTCCAACTGTGAATAATGGTAACTATTGAATGGGTGTAAGTGGTGTATTGACTGCTCTTTTCAGTCTGTAACACACCTTCCTTGTTGGCACCAAAGAGCAATGAATGAAGCATTTTATTAAAAGTGAGGCTTGTGGTTCTAATCAAAGGTCACTGGTTGGCTCTCACTTTTCAGTTTCAGATTTGTCTGTTTGATCAGGGGGCAGCAACGAAATTATTATGACAAAGACTTTGTACTAGGCTGTATCTGTCTGTTGAAACTTGAAAGTCTTTGGAACCGTGATGCTGACAGCATGTGAACACTGCAGGAATGTGCAAGCTGTGTAAGGTCTTAAAGAAACTTTTAAGTATCATCTTCCTTTTGTGTTGTTTGAAAGAATTTCAGATATTATTAAGGTACTCGTGAAAAGGTGTTTTATTGATTAAAGAAGATTTTTTTTCTAGCAAATATGCATTAAGACCGTCTTCCCATTACTTTTTCTGCTCAGTCCCTGCCTTTTACAGCAAGTTCATTAACATGTAGATATGCAGTGATTGAAGTCAGACTGCTTCTTACAGTGGAGTTGTCTTGATATAATGAGCTACTCTTTAATGTTCAAAAAATTGTTGTTACTTTCTAAAAGGAGTTGTTTGTGAATTTCATTAAATTTAATCTCCTCTTCAAACAATTTCAGCATTGTTCAGTTTACTACAATTAAAATGCTTTCTGATGCTAAAAAATCACTTTTTACAGATGTATCACAAATGTAAGCACTCTGAGAGGGGCTTTGTTTTTTACTTTGAAAGAAAAGCTGCTATTTAGCTGAGAATTTTCATTTTTTAAATTGGAGCTCCATATGGAAAATCAGAAGTGGGTACACTTACTGTATTGCTAAACAGGCTAGTTTGCTCATGAGGGTTAGGTTTCACAACTAGTTCATTCAATCCCTGGACTGAAGCATTGGTCTAATCATAGTTGAAAAACAAGGGCCATAACCTTGCCTTCTCAGTTTACTACAGTAAACTTCATCTTTAGAATGCTGGAAGTCTTGAGAAAGAACAGATATAGTGAAGTTAGGTTTCTGCTTTGGACAGTTCTCAAAGTGGCATATCAGAAACCAGACTAAATTCTCAATTGCAAACCAGCAATTGTAGTTCATGGTGAATAGCTTCATTCTTTGTAAATTATCCTTTCTACTTGGACAAGCATAATTTCCCTCTAGTCTGTAGGACTATGATATGGAATGAGAGCAATCCATGGCATTTCTTGAAGACTGACACAGAAAGAGGTAGAATGTCTTTCTAGAGAATATTTAAGAAGTGGAAGATTTAAAAATTCCCAGGCAGTGACAAGGAAGTTTTTTCAGGTGAATCCCAGGAGGGTTGGCTTGTGAAGGATTTGGCCAGCCAGCAGCGTTTATAGAGCTATATAAGTCCTACTATGAACATTGCTCAGGAGGATGTTTTTCCAGGATGTTTTTTCTTGCTTTAGTTTTTAGAGGTCATTAGCATAATGGTGAAACTTCTAGTGAAGTCAGGAATATACTCAGAGATTCTTGATAGTTGGCATTGCATAGAAAAAATATTTTAGACAATTGGCTAATTCTTGAGATTATGTTTTGACTTCTTAAGGACATAGCCAGCATCTAAGCCTTAACAGGGGTCTTTCGTAGACTGAGATAATCACATCACCAAGTGAGACTTTATGTCCTTATGATGTAGCTATATAATAAAAGGGCTTAATCAGATATCTTTATTATCCAAAAGATAGTAAGACACTATCATCCGAAAAAGGCACAATTCTTGTTTTGTATAAGGCATGAAATACTTCCATAGCCTTGTGGGTGCTAATAATAATATTACTGATTTTATCATTATTATCAGTAATAATATTACTGATATATATCACTGATATATAATGATATTATCATTATAATAATAATATCAATATTATCATTTATAATTATAAATGACAGTGCTAATATTATAATTTGAAATTATAAAGGTAGCATTTTCAGATGAGAAATAAGGACTGTTTTCTAGTATATAAAGAGAAATTTGATAAAAGATGAAATTTTATGAAAACTATAATTATATTTACAGTTGTCTTCAGTGTATTTAACAAGACTAACTGGAAACACTACATCCTGAGGATTCTGAAGCTTGGAAGATATTTAATTGACATTGTAAAAGGAAAGTTATGTGTGGCAATCATGTTAGTGGTATATAAGAATAGTGAAAAGTTGGAGAATAAAGTCAGAAATTCCTGGTCTTAGAAGCACTCATAGCTGAAGCCTATGAATTTGTTTATCTATAGAATAAAATTTATAAGCATTCTATATTTTATGAATTAACTTCCTGTGCTTTTTATTGTATGCAAAAGGCAATGAAACAAAGTGCAAGAACAATAATGTTTAAATATTAGCAGCAATTTGAATGACAGTAAGTTTATGATTAGGATGAAATGTTATTTGCTGAAAGCAAAGCCATATTACAGGGCTTGATAGTGGATACTTTAATCTGAAATGTTAAATATATTAATCAACAGAAAATGTTAGAGATGCTTGTCCTACATTACTAATGAATGTTTTTATGGTCCTTTTTGCACGTGAGTCTGTGGTTGTATTTGAGCCAAACCTTTAAAGAGGACGGCATAGTTACTCTTTGTTTTTAATATTTGAACCAAGAGATGTAGTTGAAGTACTTTTTTATGGGAGGCAACTTTAAAAATATGATGTACTCTGAGAAAAAATGATTTACAGCGGCATTGAAGGTAGTTTTTTGAATATCTAGCTACTTGGTATATTTTTTAGCTGTAGTTCCATTTATTTCAGTCAGGTTTAACCAATGGCTGGAGAGTGTTGTTGATTTGAGTATGAGCAATTTCAGTGCTTTTGACTTTTTTTTCTCATTTTTATACTATGACTATGATGAATCTCTGATAATTGTGATGGAATAATATCCTCAGCCATTTTGGCTATTTGAAACTATTACTAAATAATCTGTTTCCAATGATGATTATATATTCATTTAACGAGCTTTTGTTAGATGCTTGAGGTATAAGATACTGTAGAATATAATTAAGAGCGATGATATTCCTTTGTGTATATTCTCATTTTGAAGCAAACATAATAAAATTTGATTCATTTTTATTTTACATAAAAGTATAAATGTAAAAAACATGGAAGTACTATGTCAGTTTTTTTCTGATTAAGATATCATGATCAGAATCTTGAAAAGGAGACATGTATATTAAAAAGCCCATCTGGATATAGAATTAGTGAAACACATTATTGAATTATTGGTAAATATAAATTTATTTGTAATTTTACTTAGCTAGTCAGGAGCACATGGTGGAAGGCACTTTGTTTATTAATATGTTCATTATATCTCCACTTTTAAAAGTGATTTAACTTTTGGATATGAGAAATTCTTCTGGCAAAATTTTTTATGTTTGAGACTCTATATGTAATAATAATGACATTATATTTTATTTAAGAAAAACATCTAACTGCTTAAATTATCCATCCTACCTGAGCAAAAATAATTTAGGAAAAGAAATAATTATAGTTATCTTGGTTGATGATCAGCTAATTAGTAGTAATTTAAATTCAATAAATGCACACACTGGAAGATTTAATGAGTTTTCATAGCATTGTCATTTTTTTAATGTGTAAGTTAAAAAATTATTTTCTTTTGAAGACTGTTGAATTTTTAAAATGTTATTGGTAACATGGATTCTGTTTGTTTGTTTATTTATATATTTATTTTTAGTTGTGGAATTTTGCAAATTATCCTGCTAGCTAGTATGTGGTTAAGATTGAGATGTTTTCCATTTTTAGATATTTCCATGTGAAACATTCAGAGAAGTAATCCTGCACATCTTTTAAGCAGTCAGTGACCTTATCTTTTGCCAAAATCAAATGACATTCAATACTGATACTATGGAGAGAGGAATCAAAATAGACACCTAATTATAATTACTTTCTCCCCATCATTATATCACTACGTGCAGAACAACTGATTTTTTTAAGAGATCACACAACTGCTGAATTTGGCAGGTACAAAAGGTTTTTTTCTTTGCTTTTCTCACCCTCCCCCGTCCTGCATTCATCACATGTAGGTTTATTGGAACAGTTCAGACTGACCTCTTTCTTGAAAGATTTAGTTTGAATTTTAATAGTTTATAGGAAGTAGAAGTGCAAAGGAAAGTTAATATGTTTATGACTGCTTCATATTTTCAGAAATCCTTAACATTTATGGTACAGTGCAGTTGTTAAAAGAATAAGGATAGTTTTGGTTAATCCTGTGAAAATGACCTTAAAGCCTTAGACCATATACTATATGCAGTTAGCTTCCAGAGTTACTGGTTTTGGAACAAAATCCAACTGTGAGTAATATAAAGGCAGGGACTACAACTTCTTAACTTTTCTAACCTAGTACATAGCACTGTTGTTGCTGTGTGTGTGGTTGTTATTTGGTTGCTAAGTCATGTCTGACTCTTTGAGACCCCATGGATTGCAGCATGCCAGGCTCCTCTCTCCTCCATTATCTCCCACAGTTTTCTCAAATTTATGTTCACTGAGTCAGCGATGCTATCTAACCATCTTATCCTCGCCTGCCCCCTTCTCCTTTTGCCTTCAGTCTTTCCCAGAATCAGGGTCTTTTCCAATGAGTCAGCTCTTCACATCAGGTGACCAAAGTACTGGAGCTTCAGCTTCAGCATTAGTTCTTCCAGTGAATATTCAGGGTTGATTTCCTTTAGGATTGACTGTTTTAATCTCCTTGCAGTCCAGAGGACTTTCAAGTGTCTTCTCCAGCACCACAATTCAAAAGCATGAATTCTTCTGTTATCAGCCTTCTTTATGGTCTCTCACATCCATACTTGACTACTGGAAAAACCATAGCTTTGACTACACGGACCTTTGTCAGCAAAATGATGTCCCTGCTTTTTAATACTGTACCTGGTAGATATTCAATAGTTCCTGAAAGAGCAAAGGAAGATAGGATGTGAAGGAAGAAGGAAGGAGAAAAAAGCCCTAGGTTGATTGGACAGAGTGATAAATCCCATGTTATCCTGGTGTGTGTGTGTGTGTGTGTGTGTGTGTGTGTGTGTGTTTGGTTGATGCGTTGCTCTCCCAGACTGAAAACTAACAAGGGTATGACATTTACACTGAGCATTAACATGGTATAATTTTGAGAAACCTGTCATTGCAGGGGTTTAAGTACTTTTATTTGCTGTTAGTTCACAGTGGCTCAATTCTTTTTCTTCCTGTTTTTCTTCCTGTATTGGGACTAATATAAGTAGGGTTGCATATGACATTTCACAGGAAACTTTGATGATGACTATCATTATACTTATTGTCTCTTATCTTAAACTACAGAGACAAAACTACCCTGTAACCAATTCTGTTTTGAATGGGATGAGTACCACCTCACTTAGCCTTGTTTACCACACTGAGACAGTTCAAATACTCTGTAACATATGTATTATATTTAAGAGTCAAACATATCTGCTCATTAGTCCATTGACAGAAAGTGGTTTGTTACTTATTCTTTAGATAAGATCCTTGATGAAATAGTGTTAGAATTTAGGACAAGGAAAGGACCTGAATAATAGAGTCCATCCTTCTGTTGTAAGTCAGCAATGAAACTTTATTATCTTGTCTTTATGAATTTGCCATTTTATTTACTGTTAATTTTATTCTGACTCTGTTCTGAGTTAGAGGCACCAGTCTACATCAGATCATCCTAGGATTAATGCCTCTTTAAAGATATGGTCTCCACTGGGAGATGTGGATTCTGTATTGTAACCATTTACACACTTACGTTTTGAAATGTCATCAAGTGTCTTCCTTTTATAGATAGGTTAGTTAATAAAAGGAAAGTTGTTAAGTTAAAGGAAATATTTTTGAAGATGATACATTCCTAGGTGCAAAGTACAGGCTCTGAGTCCCAGGCAAATCAGGGTGGCTGGCCACCCTAGTAGGCTAACTGGCTTATATCTTCTGGTCTGAAGAGGCAGAGCATCAACATTCATTTGATTCCCTTCAGTGATCACAGGCAGGAGTGTCTCCCAAGGGCTGAAATCCTCAGGAAGAACTGGAGCTGTTGCTTGGAGTTTACCAGGATGCAGTGGTATCTCCCCACCATCTGTATCGCTTGTTTCTCCCACTCCATGCACTCTATTCCTCTAACTGGAGTCTCCACAAAATCAAGCCCTGAGCCTTTGGAGTGGGAGCACTGACTCTTAAGACCCTAGACTAGCAGAGAACTAACCTTCAGTTCAGTTCAGTTCAGTCCATTCGCTCAGTCATGTCTGACTTTGCGACCCCATGAATCGCAGCACGCCAGGCCTCCTTGTCCATCACCATTTCCCGGAGTTCACTCAAACTTACGTCCATCGAGTCAGTGATGCCATCCAGCCATCTCATCCTCTGTCATCCCCTTCTCCTCCTGCCCCCAATCCCTCCCAGCATCAGGGTCTTTTCCAATGAGTCAGCTCTTCGCATGAGGTGGCCAAAGTACTGGAGTTTCAGCTTTAGCATCATTCCGTCCAAAGAAATCCCAGTTCTGATCTCCTTTAGAATGGACTGGTTGGGTCTCCTTGCAGTCCAAGGGACTCTCAAGAGTCTTCTCCAACACCACAGTTCAAAAGCATCTAATCTTCGGTGCTCAGCTTTCTTCACAGTCCAACTCTCGCATCCATACATGACCACTGGAAAAACCATAGCTTTGACTAGACGGACCTTTGTTGGCAAAGTAATGTCTCTGCTTTTCAATATGCTATCTGGGTTGGTCATAACTTTTCTTCCAAGGAGTAAGCGTCTTTTAATTTCATGGCTGCAGTCACCATCTGCAGTGATTTTGGAGCCCAAAAAGATAAAGTCTGACACTGTTTCCACTATTTCCCCATCTATTTGCCATGAAGTGATGGCACCAGATGCCATGATCTTTCATTTTCTGAATGTTGAGCTTTAAGCCAACTTTTTCACTCTCCTCTTTCATCTTCATCAAGAGGCTTTTTAGTTCCTCTTCACTTTCTGCCATAAGGGTGGTGACATCTGCATATCTGAAGTTATTGATATTTCTCCCGGCAATCTTGATTCCAGCTTGTGCTTCTTCCAGCCCAGAGTTTCTCATGATGTACTCTGCATAGAAGTTAAATAAGCAGGGTGACAATATACAGCCTTGACGTATTCCTTTTCCTATTTGGAACCAGTCTGTTGTTCCATGTCCAGTTCTAACTGTTGCTTCCTGACCTGTATACAGGTTTCTCAAGAGGCAGGTCAGGTGGTCTGGTATTCCCATCTCTTTCAGAATTTTCCAGCTTATTGTGATCCATAGAGTCAAAGGCTTTGGCATAGTCAATAAAGCAGAAATAGATGTTTTTCTGGAACTCTCTTGCTTTTTCGATGATCCAGCGGATGTTGGCAATTTGATAGGAAGTATCAAATAGTGAGAATTCGCACAAAGGAAACCACTTGAATATAAGACCCGGCATCACCCAACCACCAGTAGTACCCTGTGCAGGATGCCTCATCTAAACAACAAACAAAACAAAAATACAAACCCAATCATAAGCAGACAGGATTACCACCCCACTCATCCTTGACCATCAGAGGAAAAACAAGCAAACAAAAACTCAGCACCAATCTCATCCTATATGAAGTTTACACAAACCACTGGACCAACCTTGAAGCCTGGGAAAAGGAGCCCTCAAACACAATAAGTTAAAAAAAAAAAAAAAAGAATAATGAAAAGGCAGAGAAATACTACACAAATGAAGGAACAAACTAGAAACACAGAAATCCAAATATGAAAAGGAAATAGGCAAACTATCTGAAAAAGAATTCATAATAATAATAGCAAAGATGATCAAAAACCTTAAAAAACAAAATGGAGAAAATTCAAGAATAAATTAACAAAAACCAAGAAGAATTAAAGAATAAACAAATAGAAACAAACAACACAATTACTGAAATTAAAAATACTCTAGAAGGAATCAGTAACAGAATATCTGAAGCAGAAGAATTAATCAGTGAGCTGGAAGATGAAGTGGTGGAAATAACTTCTGAAGAGCAAAATAAAGTAAAAAGAATGAAAAGAACTGAGGATTTCCCAGAGATCTCTGCTGCTGCTGCTGCCAAATTGCTTCAGTCATGTCCAACTCTGTGCGAACCCAGAGATGGCAGCGCACCAGGCTCCCTCATCCCTGGGATTCTCCAGGCAAGAACACGGGAGTGGGTTGCCATTTCTTTCTCCAATGCATGAAAGTGAAGTCGCTCAGTCGTGTCCGACTCCTATCGACCCCATGGACAGCAGCCTATCAGGCTCCTCCATCCATGGGATTTTCCAGGCAAGAGTACTGGAGTGGGTTGCCATTGCCTTCTCCCAGAGATGTCTGGGACAATATCAAATGCACCAACATTCAAATTATAGAGGTCCCAGAAGAAGAAGAGAAAAAGAAAGGGTATGAGAAAAATTTTGAAGCGTTTATAGTTGAAAATTTTCTCATCATGGAAAAGGAAATAGTCATTCAGGTCTGAGAGGCACAAAGAGTACCATACAGGATAAACCCAAGGAGAAACATGCCAAGACACATACTAATCAAACTAACAAAGACTAAACACAAAGAAGGAATATTAAAGGCAGCAAGGGAGAAAAACAAGTAACATACAAGGGAAACCCCATATGCTTAACAGATGATCTTTCAGCAGAAGCTCTGCAGGCCAGAAGGGAATGGCAAGATATATTTAAAGTACTGAAAAGGAAAAAGCTACAACCAAGATTACCGTACCTGGGAAGGATCTCATTCAAAGTTGATGGAGAAATAAAAAGCTTTTCAGACAAGCAAAAGTTAAGAGAATTCACTCCCCCCAAAATAGCTTTACAACAAATGTTAAACGCATTTATATAGTCAAGAAATACAAGTGAAGAAAAAAGATCTACAAAATCAACCCCAAACAACTAAGAAAATGGCAATAGGAACATATATATCAATAATTACTTTAAATGTAAATGGATTAAATGCTCCAAGCGAAAGACACAGACTGGCTGAATGGATACAAAAACAAGACTCATATATATACTGTCTACAAGAAACCCACTTCAGACCTCAAGACACATATAGACTGAAAGTGAGAGGATGGAAAAATATATTCCATGCAAATGGGAAGCAAAAGAAAGCTGGAGTAGCAATCTTCATATCAGACAAAATAGACCTTAAAGACAGTTACAAGAGATAAGGAAGGACACTACATAATGATCAAGGGATCAATCCAAGAGGAAGACACAACAATTGTAAATATCTATGCACCCAACATAGGAGCGCCTCAATACATAAGATAAACACTAACAGACATAAAAGGAGAAATTCACAGTAACACAAAAATAGTAGGAGACTTTAACACCCCACTCACACCAAGGGACAGATCATCAAAGCAGAAAATTAATAAGGAAACACAAGTCTTAAATGATAATTAGATAAGATGGATCTCATTGATATCTTCAGGACATTCCATCCAATTGCAGAAGAATACACCTTTTTCTCAAGTGCACATGGACCATTCTCCAGGATAGACCACATCTTGGGTCACAAATCAAATCTCAGTAAATTTAAGAAAATTGAAATTGTATCAAGCATATTCTCCAACCATAATTCTATGAGACGAGATATCAATTACAAGAAAAAAAAAACTATAAGAAACACAAACATATGGAGATTAAACAACACATTTAAAAATAACCAACAGGTTACCGAAAAAATCAAAAGGAAAATCAAAAAATTTCTAGAAACAAATGACAATGAAAACATGACACCTCAAAACCTATGGGATGCAGCAAAAGCAGTTCTAAGAGGGAAATTTATAGCAATACAACCCTACCTCAAGAAACAAGAAAAACATCGAATAGACAACCTAACTTTACACCTAAAACAGTTGGAAAAAGAGGAACCAAAAAACCCCAAAATTAGTAGAAGGAAAGAAATCATGAAGATCTGAGCAGGAATAAATCAAAAAGAAATGAAGAAACAATAGTAAAGATTAATAAAACTGAAAGCTGGTTCTTTGATAAGATAAACAAAATTGACAAACATTTAGCCAGACTAATCAAGAAAAAAGAGACAAGAATAAAATCAACAAAATTAGAAATGAAAAAGGAGAGGTTACAACAGACAATGTAGAAACACAAAGGATTATGAGACTTTTATGAACAACTATATGGCAATAAAATGGATAACCTGGAAGAAATAGACAGATTCTTAGAAAAGTTCAATTTTCCAAGAGTGAACCAGGAAGAAATAGAAATCATGAACAGCCCAATAACAAGCACTGAAATTGAAGCTGTGATCAAAAACCTCCCAAAAACAAAAGCCCAGGACTGGATGGATTCACAGGAGAATTCTATCAAGGATTTAGAGAAGAGCTAATGCTTATCCTTCTAAAACTCTTTCAAAAAATTGCAGAGGAAGGAACACTTCTAAACTCATTCTACGAGGCCACCATCACCTTGATACCAAAACCAGACAAAGACAACACCAAAAAAGAAAACTACAGGCCAATATCACTGATGAACATAGATGCAAAAATCCTCAACAAAATTTTAACAAACAGAATTCAGCAACACATCAAAAAGCTAATACACCATGATCAAATTGGGTTTTTTCCAGGAATGCAAGGATTCTTCAATATATGCAAATCAATCAATGTGATACACTATATTAACAAATGAAAGATAAAAGCCATATGATCATCTCAAAAGATGCAGAAAAAGCCTTTAACAAAATTCAGCATCCATTTATGATTAAAACTCTTCAAAAAATGGTCATAGATGGAACCTACCTCAACATAGTAAAGGCCATATATGATAAGCCTACAGCAAACATTATTCTCAATGGTGAAAAACTGAAAGCATTCCTAATAAGATTAGTAAGAAGACAAGGGTGTCCACTTTCACCACTATTATTCAACATAGTTCTGGAAGTCCTAACTACAGCAATCACAGAAGAAAAAGAAATAAAAGGAATCCAGATGGGAAAAGAAGTAAAGGTCTCACTGTTTGCAGATGACATGCTACTGTACATAGAAAACCCTAAGGTTAGTATCAGAAAATTACTAAAGCTAATCAGTGAATTTAGCAAAGTTGCAGGATACAAAATCAATACACAGAAATCACTTGCATTTCTATATACTAGCAATGAAAAATCAGAAAGAGGAAATTAAGGAATCAATTCCATTCACCACTGCAACAAAAAGAATTAAATATCTAGGAATAAATTTACCTAAGGAGACAATAGAACTATACATAGAAAATTATAAGACACTAATGAAAGAAATCAAAGATGACATAAACAGATGGAGAGATATTCCATGTTCCTGGGTAGGAAGAATCAATATTGTGAAAATGACTATACTACCAAACACAATCTACAGATTCAGTGCAATCCCTACCAAATTACCAATGGCAGTTTTCACAGAACTAGAACAAAAAATTTCACAATTCATTTGAAAACACAAAAGACCCCGAATAGCCAAAGCAATCCTGAGAAAGAAGAATGGAGCTGGAGGAATTAACATTCCTGACTTCAGATTATATTACAAAGCTACAATAATCAAGACAGTATGGTACTGGCACAAAAACAGAAATATAGACCAATGGAACAAGATAGAAAGCCCAGAAATAAACCCATGCACCTATGGGTATCTTATTTTTGACAAAGGAGGCAAGAATATACAATGGGGCAAAGACAGCCTCTTCAATAAATGATGCTGGGAAAACTGGACAGCTACATGTAAAAGAAAGAAATTAGACCACTTCCTAACACCATACACAAAGATTAACTCAAAATGGATTAACGACCTAAATGTAAGAGCAGAAACTGTAAAACTCTTAGAGGAATACATAGGCAGAACACTCAATGACATAAATCAAAGCAAGATCCTCTATGACCCACTTCCTAGAGTAATGGAAATAAAAACAAATGTAAACAAGTGGAACCTGATTAAACTTAAAAGTTTTTGCACAGCAAAGGAAACTATACGCAAGGTGAAAAGACAGCCCTTAGAATGGGTGAAAATAATAGCAAATAAAACTGACAGAGGATTAATTTCCAAACTATACAAGGAGCTCATATAACTCAATGCCAGAAAAGCAAACAACCCAATCAGCTCAGTTCAGTCGCTCAGTCACGTCCGACTCTTTGAGACTCCATGAACTGCAGCACACCAGGCCTCCCTTTCCATCACCAACTCCCGGAGTCCACCCAAACCCATGTCCATGTATCGGTGATGCCATCCAACCGTCTCATCCTCTGTCGTCCCCTTCTCCTCCTGCCCTCAATCTTTCTCAGCATCAGGGTCTTTCCCAATGAGTCAGCTCTTCACTTCAGGTGGCCAGAGTATTAGAGTTTCAGCTTCAACATCAGTCCTTTCAATGAACACCCAGGACTGATCTCATTTAGGATGGACTGGTTGGATCTCCTTGCAGTCCAAGGGACTCTCAAGAGTCTTCTCCAACACCACAGTTCAAAAGCATCAATTCTTCAGCACTCAGCCTTCTTCACAGTCCAAATCTCACATCCATACATGACCACTGGAAAAACCATAGCCTTGACTAGACGGACCTTTGTTGGTAATGTCTCTGCTTTTTAATATGCTGTCTAGGTTGGTCATAACTTTCCTTCCAAGGAGTAAGCATCTTTTAATTTCATGGCTGCAATCACCACGTGCAGTGATTTTGGAACCCCGAAAAATAAAGTCAGCCATTGTTTCTACTGTTACCCCATTTATTTGCCATGAAGTGATGGGACTGAATGCCATGATCTTAGTTTTCTGAATGTTGAGCTTTAAGCCAACTTTTTCACTCTCCTCTTTCACTTTCATCAAGAGGCTCTTTAGTTCTTCTTTACTTTCTGCCATAAGGGTGGTGTCATCTGCGTATCTGAGGTTATTGATATTTCTCCTGGCAATCTTGATTCCAGCTGTGCAATAAGTGGGAAAAAAGACTTAAACAGACATTTCTCCAAAGAAGACATACAGATGGCTAACAAACACATGAAAAATTGCTCAACATCATTCATTATTAGAGAAATGCAAATCAAAGGTACAATGCGATATTACCTCACACCAGTCAGAATGGCTATCATCAAAAGTCTACAAACAATAAATGCTGGAGAGGATGTGGAGTAAAGGGAATGCTCTTGCTCTGTTGGTGGGAATGTAAACTGGTACAGCCTCTATTGAAGATGGTATAGAGATTCCTTAAAAAACTAGGAATAAAACCACCATATGACTGAGCAATCTCACTTCTAGGCATATACCCTGAGGAAACCAAAATTGAAAAAGACGCATGTAACCCATTGTTCATTGCAGCACTATTTACAATAGCTAGAACATGGAAACAACATAGATGCCCATCGACAGATGAATGGATAAAGAAGTAATGATACATATACACAATAGAATATTACTCAGCCATAAAAAAGAACACATTTGAGTCAATTCTGATGAGATGGATGAACCTAGAACATATTATACAGAGTGAAGGGACTTGGAAGAGAAAGATAAATATCA
Source organism: Bos javanicus (assembly GCF_032452875.1). NCBI lineage: Eukaryota > Metazoa > Chordata > Mammalia > Artiodactyla > Bovidae > Bos > Bos javanicus. Next base: position 35,996,648 of record NC_083882.1, read on the forward strand.
TATTCTAACACATATGTACAGAATCTAGAAAAATGGTACTGAAGAATTTATTTACGGGATGGCAATGGAAAAACAGATATAGAGAATAGACTTTGGACATGGGGAGAGGGGAGGAGAGACTGAGATGTATGGAGAGTAACATGGAAACTTATATTACCATATGTAAAATAGATAGCCAATGGGAATTTGCTGTATGGCTCAGGAAACTCAAACAGGGGCTCTGTATCAATCTAGAGGGGCGGGATGGGGTGGGAGATGGGAGAGAGGTTCATAAAGAGGGGATATATGTATGCCTATGGCTGACCTCATGTCGAGGTTTGACAGAAAACAACAGAATTCTGTAAAGCAATTGTCCTTCAATGAAAAAATAAATCAATAAAAAATAAAGTACAGACTTTTAATCCTTTGTTTATACTGCTGTTAAATAATTGTTATTTTTATTATGAAATATAACAATTATTGTGTAAAATGATCCCATTCATATAATTTCTCAAATAATTTTATATCAAATATTTTTATTTTCTTCTAAATAGTGAAAGTAAAGTCACTCAGTCATGTCCAACTCTTTGTGACCCCATGGACTATACATTCCTTGGAATTCTCTAGGCCAGAATACTGCAGTAGGTAGCCTTTCCCTTCTCCAAGGGATCTTCCCAAATCAGGGATCGAACTCAGGTCTCCCTCATTGCAGGCAGATTCTTTACCAGCTGAGTGACAAGGGAAGCCCAAGAATGCTGGAGTGGGTAGCCTATCCCTTCTCCAGCAGATCTTCCTGACCCAGAAATTGAACTGAGATCTCCAGCATTGCAGGTGGATTCTTTACCAACAGAGCTCTAGGTATTATACAATGACATACTAATTTCCAGTTTTCTAATTGTGTCATAGTCCTGTGATGTTTGGGCTTCCCTGGTGGCTCAGTGGTAAAGAATCTGCCTGCCAATGCAAGAGATTTGATCCCTGGGTCAGGAAGATCCCCTGGAGAAGAAAATGTTTACCCAACTCCAGTATTCTTGCCTGGGAAGTCCAATGGACAGAGGGGCCTGGTGGACTATACTCCATGGAGTCACGAAGAGTTGGACATGGCTTAGCAACTAAACAACAAAACAACTTACGATTTTACAAAATCAGTTTTACTTAGGTGTGTCAGCCCAGAGTAGGCTATAATTGTTTATAGCACAGGGGATCTCATTCTGAAATTTAGGTTTTAATTTATAACTTTTAAGAATGCTATATAAAGCTTTTTTTTTTTAAAGAAAAAAAAAACAAAAAACTTTGGTTTACTGAGAGACCTGAACCTCACTCTTCTGTAACTCCCCAAACTGGGCTACATAAAACACATGTTTCTTCCTAAAATGCATGGATAGCAACATTGTGTTACTAAATGTTTAGAAAAATTACTTTTGTGGGGGAGGGAGGGGAAGGCATTAAACATTGTTGTATGTATAAATGTTTGACTCAATCTTATTGATTTGACTGCTGCTGCTGCTAAGTCGCTTTAGTCATGTCCGACTCTGTGCGACCCCATAGACGGCAGCCCACCAGTCCCCCGTCCCTGGGATTCTCCAGGCAAGAACAGTGGAGTGGGTTGCCATTTCCTTTTCCAATGCATGAAAGTGAAAGTGAAAAGTGAAAGTGAAGTCGCTAAGTTGTGTCTGACTCAGCGACCCCATGGACTGCAGCCTACCAGGCTCCTCTGTCCATGGGATTTTCCAGGCAAGAGTACTAGAGTGGGGTGCCATTGATTTGACTAGACTAGTAAATTCCCAAGTATGAATAGAAAAACCAAACTTCCACACTAACTCATAGAGTGAGATTTATTTTGATTGCATGCCTTGTTTGCGGGGAGAGAGCAGTAAATAAGCTAATCTTTGTAAATTACATAAATTTCACTTTTGGTCTGGCGAGTTTTCATCCCACAGTTTTTACAGTGAACTTTGTGTAAAATGTCAGTTATGATCATGTATTTCCTGTTTTTATTTTAGCTCAATGGATTTTATGATTAAAGAGATTTTTAAGAGCATACTGTTTTACTTATAATTTGTTGAAAAGTACTAATTTATTTTGGGACCATGTATTATAAAGTTTTCAGTACCAGAGAAAGTTTTAGGTGTCAGTGCAATGATTTTTCTCTGCATATAATATTCAAGTGTCAGTGAAATATGCAAAATTGGGAAAATAAAAGTTATAGCTTATTGATATGTAAGAAAAATGTACACTACACATGATTAAAATGGTCTAGAATATAGAAAACACTTTGAATTGTTAACTGTGAAATGCATAAAACATACTCTATTTGATCAATTTTGGTTTTGAATAAATTTCCCATGTTAAAATTATTTTTGTGATGTTGCTTTCAGTTTAACCCCATATTTATAAATATTATGGCATATATGGCAAATAAGAGACTGTTACTTGGTATGAGTCTATTTTAAAGTGGGTTACTTAAAGAAAAAAAGTGGATTACTTGTAGATGGCACATAGTTGTGTCTTAGTTTTTATTCAATTTGAACATCTTTGCTTTTTATTTAGCATGCTTAGACCATTTATATTTAATGTAATTATCTATATGGTGTTTCATTTACTTTAAAAAATATTCTATTTATAGAGTATTTTAAAAATGATTCAAAAAAGATTCCATTTTATCTCTGCTGTTACCTAATTAGCTGTAATTTTTTTCTATTAATGATTGTTCTAAGGTTTACTATATATATCTTTTTTTGTTGTTTGAAAGCTTGACTTGTTACTTTTAGTTGCATCTGCATCACAGAAAAAAGATGTTATTGCTATACCTCAGGCATATTGTTGGGGTTGGGTAGGAAAGACTTCTGGGCTGCAAGATGTGTGAGGATCTTAATTATGTCTTCTCTCAAGCCTGTCTATAAGCAGTCCATAAAGACACCACTGTAATAGAAACTAACATTCTGGAGATCCCACTTAAAATTTTTTGTCATTTACGTTTTCTTATAATACTAAAACTACTGATAAAATGCAAGCAGCATGAAAATTTGGCCCCAAAGTGCCACCAAAAGAACTTTGGCAGTGGGGAGTTATGGTCGGTGAGCTAGACTCTGTGGGCAACACTACATTCCCTCTGGCCGGGGATTAGAACACCTTCTCCCCTACACTTTCTGCAAGTGAGGAGGCATCAGGGCTTACAGTGCAGACCTTACAGTGTGGCCTAGGGCGTACAGTCATTCCCAAGTACGCTTCTCGTGGAGGCCATTATTTCCAGTGGTGCCAAAAGTATGTACCTTCCTAGGAGGAGGGCACAGGTCAGGAACTTTGTACCACCTCTTGTGAGGTGACTCATCCCCAGCCCTGAAAGGCCGGGACTCAGGGAGGGAGGGACTGCAGGAGTTCTGGTATGGGCCCATCCTTGATCTTCCTGCCCGGAAAAGGCTGTCCAGTGCATCCTTGCTCCCTGCCTGCACTGCCCAGTTTGTGCTGGACCCTGCCCTTCCTCATTCCTCTCCTTCCACAGCAACTCCAAAGGTGAAAAGACCCAGACTTTCCACTTTATCTCTATGTCTTTAAGTTGTTACAGTCTTTGTTATTGTTTAGTTGCCAGTCGTGTCCGACTCTGTGACCCCACAGACTGCAGCAGGCCAGGCTTCCCTCTCCTTCACTATCTCCTGGAGTTTGCTTGAACTCATTTCCATTGAGTTGGTTATGCCATCCAACCATCTCATCCTCTTCTGCCTCCTTCTCCTCAGGCCCTCAGTCTTTCCCAGCATCAGGGTCTTTTCCAGTGAGTCTACTTTTCGCATCAGGTGATCAAAGTATTGGAGCTTCAGCTTTAGCATCAGTCCTTCTAATGAATACTCAGTTGATTTCCTTTAAGATTGACTGGCTTGATCTGCATGCAGTCCAAGGGACTCTCAAGAGTCTTCTCCAGCACCACGATTCAAAACAGGGAGGGGACATATGTATACCTATGGCTGATTCATATTGATGTTTGGCAGAAACCAACACAATTCTGTGAAGCGCTTATCCGTCATTGAAAAATAAATTTAAAATAAAAAAATATTAAAAAAAAAAGCATCAGTTCTTTGGCACTAAGCTGTCTGATGGTCTAACTCTAACATCTGTACGTGACTCCTGGGAAAAACCATCAGATCAGATCAGATCAGATCAGTCCCTCAGTCGTGTCTGACTTTTTGTGACCCCATGAATCGCAGCACACCAGGCCTCCCTGTCCATCACCAACTCCCGGAGTTCACTGAGACTCACATCCATAGAGTCAGTGATGCCATCCAGCCATCTCATCCTCTGTCATCCCCTTCTCCGCTTGTCCCCAATCCCTCCCAGCATCAGAGTCTTTTCCAATGAGTCAACTCTTCACATAGGTGGTCAAAGTATTGGGAGTTTCAGCTTTAGCATCATTCCTTCCAAAGAAATCCCAGGGCTGATCTTCAGAATGGACTGGTTGGATCTCCTTGCAGTCCAAGGGACTCTCAAGAGTCTTCTCCAGCACCACAGTTCAAAAGCATCAATTCTTCAGCACTCAGCCTTCTTCACAGTCCAACTCTCACATCCATACATGACCACAGGAAAAACCATAGCCTTGACTAGACGAACCTTTTTTGGCGAAGTAATGTCTCTGCTTTTGAATATGCTATCTAGGTTGGTTATAACTTTCCTTCCAGGGAGTAAGCGTCTTTTAATTTCATGGCTGCAGTCACCATCTGTAGTGATTTTGGAGCCCAGAAAAATAAAGTCTGACACTGTTTCCACTGTTTCCCCATCTATTTCCCACGAAGTGATGGGACTGGATGCCATGATCTTCGTTTTCTGAATGTTGAGCTTTAAGCCAACTTTTTCACTCTCCTCTTTCACTTTCATCAAGAGGCTTTTTAGTTCCTCTTCACTTTCTGCCGTAAGGGTGGTGTCATCTGCATATCTGAGGTTATTGATATTTCTCCCGGCTATAGCTTTGACTGTATGGACCTTTGTTGGCAAAGTGATGTTTTCTGCTTTTTAATGCACTATATAAGTTTGTCATAGCTTTCCTTCCAAGGAGCAAGTATCTTTTAATTTCATGGCTGCATTCACTGTCTGCAGTGATTTTTGAGTCCAAGTAAATAAAATCTGTCACCGTTTCCACTTTTCCCCCATCTATTTGCCATGAAATGATAGGACCAGATGCCATGATCTTAGTTTTTTGAATGTTGAGTTTTAAGCCAGCTTTTTCACTCTCCTCTTTCACCTTTATCAAGAGGCTCTTCAGTTCCTCTTTGCTTTCTAAGTGTGGTATCATCTGCATATCTAGGGTTATTAATATTTCTTCCACAGTCTTGATTCCAGCTTGTGCTTCATCCAGCCTGGCATTTCGTGTGATGTACTCTGCATATAAATTAAATAAGCAGGATGAAAGTATATAGTCTTGACATACTCTTTTCCCAATTTTGAACCAGTCCTTTGTTCTGTGTAAGGTTCAAACTGTTGCTTTTTGATCTGCATACAGGTTCCTCAGGAGACAAGTAAGGTAGTCTGGTATTCCCATCTCTTTAAGAATATTCCACAGTTTGTTGTGATCCACACTGTCTACTTTAAATGATATTATTTTATGTGATGCATAGAGTAAGAACCGTATGTGACAGCAGCAGCTTACTTCTATTTCTTCCCTCCTGTCCTTTGTGAAAATTATTTTGCCATACATTTTACTTTTACATATGTCAAAACCCCCACCATATGCTCTTCAGTTATTTTTGCTTTAGGCTGTCAGTTTTTTTAAATTTCAGATTTATTGAGATATAATTTACATATACTAAAATTCATCTTTTAAACATATACAGTTCTGTGAATTTTTATAAACATATACATCATGTAACTACCTCCAAACTTAAGATGCATAATATTTTCCTCATCCCCAAATTTCTACCATGCCCCCTTTTAGTCAATCCCTTGCTACCTTCCACCCTGACAATCACTTGATCAGATTTCTGTCTTTATAAACTTACCACTTCTACTCTGTAATATAAGTGGAATCACACAGTACATGGCCTTTCCTGTCTGGCCTCTTTCATCTAGCATAATGTGAATGAGATTTATCTGTGTGGTTTCAGGTAACAATAATTTTTTTCTTTCTTTTGCTGAGTTGAATTCCATTGCATGATATGCCACAGTTTGTTTTTTCATCACTAGGTGATCATCATTTTGTTGTTTCTAGTTTTATGGTGATTATAAGTAAAGCTGCTCTAACTAATTACAAAGAAGTTTTTGTGTGGGCATATGTTTTCATCTCTTTGGGATAAATACCTAAGAATGGGATTACTATGTTGGATTATGATTATAATTGATGTTTAACTTTGTAAGAAACTGCCAAAGATTTTCCCAAAATGGCCACAGTTTTTCTGTATTTCCATCAATAATTTATGGGTTTCATTGTTCCATAACCTCACCAGCACTAGGAATTGTCAGTTTAAATGTTTTTCTTAGTAATTCTAGTAGGTTCATTGAGTTTTAAATTTGTATTTCCCAAATTGTTTTGAGAATTTTTTCATGTGCTTATTTGTCATCTATATCTCTTTGGAACAATATTTTTAAAAATGCTTTGCCTATTTATAATTAAATTGAAAAAAAATTTTTTTTTTATCTTCTAGACACAGGTCCTTAGTCTGATATATGTTAAAGTACAGATATTTCTCCCAGGTGAGGTCTGTCTTTTCATTTTCCATTCATGTCTTTCAAAAAGCAGAAGTTTTAAATTATGATTAAACCCAGTATGTCAGTTTTTTTCTTTTATGGTATATGATTTTACAAGATTTTTACTTCACTTAAGTTTAGAAAGATTTTTCTCATAGATTTTCTTCTAAAAGTTTTATAGTTTTCTTTATATATTTAGGTCCATATTAAGTTCATTCAACTTTATTTTTATGTATGATATGATAGTGTGAGCTAAATTTGAGGTTTCATTTTTTGCAATTGTTCACAGCTATCTTTTCTTAAAAATTAAAAAAAAAGTTTTTTTTTTTACAATGCTGTGTTTGTTTCTGCCATACATCAATGTGAATCAGCCATAATTATATATATATATACCCTCTGTCTTGAGCCTCCCTCCCTTCCCCCATCCCACCCCTCTAGGTCATCACCGGGCTTCCTGTATTATACAGTAACTTCTCACCAACATAATTTTACACACACATTTTATACACAATATATATTTACACACAATATATTTACCCCACTCCCTCCTTCTCCCAGTGTTCACAGCTATCTTTTGAAGAAACTACAAACTGTGAAGTGTTTTATTAAAGTAATCCATATAGTTACAGTTTCTTGCATTATTCACTTCTTTTGTAAATGCAGATTGCTCTCTGTTATTTTGTTTCTTCTATCTGAGGAACTTCTTCAGTGTTTCTTGTAGTGCAGATCTGTGTTGCTCCCCACCCCTCGCCTTTTTTTTTTTCTGCCTGAAAGAGTCTTTTTTTAACCTTCATGTTACAAAGATATTTTTCTTAGGATTCTACTTCCTACCCACCCTCATTATGAAGGTGTTACTTCATGGTCTTTGAGCTCAGGTAGCTTCTAATGAAGAGTCTGCTTTCACTTCCACCCCACATCTATGTTTATTACATTATCCCTTCCACGGCTTTTAGGATGCTCTCTTTATCACTGTTTTGCAGTAATTTTATTGATGTATCATTTGTCTTTTAAATGTGATTTCTTTATGTTTCTTCTGCTTGTGCTTTGTTAAACATCTTGGCTCTATGAGTTTATAGTATTTTTTCACAATTTTAAACCTTGGGCTGAATTTCTTGCTCTTCCACCTCTCTTTTGAGACGACACTTACATATATGCTAGACTACTGATGCTTTGTTTTCTAAATTCTTCTTTTCTCTGGGTGCTTCAGCTTTAAAATCATTTATTTCTATTGCTGTGTCTTCAACTATTAATCCAATTCAGTGTTTTTCGTTTCAGATATTTTCCCTCTCTAGATGTTATGCATCTTTATAATACATTCTATTTTTCTTCTAAACAGGTTCATGTTTTTCTCTATATTTTTTGAACATATGGAGCACATTTTAATAGCTGTTTTAACATTCTTATCTCCTAATTTCATCATCTCTGTCATTACTGGATCTGTTTCTATTAATGATTTTTTATCTGGCTATGGGTCATATTTTCCTATTTCTTCACAAGCTTGTAAATTTTTAAGTTATTGTAGTAATATTTATATAATGTAAATTAACAATTTCAAGTGTATAATTCGGTGGTATCATGTTGACCAACCATCACTAGAACTGCTATGTAGTTCCAGAACATTTTCATCACTCCAAAAGTAAAACTATACCTTTTAAACAGTCACTGTTTATCTCTCCTTCCAGCCACTGGCAATCACTAATCCTTCTGTCTCTATGAATTTTCATATTCTAAATATTTCATATAAATAGCATCATACAATGTGATCTTTGTATCTGGCTTCTTTTGTTAAGCATATTTTCTATGTTTACCATGTTGTAGCACATATCAATACTTCATCTATTTTAATGGCTGAATGGAGATGCAGGTTTGATCCCTGGGTGGGGAAGATCCCCTGGAGGAGGAAATGGCAACCCACTCCAGTATTCTTGCCTGGGAAATCCTATGGACAGAGGAGCCTAGCGGGCTACAGTCCATGGGGTTGCAAAGAGTCGCTTCATGACTGAAGCGACTGAACATGGATATTCTATTATATGTGTGTGTGTGTGTGTTAGTTGCTCAGTTGTGTCCGGCTCTTTGTGACCCCATGGACAGCCCACCAGGCTCGTTCCTCTGTCCATAGAATTCTCCAGGCAAGAATCCTGGAGTGAGTAGCCATTTCCTTCTCCAGGGGATCTTCCCAACCCAGGGATTGAACCCACGTCGCCTACATTGCAGGTAGATTCTTTACTGTCTGAGCCACCAAGGAAGCCCATTCTATTGTATGTCTATACCTTAATTTATTTACTTACTTATCAGTTGATGGACATTTGGGGTTGTTTCTACCTTTTGGCTACTCTGAAATAGTACTGCTGTGAGCATTTATGTAGAAGTCTTTTTTTTGAACATCTGTTCTTAGTTTTTTTGAAACTGTACCTGGGAGTGGAATTACTGGGTTGTATGTTAATTCTGTGTTTATTGTAACAGGAACTGCAGTTGTTTTTTTTCCCCCACAATGGCTGAGCCATTTTACATTCCATGAGCAGTGTATGAGGGTTCCATTTTCTCTGCATACTCATCAACACGTGTTATTGTCTGCTTACTCATTGTGGTTTTGACTTGTATTTTTCTAGTGAATAATGATGTTTGGTGTCTTTTCATATGCCTATTAGCCATTTGTATATTTTCTTTCAGAAATATCTGTTCACATCTTTTCCTCATGTTAAAATTGTCTTGTCTTTTCTTTGTTCAGTTGTAAAAATATAATAATTGATTTGTCTATTCTTTTTTGAGTTGTAAAATTTTTGAAAATATGGTGTGCTCAGTCACTAAGTCCTGTTTGAATCTTTGCAACCCCATGGACTGTAGCCTACCAGGCTCCTTTGTCCATGGGGTTTTCCAGGCAAGAATACTGGTGTGAGTGCTAAGTTGCTTCAGTTGTGTCCAACTGTGTGTGACCCTATGGACTGTAGCCTGCCAAGCTCCTCTCCAGGCAAGAATACTGGAGTGGGGTTGCCATGCCCTTCTTCATGGGATCTTCCTGACCCAGGAATTGAACCTGCATCTCTTACATCTCCTGCATTGGCAGTTGGTTTCTTTACCACTAGCACCACTTGGGAAGCCTGTATTGTGGGTATTAGACCTCAATTAGACATGAAAGTGAAAGTCACTCAGTTGAGTCTGACTCTTTGTGACCCCATGGACAATACAGTCCATGGGATCCTCCAGGCCAGAATACTGGAGCGGGTAGCCTTTCCCTTCTCCAGGGGATCCTCCCAACCCAGGGATCGAACCCAGGTCTCCCACATTTCAGGCAGATTCTTTACCAACTGAACCACAAGGGAAGCCCCGATTAGACATATTTTCTGAGAAGAGTTTGTATAGTCAAAGCTATGGTTTTTCCAGTAGTTAGGTACAGATGCAAGAGTTGGACCATAAGAAAGGCTAGGCACTAAAGATTTGAAGCTGTTGAATTATTGTGCTGAAGAAGACTCTTGAGAATCCCTTGGATTGCAAGGAGATCAAACCAGTCAATCCTAAAGGTAATCAACCCTGAACATTCTTTGGAAGGACTGATGGTGAATCTGAAGCTCCAATACTTTGGTCACCTGATGTGAAGTCTCTACTCAATGGAAAAAACCCTGATTCTGAGAAGTATTGAGGGCAGAAGGAGAAGGGGGCAACAGAGGATGAGATGGTTGGATGGCATCACCAACTCAAGGGACATGAGTTTCAGGAAACTCCAGGAGATAGTGAGGACAGAGAAGCCTGAAGTGCTGCAGTCCCTGGGGTTGCAAATAATTGGACCTGACTTAGAAACTGAATAACAGCAAGACATATTATTTGTCAATGTTTTTCTCCATCTTTGGGTTTTTACTTTCTTTATGGTGTTCTGTGATACACAAGTTTAAATTTTGATGAAGTCCAATGTATATATTCTTTCTTTTGTAACTTGTATCAGTGCTTTCAGTACATATCTTAAAAAACGCTGCCTATTCCAAAGTTATGAATATTTGTGTTACATCGCTTCAGTCATGTATGACTCTTTGCAATCTTATGGACTGTAACCCACCAAGCTCCTCTGTCCATGGGATTCTCTAGGCAAGAATACTGGAGTGGGTTGCCATGCTCTCCTCCAGGGGATCTTCCCAGCCCAGTGATTGAACCCCTGCCTCTTAGGTCTCCTGCATTGGCAGGTAGGTTCTTTACTGCTAGTATCACTTGGGAAACCCCATGAATATTTACCCTTATGTTTTCTTTTAAGAATTTTATAATTTTAATTCTTTAGTTTTTAGCTTTAGTTCTTTGTTTAGTTCTTAATTTTCTTTTTGTATATGGTGTGAGCAAGGCATTTTACATGTGAATATCCTGGTTTCCAGCACCATTTGTTGAAGAGACTATCCTTTCCCCAAGAATCTTTTACCATTGTTAAAGATCAGTTGACCATAAGTGCATAGGTTTATATCTAGGCTCTCATTTTCTGTTACATTTATCCTTTTGCTAGCACCACACTGTTTTGATTACTGTAACTTTGTAGTGAATTTTGTACTACTGTAACTTTGTAGTTAATTTGATTACTAAAACTTTGGGAAGTGTGAGTTCGTCTTAGTTCTTTTTCAAGACTGTTTTGGATATTAAGGGTCCCTTGTAATTTGGATCTGCTTTCCCATTTCTGCAGAAATGGCCATTGTATTTTGATAAGGATTGTATTGAATCTGTAGATCCATTTGGGAAGTATTGCCATATAATAATATTGTCTTACAGTCTATGAACATGAGATGTCTTTCTATTTATTTAGATCTTCATTAATCTCTTTCACTAACATTTTGTGTGGCCGGTAATGTTTGATTGAATGATGAACATTAAGAATTTTATGATATTGAATGTTAGATTTTGTTTTATTCCTTTAAATAATATTTTGATGTGTCTGGCACATACAGTTACTTGGAATTAGTCAAATGAGGCTTGCTTTTAAGCTTTTTGAGTGAGGCAGCATGTTTTTGGCCAACTACTTGATGAGACTTTTTTGATGACTTTTTTCAGTGTCTTTGTATTATGAGGTCTTTCCTTTGTAGCTGATGGAAATACAAACTGTTGTGTGGGCTTCATACATTTTCAGCCTATTGTTTCACAGTAGTTACTTTTGCAGAGTAGGGTAATTTGTTCTAACCTATATGCAGATCTCTATTCAGTCAGACTGAAGAGGACTCCTCTGCATATCCCTGAATCTGTTTCTCTGTGTAGCATTCTTCTTTTTAAAGTACTCTTCCCTGTTGACTCTGGCCTTTTGATCTTTAGCCTTTGTTTTTTTAACTCAGCTAGACCTCTGGGCTCTTATTTGGGATCCCCCGTCTGTACTGTGGCCTAAAGACTTTAGTAGCAATCATAGGCTCACCTCATTTGTTTCTCTCTTCTCAGGAATGATAGTCCTGCACCTTTTATTGCCCAGTTTCTGAAAAATCAGAGTTTTGTATATTTCAGTTTCTAGTTATTCAAGGCATTAGGGTTATTACTTCAACATTGTCAGAAGCAGAAGTTGTGAATCACTGTATCAAATAAAAGTCAAATTAAGCTTGATATAAAATGAAGAAGAGAACACCGTAATTCTAGTGTAGGCTTTATCTTTAATAAATGTATCTTAAAAGTTGAATACATCCTTAATGCTAGTTAATTGTTAGTGAGAATTTTTTTATTTTTTATTGTGCCATTTTCTAAATAAATTCTAGCTTAATGACACAGTTAATGTCCACAGTGTTATGAATTTTTGTTTTTTTAAACCTTAAAAACATAGTATTCTAATGATGAAAGGCATCTGTGGTAGATGGAAAGGGAGATATGATCTTGAACTCTCTTGCTTCAATTTCTTTGTCTCTAAAGTAAAATAAAATAGTTGTTTTGATATATGTAATATGATATATGTAATGCGATATAGGTAATATAGTTTTAGGAGAGTGCCAGTCATATACTAAGTGCTATATGGGTGTGAACCATTATTAGCTGAATCATAATAATTATTTTTATTATCATATGAGGTGATATGGAGGGAATTATATCATGAAATTTAAACCTACAAAAACATTTATATAATTTAGGATCAGTTTATACCTGGATATATTAATTTTGAATATCCTTGGCATGAAGAGTTGAAGACAGCCCAAACCGGGAGTTTGGGCTAGTATAGAGCTTAACAAAGAATTTTGTTTTATGAAACTTCTGTATGTTAGCTAGCAGACTTTTTTCCTCTTTGATCTGTGATGTTATTACTAAAACCATCAGTATTGAGAACTGAAAGGAAATTAAGCTGAGATTTTTATGATTGGAAATGAAAAGATATAGCATAGCCATTCACATTTTAAATAGAGGCTCAGAGTTTGTTTAACTTGAAAAAGGATATGATAGACTTTGGGCAAAAATATATGCTCGTATTGATCTTCACAGTAAATATATTCTAGAAAGTTGCATGTTCATTCAACTTTGGTTCATTAATTTTAGTTCCTAGTATTGAGGGAATGTGCTACTAAAAAGAACATGCTTATGGCAAAACCACTACAATATTGTAAAGTAATCAACCTCCAATTAAAATAAATAAATTTATATTAAAAAAATAAAAAGAACATGCTTTTGAGATAAAGTGTTCTGTAATAATTGACATTTCTTGATTTATTAGTAAGTGCTCAATTAACATTTCTGCCAAATTAATTTTTAAAGCATTTTCCTGTAGCAGCAAGTATATGTGTGTAGATTGCTCTTGATTTGGAAATAAAATACTGTACCTTTTCAGAAGTGGAATTACTAGGCTAACTATTGGTAATATAAATATAGTATTAGCCGTCATTTACCAGTCAGGTCCTTGATGCTAAAAAATACTCCACTGAGTTCATCACAGTCTTTAAAATAATATGTTTGCTGAACAAACTTTTGAATTCTAAGGGTACAGAGCATTGAGGTTACTTTAAAAATTAGTGGTTTTGTTCATGTTATGTTCAGATTAGGTAATATTTCTGTTTTAGCTCAACAGAATTTAAGTGGAGTTGCATATCTGATTCTGAAGTCTTCTTGATTTGCTGTTTCTGGAGCTACTAAAATTCTTAGTCACACTGTTGATTAAAGTGCTCAAGAATTTTTTCCTTGCTAAATTCTGTAGGATAGGTTTGTTCTTGGAGATTTTTAAAAAATCAACCATTTAACTTTCAAACTTTACTTGTGAAGTTATGATTTATACCATTATTTTTATGACTACTACACAAAATCAGCTTGCTACTGTAGCTAGCAGCAGATTTGGGTCTAGTGTGTGAAGTTATTGCACATGAATGGAGAGAGATGTTATTTCAATGTTATGTTTTTATTACTAGCTTCTGTTTTTATTAAGGATAATGAAAACGTTGTGTCTGGGCCTGTGAACAAAACGAATGTGACCTTTGATGTGACCCACCTGTTGTGCTTTGACAATTGATAACAGTCCCCTCCTGTGAGGGTGATCTGGAGAATAACGGTATGCCAGCATGATGGAAAATGACATTTGCAAATTTAACTTGCAGATATTGAAATATGCTTGGATCAGGTCCTAGATTAAAGTAATGAAAACAACTTATCTAAGTATTTTGAGAAAAGAAGATATTAACAGATGTCTGATTCACAGTGTCTTTTTCAGGGTGAGTTGTTCCTTGGTTATAGACTTGTCCATCAGATTCCTTAAAATAAATGGCCTTCTAAATCAAAATTTGGCAATTTTTACAACTGGAAGAATGAGATAATGCCTGGATTGTCGCATTCCTAATGTTGTCACATTTATAATTAAATTTTTTATATAATTATAAATTTTAATTATAAGTATACATTTATAATTATATACTTATAATTATTTATAAATGTATAAATACATTATATACATTTATGTACATGTATATAGATTCTATACATTTATAATTAAAATCACATTTAAAATTAAAGTTTTTATTTAGCATTTAATACTGGTTTTTTTAAAAATATCACACACTTTTTTTAAAAAAAGAAATAAGCAGTTTGCTTTTTTGATTTTTTGAGCATGGGTATATATAATAGCTTTTTTTCCTAGACCATATCTGGGCTGAATTTACCTGGAGAGTGAGTAGTCTACTGCTAAAGAACTGTATTAATTTTGCGGATAAATTTAAGGACACCATCATCTGGTAGATATTTTCACTAGACTGCAAAATGTTCTTTTTCATATTCATTCTTAGGAAGATCCTAGTGATGATGTATTTAGTGTCTGAAAGCTAATGCACTAAGGCTCTGCAGTGTACAGGCCAAATACCATCATTATGGAAATCACTGTATTATAAAAACATTGACATATCTTGGCTTCTGGCTTAGGTTAAATATAATCCCTAACTAGTCAATACTCATCTTAAGTCTTCTGCAGACACCACTCCCTTTTTTGCAGCTGCATAGACAGTACTATGGCTATAGGTTTGTTGATAAGGGTTCCAATGATAGAGTCTTTGTAGAAGGAGGAAAAGAGGGTAGCATTAAGGCTTTAGTTGAAGGTGTGATAGATAATACTTTACTAGTTTCATGCCTGGCTCTTGGAACTGTTCCTGTCAATACCAGTGGAGTCCTTCTTCCCCTTGAGGTGATAGGGAATGAGGGTCAGGAGCAGGAGGCAGTTTGCCCTTCCGTTTAGTTCAGTTGCTTAGTTGTGTTTGACACATTGCAACCCCATGGACTGCCAGGCTTCCCTGTCCATCACCAACTCCCAGGGTTTGCTCAAACTCATGTGCATCAAGCGGTGATACCATCCAACCATCTCATCCTCTGTCGTCCCATATCCTTCTGCCATCAATCTTTCCCAGCATCAGGGTCTTTTCTATGGAGTCAGTTCTTTGCATCAGGTGGCCAAAGTACTGGAGCTTCAGCTTCAGCATTAGTCCTTCCAAAGAATATTCAGGACTGATTTCCTTTATGAAGGACTGGTTTGACCTGCTTCCAGTCCAAGGGACTCTCAAGAGTTTTTGCTAACACCACAGTTCAAAAACATCAATTCTTTGGTGCTCAGCTTATATAGTTTATATATGTATGAACTCTCACATTCATACATGAGTACTGGAAAAACCATAGCCTTGACTAGACGGACCTTTGTTGACAAAGTAATGTCTCCGCTTTTTAATATGCTGTCTAGGTTGGTTATAACTTTCCTTCCAAGGAGTAAGCGTCTTTTAATTTCATGGCTGCAGTCACCATCTGTAGTGATTTTGGAGCCCAAGAAAATAAGCTCTCTCACTGTTTCCCCATCTATTTGCCATGAAGTGATGGGACCAGATGCCATGATCTTTGTTTTTTGAATGTGAGGTTTTAAGTCAACTTTTTCACCTTCCTCTTTCACTTTCATCAAGAGGTTCAACAGTTCTTTGCTTTCTGCCATAGGGTGGTGTCATCTGTGTATCTGAAGTTATTGATCTTTCTCCCACCAATCTTGATTCCAGCTTGTGTTTCATCCAGCTTGGCATTTCACATGAAGTACTCTGCATATAAGTTAAATAAGCATGGTGACAGTATACAGCCTTGACGTACTCCTTTCCCAATTTGGAACCAGTCCGTTGTTCCATGTAAGATTCTAACTGTTGCTTCTTGACCTGCATACAGATTCCTCAGGAGACAGGTAAGGTAGTCTGGTATTCCCATCTCTTTAAGAATTTTCCAGAGTTTGTTGTGATCCACACATTCAAAGACTTTAGTGTAGTCAATATAGCAGAAATAAATGTTTTTCTGGAATGCTCTTGCTTTTTCTATGATCCAGTGGATGTTGGCAATTTGATCTCTGGTTCCTCTGCCTTTTCTAAAACCAGCTTGAACATCTGGAAGTTCATGGTTCGTGTACTGTTGAAGCCTAGCTTAGGGAGTTTTGAGCATTACTTTGCTAGCGTATGAGAAGAGTACAATTGTACGGTGGTTTGAGCATTGTTTGGCATTGCCTTTCTTTGGGATTGAAATGAAAGCTGACCTTTTCCAGTCCTGGGACCACTGCTGAGTTTTCCAAATTTGTTGGGATACTGAATGTAGCACTTTCACAGCATTATCTTTTAGGATTTGAAATAGCTCAGCTGGAATTCCATCACCTCCACTAGTTTTGTTCGTAGTGATGCTTCCTAAGGCCCACTTCACTTTGCACTCCAGGATGTCTGGTTCTTGGTGAGTGATCACACCATCGTGATTATCTGGATCATTAAGATCTTTTTTGTATAGTTCTTCTGTGTATTCTTGACACTTCTTCTTAATATTTTCTGCTTCAGTTAGGTCTATACAGTTTCTGTCCTTTATTGTGCCCATCTTTGCATGAAATGTTCCCTTTGTATCTCTGATTTTCTTGAAGAGATCTCTAGTTTTTCCCATTCTATGGTTTTCCTCTATTTCTTTGCATTGATCACTTAGGAAGACTTCTTTGTCTCTTCTTGATAGTCTTTGGAACTCTGCATTCAGATGGATATGTCTTTCCTTTTCTCCTTTGCCTTTTGCTTCTCTTCTTTTCTCAGCTATTTGTAAGGTCTCCTCAGACAACCATTTTGCCTTTTTGTATTTCTTTTTATGGGGATGGTTTTGATCCTGTTCTCCTGTACAGTGTCACGAACCTCCATCCATAGTTCTTTAGGCACTCTATCAGATCTAATCCCTTGAATCTATTTGTCACTTCTACTGTATAATTGTAAGTGATTTAAGTCATACCTGAATGGTCTAGTGGTTTTCCCTGCTTTCTTCAATTAAGTCTGAATTTTGCAATAAGGAGTTCATGATCTGAGCTACAGTCAGCTCCCATTCTTGTTTTTGCTGAGTGTATAGCGTTTCTCCATCTTTGGCTGCAAAGAATATAATCAATCTGATTTCGGTGTTGACCATCTGGTGATGTCCATGTGTAGTGTCTTCTCTTGTGTTGTTGGAAGAGGGTGTTTGCTATGACCAGTGTGTTCTCGTGGCAAAACTCTGTTAGCCTTCTCCCTGCTTCATTTTGTACTCCAAGGCCTAACTTGCCTGTTATTCCAGGTATCTCTTGACTTCCTACTTTGGCATTCCAGTCCACTATGATGAAAAGGACATAATTTTTTGATGTTAATTCTAGAAGGTCTTGTAGGTCTTCATTGAACCATTTAGCTTCAGCTTCTTTGGCCTTTCTGGTTGGGACATAGACTTGGATTACTGTGATACTGAATGGTTTGCCTTGAAAACGAACAAAGATCATTCTGTCATTTTTGAGATTGCACCCAAGTACTATATTTCAGATTCTTTTGTTGACTATGAGGGCTACTCCATTTGTTCTAAGGGATTCTTGCCCATAGTAGTAGTTATAGTTAGGTCATCTGAATTACATTCACCCATTCCAGTCCATTTGAGTTCACTGATTCCTAAAATGTCGATGTTCACTCTTGCCATCTCCTGTTTGACCACTTCCAATTCACCTTGATTCACAGACCTAACATTTCAGGTTCTTTTGCAATATTGTTTACAGAATCGGACTTGACTTCCATTACCAGTCACATCCACAACTGGGTGTTGTTTTTGCTTTGGCTCCATCTCTTCATTCTTTCTGGAGTTATCTCTCCATTCTTCTCCAGTATCATATCGGGCACCTACTGACCTGGGGTGTTCATCTTTCAGTGTCATATCTTTTTGCCTTTTTATACTCTTCATGGGAATCTCAAAACAAGAATGCTGAAGTGGTTCACCATTCCCTTTCTTAGCAGACCAAATTTTGTCAGAACTCTCCACCATGACCCTTCTGTCTTGGGTAACCCTACCTGGCATGGCTCATAGTTTGCTCTTGGGACCCCCATTTAGGACTCAGTGTATATTTTCTTATAGAGACTAGGATATTATCTAGTGTTGAACTATGCTGTGAATGAGCTCGTATAGGATCTTAACTACTATTAATATAATTTTTTTCTTAGAGAAAGTACATTCTAAAGTCTAAGAACTTTTGGAACTAAATCCATTTTGTGTATTTATATGTTTCCTATAGGAAATACAAGATTTACTGCATTGCTTTAAAAATGAAGAGACTTTAGAAGTCATCTATTTCAGATTCATTTTATAGATGAGGACAAAATTCTGGAAGAAATTTAAGTCTAGTTTAGCTGGAAAAATATCATCCTGTAGGATTGGGTCTTTAAGACATTAAAGAAAATCAGTTTTATATACAAACTTATTTATTTTAGGTCCCAAGACTCCTGATTAAATTTTTCATGCTGTTACGTGCAGGTCAAAGAATTTTCCTGGTTACTTTGTTATGAGGACCTGTGCATCAGTAACTAATATTATATGATCTGTAGATTAAAAGATAGTAAGACTTATCTTTTCTCCTGTGTTGTTTTATTAGTTGTATCTAAAATAGTGTTAAAATATTTTACGATGGGATTTCCCCATTGGTCCAGTGGTTAAGACTCTGTGTTCCCAAGGCAGGGGGTGTGAGTTCCATCCCTGGTTGTGGAACTAAGAGCCACATGCTGCGTGGTCCAAAAGAAAAAAAATATAATTTTTTTTAAAGAAAAGAATTGATGATTACTCAGAAGTAGAATGTGGAAAAAAGAGAAAATAAGTTGTGATGGACAAGTCATTGCTTTAAATGGCTAGTTATTGATCCTGAACTAATTTATATTAAAATTCCTAATTTATATTAACCTAAACCTTTATGTGCTTTTGATCTGTGGACTGGTATTTTATGTTAATTAAAGTGAACAAGAGAAGAATACATGCTCAGACCATGTAGTGTTACTGGTTTTCAAAAACTGACCATGATTCAAAATTATCTTTTTTTTTTTTTTTGACTTTTTAAAAAAATTTTATTTTATTTTTAAATTTTACATAATTGTATTAGTTTTGCCAAATATCAAAATGAATCCGCCACAGGTATACATGTGTAGTTTTCAATTTTTGTGTGATATTTTTTTCTTTATATCTTGTAGTATATCAATAAAACCATTTAAAGGAAAGATATGTTTAATTTTAAATATGACATTTGAAAAAATTTGTTGTCACTGAATGATCTATTATTATGATGATGATAGATGGGAAGTTCCCTTTTACATGTCTTGCTGAAACATGCTCCCTAATAAGTCAAAATAAAAAGTTAGAGATATAATATTATACTGAGGATAAAGTTTCATGTTTTCAATGAAGGTACTTTTCACTTTAAACATATTTATTTTAAGATGAAAATATAGCAGCCTTTTTCTATTTCTAGAAAGGAGTTTTTTTTTCATATAAATTTATTTATTTTAATTGGAGGTTAATTACTTTACAATATTGTATTGGTTTTGCCATACATCAACATGAATCCACCACAGGTATACACGTGTTCCCCATCCTGAACCCCTGTCCCTCTTCCCTCCCTGTACCATCCCTCTGGGCCGTCCCAGTGCACCAGACCCAAGCAACCGGTATCATGCATCGAACTTGGACTGGCGATTCGTTTCATATATGATATTATTCATGTTTCAATGCCATTCTCCCAAATCATCCCACCCTCTTCCTCTCCCACAGAGTCCAAAAGACTGTTCTATACATCTGTGTCTCTTTTGCTGTCTCACATACAGGGTTATTGTTACCATCTTTCTAAATTCCATATATATGCGTTAGGAGAAGGCAATGGCACCCCACTCCAGTACTCTTGCCTGGAAAATCCCATGGACAGAGAAGCCTGGTGGGCTGCAGTCCATGGGGTCGCTAAGAGTCGGACACGACTGAGCAACTTCACTTTCACTTTTCACTTCCACGCATTGGAGAAGGAAATGGGAACCCACTCCAGTGTTCTTGCCTGGAGAATCCCAGGGACAGGGGAGCCTGGTAGGCTGCTGTCTATGGGGTTGCACAGGGTCGGACATGACTGAAGCGACTTAGCAGCAGCAGCAGCAGCATACTGTATTGGTGTTTTTCTTTCTGGCTTACTTCATTCTGTATAATAGGCTCAAGTTTCATCCACCTCATTAGAACTGATTCAAATGTATTCTTTTTAATGGCTGAGTAATACTCCACTGTGTATATGTACCACAGCTTTCTTATTCATTCATCTGCTGATGGACATCTAAGTTGCTTCCATGTCCTGGCTATTATAAACAGTGCTGCGATGAACATTGGGGTACACGTGTCTCTTTCAGTTCTGGTTTCCTTGGTGCGTATGCCCAGTAGTGGGATTGCTGGGTCATAAGGCAGTTCTATTTCCAGTTTTTTAAGGAATCTCCACACTGTTCTCCATAGTGGTTGTACTAGTTTGCATTCCCACCAACAGTGTAAGAGGGTTCCCTTTTCTCCACACCCTCTCCAGCATTTATTGCTTGTAGACTTTTGGATAGCAGCCATTCTGACTGGCGTGAAATGGTACCTCATTGTGGTTTTGATTTGCAGTTCTCTGATAATGAGTGATGTTGAGCATCTTTTCATGTGTTTGTTAGCCATCTATATGTCTTCTTTGGAGAAATGTCTATTTAGTTCTTTGGCCCATTTTTTGATTGGGTCATTTATTTTTCTGGAATTGAGCTGCAGGAGCCAAAACAATCTCGAGAAAGAAGAATGGAACTGGAGGAATCAACCTGCCTGACTTCAGGCTCTACTACAAAGCCACAGTCATCAAGACAGTATGGTACTGGCACAAAGACAGAAATATAGATCAATGGAACAAAATAGAAAGCCCAGAGATAAATCCATGCACCTATGGACACCTTATCTTAGACAAAGGAGGCAAGAATATTCAATGGATTAAAGACAATCTCTTTAACAAGTGGTGCTGGGAAAACTGGTCAACCACTTGTAAAAGAATGAAACTAGAACACTTTCTTGGAGAAGGCAATGGCACCCCACTCCAGTACTCTTGCCTGGAAAATCCCATGGATGGAGGAGCCAGGTGGGCTGCAGTCCATGGGATCACTAGGAGTCAGACACGACTGAGCAACTTCACTTTCACTTTTCACTTTCATGCATTGGAGAAGGAAAAGGCAACCCACTCCACTGTTCTTGCTTGGAGAATCCCAGGGACGGGGCAGCCTGGTGGGCTACCGTCTATGGGGTCACACAGAGTCGGACAGGACTAAAGTGACTTAGCAGTAGCAGAACACTTTCTAACACCATACACAAAAATAAACTCAAAATGGATTAAAGATCTAAACGTAAGACCAGAAACTATAAAACTCCTAGAGGAGAACATAGGCAAAACATTCTCCGACATAAATCACAGCAGGATCCTCTATGATCCACCTCCCAGAATATTGGAAATAAAAGCAAAAATAAACAAATGGGACCTAATTAAAAGCTTCTGCACAACAAAGAAAACTATAAGCAAGGTGAAAAGACAGCCTTCAGAATGGGAGAAAATAATAGCAAATGAAGCAACTGACAAACAACTAATCTCAAAAATATAGAAAGGAGTTAATAAGCAACTTTTGAGGGTGGTTTTTGCCTTTGACTTAATCAGAATTCAAATCTCAGACTATGGCTTTTCATATCTCAATACACAAGAGTTTTTTGGTCCTAATTCTCATCATTGCACTTTCTGTTAGTCTTCCACCTTACCTAATTTTTAGGAATACACAATTTTCATTCATCATAGTCACATAACTATGTCACATCTTATCCAGTCTCATGGACTAAATTATGCCCAGAATATCAATATTAAAAATATATTCATTTAGTCTTAAATATTATGTTTCTATTGCAAGGCACTGATATTATATACTTTACATTTATGTTGAACTTTTTAATCATTTTTTTTGCTGAATAAATATAATCAGTATGCAAAGTATTACATTTTAAACATATACCATATGTAATTTTGTGTCTAAGTATTTTTGATGACATAAGGCATCAATATTAAATGAAAATTTAATTCATTGATTTGATTTCTTTGAAGATACTTCTTTCAGAAATTCATATTTTACTTGTTTTATGTTGAATAGAATGAAATGTTTTCCTCTTGAACTTATTGCATCCTTATTTCAGCAATAGAGAAAGCATTCAAAATTTAATTTAAAATGAAATATTTCTCCATAGAATAAATGAAATCTCACCTTCAAAGGGTGATTATTGTTTGTAAATTTTAAAAGACCTATGTAATTTACAACTGATAGCTTTAGGTGCCCAGTCCTTAAAAATATTTACACATTGTGTTTCAAAAGATATTTTATTTTATTTATTTTTTAAATTTTATTTTATTTTTAAACTTTACATAATTGTATTAGTTTTGCCAAATATCAAAATGAATCCACCACAGGTATACATGTGTTCCACCCTGCTAATGTCTCACTGAGACTAGAAATTGATACTAAGAATTAATTTCACTTGGACTTAGATTATTCACATATATTATGTTTAGATTTGTTTTTATGAAGTAACTTCATTAAATTACTCTGGAATATACGTTGTTAATTTAAAAAATTTGAATCATGAAATACTGGACATGTTCTAAGGAGACTATAGGAACTCCAAGTTTCCTTTTATTATTAACTAGACTACTAGTTAATAATATATTACTAGATTACTACTAGATAATAAGTGTATATTAGACTCCATGATTGAATGACTTTTACAGAACCAAGTAAACTTTTATGGTTTTGGAGAATTTAGAGCCCAGTTGCAGATGAGATTAAAAGGTCATGATATTATGAGTCAGTTAGTTAACTTTGGTTTATTTTCTGATCATACTATGTATTTAAAAAAACCCAAAGAATAGAGATAATAGACCCATTCCTGAATAGAGTAGTGTTTAACAGAGGGTTCCTTGGGGATTATTTCTAAGACAAATCACTTTTCTAAAAAAAAAAAAAAAAAAAAATGATTTGAAAAGAAAGTTTACAGGGAAATCTCTTGTTTTCTTGGAATAAAAAGCCTATTCCAGGCATTTTCAGGTAGTAAAATGCCAATGAAGAATGAATAATGTACAAAGATATCAAAGATAGGTTCGGTTCAGTTCAGTTCAATTGCTCAGTCGTGTCCGACTCTTTGTGACCCCATGAACCGCAGCACACCAGGCCTCCTTGTCCATCACCAACTCCCAGAGTCCACCCAAACCCATGTCCATTGAGTCAGTGATGCCATCCAACCGTCTCATCCTCTGTCTCCTTCTCCTCCTGCCCTCAATCTTTCCCAGCATCAGGGTCTTTTCCAATGAGTCAGCTCTTTGCATCAGGTGGCCAAAGTATTGGAGTTTCAGCTTCAACATCAGTCCTTCCAATGATAGGTAAATAAGATAAAAATGACAAAATATCTCCTCTTGCCCAAAGTGGACATTGTTCCCTTTTTTCTTCCTATTTAATACAAAGACAACAAAGCTTTAACTCTTACTTATTATCTAGAATAAACACAGTTATTTTAGAAGTTTCTGTGTGTTTGTTCCCCCCAAATCAGAATAACTACTGGATATCATCAGGAAAGGTATTAGAAACAAAATACAGCAGAATCTTGTCCATAAGCAAAAGCAATACAGCAACTAAACCAGAAAACCATGTTTGAAAAAATTACATTTTCAGAAGGAAATAGAACTAGAAGAAATCCAGAAAAATCATTAGGAAGTATGAGAGAATTCACATCAATAAAGACTAAAAACCTTGTAAGTTATGGTTTGGAAAGACCATGTTTGAGAGAGGATAGGATTTAAGTATAAGTACCCCCCCCCCAAAAATATATATATATAAAGGGAAGATAGTTTTAATTATCGCATTAGCTCTCCCTGCCCCCCAAAACCCTGCAATATTCAGTGGTTTAAGCAGTTTACAGTATGAGTTTTGAATTCAAAAGACTTTGATTTATGTCCAGGTTGACACAGTTAACAGCCATATACACCCATATATACATACATAGACATATATGCATATATAAAAATATGTGCAGGCTTCCTAGGTGGTGCTAGTGGTTAAAGAACCATCCTGCCAATGAAGAGACTTAAGAGATGAGGGTTTGATCCCTCAGTCAGGAAGATCCTCAGAAGAAGGGCATGGCAACCCATTCCAGTGTTGTTGCCTGGAGAATCCCATGGATAGAGGAGCCTGGTGGACTTCAGTCCATAGGGTCACAAAGAGTTGGACACAACTGAAGTGACTTAGTATGCACAAATACATATGTTCACACACATATATGTATGTATAAAGGTTATGCTAGTTATGGCATACATGAATGGAAATACCTGACATAGTAGAGCTCAATAAATGTAGACTGAATTAGCAGATGTGCCCATATCAAATCCTTCTCTCCAGACTCAGGTTCTTTTAAGGGGAGTTCTCAAACTGGGGTTCATGGATATAAAGTTCATATTATATAAAAATTCTATTCTTTTCTTTGCTAGAACCACTTAATTTCATCCCTTGCTCCCAAGTCAGGACATTTCCAAAGTTTAATCCCTCATTCTATTGTATAACCAGAGCAATATGTTTGCTAAATGCATGGCAAAACATTTTGCCAAGATCTTAAATCATATTTATTATTCTTAATTACCTTTAGAGAAGTATGAAAAATGGTAAGGTTAAGTCAGTTGGGGTTACTATGATTTCTAGGGGAATACATGAACATTTTTACTCAGGTGGTTTAGCAGGAGAACATTTTATTAACAGTAAGGCCTGTATTGTATTAAGTAATTAAGAAAGTTATTATTAAAGCAAATGCTTATTGAGCATCCCCTATGTGAAAAGGCACTATTAAAATGTTTATGAGATCTACTGTTTTCATGATAATTATTATGTGTCCAAAAGAACCTACATTACAGTAGGCAATCTTTCTTCTATTTCCATCCCCGGCTTCCAGCCAAGAGGAGGACCTTTGTCTGTCTCCACTGTGGCTCCCTCAGGACACAGAATTTTTTTCTCACTTGATGCAGGGAAGGATACTGTTAGAGCATATTTGATAGGCTACAAGTAGCTGATAGCTATCCTGTCTTCTACCCTCATGTTCCCTCCATCATTATCAGAATCCTATGATTAAGAACTGTCAAGGACACCATTAGAAACTTTTAAATAATTTGTTGTTTAATTTTTAGCTATGGAAATAAGATTTTTATGATAATTTTGTGACATTGTCATAAAAGTGAATCATACTCTCATGCTTATAATGTAGTGAGTCTGTAGTGTCCATTAGTGAGGTTATCATTAAGTTTCTATGCTCAAGAAATAATTTTTCCCCATGAGTTAAATGATGAGTATTTTTCAGAAAGTAAATATTGAAAAAGAAATATTTATATATATATATATACACACACACATATATATATATACACACACTGTATTTTCCTAAGAAATTAGCATTAACATAAAATAATCTTAAAAATACAAAAGTTTTAAATTTAGTTATTATTTTCATATGCTTATAAAAGTTTTGGATTTATTCTTATATATTGCATATATATTATGTTATATATTTTATATACATATATTATTTGTTTATGTTGAAGAAACGTGTGTATATAATGAAACTTCATTAATGTCAGGTCTGTTTGAGTTAGAAAAGCTTTGACTAATGGACTATTTTAAAGGAATTGGAATTTTATTACTCTTTAAAATAAACATGGTGACACAATCCAGGAATATAAAACATTTTGCCATGATCTGCTGTTAAGTGCAGGCTCTAACTTATTTTAGTGAATAGGTAAAGATGATTTGTATTTATGACACTATATGCTTTTATTTAAATCTTGGCTTTCTCAGTTCAGTTCAGTCATTCAGTCATGTCCGACTCTTTGTGACCCCATGAATCGCAGCACGCCAGGCCTCCCTGTCCATCACCAGCTCCTGGAGTCCACCCAAACCCGTGTCCATTGTGTCGGTGATACCATCCAACCATCTCATCCTCTGTCATCCCCTTCTCCTCCTGCCCTCAATCTTTCCCAGCATCAGGGTCTTTTCCAGTGAGTCAGCTCTTTGCATCAGGTGGCCAAAGTACTGGAGTTTCAGCTTCAACATCAGTCCCTCCAATGAACACCTAGGACTGATCTCCTTTAGGATGGACTGGTTAGATCTCCTCGCAGTCCAAGGGGCTCTCAAGAGTCTTCTCCAACACCACAGTTCAGTTCAGGATGGGGAGCACATGTATACCTGTGATGGATTCATTTTGATATTTGGCAAAACTAATACAATAATGTAAAGTTTAAAAATAAAATAAAATTAAAAAAAAAAAAAGCATCAATTCTTCGGTGCTCAGCTTTCCTTATAGTCCAACTCTCACATCCATACATGACCACTGGAGAAACCATAACCTTGACTAGACGGACCTTTGTTGGCAAAGTAATGTCTCTGCTTTTGAATATGCTATCTAGGTTGGTCATAACTTTTCTTCCAAGGAGTAAGCATCTTTTAATTTCATGGCTGCAATCACCATCTGCAGTGATTTTGGAACCCAGAAAAATAAAGTCAGCCACTGTTTCCACTGTTTCTCCATCTTTTGCCATGAAGTGATGGGACTGGATGCCATGATCTTAGTTTTCTGAATGTTGAGCTTTAACCCAACTTTTTCACTCTCCTCTTTCACTTTCATCAAGAGGCTCTTTAATTCTTCTTCACTTTCTGCCATAAGGGTGGTGTCATCTGCATATCTGAGGTTATTGATATTTCTTGGACAATCTTGATTCCAGCTTGTGCTTCTTCCAGCCCAGCGTTTCTCATGATGTACTCTGCATAGAAGTTAAATAAGCAGGGTGACAATATACAGCCTTGACGTACTCCTTTTCCTATTTGGAACCAGTCTGTTGTTCCATGTCCAGTTCTAACTGTTGCTTCCTGACCTGCATACAGGTTTCCCAAGAGGCAGGTTAAGGTTTGTCAGACTTAAAAAAGAAAATGTTTCAATAAAACTGAAGAAATATCTCAACATCAGATGTATCTTTGTAGCAAGACATATTAATTCCTAAAGCTTTTTCTAAGGAAAAAAAAAAGATGAGATTAAGGACATTAGAAAGGAAAATCACCAATTTCAACTTCAGATAATATTCTCTGCTATGGTAGTTAATTAATTTACACTTCCTTCCTCTCCCCTGCTTTATTATTTTCTTACTATATTGTAACATTAACTACTTTCTTTTTTTATATTTAATAGAATTGCAGGTCTATTTTTTAGAAATTCTCTTCAGAATCAATAGTTATAAACTGTTGCATCCTCATTGTTTTCCTAGTTTTCAGTTTTTTTTTTTTTTACTGTGTTCCAATAAAATTTTATTTATGGACACCGAAATACAAGTTTTGTGTAATTTTCATGTCACAGTATTTTCCTTTTAACACAGTATTTTCTTTTAATGTAAAAATCATTCTTAGCCCTGAAGCCATACAAAAATGAGAAATGGACTAGATTCAGCCAGTGGGTCATTGTTTGCCAATCCCTGAGTTATAGTAGTAACATATTATTCTTTTGGGTGTTTTTTGACTTAATAGATTTTAAACAATATATTGTTATCTCATGCTAGAAGTATCAGTTCAGTTCAGTTGTGTTCGACTCTGCAACCCCATAGACTGCAGCACGCCAGGTTCCCTGTCCATCACCAACTATAGAGGCTTCCGTATAGCTCAGATGGTAAAGAATCTGCCTCCAATGCAGGAGATCTGGGTTCACATCCTGGGTCAGGAAGATCCCCTGGAGAAGGGAATGGGAACCCACTCAAGTATTCCTGCCTGGAGAATCCCATGGACAAAGGAGTCTGTCAGGCTACAGTCCACAGGTTCGCAAAGAGCTGGACACATCTGAGTGACTAACACTACTACGCTTATCAACAGATGGGGGCATGTTTTTACTTGATGGCTATTTGCTGAAAGACAATAATGGGATAAGTAGTACAGAGTGAATTGGGGCAGTCTTAGATACTTTATTTTTTTTTAATTTTTAATTTATTTTTATTTTTTAAAAAAATTTATCTATTTTAGTTGGAGGCTAATTACTTTACAATGTTGTAGTGGTTTTTGCCATACATTGATATGAATCAGTCATGGGTGTACATGTTTTCCCCATCCTGAACACCCATCCCACCTCCCTCCCCATCTCATCCCTCTGGGTCATCCCAGTGCAACAGCCCTGAGCACCCTGTCTCATGCATCCAACCTGGACTGGCGATCTATTTCACATATGATAATATACATGTTTCAATGCTATTCTCTCAGATCATCCCACCCTTGCCTTCTCCCAGAGTCCAAAAGACTGTTCTATACATCTGTCTCTTTTGCTGTCTTGCATATAGGGTTATCGTTACCATCTTTCTAAATTCCATATATATGTGTTAGTATACTGTATTGGTGTTTTTTTTTTTTTTTCTTTCTGGCTTACTTCACTCTGTATAATAGGCTCCAGTTTCATCCACCTCATTAGAACTGATTCAAATGTATTCTTTTTAATGGCCGAGTAATACTTCACTGTGTATATGTACCACAGCTTTCTTACCCATTCATCTGCTGATGGACATTTATGTTGCTTCCATGTCCTGGCTATTATAAACAGTGCTGTGATGGACATTGGGGTACACGTGTCTCTTTCAGTTCTGGTTTCCTTGGTGTGTATGCCCAGCAGTGGGATTGCTGGGTCATATGGCAGTTCTATTTCCAGTTTTTTAAGGAATCTCCACACTGTTCTCCATAGTGGCTGTACTAGTTTGCATTTCCACCAACAATGTAAGAGGGTTCCCTTTTCTCCACACTCTCTCCAGCATTTATTTTTTGTAAATTTTTGGATAGCAGCCATTCTGACTGGCGTGAAATGGTACCTCATTGCGGTTTTTTTTGCATTTCTCTGATAATGAGAGATGTTGAGAATCTTTTCATGTGTTTGTTAGCCATCTGTGTCTTCTTTGGAGCACTGTCTGTTTAGTTCTTTGGCCCATTTTTTGATTGGGTAATTTATTTTTCTGGAATTGAGCTGTAGGAGTTGCTTGTATATTTTTTAGATTAATTCTTTGTCAGTTGCTTTGTTTGCTATTGTTTTCTCCCATTCTGAAGGCTGTCTTTTCACTTTGCTTATAGTTTCCTTCGTCGTGCAAAAACTTTTAAGTTTAATTAGGTCCCATTTGTTTATTTTTGCTTTTATTTCCATTAGTCTGGGAGGTGGGTCATAGAAGATCCTGCTGTGATTTATGTCAGAGAGTGTTTTCGCCTATGTTTTCCTCTAGGAGTTTTATAGTTTCTGGTCTTATGTTTAGATCTTTAATCCATTTTGAGTTTATTTTTGTATATGGTGTTAGAAAGTGTTCTAGTTCCATTCTTTTACAAGTGGTTGACCAGTTTTCCCAGCACCACTTGTTAAAGACACTGTCTTTTCTCCATTGTATATTCTTGCCTCCTTTGTCAAAGATAAGGTGTCCATAGGTACATGGATTTATCTTTGGGCTTTCTATTTTGTTCCATTAATCTATATTTCTGTTTGTGCCAGTACCATACTGTCTTGATGACTGTGGCTTTGTAGTAGAGCCTGAAGTCAAGCAGGTTGATTCCTCCCGTTCCATTCTTCTTTCTCAAGATTGCTTTGGCTATTTGAGGTTTTTTGTATTTCCATACAAATTGTGAAATTATTTGTTCAGTTCTGTGAAAAATACTGTTGGTAGCTTGATAGGGATTGCATTGAATCTATAGATTGCTTTGGGTAGTATACTCATTTTCACTATATTGATTCTTCCAATCCATGAGCATGGTATATTTCTCCATCTATTTGTGTCCTCTTTGATTTCTTTCATCAGTGTTTTATAGTTTTCTATATATAGGTCTTTTGTTTCTTTAGGTAGATATATTCCTAAATATTTTATTCTTTTCATTGCAATGGTGAATGGAATTGTTTCCTTAATTTCTCTTTCAATTTTCTCATTGTTAGTGTATAGGAATGCAAGGGATTTCTGTGTGTTAATTGCGAGGGTGCCCATCTCACCACTACTATTCAACATAGTTTTGGAAGTTTTGGCCACAGCAATCAGAGCAGAGAAAGAAATAAAAGGAATCCAGATTGGAAAAGAAGTAAAACTCTCACTGTTTGCAGATGACATGATTTTCTACATAGAAACCCTAAGGATTCTACCAGAAAATTACTAGAGCTAATCAATGAATATAATAAAGTTTCAGGATATAAAATTAACACATAGAAATCCCTTGCACTCCTATACTCTTAGATACTTTAAAATTGACATTTGTAATCTTGAAAAATCTCTATTATTCTTTGTACTCTACCTGTATCTTTCTTTAGTTTCTTGCATTAGACGTTTGGCATGGCTTACAGTGAAGCACCTTATGTTATGCTATCTGTGTTGTGATCTGGTCATCTCTGCTTCCTTTTCCTCACCTTAGGCAGTGTTTTGGATTAGATTATAGACAAAATGATGTATCTGCATGTTTCCTCTTTATTTCAGCTCAGCTTCATCTGTAGTTTTCCTCAATGTGAAACTGAAATCAGGTCTTCACAGGAATACTCTCCACTGGTTCTTTTGTTTCACATGGCTTTAAATCTTCAGTTCAGTTCAGTTCAGTTCAGTTACTCAGTCATGTGTGACTCTTTGCAACCCCATGGACTGCAGAATGCCAGGATTCCCTGTCCATCACTAACTCCCAGAGCTTGCTCAAATTCATGTGCATTGAGTCAGTGATGCCATCCTACCCATCCCATCTTATCCTCTGTCGTCCCCTTCTCCTCCTGCCTTCAATCTTTCCCAGCATCAAGGTCTTTTCCAGTGAATCAGCTCTTTGCATCAGTGGCCAAAGTACTAGAGCTTCAGCTTCAGCATCAGTCCTTTCAATGAATATTCAGGACTGATTTCCTTTAGGATTGACTGGTTTGATCTCCTTATAGTCCAAGGGACTCTTAAGAGTATTCTCAAACACCGCAGGTCAAAAACATCAATTCTTCAGTGCTCAGCTTTCTTTATATAGTCCAACTATCACATCCCTCCATGACTACTGGAAAAACTGTAGCTTTGACTAGACAGACCTTTGTCAGCAAAGTAATGTCTCTGCTTTTAATATGCTGTCTAGATTTGTCATAGCTTTTCTTCCAAGGAGCAAGCTCTTTTAATTTCATGGCTGCAGTCACTATCTGCAGTGATTTTGGAGCCCAAGAAAAGAAAGTCTTGTCACTGTTCCATTGTTTCCCCATCTATTTACCATGAACTGATGGGACCAGATGCCATGATCTTAGTTTTTTGGATGTGGAGTTTTAAGCCAACTTTTTCACTCTCATTCACTTTCATCTAGAGGCTCTTTAGTTCTTCTTCGCTTTCTGCCATAAGGGTGGTAACATCTGCATATCTGAAGTTATTGATTTCTCCCAGCAATCTTGATTCCAGCTTGTGCTTCTTCCAGTCTGGCATTTTCCATGATGTACTCTGCATATAAGTTAAATTAGCAGGGTGACAATATACAGGCTTGATGTACTCCTTTCCCAATTTGGAACCAATCTGTTCTTCCATGTAATATTCTAACTGTTGCTTCTTGACCTGCATACAGATTTCTCAAGAGGCAGGTCAGGTTGTCTGGTATTCCCATCTCTTTAAGAATTTTCCAGAGTTTGTTGTGATCCACACAGTCAAAGGCTTTGGTGTAGTAAATAAAGCAGAAGTAGATGTTTTTCTGGAACTCTTGCTTTTTCTATGATCCAGTGGCTGTTGGTAATTTGACCTCTGGTTCCTCTGCCTTTTCTAAATCCAGCTTGAACATCTGAATGTTCACAGTTCACGTACTGTTGAAGCCTAGCTTGGAGAATTTTGAGCATTACTCTTCTAGCATGTGAGATGAGTGCAATTGTGTGGTAGTTTGAACAGTCTTTGGCATTGCCTTTCTTTGGGATTGAAATGAAAACTGACCTTTTCCAGTCCTGGGACCACTGCTGAGTTTTCAAAATTTGCTGGCATATTAAGATCACAGCCTTGTCTAACTCAATGAAACTACGAGCCATGCCATGTAGGGCCACCCAAGATGGACGGTTCATGGTGGAGACTTCTGGCGAAGTGTGGTCCACTGCAGAAGAGAATGGCAAACCACTTCAGTATTTAAATCTTATCACTTTAATCAAAGGATCATTTGATATCCTGAACGACTGTGGCACATTATTTTAGATAAATTTATTTCTGCTTGAGGTCTGAGGAGGTGGGTATCAGCTCATAGTGTTCTCTTGTATTCCTGTTTGGATTTTAATATAGTTGGCATATATTCTTTCTTTTGAGATTTGAACTTGTATATATTTCATTGCTTAAGTGAAGATCTTCTTACCTCCTGTTTTTAAATTTTTTTTGGTTGTTTCTAAGAGAAGAGTTAAGAAAAAATTGCTTCTACTGCTTCATCTTTGACCAGAATTCTGAATTGCCTCTTTAAAAGATATTAATAAATATATCCTCTACTCCTTTTAAGTTAGTTAAACATTTCCTAATATTTATTATCTGGTATGTGTTAAGACTTGATTAATGAGCTTTATATAACTATTATCTCTCATACTCTTAAAAATCCTCTATGTTTTCAGTATTATCTCAGAAATCCAAGGTTTAGAGACATTAAGTAAATTGTCCCAGGTGATGCAATAGAAGATCCAGGATTAAAATTCAGGTCTGTTAGACTCCAAACTGTATTTTTTTCTGCTATGCCACATCTAGCTCTTGTCTGAAAGTGAAAGTCACTCAGTCATGTTGGACTCTTTGCGACCCCATGGACTATATAGTTCAGGGAATTCTCCAGGCCAGAATACTGGAGTGGGTAGCTGTTGCCTTCTCCAAGGTATCTTTCCAACCCAGGGATCGAACCCAAGTCTCCTGCATTGCAGGCAGATTCTTTATCAGCTGAGCCACAAGGGAAACCAAAGAATATTGGAGTGAGTAGCTATCCCTTCTCCAGTGGATCTTCCCGACTTGGGAATCGAACCGGGCTCTCCTGCATTGCAGGTGAATTCTTTACCAACTGAGCTCTCAGGGAAGCCCAGCTCTTGTCTATATAACCACAAATTTTGAATAAGAGATTTTATGCATGTTTCATCATTAGATTTTTTTCACTGTCACCTTTTGGCTAATTTGAATTTGATAAATGCATCTATATATGTCATCTACCCATACATAATAATATTAAGTTCATAGATTTACCTTGATGAATTATATCTGAGTATGCATAGATACACACTATATTAGTAAACATATTCTCTCATTTGGGTTCTGTCAGAGTAACCAATGGAACTTTAGGTTTAAGTACCACCAACTAGAATAATCCACTGGTGTCTGAGCACAAAGAAAATAATATTTTTGAGATAGATTATTCATGTACCAATTCATCCTATTCTAATTTAATCTATCATGTGATTTATTTGACCTTCTGAATTGCAAACAAATATTTAAACCACCTTAGGTAAACCTACCTTACCATCGTACTGGAAGATTATGAATGGTGAACAATATAGCAACATGAAGGAAAAAGTATGTGTGGGTTGAAGAAGAGAAAAATTAGGCCCAGGTTGTACAGACAACTGTTTTCTTTTCACATCTGGGCAATGATCTGCTTGTCTTGTTTTTTAAAAAAATTTCCTCATTGTGTTATAGACTAACAGAGTCTTCAGATATACACAAACAAAATAGCAAGGCATACTTGTCAGAGGCTTACTTATTAATACTAGCAATGGTGGTACTACTTAGAGATGGCTTGCCTTTTTTCCAGTAGCGTGTCTGGCTATCTGTTGTGGAGGTCTGCTGTAAGATTCTCCAGCTTTATCGTAAGTACTAATTTACTTTTGCACCTCTGCAACTTTAACTACTACTTACCTGATGGCTAGAAAGTTTTCTGTTGGCATAATGTATTTAATCAGTTTTAAATTCTTGAATTAAAAATATCAACAATAACAACTAGAACTTACGTTACTATCATTGGGTATTAATATTTCAAATAGAATTACAGCTCTGGTAGAAATTGTCAGGTAGAACAGATCATGATCTGTAGCCCCAAAGATATGACTCAGATGAAAAATGACTCCTTAAATATGTTGAGAGCGATCGATCCGGTGCATCAGGGACTAGTGGCAAGGTTTTTTGTTGTTGTTAATTTAAAAAGCACTTGTGCTGCCTGTAAGCTAGTGACCACCAGTCTCAAAAGAGGTACTGTAGTAAGTACATGGTAATATTCATGCAACAATGAAAAACTGGGTGTGCACATTTTAAGGGAAAGGGGAACACCCTAGTCCTTTTCTTATGGCCTATGAAATCAGAGTCTAAAAATTTTCCCCCCGAGGCAAGCTATTTTTGTAAGTGCTCTTGTCTAGAGCAGTGCTATCAATTTCTTATTTTTCAGTTCCTTCGGTTCTCATTCACGCACCTTCTCTTTGTTGTGCTTATTCCTGTGTATCTCTCCATAAGCCTATTTCCGTAGATGTTTCTCTCTTTCTTACTACCTTTACATCATCCTATTTCACTTAGAAAAGTTAGTCATCAGAATCTTTAATACTGGTTTTACACAACTACAGATCCCATCCCATTGACTTAATGCTTATAACTTGATAAAGAAAACAGGGTGTGAGTGTGGGGTAAGCGTAAGAGTATGTGCCTTGGAATTGTATATTCCTGTACCAGGACCATAGCCATCCATTCACACATCCTCAGAATACTTCTGGACAGTTTACATTACTTCTTTGAGTCACAGTTTTTGAGATTATGCAGATAATGCTTTTCTTACGAGGTTGGTGTAAGATATAAGTGAGATAACGTATGTAAAGACAGTTAGTACAATGACTAAATCATAATAAATGTGGCACATGGTGCATGTGTGCCTGCTAAGTCGTTTCAGTTGTGTCCAACTCTTTGTGACCCAATGGACTGAAGCCCTCCAGACTCCTCTGTCCCTAGGATTCTTCAGGCAAGAACACTGGAGTGGATTGCCATGCCCTTCTCCAGGGGATCTTCCCGACCCAGGGATTGAACTCATGTCCCTTATGTCTCCTGCCTTGGCAGGTGGGTTCTTTACCACTAGTGCCACCTGGGAAGCCCATGGCAAATGGTACTGTTGATCAAAATTATTTATTCCTTCACTTCTTGTGAAGTGCTTCCCTGGTCGCTCATCTGGTAAAGAACCCACCTGCAATGCAGGAGATCCTGGTTTGATTCCCAGGTTGGGAAGATCTGCTGGAGAAGAGATAGGCTACCCACTCCAGTATTCTTAGGCTTCCCTGGTGGCTCAGTTGGTAAAGAATCAGCCTGCAGTGTGGGAGACCTGAGTTTGATCCCTAGTTTGGGAAGATTCCCCAGAGAAGGCAATGGCTACCCACTCCAGTATTCTGGCCTGGAGACAGTAGAGCAGATTTGAATCTGACTCAGCCTAGAGCATAGACACAGAAGCTGACCTCCTTCTACAAAAGTGTAATATGACCAGAAAAATAAAGCTTTTTTGTTATTAAATCACTATGGTCTCGAGGTTGTTGTGCAGTATACAGCCAACTATTGTTATCTGTGGAGGGTTGGTTCCAGGTCCTATCACAGATACCAAAATCCATGGATATTCACATCCCTTATGAAAATGGCATAGTGTGTATATAATCAATGCTCATACTCCCATATACTTTAATCTCTGGAATGCTTATAATGCCTAATACAATATAAATGCTATGTAGATAGGTGCTGGCAGGTGGAAAATTCAAGTTTTTCTTTTTGGAACTTTCTGAAATTAAAAAAAAAATGTAATTCTTTGTTAAATCCACTGATGCAGAACCCACAGATACAAAGGATCAACTGTAATATCATTTGTTACCAATTTCTGTATTTTTCAGCTTTGCTGTAGTTACAAAGAATTCCAAAGTCACAGTTGCTTACAATAATGAGCGTTGGTTTTTCAGTCATGGTCTTCAGATTGGCTGTGGCTGTTCTTGTCTCTGTTTGGCCACATGTCATTTCAATTTGTGATCCAGGTTGAAGGAACAGCCTCTATCTGGGACATGCTATTCTCATTGCAGAGGCCAAGAGTACAAAAGACTGAACAAAACTATGTAGGTGCAAATAAAGCTTCCATAAGGATATAGCATATGCCACATCTTCTCTTATTGTATTGGCCAAGTCGCTTGTCCAATCCTGACAACGGGGCAGGGAAATACACTCCATCTACTGGGAGGCACTAGAAGTCATATGTCAAAAAGTGGAAATAGATAGTTGGGAACATAATATAACCATCCACTGTAGGGTTTCCAAATGTTGGATTTCTTCTGTCTTCAGTATTTCTCTTTTCATCTCAGGATTGCTGAACAGGTATAAAATGTAATACGTATGGGAGAGGTAATAGATTAATTTCAATCAGGGTGGAACTGTTGGAGCAAATTTCAGCTGAAGGTACAACGGCAACAAAAAAGAATACCAAAAACAGTTAAGTATCGGGAAGTGTGTTGGATCCATGCAGATTGAATATGATTCCCAGAAAGCACTGGGGATCTTGGAAATGTAATTTTATGATGCTGTTGTGTTTCCAGGATTCTAAAATGAAATGGCCATAGTAGTGACGCTTTCTTTTTGACTAATTGCCTAGGTTGATTTTTTTACCCTCTGCAGTGCTCTAGGAATTTTTATGAGTCTCTTTAAAGTAACTGAGATGCCAGTCAGGATATTTGCAATGAACAGGTGATATCTGTATTTTAGTTGTTGCCCCTAAGTGAAAAGTCCCTTTGGCCATTGGAGCTTCTTCTTTGGATTGGCATCCACTGTACTTGGGAATGAAAGCTCATTAAAAAAGTGTTTTTATCTATTATATAACCTGCCGGACTTTTCTTTCCCTACATTTATGCACGTCTATGGGGGGGGTCAGAGTGTCCTAGAAGGTGGCTGGGGTAAATTTGAACTTAATGCCATATTTAAATTCATTCCATGACCTTAATTTCTCTTCTGTGTTCTATGTCTCTATTTTCTTGTCACTTAGTATCTGAGTCTTATTTTAAGGAACTGGACATAGGAGAAGATGAATTAACATTCAGATCAGTTCAGTTTAGTCATTCAGTTGTGTCCAACACTTTGCCACCACATGGACTGCAGCATGCCAGGCTTCCCTGTCTGTCTATCACCAACTCCTGGAACTATCTCAAACTCATGTCCATTGAGTTGGTGAAGCCATCCAACTATCTCATCCTCTGTCATCCCCTTCTCCTCCCACCTTCAATCTTTCCAGTGGGTCAGTTCTCATCGATGGCCAAAGTATTGGAGTTTCAGCTTCAGCATCATTCCTTCCAATGAATCTTCAGGACTGATTTTCTTTAGGATGGACTGGTTTGATCTCCTTGCAGTCCAAGGGACTCTCAAGATTCTTCTCCAAGACCACAGTTCAAAAGCATTAATTCTTCAGTGCTCAGTTTTCTTCACAGTCCAGCTCTCACATCCATACATGACTACTGGAAAAGCATAGGGTAGGGAAGCTCTGCTGGAGAAAGGATAGGCTGCCCACTCCAGTATTCTTGGGCTTCCCTTGTGGCTCAGCTGGTAAAGAATCTGCCTGTAATATGGGAGAACTGGGTTCAATCCCTGGGTTGGGAAGATCCCCGGAGAAGGGAAAGGCTACCCATTTCATATTCTGGCCTGGAGAATTCCATGGACTATAGTCCATGGGCTTACAAAATGTTAAACATTCAGATAAATTAGTACATTTAAAATTTAGTATCATAGCATGAAATTTGGAAGAGAGGTTTTCTTTAAGAAGTGTAGCCTATTGAATAGAATGTGGAAGACATGACTAATTATAAGTTAGATATTTTCATCCAACTCAGTGAAAATGAAAGCTTTTTTATGTGATTTCTCTTCTTTCATCCTCATTTTCTCAAAATTCAGCAGAGGGAATCAATAATCTTCCCCTCCTTTTCTTACTGGAATATGTACTAGTAGATCTGAAAACACTTTTCCTTCAGAAGAAAGGTACAGGAATTCCTTGGCAGTCCAGTGGTTAGGACTCCATGCTTCCAGTTCAGGGTGCATTGGTCACTAGTCAGATTCTGCAAATCGAGTGGTGTGCACCCCCCTCAAAAAAAAAAAAATAGGAAGGAGAAAGATGCAACAAGAATTTCATTAGTGATATAAGTGTAAAGGGGAGGTCTGCTTAGATGTGAATAATTTTTGCCTTCAATGATGACTTTACTTTCCTGTCTAGCTTTTGAAAGATAATGGCTTATGTTCATTAATTGAATTCAAGAAGTAGAGAGAGGTTTTTAGAAAGACAGATACATTTCTTTTGCCATGGAACATGATTTAAAAAGTTACTATTGTTATTTTTGAAATAAAGGACATGAGTACAGCTTTTACAATTTTTTTTTAAACAGTTGCCAATGATTGAAAAAGACAAGATGTTATGATCTGACACACAGCATAACAATTATTTCCCTCCATTCACCATAATAATGTGTTTCTATTCTTTTCTTAACTATGATTTTTCAGGGTGAAGTTTGTTTGCATAATGCTTCCATATTTAAATTAAAAAACATATTACAGAGCTCCTGAGCTGTGCATGTAAAATTAAAATGAAAGAGACAAGTCTTCTCCCCTTGATGAACTTATAGCCTAGTGAAAGAGACAATAGATATTGCATAAATTATTGGAATATATGTGTCCAAGCAAAATATATAGCCCATATTATCCACATGCTGAGGAATGAGAGATTAATTCCAACTCCAACTCCAGTTGGAAAACAACTCTCAGGAGGACTTTGTGAAGGAAGCAGCATTTGTATTCAACTGGTAGAGGTGGAGAGGAGTGGAATTCCACTTGTTTTGAGGAAAGAACATGATCAAAGGGCTGAAGGTGGGAAATGCATTTCGGTTTGGGGAAGCAGGAAACAGTCCTTTCTGACTGAAGTTTTGCCTGTTTTCAAGATGAGGAAGCTGTGAAGGAAACTGTGGCCAAATTTATGAATCCCTTAAATAAATTAGCAAAGATTTTGGTCTTTATGCCTGAAGGGTAAATTAGACCCAAATAAATTTTGAGCATAGTAGTGATATGATCATATCTTTATTTAAGGGAAATAACTGAAAAGACTATGGATGGAGCGAGCAATGAATTAACAGAAGAGATTAGAATTAGAGATCTCAATTAGGGTGTTTAGAAGTTCAGATGAGAGACAATAAGGGCTTAGTTGAGGGCAGTTAGAGGCAGTAGGAAGGAGTTAAAAAATTAGAGGATCATTTTGGAAATGGCATAAATATTTATGCCATATATAAATGATAAATATTTCATTTGAAAATAAAATAATTTAATGACAGATTAGTTTCTGTACTCAAGATGGATTTTGTAGATATTATTCAGATGATCTGACAACCAACTGGTTATTTGGGAATAATTTTAGCACGCTATTTTAAATTAATTTAGTCACAGTAGAAATTATTTTCTTCAGTCTTCTGTGATGCCTGGGTATCTGATGTGGCCATCAGTTTAAGTTCTAGTACTGCAGGTGTAATCTATCGAGGTGTAAAATCTACAGGGTTTATTGAAACTGCTTTGCTAGCATGTCTGGCTCTTCCTAAAGCTCATGTAAGAATGAAAGTAAAAGTATTTTGAGTGGTTATAACAAGATCTTGATTGAAGAATTTTATATTTTTGAAGAATTTTCACTTTCATCATATCATATTCATTACAACCTTGACAATAAGCATCACATATACACATTTTACTTTTATTTTAATTTCTTAAAATTATGGACATATGATAACACATTTACAGGAGACTTGGAAAATACAGAACAAGGTTACATATAGTTCCACTAAATATTATAACTTTTAAAGTAGATAAATTAAGAATCTTAGTTGGAGTTTCAATATCAAACTCTCAAAAATTAATGGAGTGAATATACAGAGAAGTAGAAGGATGTAGTAGACTTGAAAAACACTGTGAACCAATTCAAAATAATTAAGATTTATACAATTTTCACACAATAGTATGATACAAATTCTGTTCAAGTTCCCATAGACTGTAAACTGAGAGACACTGGAACATATCCAGGTACATAGAACAAGGTGCAAAATTTCATGGTCTAAAAGTATTGAAATCATACAGCCTGTTCTCTTATCACTGTGGAATTATGTTAGAAATCAGTACTAAAGATCTATGAAGATAACCCATATATTTTCAAGTGCAGTGTGACATTTACCAAGAGAGATTTTCTATTTAGCCATCAAAAGCCTCAATAAAGTTAGACTGAAAAAAGAGAAAAACACAGAGGGTGATTGCAGAGAAGAAAGCATTTAAATGAGAAATTAGTATCAAAATGAGAAATTAATATTAAAGGTATTTTAAACAAAATCCCATGTGTTTGGAAATTAAATATCCACTTTTAAATGATGGGGGGTGTATTGAAGCTATCAGATCAGATCAGTCGCTCAGTCGTGTCCGACTCTTTGCGACCCCATGAATCACAGCATGCCAGGATTCCCTGTCCATCACCAACTCCTGGAGTTCACTCAGACTCATGTCCATCGAGTCAGTGATGCCATCCAGCCATCTCATCCTCTGTCGTCCCCTTCTCCTCTTGCCCCCAATCCCTCCCAGCATCGGAGTCTTTTCCAATGAGTCAACTCTTCGCATGAGGCGGCCAAAGTACTGGAGTTTCAGCTATAGCAAGGAAAATTAGAAAATATTTGTAATAGAGTAAAAGTGAAAAGAAAATTTATCAGAATTTGTTGCATGCAGCTGAAGCTGCTCAATGCAATTGAATGCAATGTGGAGTCTTGAATAAAGTATGAAAACAGAGAGTAGACACTAGCATAAAATTTTTTTATATCTGAACAAAACCTGTACTTTTTAGTTAATAATACTGTATCACTTGTTAGTTTTTTGTTGTTTTCTTTTTCTTTTCTTTTTTTTTTTTTTTTTTTTTACAACATAGTATTTGTATTCTCAGAATTGGGTTAGAAGTTTCAAGCCTCATTCAATTTTTTAAAAAATCATTGAGATAATAATTTTTTTAGACTTTTAACAGTACTACTACTACTACTACTAAGTCGCTTCAGTCATGTCTGATTCTGTGCGACCCCCTAGATGGCAGCCTAACAGGCTCCCCCATTCCTGGGATTCTCCAGGCAAGAACACTGGAATGGGTTGCCATTTCCTTCTCCAATGCATGAAAGTGAAAAGTGAAAATGAAGACGCTCAGTCATAGCGACCCCATGGACTGCAGCCTACCAGGCTCCTCCGTCCATGGGATTTTCCAGGCAAGAGTACTGGAGTGGGGTGCCATAGATGCCAAAATACATGAAACTGTATCAAAGTTTTGAGTGAATATAAATTAGAAATCTAGCATTCTATTCATACTAAGTCAAACAAATGGAATCAAAATGTCAAACTTTTTTAGCTAGGCAAAAATTTATACACTTTCTAAAATATAATATATATATTATATATACTATATAGATATGTATTAAAAGCTTTTCTATTATACTTGATAAAGGCTTGAGAAAGAACAACAACAACAAAAAGAGACAGAGCAATTGGAAAATGTAAACTAAATGAAATGAGAGCAGTGAATATGAAATAGAAAAAGTGAAACAAACTAGATGAAAATAAAAGGTTTA
The DNA here is from genome assembly GCF_032452875.1 of Bos javanicus. NCBI lineage: Eukaryota > Metazoa > Chordata > Mammalia > Artiodactyla > Bovidae > Bos > Bos javanicus. Next base: position 36,038,696 of record NC_083882.1, read on the forward strand.
AAACATCTTTAGAAACAACATAGCTGCTCATTAGAAACACATCTGGAGATTTGGAGAAAAATAGCAATATCTGGGCATTTGTATTTTTCAAAAAATTTAAAGATAATACTGTCATGCATCTGGATTTTAAAAAGTGATTACAAGTTTTTCTATTAAATGGTAGTTTTAGTGATATAGAATTCTATTATTTTCTGTTGATCAATCATGATGCAATGGTATTAGTGAATGATAGTTACATTATCACAATAGTAACAAATGTTTATCAGTTTTCACAATCAATAATCAGACAAAAAGTAAAAGATAATTACAATTGCAAGCCATAGTGGAAACATGATTAATGTAGCAATATAAAATAGTTAGATATGATTTGGGGTGTTATGTAGAGTGATGCTTAAGTAAGTGGAAATGCATACCTCCATATGTTCTCATCAGCTCAGCCAGTGTATGTCTTTTGGTTGGTGCATTTAATCCATTCACAGTTAAGATGATTGTCGATATTTATGATCCTATTACCAACTGGGTTTATTTGTTGTTGGTCTTTTCCTTCACTTGTGTTTCCTGACTAGAAAAATTCTTTTAGTGTTTGTTGTACAGCTGGTTTGGTGCTGCTGAATTCTCTTAAATTTTGTTTCTCTGTAAAGCTTTTGATTTCTTCATCAAATTTGAACAAGAGTCTTGAATAGAGTGTTCTTGGCTGTAGGTTCTTCTTAGGCTGTCTTCTTTTTTTTTTTTTTTCTTCACTCCTTTTTTTCTGTATTCTATTCTGTGGCACTGATTTCCAATGTTCTGTCCTCCAAATCACTTATCTGTTCTTTTACATAAGTTATTCTGCTATTGATTCCTTCTAGTGTATTATTCATCTCTGTTTGTTTGTTCTTTAGTTCTTCTAGGTCTTTGGTAAACATTTCTTGCATCTTCTCAATCTTTGCCTCTGTTCTTTTCCCAAGATCCTGGGTCAACTTCACTATCATTATTCTGAATTATTTTTCTGAAAGGTTGCCTATCTCCACTTTATTTGGTTGTTTTTCTGGGGTTTTGTCTTGTCCTTTCATCTGGGACAAAGCTGTCTGCTTGTATATCATGGTTAACTTTTTGTGGTGTAGTTTTGGTTCTAGCTGCTGCTGTAGTTTGTGGTTCTTCTTGCTTCTTCTGTCTGCTCTTACATGTTATACATTTTATTTTTCATGTTATACATTTTAAAAGGTTGGGAAAACTGAGAAACAATAAGATTAAATGACATTTCTAAAATTACACAGAGTTAGTATAGAGAACAGAGAAGGCAATGGCACCCCACTCCAGTACTCCTGCCTAGCAAATCCCATGGACGGAGGAGCCTGGTAGGCTGCAGTCCATGGGGTCGAAAAGAGTCGGACACAACTGAGCGACTTCACTTTCACTTTTCACTTTCATGCATTGGAGAAGGAAATGGCAACCCACTCCAGTGTTCTTGCCTGGAGAATCCCAGGGATGGGGGAGCCTGATGGGCTGCTGTCTATGGGGTCGCACAGAGTCGGACACGACTGAAGTGACTTAGCAGCAGCAGCAGCAGCATAAAGAAAGGAAGAGTGCTTGACTTTGGACTATTAGCCACTATTGTGTAGCAGTGTTACTCTTCTCTTACTAGTTTCCCTTTTGTGTGACCCAGTTTTAGTAAAATAACTATGCATAGACATCCCAGTCAGCTCTTCCATTCCCTCCAGTCCAATTAAACACAAGAGGGTACCAATAGTGTACTTTTGTCTTTTTATCAAAAAACTGATGAAGCACTTTTTTAAATCAACATTTTGAAGTCTTACATTTAGATAGCACTTTGGTTTTACATTAAAAATCTTTGTGTGCTGATTAGGAATGTGAAACTCTCCATCAGGTTTGAGTCTCATCCTTCTTTATTTGAGGAATGAAAATCATTCCTTTGTATCATTTGGAATTGTGTTTTGCTATAATGTTCTAGTGATGTTCCTTTTGGAATCACAATTCTGGACGTTGCCTGGCCTCATCAGTAGTCCATCTTTCCCTGACTTTAGATGAGAATTTATGGGTTGCTTTACATTTGTTATCCTTTTTACTCTGTTGAGAGGATCCTTCCTCTTGCACTGTTATGCTTTATCTCTCATGTCCCTTTTTTCTTTGTGTGTATTTATTTCAAAGTCCTATGATTTTTTCTTTTTTAGTTATGTTTCTTCCATAAGCTCATGTACATTTCCTGGGTATAGGATCAGAAATACTACCAGACACTGCCAGGATACCTCTGAATGTGAAGTTGCACAATCTTTCCCTCTTACTTTCTAACCTAACAACGTTGTATTTCTAGTGAGCTTTTCTTCTGTTATGTACAGTGCTGCTGATTTAGTTTTCTCAGGTTGTCTCACTGCTTTCATGTCACATTTTTCCTTTTTGGATTGCTTATATATTTTGAAGCACTGACTTACTTGGCACTGACATTGAGACTATTGATTTTGCTCACAGCAACCCTTCCTGTGGACCAAGTTTATTTGGACACTAGGGTGGTTGGAAAAGTACCTTTTCAGATACTTTCAGTATTTTCCTTTACTTTTTTCCCATTAGTGATTTGCTTTATTTACTTGAGTCTTGTGTATTAGTAAGTAAGAAGGCTCTAAGCCAGAAGTTCTCAAATTTTCTTGGTTCATGGTATCTTTAGTGTGTCAGTAACTTTTTTCACAGTGGCTCTGGTCTAAAAAAAATACCAAACAGTTCACTTCAGGGCTTAGTATTTTTTTCTTTTTTGCCTTATTAAAAAAAAATTCTTTTTAAATTAGCGGGTAATTACTGAACAATAGTTTGGATAAAACAACTTAAGTTTTTATGCACCAAAAATTTAGTTGATCATGACATCCAGTTCCGTCACTTCATGGCAAATAGATGGGGAAAAAGTGGAAACAGTGGCAGATTTTATCTTTTTAAGCTCCCAAATCACTGCAAACGGTGAACACAGCCATGAAATTAAAAGACACTTGCTCCTTGGAAGGAAAGCTATGACAAACCTAGACAGTGTATTAAAAACAGAGTCATCACTTTGCCAACAAAGGTCCATATAGTCAAAGTTATGGTTTTTCCAGTAGTCATTTACATATGTGAGAGTTGGACCACAAAGAAGGCTGAGTGCCGAAGAATTGATGTTTTTGAATTGTGGTGCTGGAGAAGAGTATGAGAATCCCTTGGATAGCAAGGAGATCAAACCTGTCAATCCTAAAGGAAATCAACCCTGAATATTCATTGGAAGGACTGATGCTGAAGGTGAAGCTCCAATAATTTGGCCACCCAATGTGAAGAATCGACTCATTGGAAAAAAACTCTGATGCTGGGAAAGATTGAAGACAAGAGGAGAAGGGGATGACAGATGATGAAATGATTGGATGGCATCACTGACTCAATGGATATGATTTTGAGCAAACTCAAGGAGATAGTGAAGGACAGGGAAGCCTGATGTGCTGTAGTCCATGGGGTCGCAAACAGTTGGATGTAACTTAGTGACTGAACAACAACAACCAAAAACTTAGTAGCTTTTTGAAAAAATAATACAGGTTAATTGGAAGTAAAAACACTACTTCAATTTCATTCTTAAATAATCACAATTGCTAATGATACGTGTATGCCTTTGGGGCATTGCACAACTTATTCAAACACTGAAAGCAGATTGTGTATTGCAGTCTCCATTGCCTGTTCCACATTGATTTTAGGTTTGTTGCCTTTTATTACTACCTCTAAAAACCAGCTTTGCAAAGATATGATGTCATAGAAATGAATGTAGTATGCTGTAATGTTGAAACTGTGAACTACTTTTATTCTTTATTTTAAAATTATTTGGCCACAGTGCATGCACGGCTTGTGGGATCTTAGTTCCCTATGCAAGGATGGAACTTGGGCCATGGCAGTGAAAGCATTGAGTCCTAACCACTGGATCACCGGGGAATTCCTGTGAACTACTTCTAATTGGTCATTGTAGTTTACCGAGTGATCAACAGATGTTGTGTAGAGCTATACTTCTCTTAAATAGTTAAAATATCCTGGTATTTCAATGGATTCTCTATGGCGCATTGGGGCACCTTGGTGCATAGTGTAGGAATTATTGCTTTTGGTGCTTTTCTTTTGTTTACCATGACAACGTGTTTTTCTTGTATATATCAAAGTGTCTGTAAGTTGGTAGGTACTCATTACATTTTGGTTGGTTTCCATTGACCTTAGGCAAGCAGTTGTTTCACAGAAGCTGGGATAAAAAAGGACATACATACAATCTGTAGTTCTGGTATGACATATTTTAAAGTGCAGTACTTTGCTGAGTTATGTTTTGCCATGCTTCTTGCTTTCCTCTTAAATGAATTCTGACAATTGTAAGGCACTCATAAGGGCTTGTCAGAGGCATAGTTGAAAACTTTAATCTCCTCCCATTTGTTTTTAATGTGAGGAACTCATCTTAGACATCTGTTCTAAGAAAAACAATTAGAGAGAAATTATGATGCAGTGGTCTTAATCCGAATGTTATTTTGCAACTTGGCTAGCTCCTGTGCTTTTAAGTTTTAGTGGCATAATAGCCTTATTTCAAGGTAAACACTGGGAGGCAAGTGGAGCTTCACATTTGTTACTTGACTGAGTCACTTTGTTCTGATTCACCACCGCAGACAACCTAACTGGGAATAAGTCTTTAGTTGGAGGATACAGGGGGTAACATCTGCTTTGTCAGAACTGAATATACTGTTTGTAGAGTTCAGGTACTGCAATCAAAGAAACAGGTAAAGCCTGGGCATATAAAGACCTTCTTTCAAGAAAGTTTTGATACATTACAGTTCTGTTTTGACTTGGCCAGATTATTTATTTATTTTGCTTAAAAAAATTGGTTTAATCCTTCCTAGAGTGTTAAGTCGGAGAAGGCGATGGCACCCCACTCCAGTACTCTTGCCTGGAAAATCCCATGGACGGAGGAGCCTGGTAGGCTGCAGCCCATGGGGTCGAGAAGAGTTGGACACGACTGAGTGACTTCCCTTTCACTTTTCCCTTTCATGCATTGGAGAAGGAAATGGCACCCCGCTCCAGTGTTCTTGCCTGGAGAATCCCAGGGACGGGGAGCCTGGTGGGCTGCCGTCTATGGGGTCACACAGAGTTGGACACGACTGAAGCGACTTAGCAGCAGAGTGTTAAGTGCTAACTCAGTGTTTTACTAATTATGCAGAAGGAACACCAGATGGTTTCTGAGGATAACACTGTATGAGGGGGAGCACTGGTGGCTAAAACTGGTAAACTTTGTAGGTCCATGGTCATTATCATCTATAGCAACATGTGCTTTGTGACAGAAGAAAAGGCAAGTAAAACTTTAGGGAAAAAATACTATTAGTTCTGAGGAAAGAATTTAGGTTGTTTGTAAACTGCCATGCAGTAAGGAGGCATCATTTAAAATGACCCCACTGTTGTCATTATAATCATCAAAGAAATATATTTGTATGTATTTTCTTGGAAACTTAAATTTTTTCCTCTTACCATCCTTTTCCCTGATAATCATCTCAAATTGCTAATTTATTTTTCTTTTTTCAACAGAATCAGAATCTTAACAGAGAAAAAATTTTTTTCTGGGTTTTGTTATATTTGCCTTCAGTTAGCCTGCAAGAATTTCTGTCCCTCCCTATTGATCAGTTTACCTACACTAAAAAATGGAGAAATAAAATTAATTGCTATATCAGAAATGTCTCTGTAATAGACCTCAAGCTTAAGACAATAGTGATACTAGTCTCCAAGATGTGATTCATATAACAACAATTAGCAATGTATAAATTCTTACTGAAAGAAAGAGCCAGAGTGTTAATAATCATAATTTTCCATAAGAAGATGAGTTCTTACTAAAGTGAACTTTGATTAGTTAAACCAGGAAGTTTAACTAAATTGTCCTTTGTTTTTTTACAGTATAGCATAATAAAAAAAATTATTGAAGACTTGGTACTAAGATAGTGTATAAATTTACAAAAAGAAAGAGAAAATGCTGATTTATCTTTGAGATTTACAATCTGAAAAAATGCATATTAAAACAATTTACGAGTTGCCCTGTTAAAACAGGCTAGGATCAGGTGCTTAATCAATATATGTTGAAGGAAAAAATACAGTTGTACATTGGATTAAGATAAGTAAGGCCACTTATTCCAACTAGTCCAGAATAATAGATTTTTGATTTGAAGAAACAAATAAATAATTAACTAACTATAGGGTTAAATGTGAATTTAGGAGCTTGTAGTCTTCAAAGTTTGTGAGCAAATGGGTCAGAACGATGCTGTAATCTACAAATTTGAAGATCAGCAGCTTCTGAATTTTGAAAGTGGCAACCTGTTCCTTTCTCAGGTGCCGTTCATTCCTGTTTGATCTGATGTGACATGAGATTGGTAAATGTTTCATATCCTCCATGACTGTACACAAAATGAGAACTGTAGGTAGTTGAATTAGCTTAAAAGACAGACTTGAGATTAACTCAAATGAAGGTGACACTCATAAAAACCACTTTAAAGTTAAGTTTGAAATATTGAAATGAAACGTTCTGTTTAAGTGATCTAGGGTGTTGCCATGAATTATTTTTAGAGAAAAGGGTCAAACTGAAGTGAATGATCTGCTTGAGTCAGCCATTTTACTGCAATCATTTTACTTTAGCACAAATGGTTAAGTCAGCTGGAAGAAAGAATTGTTTTTTTCTCAAGTATGCCCAGTTAAAATAAAATAAAAAATTATTAAAATTACAGAAAGAGGGAGTATATGTTTAGTGGGCCTGTCCGGGCATAGTAATGACTTGTTCTCCTGTCATTTATATGATCTTGTTCTATAGTGTTTACTCTGGTATTCATTAGCACAGGACTAAAATGTCCCTCATCCTTGGTTTGCTTAACACTATTTTGTAGTATATTTGAAAAACAGTGTGTCATCTTAAAGGCACTTCCATATATTGAGATCATCATACCAGGATGATAAATTCTGAAATTTCATTCAGTTGTACTGACTCCAGGGAATATAAGAGACATTTGTAGCTAATATACTTACTGTGCATAAGACAGTATACTTTACAAATATAGCCTTACCAAGTAATCTTTATATTTTATTATTATTCATAAGATTAGACATTTATTATATGTCAGGTATTGTGAGTACTTATGTGAAACTCTGTTCCAAATATGTTTATTTATTTAAATAGGCCTGGAAAATCCTATGGACAGAGAAGCCTGGTAGGCTGTAGTCCATGGGGTCGCAAAGAGTCGGACACCACTTCACTTTCAGTTTTTATGTGTATATGGTACAAGTTTATAAAGGCACAGAAGGTGTAGAGTAAAAAGTTGATCTTCTATTTATTTCCTGCAAGTCCCTCAGTTTCCCTCCCTGAAAGCCATGTCTATAAACAGTTTCTTATGTATCCATCTAGATATATACTATGATATATATCTTTGGTTTTTTAACACAAATGGTATTATATTATATGTATTTGTCTGTATCTTGCCTTTTTCATTTCCATAATATGTATATTGAGGATATACCTATCAGGGCATATAAAGCTTTCTCATTCCTTTTAACTATCTACATAATATTTCAATGTATTAGTATACTATAACTTATTTAAATCCTTGTCTTAAATGGAATTTTTGGTTCGTTCTAAACTTTTGGTATTATTATTAACAATATTGTATTGAATATCCTTTATGTTCATGTACAAATACACCTGCAGGAAAAATTTCTAGAAATGGAATTGTGGGTTAATAGTTACATGCAATTTAAAGTTTAAATTGATGTTATCAAGTTGCCTTTGGTAGATGTTGTGCCCATTTGTACCCCTAACAATAACGTTTGAATGCCTGTTTCTCCACATGGCAAACCATACAGATGAAAACATCGCATAGTTTTAATTTGCATTTTTATCATATTAAATTAGATTGCTTGTTTTATGTTTGATATATTAGGCATTTAAGAAAAATCTGTTTTAAACCTTTGTATTATAGAATATATAAACTAAGATCATGGCATCTGGTCCTATCACTTCATGGCAAAAAGAGGGGAAACAGTGGAAACAGTGACAGACTTGATTTTTGGGGGGTTCAAAATCACTACAGATGATGACTGCAGCCATGAAATTAAAAGACGCTTACTCCTTGGAAGAAAAGTTATGACCAACCTAGACAGCATATTAAAAAGCAGAGACATTACTTTGCCAACAAAGTTCTGTCTAGTCAAGGCTATGGTTTTTCCAGTGGTCATGTATGGATGTGAGAGTTGGACCATAAGGAAAGCTGAGCACCAAAGAATTGATGCTTTTGAGCTGTGTTGTTGGAGAAGACTCTTGAGAGTACCTTGGACTGCAAGGAGATCTAACCAGTACATCCTAAAGGAAATTAGTTCTGAATATTCATTGGAGGGACTGATGCTGAAGCTGAAAATCTAAAATTTTGGCTACCTGATGTGAAGAACTGACTCATTGGAAAAGACCCTGAATTTGGGAAAGATTGAAGGCAGAAAAAGGGGATGACAGAGGATGAGATGATTGGATGGCGTCACTGACCCGATGGACATGAATTTGAGCAAGCTCTGGGAGTTGGTGATAGACTGGGAAGCTTGGCGTGCTGCAGTCCATGGGGTCACAAAGAGTTGGACTGAGTGACTGAACTGAACTGAAAATCTATCTTTATTATTTTGTATAGCAGTAATTTTCTCATTTTCATCACTGTGTAGTATTCCACTGTATGACTGTATCACAGTTTATCAATTCTATTATTGATAGACATTTCTAGTTTCAGGCCAATATGAATAATGCTGCAATAAGCATTCTTATACACTTGGTTTCATCTCTTTGGGGTAAATACATAAAAGTAGAATTGCTAGATCATAGGCTGTGATATTTTTATCTATATTAGATAATGCCAACTATTTTACAATTTACACTTCCATCAGCAATACATGAGAGTTGCTGTTGTCATATACCTTTTCTCATTATTGAGATTATCGGTCTTTGTAATTTTAGCTTTTTGGTGGGTGTGATGTAATCTTTCATTGTATTTTAATTTGCATTTCTCTAAATATTAATGAAGTTAAGCACATTTTTGTGTGTTTATTGGACATCTGGAAATCCTCTTTTGTAAAGTTCTTTTTTCATTTTTTTCTGGCCTGTGTTTCTATTCAATTGCTTGTCTTTTTCTTACAGATTTGGAGGAATTCTTAATATATTTTGGATTCAAATCATTTTATAAGTTGTCTTAGTTTGGATGTCAAAGACCAGAGTACAGATAGTTCTTTGGGTGTGATCTCAGGAAGTAGAAGAGAGGGAATGGTGACAGTGAGTAAGGGAATAAGAGCCATTATTAAGGTCACCAGTGTAGACAATAGGTTCTTGATTTCTCTAGAACCTCTAAGGAGAGGACAGAATACTTTCCTGAAGGAAGGCAGTCTGGAGCAGTTATTTAGTATAATTAAAGTTCTGTCTAGGGGTATTTACTTCCCCAATTTCCAAGCTGAGCTTACGTTGGGCTAAATGTACTTTCAAAGCTGTCAGAGGAAGACCTGAAGCAGAAGTTGGCAGGATGATTAGTGAGCACTTAGGATGAAATACTTGCCAGAACTAGTTAAGCCTGAGCTCACATGGAACTATTACAGGGCTGGCTAAAATCATCCAGACTTCCTAGGTGGTGCAGTGGTAAAGGATCTGCTTGCCAATGCAGGAGACCCAAGAGACATGGGTTTTAGCACTGGATCAGGAAGATCCCCTGGAGTAGGAAATGGCAATCCACTCCAGTATTCTTGCCTGGAAAATTGCATGGACAGAGGAACCTGGTGGACTACAGTCCACGGGGTCACAGAGTCAGACACGACTGAGCACATACACACACACACACACTAAAACCGGAAATGAGCCAAGGAACTCTTAAGTAGGGCACCTAAGTTTTCAATGTCTTAAAAATCTTACCTTGAATTCATGAGGATATACTTAAATTTTTTTTTTTGAATATTATGTTTTGTTTGAGAAAGTGATGAAAGGTGTAGATAATTTCCCCAGGAAAATACACATGCTTATATATAACTTTGAGGTGGTCATGGAACCTTTGAAATCTTTCCATGGAACCTCTAGAGGTTTATTGATCTCAGGTTAAAAATTTCTGGTTATTGCTTTTTTTTTTTTTTAATTTGGATCTATAGACCATCAGGAACTAATATTATAGTATGATGTGAGGGAGGGAGTCAAGTTTTATTTTTCCATATGGACATTTAATTGACCCAGGATTATTTATCAAAACAAGTAAGCAAACAAGATCAACCCCATCCTTTCTCCACAGCTTAGTAGTGCCAACTTATAACTTTGCTGTAAATCAAGAACTTAAACTTGCTTAATTTCTTCTTTTTCTTCTTCAGGGCTCTTGAATCTGTTCCTTTGTGGTGTTTTCTCCCCAACCAGGGCCAATTATTTTCTGTGTTATTACTAGTATTTTATATAATAAGTTTTGGTATCTGGTAGAGCAAATCTGGAGAAGGCAATGGCACCCCACGCCAGTACTCTTGCCTGGAAAATCCCATGGACAGAGGAGTCTGGTAGGCTGCAGTCCATGGGGTTGCGAAGAGTTGGATATGACTGAGCGACTTCACTTTCACTTTTCACTTTCACGCATTGGAGAAGGAAATGGCAACCCACTCCAGTGTTCTTGCCTGGAGAATCCCAGGGATGGGGGAACCTGGTGGGCTGCCATCTATGGGGTTGCACAGAGTCGGACACAACTGAAGCGACTTAGCAGCAGTAGCAGACCAAATCTATCCTTTGTGTTCTTCAGGATTTTCTTAGCTTTTCTTGGATTTCATGAAATTTCAATTCATTTTCATTGCATTTATAGATTAATTTGTGGAGATAGACTTCATTAAAATTTTGAATCTTCCAATCCATGAACACAGATTACAAACTTGGCAAACTCACTTGTTAATTATTATTATTCTGTAGATTCTTTTGAATTTTCTATCTATATAATCATATCACCTGCATTTAAGGACCATTTGATTTCTTCTTTTTCAATTCTTATGTCTTGTGTATTTCCTTGTCTTGCCTTTTTGTACTGTTGTGATGGTGGGTGCCCTTATTGTATTTTCTATCTGAAAGATAAAACTTTCAATGTTTTACCATTAAGTAAATGGCAGACCACTCCAGTACTCTTGCCTGGAAAATCCCATGGACAGAGGAGCCTGGTAGGCTACAATCTATGGGGTCACAAAGAGTCGGATACGACTGAGCAACTTCACTTTCACGTATGATAGAATGATATTTGCTTTAAAATAATATTTATTGTACAGTTATTGTAATCATTTGGTTCACCCTTCTAAATATGTCGATTTTGTCAAATTTACTGATTGCATTATTTAAACACTTTTTTATTTTTCCTGTTTTTAAAGTTCACTTATGTCAAGAGAGGTCTTTAAGTCTCCACTCTGATTATGAATTTGTCTATTTTGCTTTTTATTTATGCCAAATTTAGCTAAATATTGTAAGATTATACCATTGTACATGCTAAGTTGCTTCAGTTGTGTCTGTCATTAGACCCCCTGGACTGTAGCCCACTGGGCTCCTGCGTCCATGAGATTCTCGTGAAAGAATACTAGAGTGGGTTGCCATGCCCCCTCCAGGGGATCTTTCTGACCTAGGGATCAAACTTGCATCTCTTATGTCTTCTGCATTGGCAGGTAGGCTCTTTACCACTAGTGCCACCTGGGAGCTCAACTATTCCATTAAGTTCATACAAATTTAGAATCATTATATCTTAACAAAATATGTTTGATATGCTAAATTAATGAATTGACTTTTTTATTGTTAACTATGTTCTTTATCTCTAGTAATGCACTTTGCCTGTAAGTCATTCTTGTTTATATGATTAAAATTTTCTTTTGGTTAGTGTTTACATGTTTTATTTAAATATCCAGTTATTCTTTTTTTATGATTTGGAAGTATCTCTGATAAGCTACATATAATAAGGATTAAAAATTTAATTTCCGAATGTCCTGTGCATCATAACTCTAGCATGCCCTGTCCTCCAATGGCTTTACTTTTCTCTGTATCATTTACCACCATTTAAAATACTGCTTGTACTACTTGAGATTTTTTAATTGTTTGCCTCTCCATTTAAATGTAAGCTGAATGAAGCAGGGACTTTTATCCATTTTATTTATTTATATATCCATATCCCTAGGTGAATAGGCATTCAAAAATTTTTGCCAAAATAATGACTCTCAATGAGTTGTACTCTGCATGCTCTTTTTGGAGATTTCTAAAAACACGAATGTATAAAGAAGTTCTACAGATACAAAATTTGTTTAACCAAGAATTTTCTAAGCCTTTTGTTTAGTTTTAATTGAAATATAGTTGATTTTGAACTTTCCTTGTGGCTCAGTGGTAAAGAATCTTTTTGCCAAGCAGGAGATGTGGTTTTGATCCCTGGGTCGGGAAGATCCCCTGGAGAATGAAATGGCAATCCATCCACTCCAGTATTCTTGCCTGGGGAATCCCAGGGATAGAGGAGCCTGGTAGGCCACAGTCCGTGGAGTCACAGAAGAATCAGACATGACTTGGCAACAAAATAATAACAATGTTTGATTTATAGTGTGTTCATTTATGATTAATTAATGATTTTTAACCTAAACTTTTATGATCCTAGAACTTTATTGAGGTGTAACTTCTACTAATATCTCAGGAAATGAGTTCATAGAGCACACTATGAAACCACTGATTTAGAAGATTTTTATATTAGAAGGAGTTTTTCTAGGAGGTTAAAGTTTAGAGAGCCATTTAAAAAATATCTGCTTGGGAAGTCCACTAAATTAATATTCAACAGATTATGTCCAGGTGGCCAAATTTGACTCATTACCTATTTTTATAGTAAAATTTTATAAGAACATATTCATGCCCATTTATTTATGTATTTTCTATGGCTGCTTTTGCTTTATAAGAGTTGAATGGATGCAAGAGATCATATGGCCCTTAAAGCTTAAATTATTTACTGTCTGGTCTTTTATAGAAAAGGTTTGCTGACCCCAGTTAATAAATGCCAAAGAAATTGTTGAGCACTTACTACTTTGTGACCTCAACATGTTGGCTACATATCTTATATAGATCATCCCATTTAGTAGTTGTAATAATCTTTAGAGATAGGTAATGTGATTATTATTATTTTAAAGATGAGGAAATTAAATAGAGAAATTAAACAATTGCCAATGGTTACACATCTAAGTTACAGGGCTGGGATTTGAATTGAGGTCTGCTTAGCTTTCATTCTTCTCAATATAGTAGACTGCTTCTGGTTCCTCTTGTTCTAGTGGAGTGTGAAATAATGGAATAAACAATAAGGAAGTTTGAAAAAAACTCATACTGTGCAATGTAATTGTGACTCTGGGAGGTTAGCTATGCAAGAACAGCTGATTTTCTTTTATTTTGAGGTTCTGTGTGCTTACAATTACTTAAGCCTAGGGATGGTAAATATTATATTCTTTTAGAAGTTTACATTTGCAGAATAGGGTTTAAATAAGTAACTTCCTAGATACAAATTTTGTGTTTTCATACACTTTTACTATTTTAAGTAGATTCAGATAGTTAAATATTCATTTTTCAATTTAAAGAACGTCCTTTTTTTCACTCTGATTAGCCTTTCATAGAGCTTATCCTAATAGAAAGGAGAGCGTAAGTGAATATTTTAAGTGCAGCCATGACCATAATAGTAATAATTGCTGCCATTTATTGAGTACAATAAGTGCCAGGAGACTGTACTAATTGATTTGCATTTATTTAATCTTAGGAATAAATCTGTGAGACAGTATAATATTATTATATGCATTTTATAGATGAGGAAACTGAAGTTACTTATCAAGAAAAAAGTAGTTTATCTTATTGGGTATTTCACAGGAATATTGCTGATATTGCTGATATATAAGGAATTCTACTGACTAAATTAAAACTTTATTATACAATAGAGTGGTTGTGTGCCATGTGAGTATTTCCCCATGCTATTAACTAGGATTCTATGTGAAAGTTTTAATTAACACATATTATACCCAGTACTGGGTATAAACTTTCCCCTATTTTTAGATGTAAGGTATATTAATAGAATTCGTATTACTAATTTACTAATTAAGGAGATTTACTTGCATGCTATTCACAGTTCAGAAAAAAACTTTTTGAGAGTTGGTCAAGATAGTGACATTTGCAAGTATGAATTCTGTATAAAATAAAATTGCATACATTTTTCCTGCTTAAGTATTTTTTCCACTTAAAAATGTTCAGCATTATGGAATTTTATAAAAATGCAAAAAATGGGAAGAAAATAATTTATCCCTAGTTCTGTTGTGGCTCAGCTGGTAAAAAATCCGCCTGCAATGCAGGAGACCTGGGTTCGATCCCTGGTTGGGAAGATCCCCTGGAGGAAGGAAAGGTTACCCACTCCAGTGGCCTAGAGGAAAGGCTACCCACTCCAGTGGTCTAGAGAATTCCATGGACTGTATAGTCCGTGGGGTGGCAAAGAGTAGGACAGGGCTGAGCGACTTTCACTTTCACTTTCAGTCCCATACTCAATTGGCAACCTTTGTTAACCTCTTGGTAGTTCCTCACAGTTGTTTCCTTAAGCATCGTCTTTAATTTTTTTTTGAAGAATGTAGATATAATTTTTATCCTTTTTTTTTTTGGCCTCACATTATGATGTAAGCATTTTCCTGTGCTATTATCCAGGGTTCTAAATAAAATTTTTAATAACCACATAATCTTATGCCTAGTGAGTGGATGATATTTTACTTAGACTATCTCTTATTTTTAGATACAGGTTAATTCAAATTATTATTATTATTACCATTTCATCTCTTTTATTCTTTTGCATTTTAAATCACAAAAGTATTCATGTTTATGTCCAGAACTCAAATATGAAAACATGTAAAGTGAAAAGTCAACATCTTTGTTCCACTATGAACAATTTTCTGGGTATCCCTTTAGAATTTTTCTGTGCCTATGTAAGCACGTTTATATCTATCCTTATTTTACATAAATAGGATCTATCACTCACCTCTTTGATTTTACTCTTTTGAATAATGCTGGAATAAATATAGTTGTGTAAAAATTATTTTTGTGTATATGACTGATTCCTTAAGATCAATTTTTAGAAGTAGAGCTGGGTCAAAGTGCTGAACATATTGAAGGAAGGCTCTTACTAAATTTGCCAATTTAAAACACTGCTATTTTAGGAAGAGTATGCTAATATCTTAGCATGAGTATGCTAAATAATAGATCATGGTATTATTATGGATATAACATATTTAGTTACATTATTTGTGAATGTAAAATATGTATATTCAGCTACTCTGAATTTTTTAAAAATTTAATTTAATTAAAAAATTTTAATTTCAGTATAGTTGCTTTATGCTGCTGTGTCAGTTTCTGCTGTACAGAAAAGTGAATCAGCCATATATATACGTATATCCTCCGCTTTTTTGGATTTCCCTCCATTTAGGTTGCCACAAAGCACCAAGTAGAGTCCCCTGTGCTACACAGTAGGTTCTCTTTAGTTATCTGTCTTATACATAGCAGTGTATATATGTCAATCTCAATCTCCCAATTCATCCCACCCCCTTCTCCCTTGATATCCATACATTTTTCTCTGTGTCTGTGTCTCTCTTTCTTCTTTGAAAATAAGAACATCTTTTTCATTTTTCTAGATTCCACATACATGTGTTCACATAAAATATTTGTTTTTCTAACTTACTTTATATGACAGTCTCTAAGTCCATCCACATCTCTACAAATGACCCCATTTCATTCCTTTTTGTGACTGAGTAATATTCCATTGTATATAAGTACCACATCATCTTTATCCATTCCTCTGTTGATGGACATGTAGGTTGCTTCCATGTCCTGGGTATTGTAAGTGGTGCTGCAGTGAATGTTGGAGCACATGCATCTTTTTGGATTATGGTTTACTCTGGGCAAATACCCAGTAGTGGGACTGCTGGGTCATATGGTAGTTCCAGGTTTAGTTTATTAAGGAACCACCATACTGTTCTCCATAGTGGTTTAATCAATTTACATTCCCACCAGCACTGTTAGAAGTTTCCTTTTTCTCTATACCCTTTCCAGCATTTATTGTTTGTAGGTGTGTTGATCATGGCCATTCTGACTGGTGTGAGGTGATACCTCATTGTAGTTTTGACTTGCATTTCTCTTATAATTAGTGGTGTTGAGTATCTTTTCATGTATTTGTTGGCCATCTGTATGTCTTCTTTGGAGAAATGTCTATTTAGGTCTTCCGTCAATTTTTTTTATTTTTTATATTGAGCTGCATGAGCTATTTGTATATTTTTGAGATTAATCCTTTGTCAGTGGCTTTGTTTGCAAATATTTCCTCCCATTCTGAGGGCTGTCTTTTCATCTTGCTTATGATTTCCTTTGCTGTACAAAAGCTTTTAGGTTTAATTAGGCCCTGTTTGTTTATTTTTGTTTTTATTTTCATTACTCTAGGAGGTGGATCAAAAAAGATCTTGCTGAGATATATGTCAAAGAGTGTTCTGCTTATGTTTTCCTCTAAGAGTTTTATAGTGTCTGGCCTTACATTTAGGTCTAAATCCATTTTGAGTTTATTTTTGTGTTTGATGGTAGGAAATGTTTTAATTTCACCCTTTTATATGCAGCTGTTCAGCTTTCCCAGCACTAGTTATTGAAGGGACTGTATTTTCTCCATTATATACTCTTGTTTGGATGGATTTATTACTAGGTTTTTTTTGTTGCAATGGTAAAAAGAATTGTTTCCTTAATTTCTCTTTCTGATCTTTTGTTGCTAGTGTATAGGAATGCAAGAGATTTCTTGTGTTTCCTCATTAATGTTCTGTCTGGCTTATCTATCCGTTGGTATAAGTGGAGTATTAAAGTCCTCCACTATTATTGTGTTACTGTCAATTTCCCCTTTTATGGCTATTGTTGTTGTTTGGTTACTAAGTCATGTTCAACTCTTTGTGAACCCATGAACTGTAGCATGCCAGGCTTCCCTGTCCTTCACCGTCTCTCTGAGTTTGCTCAAACTCATGTCCATTGAGTCAGTGATGCCATCCAACCATCTCTGTCACCTTCCTCTCCTCTTGCCCTCAATCTTTCCCAGCATCAGGGTCTTTTCCAATGAGTCAGCTATCACATCAGGTAGCCAAAGTATTGGAGCTTCAGCTTCAGCATCAGTCTGTCCAGTGAATATTCAGGGTTTCCTTTAGGATTGACTGGTTTGATCTCCTTGCTGCCCAGTGAACTCTCAAGTCTTCCCCAGCACCACAATTCAAAACATCAGTTCTTCAGAGCTTAGCCTTCTTTATGGTCCAACTCTCACATCCATACATGACTACTGGAAAAAACATAACTTTGACTATAAAGAACTTTTTTGGCAAAGTGATGTCTCTGCTT
The DNA here is from genome assembly GCF_032452875.1 of Bos javanicus. Taxonomy (NCBI): domain Eukaryota; kingdom Metazoa; phylum Chordata; class Mammalia; order Artiodactyla; family Bovidae; genus Bos; species Bos javanicus. Next base: position 36,056,109 of record NC_083882.1, read on the forward strand.
TTTAATACTCTGTCTAGATTTTTCATAGCTTTTCCTCCATGGAGAAAGCATCTTAACTTTGTGGCTGTAGTCACCATCTACAGTGATTTTGGAGCCCAAGAAAATGAAATCTGCCACTGTTTGCACTTTTTCCTATCTACTTGCCATGAAGTGATGGGACCAGATGCCATGATCTTAGTTTTTTGAATGTTGAGTTTTAAGCCAGCTTTTTCACTCTCCTCTTTCACCTTCATCAAGAGACTTTATTTCCTCTTCACTTTCTGTGTTAGAGTGATATCATCTGCATATCTGAGGTTGTTGATATTTCTCCCAGCAATCCTGATACCAGCTTGTGCTTCACCCAGCCCAGGATTTCGCATGATGTACTCTGCGTAAAAGTTAAGCAGGGTGACAATATACAGCCTTGACATACTCCTTTGCCGATTTTAAACCAGTCTGTTGTTCCATGTCTGGTTTTCACTGTTGATTCTTGACCTGCCTACAGGTTTCTCAGGAGGCAGATAAGGTGGTCTGGTATTCCCATCTCTTTCAAAATTTTCCAGAGTTTGTTGTTATCCACACAGTCAAAGACTTTCGTGTAGTCAATGAAGCAGATTTTCTGGGGGGCTTCCCTTACTTTTTCTTTGATCCAGCAGATGTTGGCAATTTGATCTCTTGTTCCTCTGACTTTACTAAATCCGGCTTCTACATCTGGAAGTTTTTGGTTAACTTACTGTTGAAGCTTAGCTTGAAGGATTTTGAGCATTGCTTTGCTAGCCTGTGAAATGAGCACAACTGTGCGGTAGTTTGAGCATTCTTTGGCATTGCCTTTCTTTGGGATTGGAATGAAAACTGACCTTTTCCAGTCCTGTGGCCACTGCTGAGTTTTCCAAATTTGCTGGCATATTGAGTGTAGCACTTTCGCAGCATCATCTTTCAGGATTTGAAATAGCTCAGCTGGAATTCCATCACCTCAACTAGCTTTGTTTGTATTAATGCTTCCTAAGGCCCACTTGACAATCACGGTCCAGGATGCCTGGCTCTAGGTGAGTGACAATACCATCATTTTTATCTGGGTCATTAAGACTTTTTCTGTATAGTTTTATTCTGTGTATTCTTGACACCTGTTCTTAAACTCTTCTGCATCTGTTAGGTTCTTGCTGTTTCTGTCCTTTATTGTGCCCATCTTTGCATGAAATGTTCCCTTGGTATCTCTAATTTTCTTGAAGAGCTCTCTAGTCTTTCCCATTCTATTGTTTTCTTTTACTTCTTTGCATCATTCATTTAGGAATAATATTGTGTTCAGTTCAGTTCAGTCTCTCAGTCGTGTCCGACTCTTTGTGACCCCATGATCGCAGCACTCCAGGCCTCCCTGTCCATCACCAACTCCCAGAGTTCACTCAGACTCACGTCCATCGAGTCAGTGATGCCATCCAGCCATCTCATCCTCTGTTGTCCTCTTCTCCTCCTGCCCCCAATCCCTCGCAGCATCAGAGTCTTCTCCAATGAGTCAACTCTTTGCATGAAGTGGCCAAAGTACTGGAGTTTCAGCTTTAGCATCATTCCTTCTAAAGAATACCCAGGGCTGACCTCCTTTAGAATGGACTGGTTGGATCTCCTTACAGTCCAAAGGACTCTCAAGAGTCTTCTCCAACACCATAGTTCATTTCTTCACAGTCCAGCTCTCACACCATACATGACCACTGGAAAAACCATAGCCTTGATTAGACGGACCTTAGTTGGCAAAGTAATGTCTCTGCTTTTGAATATGCTATCTAGGTTGGTCATAACTTTCCTTCCAAGGAGTAAGCGTCTTTTAATTTCATGGCTGCAGTCACCATCTGCAGTGATTTTAGAGCCTCCAAAAATAAAGTCTGACACTGTTTCCACTGTTTCCCCATCGATTTCCCATGAAGTGATGGGACCAGATGCCATGATCTTTGTTTTCTGAATGTTGAGCTTTAAGACAACTTTTTCACTCTCCGCTTTCACTTTCATCAAGAGGCTTTTTAGTTCCTCTTCACTTTCTGCCATAAGGGTGGTATCATCTGCATATCTGAGGTTATTGATATTTCTCCTGGCAATCTTGATTCCAGCTTGTGCTTCTTCCAGCCCAGCATTTCTCATGATGTACTCTGCATATAAGTTAAATAAGCAGGGTGACAATATACAGCCTTGACGTACTCCTTTTCCTATCTGGAACCAGTCTGTTGTTCCATGTCCAGTTTTAACTGTTGCTTCCTGATGTGCATATAGGTTTCTTAAGAGGCAGGTCAGGTGATCTGGTATTCCCATCCCTTTCAGAATTGTCCATGGTTTGCTGTGATCCACACAGTGTTAGTAAGAATATTTTCCCAGGGCCTCCTCTGTTAGTGTCATTGCTCCCACAGTGAGCTACAGCCAACCCCCACCTCCCCAGGATGCCCTCTGGGGGTACTTCTAGAAGGTACTTCTGGAGGCACTTCTAGATCTAGGTCTCTGGACCTTCTGTGGGTACTGGCGGATCAACTCAGACTCTGACCTCTCCAAGCTCCCACATGTACTTGCCCTCAAAGTCCACAGCTGCTAAAGTTTGCCCTGTTTCATTTGTGGGAATGCTTGTTGTCTATTCAGATATTCCACAGACACAGGATTTACCAAGCTGATCACGGGGACTTAATCCACTGCGTGTGTAGATGCATGGAGAGATTTCTGTTCTCTTCCTTAGTCGCACCATCCCTGGGGCTCAGCTTTGGTTTTGGCCCCACCCCTGGGGCAGAGCCTGGCAGGCAGTTGCAGTAGACTGGGGCACATGCTCTCTGGTGGGAGTCCTTCCACCTGCCTGCAGAGGCAGGGAATGGGGCAGCCCCGCCCACTGCTTGCCACTTAACAATGGCTCCTTGTTTCCTAGGCAGACCTTGCTTCCTCCAGGGGCATTCTAGGCCACAGAACTCTTCACTCCCATCCCCTCAGTTGTATCCATGTGGCCAATAGTGGTTCTCTCCCTGGATCCACTCTTAACCCCGTGCTGAAGCACTCAAGCCCCACCAGCACTGGTGTGGTCCCATTGCAGGCAGGGCTGATTCCTGAGGAGGCTTTGGGGTGGGTGGCTTTCAGAACCCTGGAGGCTATGCAGGAGAAGGAGACCTTGGCTTGAGGAGTGGGTAGGCTGAAGTTGGTGGCTAGAGGTGGCCTCATCCCTGTGCACCACTCAACAATGATGCCTTGCTTCTACGGTGTCCCAGGCTTTTTTCAGAAACTTTACTGGTTGTGGACTTACTCTTGTAACTTCAGGTTGTCTTTTCATAGCCAACAGCTGTCCTTTCCTTGGATCTGTGCTGCAAACCACACTTTCCAGCACCCAGCCTTCCTCCACAACAGGAGACACACAACTCAGGCTGGGGTGTGCAGGGCCGTGGCACAGACCGTGCATTCAGTTTACTTTGTCCTGTTTAGTCTGTACAATTTACTTACTTTGTCCTGTTTTCCACAGACTGTCTGCTGCATTCTCTTCAGTCCCCTGAAGGTCCCTTTCTGTCCCGGCTGATTTCCCCACTGTGAGGGGAGTGGTTTTTCCTGAATGTGGGAACTTCTGCTAACTTTTATCTTCCTGCCAGAATTGCTGGTTCCTTTTTTGATTTCTCTTTTCATTTTTTCTTTCTTTTTTCCGACCCAGTTGTGAGGCGATTTTTCTTGTCCTTTTAGGCATCTGAAGTCTTCTGCTAATCCTCAGCAGGTGTTCTGTGAAACTGTTCCACTTATAGATATATTCTTCATGTACTTGTGAGGAGAAATGAATTTGCATCTTCTTATTCTGCCGTCTTGACTCCTCCCACCACATACACTGAATTTTTTTTAATCAGGGTATATCTAGTCATTTTCCCTCCAAAGTAGATTTAAACCTACCATTTTAGATTTGCATTATTGTTATTCCTACTAGTATTATTTAAGATTATACTTTTTAGCATCATTTTTAGGATTATAGTTTAGTATTAAAAAAAGTTGTGTTTGTATCTTAATTGTCTTTATCTAATTTTTAATTTATTTAAAAATAAAAATCCTTTTTCTTCTGATTATACAAAAAAAAGGATGCTAATGCATGTAAAAAATTCAGATAATAGGGAAATAAATAGAGAAAAGAAAATTTCAATGATAAGCTCAGCACTTATTAATAATCTTTTGCTTCATGTTCTTTCTTTTTCTATTTATGCATATATATAGAAGTATAGATATAGATGTGAACATTCATAATTAACATTTTTCTATATATGACTTTTTGTGCTTATTTACATACATATCCATATAGTAGTTTATGTGTCTTTTTAAAACAATTGAAAAAAAAATACAGATGCTTTGTCCACCTTTTTTCCCCTCAATAACAATATGCTGTGAGTATCTTTCTTCTTGATAAATATGGATTTTTATAATGAATGCATTGTACTTGATTTTGTGGTTGTACCCCACTTATTTGAATATTGATTAATCATTGGTTGTCTCCTGCTAAGTTGCTTCAGTCGTGTCCGACTCTGTGCGACCCCATAGACGGCAGCCCACCAGGCTCCGCCGTCCCTGGGATTCTCCAGGCAAGAACAGTGGAGTGGGTTGCCATTTCCTTCTCCAATGCAGGAAAGTGAAAAGTGAAAGTGAAGTCGTTCAGTCCTGTCTGACTCGTAGCGACCCCACGGACTGCAGCCTACCAGGCTCCTCCGTCCATGGGATTTTCCAGGCAAGAGTACTGGAGTGGGGTGCCATTGTCTTCTCCATGGTTGTCTCCAGCTACTTCCTATTATAAACAACACTTCAGGAGCATTTTTGCATATATGCTCTTTACCTACTTTTCCAATAATTTCTTTAAGGTAAAATAGGAGTACAATTTTTGAATCAAATGATAATGTACATTTAAATTTTGGATATATTGGAAAGAATATTTTTTACTTTTTTTATATACTTTTCCATATTGTTTAAATTTTTTCTATAAGTGGTATAGGAATTGCATCATTGTCAAACTGCCCTCAGAAAGGTTGTGCTATTCACTAGCGAAGGAGAGTGCCCCAGTTCCTCATGCTCATGAATATATTACATATGAGCAATATTTTAAAGCTTTATTGTCTTGAGATATGCATCACTGTACTATTTAGCATTTTAAAAATTGTGATATTGAATAATATTTTAGCTTATTTTATTTTTTGGTTTTCTCATTTGTAAATATTCCATTTATTTTTGTGGGCTCTTTTTCTATTTTTTCCTTATTGATTTGATGTTCTGTTTTGTAATACTATACCAAAATATGATTTTCTTTTTCCTGATTTTTGGTTTGTTATTGGTCTTTTTTTTGATACAAAAGTTTCAAATTTTCAATGTAGTCAATTTTACTAATCTTTTCCTCATTTTAATGTCATGCTCAGAATGATCTTTCTTATTTAAAGATTATACAAATAGTCACTTAAATTTTCTTGAAGATTATTTGTGTTTTTAGTTTTTACATTTAAAAAATCCATCTGGAATTTATTTTAGTGTAAAGTGGGGGTGGAGATTCAATATTATTTTTTCTAAATGTCTACTCATTCGCAGCATCATTTGTTAATAGTTTATCCTTTCTCCACTGATTTGAAGTGTCACTTAGATCAAAGACTGAATTTTTCTATAAATTGTCATTTATCTCTAGATTTTCTGTTGTTTATTGATCTGCCTGTTATTCCTGTGCCAAAAATATACTGCCTGAACTTTTGTATTTTACATTGCACATTTAAACCTGAAATTTATTTGAATTATTTTATTATTGGAAAGGAATTAAACTTGTATATTTAATTTTTGAAACCATCTCAAATTTAATTATTTAATATAAACATAGTATCATTGTCCTTAGAATATTTCTCTTTTAAGTTTTAGAAGCTTCCTAATTGTGTGTGATATATATGCTAAATATTTTCACCTTTTTAGGTGAATGGCTCCTCTGTCTGATAAAATTATTTTGGGAAGCTACTCTGGGGTAAAAAATGCAAGAAAGAGGTTCTGAATTATAGGCTTATGTGCGGACTTGGCATAGTGCCTGTCCCAGAGAAATATGGTGGCTGAAGGACAGGGGTAGGATCAATGTACAGAAATGATGGGATTTAGAATCTTATAAAAGAAGCTCTTTTAGTATCAGAACCAATAGATTTTGAAAGGGCTAGGATCTGAAATATTAACGAATGCTACTTAAATGAAACATGGGAAGTACACTAGCTTTGGAACCAGAGAGTGTGAATTTGAGTGCCAACCTTGCCACTTACCACCTTCTTAAATATTTAATCCCGTTAAGTTTCAGTTTTTTCTTTTTAAACTAAGGATAGTATATTTATTTATGTATCTTTGGTATATTTCATGCATGCGTGTGTGTGCATGCATGTGCGCGTGTATGTGCACACACATATACACAGACACACAATTAGATTGCATCAATCTGATGGTGAATCAGAAAAAAAAAAAAGAAGTGAAATTAGGGAAATTCCAAGACAAGAAGTATACAGAGATTGGTGGTTGATTGGGACCGAGGGAAATGGGAAGGTATTGGCACCAGAGAAATCTATTTCACACCAGGTTTGTAACCCCTTTCCATTCTTCAAAGTGTATATTGTCAAGTGAATTAAGTGTGAGACAACATAGTGAAACTGACATGGTATGAGAGAAGTGAATGCTAACTATCCCATTTTACAGATGAAATAATAGGAGACATTTATGTTCTTCATAGAATAGACATGAGCCCAGGTAATTGGAAGCTGTGGCTTAAAATGAAAGTTGTCACCAGCTTGTCTTATAGTCCTAAGTGAGTTATGTGCCTATAAACTTGGGTGCATGTCAAGGTGCAATAGGTGCTATTCTATTTTTCACTTAGCAAGTAGGGCAGTCTGAGAGATGCCAGGCCAGATCTTGTCTGGACTTCCCAGTGAGATCTTTAAATTTTTATGAAAGACATTCAGTAAAGAATAAGCAGGATCTCTCTTCATGATTCTCTTCATGTAGAGAGAATCTGTGTTTCTGAGAGTGAGCGAAAGAATTATGTCTCAAAAGGACTAAATCCATAGTGTGTGACTGAGCTCCCTGTAGACATGCAACATGTAGTTATTGAGTGTGATGATGAGGTAGCATTGCCAAGCTCATGTACTCTTAAGACATTCTTCTTTAAAAACTGAGTGGTTATAAGTTGTGACTTGGGCACATTTCTATGGAATCGCAGAGAAAAAGCAAAAACGGAAATACATATAGAAGACATATATACCATCTAGGAAGCATTTTCTCGTCTCGAACTCTTACAAAAACCTTGAGAGGTAAATGTCACCCTCCCCATTTTCTATACACATTCTTTATTTCAGAAAATTCATCTACATAGTTTTATAGTTTGTTTTCTTCATCTAATGTATTTCACACAAAGCTGTAATTATTTGTCTCTTTTACAAGGTTGTGAACTCTGTGAAGTCACCAGGTCTGTGTCATTCATTTTTGTTTTTCCAGTGCTTAACACAGCACTAGCATAGAGCAAACATTCCGTAAATGATGAGTAACTATGACTTACTTTATGAATTAGGACTCTTAAATCGTCCATGGTCACCAAATCTTTATTTTTCTCCTCTTCTTTTAGCATGTCTCTTCTTTTAATGTCTATCCCAAATTGAGAAAAGCTTAAAAAATATAAAGTGCAGGATATATGCTATGTAGCAAGTTCAGACTATGCTGGCTCTGTATTCACATAAATTGTTCTGGTCCGAATACAGTTGATAATGCAGCTGTTATTTTTATAATCTCATGCTAAGTACATATTTGCACAACAGGCGGTGTCAATTCATCTAAGTAACTTGGTGTTATTTGCCTGATACTTTAAATTACAGAGCTCCATTACTGAAGTCATCATTTGTGGTTAGGAGGGAGTGGTACGGAGAGTGGTAACAAGTTTCTTAAAATGAGTATCAAAATGGACTAGAAGTCTTTAAACTTGTCTTGATTTAACTACCTAGACAAGTATAAAGAACAGGCCTGTCTCTTTTGTCTATCAATTTGCCCTACAGAAAACAGAAGACTTATTAAGAAAATTTATGGTCTTAAAAATCAGTACTTCTTTACAAACTTTTGTTAAATGATACCTTTAAAAGTGTTTTACCACTTTATTTTGTGAGCAGTTTTCAGGGAGAGAAAACTCAGCAGGAATGGAATCCTGTCCTCATTTCAGATATGATAATACAACTGCAAAAGATTATTCTAAATATAATATTTATCTCACAATGAATCTGAACTGTCAATTGCTGGAGATTTGGGATTGTGCTTTATTGTTATGTCCCCAGAGATTCTAGTTCATGCTATGCAACCTGTGGGCTCCCAAAAATGTTACTTGAATTGCTGGAGAATCACATGCATCATTCTAAAAAAAAAAAAAAAAAAAAACTATGATAATTAAGATTTAATTTTTAAGTTAAATTCTAGTTCCTAATTCATCCTTACACTTAAGAAAATATTTTATTAAAAAATAAAATCCAAAAGCATTGAGAATATTTTTAGTAAGGTAAAACATTTTATAGAATTATAAATTTTTTTTTGCACAAAAGTTTTTGTGAGCTTATCCTCATTTAATACAGTTGCCATTTAGCCCAGCAGTTACTGAATTTCAGTGTTGATAGGAATCACCTGGGGGCTATGCTTTACAATAGATTCCTAGGCCATACTTTCAGAATCACAGAGTCAATAGATATGGGTGGGGCCTCTTAAAAACTTTTTTTGTTTTAATAAAGAACCTGGTCCTTCTGAAATAGGGCGTCTGAGGATTCTGTTTTGATAATCACTTTTTTTCTGCCATCCTGTTCATACAAGACCTTCTCCAACTTTTGTTATGAAGCTGATATCATGTATGTCTAAAATCAGTCAGGTTGCAAGAAAAAAAAAGAGATATTAAAAAACACATTAATAGGTGTTATATCCAAGATGTATATTTTGCTAAGAAAGCAGGGGAACGAAGGAATAGATAAAAGAACAAGTTTATTGAGTGAAAAGTTACAAAACATACATATATTGCAAATTTCTTTTTTAATCTATTGCTAAATTTTGTCTGATTCTGGTGAAGTGGACAAGCTTCCTTATGTTGTGTCAATGAAGTATGCAATTTTTTTTTTTTTTTTGTAATCAAGATTTTAAGATGTTAAGTGTTGGGGCGGATTAAGTCGCATGGTAATCTTATAAATAGGTTTCGGAAGTTTGTGATCTCTATTTTGGGTTTATAGCAATAAGCTGCCTTTGTAAAGTGGAAGACATGATGTCTTCTCAATAATTTGATTTTTCATATAGATACCTTTTTATACTGACCATTCTTTTTTTATGTAAAGGGATTTTTCCATATGTTTTTATTTTTAGTTAAGTTTAAGAAACTGAAAAGACTTGTATGCATAAAAAACACATATATACTTATAATATAGGATGGCAATTGCCTGCCTCACCTTTCTTCCCGCTCCGCACCTCCCCAGTCATGCCAACCATAAAGCAGACGTGTTTAACTTTTGGTGTCTTTCCTGGTATTCATCACTACATTTCTTATATACTGACCATTCTATTCTTAGATAGAGCTTCTTGAATTATTTCAGGAAGATCACTAATGTGTTGAAAGTTTTGAATACGTGTCTGCTGCTGCTGCTGCTGCTAAGTCGCTTCAGTCGTGTCCGACTCTGTGCGACCCCATAGACGGCAGCCCACCAGGCTCCCCAGTCCCTGGGATTCTCCAGGCAAGAACACTGGAGTCGGTTGCCATTTCCTTCTCCAGTGCAGGAAAGTGAAAAGTGAAAGTGACATGGACTGCAGCCTACCAGGCTCCTCCATCCATGGGATTTGCCAGGCAAGAGTACTGGAGTGGGTTGCCATGGCCTTCTCCAGAAAACGTGTCAAAATTAGTCAATTCTATCTCTGGTTTACTCTTCTGCTACATATGCTGGAAGAAGTGAACTTGCAGATCTAGAAAATGCAATACTGATTCCTCCTCTTCTAAGCTAGAAATAACCTTGATCCTGACCATCTATAATGTGTTAAAGTAGGCTTCGGAAATGTTAAAGTGTAGAGTATACTTCCTGGTGGGTGTAGATAAAATGTAAAATTGTAGAACATTGAAGTGGTAGTGACCTTAGAGTTGATCTGGTACAGCAATTCTTGAATACCGTCTGCAGCCGGGTGGACTTTAACAGTCATCTCTAGAGATTTCAAAAAGCTGGAAACTCTCGGGCCACTCAAGGAGATTATGATTTAGTAGGTTTTGGGGCGGGGCCTAGAAATTAAAATTTTTTAAAAGCTTTCTAGTGATTATATAGTCTTTTAAGTTTTGATACAACTTTACACTTAGTGTAAGAATTTTTTCTAGAGAATCTCTGGCAGAATCATCCAGCCTTAATGTTGACAAACTCCAGGAACAGACATCTAGTTTGTGAGGCAACTTATATTGCTTTTAAAGATTTGTGTGGACTGAGCTAAAATTCACCACTTTGTAATTCTCACCCACTAGAATTATTTTTTTCTTTAGGAAAGAAGAAAGAAATTACTTTCAATCATACTAAACTCACTGTGCTAGGTACTACCTTTCCTTTGTTGGTTTAAAAATATTAAACTAAATAGTTTCCTTAGTTGCAGAAAGGATTATCAGAGTAGATAAGCAGTTATTAAAATGTGGTCCTGGACACATGAGGGCCCCTGAGACTCTTTTCAAGGGGTCTAAAAAGTCAAAACTGTTTTCACTATAATTTGTTGCTGTTGTTTTGTTGGTAAATTGTGTCCAACTCTTTTGAGACCCCACAGACTGTAGTCCACCTGCCTCCTCTGTCCATGGGATTTTCCAGGCAAGAATACTGGAGTGGGTTGCCATTTTCTCCTCCAGGGGATCTTCCTGAACCTGGGTCTCCTGCATTGCAGGAAGATTCTTTGCTGCTGAGCCCCCATCATCATAATACTAAGATGCTATTTGCTTTTTTTGTTTGTTTACCGTGTTGACATTTACATTGAGGATGCAAACCAATTTGGGCAGGACTGCTGGTGCCTTAGCACAGATCAAGGCAGTGGCACCAATTATGTCAGTAGTCACTGCATTTTTTTAAAATAATCACCTCTCACAGAAAAAAAATCTAACTTTGCTTAAAAATGTTGCAGATGAAGCAGTACAAACTACTAATTTTAAGAATTCTTGACCCTTAAGTATATTTTTAATACTCTGCTACCTACTCGATTACTATAGTTACCTTGAGAAAACATCATGTGTGTGATTGAGTTTCAACCTGAACTAACTGCTTTTTTCATAGAACATAATTTTTACTTGAAAGAATGATTAACAGACACACAATGCTTATTCAAATTTTGGATGCTGTTGTTTAATCGCTAAGTTATGTCCAACTCTTTTGTGACCCCATGGACTGTAGCCCACCAGGCTCCTCTGTCCATGGGATTTCCCAGGCAAGAATACTGGCATGGGTTGCCATTTTCTTCTCCAGGGGTCTTTCCAATCCAGGGATCGAACCCATGTCTCCTGCATTTTCAGGTGGATCCTTTACCACTGAGCCACTAGGAAAGCCCCAAACTTGGATACTTGGCAGATACATGCTCAAAAATGAGCAAAGTGAGCCTGCCATTTTAGGGAAAGCAACTGATACTATTTGTTGTCAATAATAAAATTTGAGGTTTCAAGAGAAAATTAGTTGGAAAACTTGTGGCCACCACCTGATGATATTGATGGTTTTCCAATACTTAAAAACCTTTCTGATAAGATTGGTGGGTGATATTGACAAATGTGATTTTCAAAAACATTGAATAATGAAATACATCAATGTTTTAAAGATCTGCACAATTCAAATGAACCAATATTTTCCAAATAAACCAACGTGTGATGTTGCAAAATCATGCATGGGTAAGACATGCATTTAAAGACCACTAGTTTTTAAAGTAACTGACTATAAAAAGTTCATTGATATTCAGGTTTCAGATTCTATATTGCAATTAACCTTAGAGAAACTATTACTTGTCAAGTTTTGATATAGTATTAAAGAAGAATAGCTACAATTATCTCAAAAGGCTATTAAAACACTCTGCCTCTTTCCAACTCCATATCTATGTGAAGATGGATATTTTTCACATTCTTCTGTCAGACCAACATATCACAACAGATTGAATGCAGTAGCACTGATGAAAATCCAGCTCTTTTACTGAACCAGACGTTTGAGATATTAAAAAGTGAAAAACAATGCCAGTCTTCTAAATTTTTTGTTTTGTAAAATAATCTTGTATTTTAAAGTTATGTTATTTATGTTACTGTGTAATAAGCTCATCACTAAATTATTTTTATTTATTTTATTTTAAATGAATTAATAGCTATTTAATTTTTTCTTAGCTTTAGTTTTAGATATAGTAACTATTGATAAATATAACCATAGCTCTTTGGGACTCTGAACAATTTTTAGAAATGTAAAGGAGTCCTAAGACTAAAGAGTTTGAGAATCACTGAATTAGATGATCGCTAAAGTTCATTCCCTTAAATCTATTTCTCATTTCCACTGTATAATCATAAGGGATTTGATTTAGGTCATACCTGAATGGTCTAGTGGTTTTCCTTGCTTTCTTCAATTTAAGTCTGAATTTGGCAATAAAGAGCTCATGATCTGAGCCACAGTCAGCTCCTGGTCTTGTTTTTGTTGACTGTATAGAGCTTCTCCATCTTTGGCTGCAAAGAATATAATCAATCTGATTTCGGTGTTGACCATCTGGTGATGTCCATGTGTAGAGTCTTCTCTTGTGTTGTTGGAAGAGGGTGTTTGCTATGACCAGTGCATTTTCTTGGCAAAACTCTATTAGTCTTTGCCCTGCTTCATTCTGTATTCCAAGGCCAAATTTGCCTGTTACCCCAGGTGTTTCTTGACTTCTTACTTTTGCATTCCAGTCCCCTATAATGAAAAGGACATCTTTTTTGGGTGTTAGTTCTAAAAGGTCTTGTAGGTCTTCATAGAACCATTCAACTTCAGCTTCTTCAGGGTTACTGGTTGGGGCATAGGCTTGGATTACTGTGATATTGAATGGTATGCCTTGAAGCTGAAACTCCAGTACTTTGGCTACCTCATGCAAAGAGTTGACTCATTGGAAAAGACTTTGATGCTGGGAGGGATTGGGGGCAGGAGGAGAAAGGGATGACAGACGATGAAATGGCTGGATGGCATCACTGACTCAATGGATGTGAGTCTGAGTGAACTCCAGGAGTTGGTGATGGACAGGGAGGCCTGGGGTGCTGTGATTCATGGGGTCGCAAAGAGTCGGACACGACTGAGTGACTGAACTGAACTGAAAGTTCGTTCCAGCTAGCAATCTTTACAACATGCAGCCATTTTAACTTAATATGTTTCCTGTAAGATTTCTCAGCCATTCCATTCTGAATGCTTGTCAACATCCCATCTAAATTGTGGCCCTTAGCACTGAAATTATATCGAAGATGTAGACTGAGGAGCATAGAATATATAAACAGGCAACTTGCAGTTATTCAGTGGCCTATTTGTGTCCAACTCTTTGCGACCCCATGGACTGAAGCACGCCAGGCCTCTCTTTCCCTCATTATCTCCCGAAGTTTGCCCAAGTTCATGTCCATTGCATTGGTGACACCATCCAGCCATCTCATCCTCTGACACCTTCTTCTCCATCTACCCTCAATCTTCCCCAGCATCAGGGACTTTTCCAATTAGTCAGCTCTTCAAATCAGATGACCAAAATACTGGAATTTCAGCTTCAGCATCAGTCCTTCCAATGAGTACTCAGGGTTGATTTCCCTTAAGATTGACTGATTTGATCTCCTTTCTGTCCAAGGGACCCTCAGAAGTCTTCTGTAGCACCACAGTTTGAAGTCATCCATTCTTCGACACTTTGCCTTCTTTACTATCCAGCTCTCACAACTGTACGTGACCACTGGGAAGACCATTGCCTTGACTATACTGACCTTTGTCAGCAGAGTAATGTCTCTGATTTTCAATACACTGTTTAGGTTTGTCATAGCTTTCATGCCAGGAGGCAAATATCTTCTGATTTCATAGCTACAATCACCATCTGCAGTGATTTTAGAGCCCAAGAAGAGGAAATCTGTCAGTCAGTTCAGTTCAGTTCACTTGCTGAGTTGTGTCTGATTCTTTGCAACCCCATGGACTGCAGCAGGCCAGACTTCCCTGTCCATCACCAACTCCCAGAGCCTGCTCAAACTCATGTCCATGGATTCAGTGATCCCATCCAAGCACCTCATCCTCCATTGTCCCCTTCTCCTTCTGTCTTCAATCTTTCCCAGCATCAGAGTCTTTTCCAGTAAGTCAGTTCTTCGGCCATCAGGTGGCCAAAGTCAAAGGCTTTGGCGAAGTCAATAAAGCAGAAGTAGATGTTTTTCAGGAATTCACTTGCTTTTTTTATGATCCAATGGATTTTGGCAATTTTATCTCGGTTTCCTCTACCTTTTCTAAATCCATCTTGAACATCTGGAAGTTCATGGTTCACATACTATTGAAGCCAAGCTTGGGGAATTTTGAGCAATATTTTGCTAGCGTTTGAGATGAGTGCAATTTCACGGCAGTTTGAACATTCTTTTGCATTGCCTTTCTTAGGGAATGGAATGAAAATTGACCTTTTCCAGGGTGTGGCCACTGCTGAGTCTTCCAAATTTGCTGGCATATTGAGTGCAGCACTTTCACAGCATCATCTTTTAGGATTTGAAATAACTCAGCTGAAATTCCATCACCTCCACTTGCTTTGTTCATAGTGATGCTTCCTAAGACCAACTTGAGTTTGCATTCCAGGATATCTGGTTCTAGGTGAGTGATCACACCCTTATCTAGGTCATTAAGATATTTTTTGTATAGTTCTGTGTATTCTTGCCATCTTTTCTTACTATCTTCTGCTTCTGTTAGGTTCATACCATTTCTGTCTTTTATTGTGCCCATCTTTGCATTAAGTGTTCCTTTGGTATCTCTCATTTCCTTGAAGAAATCTATAGTCTTTCCCATTCTGTTGTTTTCCTCTATTTCTTTGCATTGATCACTGAGGATCAATGCTTTCTTATCTCTCCTTGCTATTCTTTGGAACTCTGTATTTGATGGGTATATCTTTCCTTTTCTCCTTTGCCTTTAGCTTCTCTTTTTTTCTCAGGTGTTCTCAGAGAACCATTTTGCCTTTTTGCATTTCTTTTTATTGGGGATGGTCTTGATTCTTCAGGAGCTCTGTCTATCAGATCTAATCCCTTGAATCTGTTTGTCACTTCCACTGTATAATCGTAAGGGATTTGATTTAGGTCATACCTGAATGGTCTAGTGGTTTTCCCTATTTTCTTCAATTTAAGTCTGAATTTTGCAATATGGAGTTCTTGGTCTGAGCCACAATCAGCTCCTGGTCTTGTTTTTGCTGACTGTATAGAGCTTCTCCATCTATATTCTCCATCATCAGAATATATCAATCTGATTTCGGTATTGACCATCTGGTGATGTCCATTTGTAGAGTCTTCTCTTGTGTTGTTCGAAGAGGGTGTTTGCTATGACCAGTGTGTTCTCTTGGAAAACTCTGTTAGCCTTTGTCCTGCTTCATTTTGTATTCTAAGGCCAAACCTGCTGGTGCTCCAGGTATCTCTTGACTTCCTACTTTTGCATTCAAAAGATGAGAAGAACATCTTTTTTGGATATTAGTTCTAGAAGGTCTTGTAGGTCATCATAGAACCATTCAACTTCAACTTCTTCAGCATTACTGATTGGGGCATAGACTTGGATTATTGTTATATTGAATGGTTTTCTTGGAAATTAACAGAGATCATTCTGGTTTTTTTTTTTTTTTTTTTTGAGATTGCACCCAAGTACTGCATATCAGACTCTTGTTGACTATGAGGGCTTCTCCATTTCTTCCAAGCGATTCTTGCTCACATTAATAGATAGAATGATCATCTGAATTAAACTTGCCCATCCCAGTTCATTTTAGTTCACTCATTCCTGAAATGTCAGTGTTCACTCTTGCCATCTCCTGTTTGATCACTTCCAATTTACTTTTATTCATGGACCTAACATTCCAGCTTCCTATACAATATTGTTCTTTACACCATTGGACTTTACTTCCATCACCAATTACATCCGCAACTGGGTGTTGTTCTTGCTTTGGTTCTGCCTCTTCTTTCTTTCTGGAGTTATTTCTCCACTTTTCTCTAGTGGCAGATGGGCATCTATGGACCTGGGGAGTTCATCTTTCATACTGTTCATGGGGTTCTCAAGGCAAGAATACCAAGTGTTTTGCCATTCCCTTCTCCAGTGGACCACGTTTTGTCAGAATTGTCCACCATGACCTGTCTGTTTGGGTGGCCCTACATGGCATGGCTCATAGTTTCATTGAATTAGACAAGGCTGTGATCCATGTGATTAGTTTTCTATGATTGTGGTTTTCATCCTGTCTGCCCTTATCCTGTATGGATAAGGATAAGGGGCTTATGGAATCTCTCACTACTTCCACCTTTTCTGTCTCTATTTGCCACGAAGTAGTGGGGCTGGATGCCATCATCTTAGGTTTTTTTTTTTTTTTAGTTTTAAGCCGCCTCTTTCACTCTCCTCCTTCACCCTCATGAAGAGGCTATTTAGTTCCTCTTTGCTTTCTGCCATCAGAGTGGTATCATCCACATATCTGAGGTTGTTGATGTTTCTCCTGCCTATCTTGATTCCAGCTTATAATTCATGATGTGCTCAGTGTGTAGATTAAATGAACAGGGTGACAGCAGACAGCCCTGTCGTATTCCTTTCTCATTCTTGAACCTATCAGTTATTCCATATGGGTCCTAACTGTTGCTTCTTGACCCGCATATTGGTTTCTCAGGAGACAGGTAAGATGGTCTGGTATTCACATCCCTTTAATAGCTTTCCACAGTTTATTATGATCCACACAGTCAAAGGCTTTTGTGTAGTCAGTGAAACAGAGATAGATGTTTTTCTGGAATTTCCTAGCTTTCTCTATGATCCAATGAATGTTGGCAATTTGATCTCTGGTTCCTCTTCCTTTTGTAAACCCAGCTTGGACATCTGGAAGTTCTTGGTTCACATAATGCTGAAGCCTAGCATGCATGATTTTAAGCATGACTTTACTAGTATAAGAAGTGAGTTAAATTGTCTGATGATTAGCACATTCTTTAGTACTACCTTTCTTGGGAATTGAGATGAGGATTTATCTTTTCCAGTCCTGTGGCCACTGCTGGGTCTTCCAGATTTGCTGACATATTGAATGCAACACTTTGATGGCATCATCCTTTAAGGTTTGAATAGTTCTACTTGAATTCCATCACATCCACTAGCTTTATTAACATCAGTGTTTCCTAAGGCCCACTTGGCTCTCCAGAATGTCTGGCATTGGGTGGCTGACCACACCATTGTTTAATCTGGTTCATTTGGATCTTTTTTGTAGAGTTCTTCCATGTATTCTTTCCATCTCTTCTTGATCTCTTCAGCATCTACTAGGTCTCTACTGTTTATGTCCTTTATTGTGCCCGTTTTTCAGCAAAATGTTCCCTTGATATCTCCAATATTCCTGAAGAGATCTCTAGTTTTTCCCCTTCTGTTCTCTTCTAGTTTTATACTCTGTTCATTAAGAGGGCTTCTTGTCTCTCCTTGCTATTTTTTGGAAATAATGCATTTAGTTGGATCTATCTTTACCTTTCTTCCTTGGCTTTTCGCTTCTCTTCTTTCTTTGAGTTTCAGTTCAGTCACTCAGTTGTGTCCGACTCTTTGCTGCTGCTAAGTCGCTTCAGTCATGTTCGACTCTCTGCAACCCCATAGACGGCAGCCCACCAGGCTCCTCGTCCCTGGGATTCTCCAGGCAAGAACACTGGAGTGGGTTGCCATTTCCTTCTCCAGTGCAGGAAAGTGAAAAGTGAAAGTGAAGTCGCTCAGTCGTGTCTGACTCTTTGCGACCCCATAAATTGCAGCATACCAGGCCTCCCTGTCCATCACCAACTCCCAGAGTTCACCCAAACTCATGTCCATCAAGTCGGTGATGCCATCCAGCCATCTCATCCTCTGTCATCCCCTTCTCCTCTGCTCCCAATCCCTCCCAGCACCAGAGTCTTTTCTAATGAGTCAACTCTTCACATGAGGTGGCCAAAGTACTGGAGTTTCAGCCTCAGCATCAGTCCTTCCAAAGAACACCCAGGGCTGATCTCCTTTAGAATGGATTGGTTGGATATCCTTGCAGTTCAAGGGTCTCTCAAGAGTCTTCTCCAACCCACAGCTCAAAACCCTCAATTCTTCGGTGCTCAGCTTTCTTCACAGTCCAACTCTCGCATCCATACATGACCACTGGAAAAACCATAGCCTTGACTAGGTGGACCTTTGTTGGCAAAGTAATGTCTCTGCTTTTGAATATGCTATCTAGGTTGGTCATAACTTTCCTTCCAAGGAGTAAGCGTCTTTTAATTTCATGGCTGCAGTCACCATCTGCAGTGATTTTGGAGCCCAAAAAAACAAAGTCTGACACTGTTTCCACTGTTTCCCCATATATTTACCATGAAGTGATGGGACCAGATGCCATGATCTTCGTTTTCTGAATGTTGAGCTTTAAGACAACTTTTTCACTCTCCTCTTTCACTTTCATCAAGAGGCTTTTTAGTTCCTCTTCACTTTCTGCCGTAAGGGCGGTATCATCTGCATATCTGAGGTTATTGATATTTCTCCTGGCAATCTTGATTCCAGCTTGTGCTTCTTCCAGCCCAGTGTTTCTCATGATGTACTCTGTATAGAAGTTAAATAAGCAGGGTGACAATAATTAGCCTTGACATACTCCTTTTCCTATCTGGAACCAGTCTATTGTTCCATGTCCAGTTCTAACTGTTGCTTCCTGACCTGTATACAGGTTTCTCAAGAGGCAGGTCAGGTGGTCTGGTGTTCCCATCTCTTTCAGAATTATCCACAGTTTATTGTGATCCACACATTCAAAGGCTTTGGCATAGTCAAGAAGGCAGAAATAGATGTTTTTCTGGAACTCTCTTGCTTTTTCGATGATCCAGTGGATGTTGGCAATTTAATCTCTGGTTCCTCTGCCTTTTCTAAAACCAGCTTGACCATCTTGAAGTTCATGGTTCATGTATTGCTGAAGCCTGTCTTGGAGAATTTTGAGCATTACTTTACTAGCGTGTGAGATGAGTGCAATTGTGCGGTAGTTTGAGCATTCTTTGGCATTGCCTTTCTTTGGGATTGGAATGAAAAATGACCTTTTCCAGTCCTGTGGCCACTGCTGAGTTTTCCAAATTTGCTGGCAAATTGAGTGCAGGACTTTCACAGCATCATCTTTCAGGGTTTGAAATAGCTCACCTGGAATTCCATCACCTCCCCTAGATTTGTTCATAGTGATGCTTTCTAAGGCCCGCTTGACTTCACATTCCAGGGTAATCTTGAAGAATGTGGGCTACTGGAGAAGGGAATGGCAAACCACTTCAGTATTCTTGCCCTGAGAACCCCATGAACAGTATGAAAAGGCAAAATGATAGGATACTGAAAGAGGAACTCTCCAGGTCAGTAGGTGCCCAATATGCTACTGAGATCAGTGGAGAACTGAAGGGATGGAGCCAAAGCAAAAACAATACCCAGTTGTGGATGTGACTGGTGATGCTGTAAAGAGCAATATTGCATAGGAACCTGGAATGTTAGGTCCATGAATCAAGACAAATTGGAAGTGGTCAAACAGGAGATGGCAAGAGTGAACGTCGACATTCTAGGAATCAGCGAACTGAAATGGACTGGAATGGGTGAATTGAACTCAGATGACCATTATATCTACTACTGCGGGCAGGAATCCCTCAGAAGAAATGGAGTAGCCATCATGGTCAACAAAAGAGTCTGAAATGCAGTACTTGGATGCAATCTCAAAAACAACAGAATGATCTCTGTTCGTTTCCAAGGCAAACCATTCAATATCATAGTAATCCAAGTCTATGCCCCAACCAGTAATGCTGAAGAAGCTGAAGTTGAATGGTTCTATGAAGACCTACAAGACCTTTTAGAACTAACACCCAAAAAAGATGTCCTTTTCATTATAGGGGACTGGAATACAAAAGTAGGAAGTCAAGAAACACCTGGAGGAACAGGCAAATTTGGCTTTGGAATACGGAATGAAGCAGGACTAATAGAGTTTTGCCAAGAAAATGCACTGGTCATAGCAAACACACTCTTCCAACAACACAAGAGAAGACTCTACACATGGACATCACCAGATGGTCAACACCGAAATCAGATTGATTATATTCTTTGCAGCCAAAGATGGAGAAGCTCTATACAGTCAACAAAAACAAGACCAGGAGCTGACTGTGGCTCAGATCATGAGCTCTTTATTGCCAAATTCAGACTTAAATTGAAGAAAGCAAGGAAAACCACTAGACCATTCAGGTATGACCTAAATCAAATCCCTTATGATTATACAGTGGAAGTGAAAAATTTAATACAAAGGTAGGCAAATTTTTGTTACAGGTGTTTTGGAAGGCATTTTGGTACTTTAAAAAAATGCCTTAGATTATTGACTCTCAGAGTTGGAAGGTCATTTAATCTAACCACTCACTTGAATCTTCTTGCTTAAAAAAAAAAAGGATGGGCATTAAAAGGAGAAATGGGTGTGGTTTAGAGACAGCTTTAAGCAGGATTTAAAAATTCAGCTTGAAAGCTTTTAAAGTCTAATTATGCAGGGAGGTGGCAGTGTTTTTATTTGCTGTTTACCTTTGATCTATAACCTATTTTTGATAGAGAAGGGACATGCTCTGCGAAAATGTTTATGATTTCTTCATTCGATGTCAAGATACTTGTTTGAAGTTGCCTTGTAATTTAGAGGTTTTTCTTTTTGTAACTAATACTAATGCCTTGCTTTTGGTACTAGATTAATAGCAAGTTAGTCTGGATTTGGTGACTACTTTTGAATGTATAAATGATATAGTGAATTTTAGAAATAGCTTTATTGTTCTGGGACAAATTAGACATGTTAAGGATTTAAAAAAATCTAAATAACACCAGCTCATAAGAATAAAAAAGCAAAAATAATCCTAGATCTCACTCAGTGTTAACCTTTTTGTTAAATAGTATTTCACTTTCTGTGCGTGTGTACATATATACATACATATTTGATTTTTTAGTAATATAAATTGGCTCTTATTACACATGTTACCTTTTTTTATTCAACAATATTTTGTGACCATCTTTTTGTGTCAATACAGATTTAAAAAATAATTTTTAATGAGTACAGAGTAGTGTTATATATATGTACCATAATTTATTTACGCAGGTAATAGGTTATTTCCAGTTTTGGGTTGTTAGAAAATGGTGTAATGAACATGCATATTACATGTATATGTCTTTTAACATTTTTGTGTTTAGTTCCTTAGGATAATTTTTGGAAGTAGCCTTGCAAACTCAGAGGCTATTGATGTTAAAATTATTAATAGTCTATCAAATTACCATTCAGTAAAGTTGTACCCAATTTATAATACATGAAAGTGATTTTTTCCCCATCCTCACAAATGCTAATTTTTCCCAGTTTATAAGATATTTTGCCAATATTGTAGGTGAAAATATTTTATTTATAGTTAGTTGATTTTTAGGGAGACTGTACATATTTTTGTTATTAAACATTACATTTCTTCAGTTGTAGATTTCCTCTTTATATTCGTTGTACATTTTTATATTGAAGTGTTTGTAGCCATGTACTTTTTACTTAGTAAATTAAGAAAGTGAAAAGGATTTGATAGCCAGATAATATGCAGAATGTCAGCTTCATGGTCAGATATAGTAGTCTGTTGTCCAGGTCGGATTATTGTTTGGAAAATCTTCTGGGACAAAGGCCATGATTAAAAAAATATGTTCAGTTCAGTTCAGTTCAGTTGTTCAGTCATGTCCGACTCTTTGTGACCCAATGGACTGCAGCACGCCAGGCTTCCCTGTCCATCACCAACTCCCAGAGCTTACTCAAACTCACGTCCATCCAGTCAGTGATGCCATCCAACCATCTCATCCTCTGTTGTCCCCTTCTCCTCCTGCTTTCAATCTTTCCCAGCATCAGGGTCTTTTCAAATGAGTCAGTTCTTTGCATCAGATAGGCAAAGTATTGGAGCTTCAGCTTGAGCATCAGTCCTTCCAGTGATTATTCAGGACTGATTTCCTTTAGGATGGACTGGCTGGATCTCCTTGCAGTCCAAGGGACTCTCAAGAGTCTTCTCCAACCCACAGCTCAAAACCATCAATTCTTCGGTGCTCAGCTTTCTTCACAGTCCAACTCTTGCATCCATACATGACCACTGGAAAAACCATAGCTTTTTAAAAAATTTTTATTGTATTATTTAACTTTACAATATTGTATTAGTTTTGCCATATATCAACATGAATTCGCCACAGGTATACACATGTTGCCCATCCTGAACCCTCCTCCCTCCCACCTCCCCGTAGAGGGACCTTTGTTGGCAAAGTAATGTCTCTGCCTTTTAATTTGCCGTCTAGGTTGGTCATAACTTTTCTTCCAAGGAGCAAGCATGTTTTAATTTCATTACTGCAGTCACCATCTGTAGTAATTTTGGGGCCCCCCAAAATAAACTCTGTCACTGTTTCCATTGTTTCCCCATCTATTTGCCATAAAGTGATGGGGCCAGATGCCATGGTCTTAGTTTTCTGAATGTTGAGTTGTTAAGCAACTTTTTCACTCTCCTCTTTCACTTTCATCAAGAGGCTCGTTATTTCTTCATTTTCTGCCATAGGGTTGGTGTCTTCTGCATATCTGAGGTTATTGATATTTCTCCCAGCAATCTTGATTCCAGCTTGTGTTTCATCCAGCCCAGCTTTTCTCATGGTCCAAATAAGTTAAATAAGCATGGTGACAATATACAGCCTTGACATACTCCTTTACTGATTTGGAACCAATCTGTTGTTCCATGTCCAGTTCTAACTGTTGCTTCTTTACCTGCATACAGATTTCTCAGGAGGGAGGTCAGGTGGTCTGGTTTTCCCATCTGTTGAAGAATTTTCCACAGTTTGTTGTGATTCACACAGTCAAAGGCTTTGGCATAGTCAATAAAGCAGAAGTAGATGTTTTTCGGGAACTCTCTTGCTTTTTCAATGATCTAGAGGGTGTTGGCAATTTGATCTCTGGTTCCTCTGCCTTTCCTAAAACCAGCTCAAATGTCTGGAAGTTCACGGTTCATTTACTGTTGAAGCCTGCCTTGGAGAATTTGAGCATTTCTTTGCTAGTGTGTGAGATGAGCAAAATTGTGCAGTAATTTGAACATTTATTGGCATTGCTTTTCTTTGGGATTGCAATGAAAACTGACCTTTTTCCAGTCCTGTGGCCACTGCTGAGTTTTCCAAATTTGCTGGCATATTAAATGCAGCACTTTCATAGCATCATCTTTTATGATTTGGAATAGCTCAATAGGAATTCCATCACCTCCTCTAGCTTTGTTCATTGTGATGCTTCCTGAGGCCCACTTGACTTCACATTCCAGGATGTCTGGCTCTAGGTGAGTGATCACAGCATCGTGGTTATCTGGGTCAGGAAGATCTTTTTTGTATAGTTCTTCTATGTGTTTTTGCCACCCCTTCTTAATCTCTTCTGCTTCTGTTAGGTCCATACCATTTCTGTCCTTAATTGTGCCCATCTTTGCATGAAATGTTCCCTTTGCATCTCTAATTTCTTGAAGAGATCTGTAGTCTTTCCCATTCTATTGTTTTCTTCTATTTCTTTGCAGTATATTTATTTGTAAATTGAGGTGTAATTGACATATAGCATTGTATTAGTTTTAGTTGACAGTGTCATTTTGTTTATTTACAAAATTTGTGTTTGTATTGTCAAGTGCAATCTTTATCCATGATCAATATTTTCTGAATGCATGAATGAACTAGCAGAGGAATGGAATAATCCATGGTGATTGGGTGTTCTGAAGATTCATTTTACTAAAACATTGTGATTTTCCAGAACAGATGGTATTTCCATCTCTATCTTCTTACTTTTTTGCTGTTCCTCAGGACCCAAGTGGCCACTGGAAAAAAACTCTGGAAATGTTTTTTCAGCTTAAGCTAGTCTATTAATAGTTCTTAAATAAGTAGCTTACTTCAAATTGTGTACTAATTCTTGTGAGTTAATTCTTAATCCTTTGCTCATCATAAAATGTTGCTTATTTCTAAATTCTCTACAGAATAAAGTATGCTTTAAAGTCTATTTCTAAATTTTATTGGAGTATAGTTAATTTTCTTTCGTTTTTTTTTGTTAATTTTCAACGTTGTGTTAGTTTCCGTTGCACAGCAAAGTGATTCAGTTCTGTATATACGTTTATTCATTCTTCCTTAGATTCTTCTCTCATGTAGGTTGTCCCAGGATATTGAGGTGAATTTCCTGCACTATACAGCGTGTCCTTGTTGGTTATCTATCTTACACATAGTAGTGTGTGTGTGTTCAATCCAGGCTCCTGAGTTATCCCTTCCCCCTAGGAATCCCCTTTGGTAGCCCTAAATTTGTTCTCAAATCTGTAAGTCTGTTTCTGTTTTGTAAATAAGTTCATTTTATATTTTTAAAAATTAGATTTCACATATGAATGATCTCATATCGTATTTGTCTTTCTGTGACTTCCTTCACTTAGTATTTATTTTTATAAATGAACTTGGTAATTTTTGAAGTTTATACTTTTTAACTTGTTTGCTACAAGATTCATGGTATAAATCAGTTGATAATGAAATTCATAGTTGCTTTTAAAATATGCAGCAAGACTAGATTGATATGACAAATGAGATTTATTGATTTCATATTGACTCATATTAAAGTATTGTTGTTTGTTCACTAAGTTGTGCCCGACTCTTTTGTGACCCCATGGACTGTGGCCTGCCTGGCTCCTCTGTCCATGGAATTTCCCAGGCAAGAATTCTGGAGTGGGTTGCCATTTCCTTTTCCAAGGGACCTTCCCAACCCCAGAGATTCAACCTACATCTCCTGCATTGGCAGGCAGGTTCTTTACCACTGAGCTACCAGGGAAGTCCATGTTAAAATGTTATTTGTCCTAAATCTCTGCAATCTGACTTACTCTAAATTTAAAATATTTCCAGAGTTAATAATCTTAACTACTAAAGAGTCCAGTGATTCAAAAAGCTAGACATGTCAGTCACAATATTTTATGGATGCATTTTATTTTGAGAAACGCTGGGCTGGATGAAGCACAAGCTGGAATCAAGATTGCTGGGAGAAATATCAATAACCTCAGATATGCAGATGACACCACCCTTATGGCAGAAAGTGAAGAAGAACTAAAGAGCCTCTTGATGAAACTGAAAGAGGAGAGTGAAAAAGTTGGCTTAAAGCTCAACATTCAGAAAATTAAGATCATGGCATCCAGTCCCATCATTTCATGGCAAATATATGGGGAAACAGTGGAAACAGTGGCTGACTTTATTTTGGGGGGCTCCAAAATCACTGCAGATGGTGATTGCAGCCATGAAATTAAAAGATGCTTACTCCTAGGAAGGAAAGTTATGACCAACCTTGATAGCATATTCAAAAGCAGAGACATTACTTTGCCAACAAAGGTCCATCTAGTCAAGGCTATGGTTTTTCCAGTAGTCATGTATGGTTGTAAGAGTTGGACTGTAAAAGCTGAGCGCAGAATTGATGTTTTTGAACTGTAGTGTTAGAGAAGACTCTTGAGAGTCCCTGGGACTGCAAGGAGATCCAATGAGTCCATCCTAAAGCAAATCAGTCCTGGGTGTTCTTTGGAAGCACTGATGTTAAAACTGAAGCTCCAATATTTTGGCCACCTGATGCGAAGAACTGACTCATTTGAAAACATCCTGAACTGGGAAAGATTGAAGGCAGGAGGAGAAGGGAATGACAGAGGGTGATATGGTTAGATGGCATCACCGACTCAATGGACATGAGTTTGAGTAAACTCCAGGAGTTGGTGATGGACAGGGAGGCCTGGCGTGCTGCAATTCATGGGGTCACGAAAAGTCGGACACACTGAGTAACTGAACTGATACTGAACTGATTTATTTTGTCCTTCATTGTTTCAAGGCAAATGAAGAAATGGGATGTATTGTGGATGTTGCATAATTCCAATTTATACTTTTTTAGGATAGTTGCTAGAAACACAGGTGAGATCATTTTAAAAATATGTGAGTGCTTAAGATCCCTTTTGGGTTCTTCCAAAGTTTAGGCTTTTAGATAAATATCATTGTGCTGGAGATTTATTTTTTGGATAACTTAATAGTTATAATTTATAATTCAGGGTTGGATAAAATGTCAGAATAGCTTATATCAGAACCAGCATTCTTTCCTGGCTTTGACTAGGACACAGCGTGTATCTGCACAGGGTTGTCCCTATGTGGGTTTAGGTGGTGTCCCACCTAAAACTGTTCTCTTGAATCCTGAAACATCAGAAAGCCATGAGGAGGGAAAGGGTGTAATACCAAAAATAATTGATAGAACTACCTTCCTCTGGACAGACTCTCCTGTACTTCTTGCATCCATAGAAATAATGAGTTGTTGGAAACTGGTGAAACTGGATTGGGGAAGCCTGAGTCATCACTTCCTACTAGAGGAGGAGGTCTGGTGAGGAAACCTAATCGATGTCTTACTCATGGATATTAAAGCTAACTAAATGCCCAGGACTTTATTACTTATCAATCCTGACTAGAAAATTGAATAAAGTATATGCATCACTTAGGCAAAACCATGTTATAGGAGCTGGGGAAGGGCTGAATTGTATATTTATTTCATGTCTCAACTTAATTCCAGATCCCAGTACCTAATCTATCATGACTGAGGGTGGGAGGAGAATGGGGCAACAGAGGATGAGATGGTTGGACCCCATCATCGACTCAATGGACATGAGTTTGAGCAAACTCAGGGAGATAGTGAAGGACAGGGAAGCCTGGCATGCTGCAATCCATGGGATTGCAAAGAGTCAGACATGACTGAGTGACTGAAGAACAACAGCAACAACAACAATAATCTATTATGGCCATTTGTGGTATAAATGCAATGTTGGAAGTAGTAGTTCCTATAAATGATGTTGAACGAGATCCATTTTTGTCTTTACTTTTTTTCTAAATGAATTTTATTTAAACCTAGTTAGCTAACTAGATTTAAATCTAGGTTAGTTAACTAACCTAGATGTTTACTGGCTGAATTTAAAATATGTGGATTGAATCAAACCAATTTCCAGAGTCTAGGAAAGTTTCTATCCTAAATTAGGAACCCAAGTTCCATTATTATTTTCAGTTGAACACTACTCATAGCCATCCTCACATTTTGGAAAGAATACAGCTTTTGCAACAAAGTTTCTTTGTTTTCGTTGAACCAAAAATGTGCTGTATTTAGACCAAACAATAAAAATAAACTACCAAACTACCTTCTAATGCATGGGGGTTCTGGAGAGAGGAAACCATAGATATTTAGAGGCATAAAGTGAGTCATTGTGCTAGTTAAAACTTTTTACAAGGCTAGCTCTGTGTGTTTGAGTTGCATCTGTTACCTCTTCAGCCAGAACTAAAGTGTGTGCAAGGAAAAGAATTTTGCATTGAATTGTGGCTCCTACAGAATGCCTTGTATATAGCCTAAGCATCTAAATGGATTCCACATCTTAGGTAGAACTAAAACTGCATCTTTTCTTATTTATTCTACCTACAAGTTATGTTCTGTTGGACATATCCAAGTTATCTTCTGTGAAGCTAATTCATTTTCACTTGTAGACCTAAATTAATCATGTTTTCAAATGTAACTTGTAAGCCTGTATTACCTTAAATTTTTTCTTGCTTTTGTTTTTACTTATTCATATTTTTAAACACCTACTTTATTACTGACAATATTTTAAAAGTGGTAATGGAGATATTGTATTCTTCAGAGACGAAGAATGAAATAATTGTTTCTTTTGGTATTATCTTGGAAAAAATTGTTAGAGTGGACAACTGCCTGAGTTAAAAATAGTATAATTTGTAGCCAGAATGTATTCTTTAATAAAGCATGTAAATACAATTTACTAATCCTTTTTCATTTCGTTTTCTTTCTAAACTTTCAGGTCACTTTCATGAATTCAAAAGCAATTTACCAGTGATTTCTGGGTGCTGGGGCTGATTTTTTTGTGCGTATTTGTAAGTATTGGTTCATTTATTATGCTTATTACTCTTCTTGTTGTGTAATGAAACAGTTACAGTGTTTTTAAAGTATTATTAGTTTTTTAAAAAGTGTTTTCTTAAAAGGAGTATAGAAGAATATCAGGTGGGAACAAAAAAAAAATCCTCAATTTCTTGTGATTTTCAGTGAAATAATACAACGGCAGGGCCAACTAAAACAGACCGAAAGAATACGCATCTTACTATTTGAAGATGGGGCTCAATTGTAGAAATGGATTAACTTAAAGGGGCTAGTCTATATACACGTGAATAATTTACCCTGATAACTTCTGGTTGTCTGGACTTGAAAAGTGCTACGAGCCTGCACTCATTGAAAAGATGTGAGATGATACAGAATTCAAAGAGTTGTCAGTACATGAGGAGATTATGTATTAAGGAACCAAAGACTCATTTAGTGAATGTATAATGTATATCAGAATCGAAGTATTCCTCCTACCTTCTTCACCATCATCAAAATACTATTATATTTTAAATGGTATTTTGAAGAAGAAAGATACTTTTTCTCAGGAAAGAAGGTCAATTTCAAGAAAACAAAAATTGAATGAACTTTGGTCAATGAAAATACTTTATATTGTTATATATTTATTAATATAAATGTATTTTAGAGTATGTGGCAGATATTAAAAATGTCCGTATGTATATAAGATCATATTTAAGTAATTTGAGTTTCAGATGTATTTATGTGTTTGTGTGTGTGTGTGTGTGTGTGTGCTCAGTTGCTTCAGTCATGTCTGACTTTTTGCTACCCCATGGATGGTAGCCTACCAGCTTCCTCTGTTCATGGGATTTTACAGGCAAGCATACTGGAGTCCATTGTCATTTTCTCCTCCAGGGATTTATATGTGTATATTGTTGCAAACCATTGGTATCTAAGGTGTTTTTTTACATTTGGAAACAACAAAGACAGAGGAAACTTCTCTGTACCCCTCTAAAGGAGCTTTAGGCGGTACACTTCCAGGAAAGTATTTGGAAAAAAGTAATATTATAAATTAGAGTTTAAGTGATTCAGTATTTAAGGTGGAGAGCAGTGAAAATTCCTTTGAAATCAGTTTTACCTTTCTTCCAGTAGCAGCATTGATTTGGGGCAGGTATCTTGAACCATCTTAAAAACTAGGTGTGAATATTTAATATAGTTTAATAAATTTTGTATATTTTTAATGCTTTAAGAATAAATAAGATGCTGTTCTTATGAGACTATAAATTCACATTTTATTATTTGTAGACTTAATTCTCATGTAAAACACAAAATATTAAACTCCATGGTTCATTTGGATTAAATATAAGCTTTCAATTTCTGCAAGGTATCATAGTGAGGATTAGGAGGTGAAGAAAATGGAGAAATGTAAAGTATCTTTGAAGGGCTCTTGAGAAAAAGGATGATTCCAAGGAGCTGAGCTTATCCTATTAGAAATCTGAGTGGAGGGAAATAATTTTGAACTTTGTCAAAATAAATTTGACAAATCCCATCATTGTTGCTTTATCCTTTCTTTTACCTCCTACCTCCCTTTTCTCATATCATTCAGTCATTTCTTGTAGTAAGTTTTTAGGATGATTAATTTTTTAAAGCTGCAAACATAAGATAATTACCAGGATTTCAACCAAGATGGCTTTAATTAAAATAGAGTTTACATTTCTCATCACCTCAAGGCTGTATTTCCTGACTTTTTTGCTTCTCCTCTCCTACAATCCCCCAACCAGATATACATAGACTAGCTTTGAACAGAGGTGATCCAATTAGCTGAGATGTTTTTCTTGTGACCTAACAAAGAGAGAGGGCTTTCCTGGTGGCTCAGTGGTAAAGAATTCACCTGCCAATGCAGGAGAATTGGGTTTGATCCCTGGGTTGGGAAGATCGCCTGGATAAGGAAATGGCAACCCACTCTAGTATTCTTGCCTGGAAAATCCTATGGACAGAGAAGCCTGGTGGGCTACAGTTCACAGGTTGCAAAAGAGATGAAAAGACTTAGTGACTAGATAACAACAAAGGAGAGAGGCTAAAAATAGAAAGGGCACTGTGGGTATAGTTTTCGTATGGTTATTTCTGGAGTTCAACTTAAAAAAAAAAACTCAAAAGACTTGTAGTCAGATTAGTCAGATTTTGTCTAATAATTTAAGTAAAAGTCATAGTAATCACATATGCCTAAAGTAATTTTTTTCCAGACTTGAGAATTTCTATACAATAATTTAGGCTATGGCGTTTGTCGTTTCTTTGGTCACTGGTCTCAAGCTTTGTTATGGGCCATCTCCCTTCCAACTGTGGAACCTTCTTATTAAAGAAATGTAGCAGGATACCATGACTAAGATAAGTCAAATAAAATTAACATGGCATCCAGAATGCTTGCATTGTCTTTTAATTATTGCAGAAACTGTCTGCCACTTACGCTGAATGTTGAGGCAGCTAAACGTTTATTTAGTTTACCCTGAAAACAAGCAAATAGGATCAGTGACAGTGGCTTCGTTTAGGAACTTTAATTTCCATATTTTGGAACTGCTTATTTGTTACATGATCTAAGACAGAAAGTTATACCTCATGGCCATGGAAGGTTTCTTAGTAAGGTGTGCAGAAGGTGGTCTGTGAGATAAGAAAGGTGGGATATTGTTTTGCACATCCATAATGAACAGACCACACCAAAGGTGTGTGAGAACCGATTAGAATCTTACCCACGTATATCTACTACCTAGGTTAGAGCAGGAAAACACTGTGAAGGAAAACTGTTATCGTTTCAGAAACTGAAAGCATTTTATTCTAGTTTTTTTTTTCTTTCTTAAAAATAAAGCCACCTTTTTCCTTTCCCCCAAATCGGCATTGTATAAGAAGACCTTGTTTTGCATGTTAATGATCGGTGAAAAACATCAACAGCAACACAGAGATAGAACTGCTTTTTCAGATTCCCACGTCTTTTTAGAAATTTGCTAGCAAATTGCCTTTTTATAAAATTTGTCTCTGTTCGTGGTTTCTAATAGCAAGATCCAAAATTATTTTATTGTCTAGTATAAAAGATGATTATTGCTTAGCTCCATGCTTCAGTTAATAATAACAACAATATCTTAATTTGGTATAACACTTGCTTTTGCAGAGATTTAATTGGCCAAATTTCATAAAACTCTGAGGTGAGTAGGAATTATCCTTATTTTTGCAAAGTAGCAGGACTCAAACTGAGGGATTTAGTATAAATTTAGTGCTTTTTCCATAACACCAATCTATCCTCTTTCAGAGAGTATTGTAGGTCTCTTTCTCTTGTTGTTTGATCACTACCTCAGTCTCTACTTGGTTGCTGTACAAATATTTTTGAAAAGTTTAAGCAGAGTAAGTCAGGGAGGAGATTGTGGAGAGCCATCTACCACTTTATTTCCTCATGTTCCTGGATCATTTGCTCCTCCCTGGCATTTTCCTATCCCCTTATTTCCAAACTCCACATGCTATGTTTCAGCTGAAATTTTTTGAATTGCTTAGATTTTTAGGAAACAAACAAAAAGAATCATGAAATCATCTCTTTGTGGTATTTTAAAATGGAGAGAAATTTGTTTCAAACTGAGCATAGCCCAGACCAAAGCTCCTTCAGTGAGAACATCTGTGATTTTAAGGACAAGTAGGTCTAAGTGCATTATCTTTAAAAATATTATTCCAGGCTAATCTTGACATAGAGCAGGTAAATAAAAAAGATGAGCTGTGAAAATCCACAAATAGGGCTTGAATGCCATTTTCCATGACAACGGGAGCTGCCCCATGAAAGCATTAATGCCAGGAATGTAAGGAATTTAAAATTGTGCCTTCTCAGTTTCACAGTTGTGTGCTCATGTTAATTAGAGATATACTGACATTTGGAGTATCTACATTAATACATACAGCTACTATACATTTGTGAACTGTGGCCAGAAATCTACTTTAATTGAAAGCAGTTTGCTAATTTGAATGTGTATATCCATTACATTTTAAGCTTTTAAATTTTATATACTGGTGCCCTTAGATACTTGCTCTTTCTATTCTCTCCACTTTCTGTGTCTAATTTATACCTGAAAGGACAGCCTGGTCTATTTTTAATCTCCTAGTGGTGTTTTCGAGCAATATTGATGGAATTTTGAGAAAAAAAGGTTTTTAAATAGTGTCCTTATATTTGCTGTACTTTGAATCTCTTTTCACTCTCTGACTCTCTAAATTGTTGGTTTTTCTTGCAAACTTTTAAGGTGGCCTGCCACCGAAATAAGGTAGGATTTAGGTTTATGGAATTTGCTTCACTGGCTATATTTAAGTACTAAAGAACTACTCTTCATGGTCATACTATGGTTTTAGCCAGAAGAGCCCAGTTTTAGAGACGCTGATGAGATGAACAGTGAAGAGGCATTCTGATTTTTCTAGTACAGCTGAGTTTCATCCTTCCTCTTGATGTCAAGCCGTGTATCTTAATTTTTGATTTGCAAACATGTTCACAATAGCTTGATGACTTCTTGAATCATCTTTAGCCATAGAGTTTTAGTTTGTCTATCTTAAAGGAAAACTTTGCATCTGTTTTTTTGAAAGTTTGTGTTTCTTAACAACCTGCCTGTCAGGATTTTTAACCCCATTGTTTTGTCCTTTTTGTCTAATGAAACTCCCACACTTACTTTTTGGACGAATCCCTGTGTATTTATTACACAAGACCACTTAGAAAGAAACTTCCTTTTTGTATCACCAGAATAAACTGCTCTAAAAATTTGTAATACTCTGGACTTATTTCATTAAACCATTTTACTGGCACCATTAAACTACTAAGACCTGGGACCATTAAAACTTACTCAGTACTACTATTATTATTATTATTATGGCCTATTTTACCCTTTATTAATTTTTTTTACTGTACTAAGTTCCTCTGCTCTTTATTTTTCCATGTTACTTACTACATATTGTGCCATCACAGCACATTTGGTAATTTCGAGTTAATTGCTCAATTATCAGGGATAGTCATGAAGCTCTGGAAACATGTGCAGTGGAGGATTTTAAAAATTTCAAAATAAGTTGGTGTGTCATAATCTTAAATGTGAAACATGCCAATATCTGCAGTCATAAAAATACACTGCCTGAGCTAGGCATTTCAGGGAAGGCAAAAACCTACTCTTAAAATCAGGGCTTTTGTCTGGCACTGAAGTGTTTCATCTTTGCTAATTTCAAACAACGTATCTAAATTTGATCTTGGTTTCCTTTTCAACTCCAAAAACTTGGTTGTGATAATAAGGGAAAAGGGAAGTAAAATTGTATTGATTCTGTTTGAATGTTTTAGTGGAACCTCAAAATCACGATATTTGCTGTCAAGTGGAATTTGGGGTGAGGTGGATCCATACTGGATGTCAGTCAAGGAAGCTGACTTACTAAAGAAGCAGAGTGGTCTCTTTATAATGTTTCTGCACTCATTAAGGCAATCCTCTAATCAGAAGACAGTGTTTCAGTGAAGATAATATGTCGATGATTTATTTACATTGAGAGACCTCATGAGAACAATGACACTTCGGGGACTTTTTCTGTGTCTTACACAGTAATATTCTCAGATGCCTTCAAGATAATTTTACATTATGGCAAAATAATTATTGTAACTCTTTTGGCAACTAGGCAAACTATCATTAAATTTTGCATTAGTATTCAGTTTAGGGTTTGCTCTAAACTAATATAGTGCCAACAGCTCTTTTTTAGATGCTATTATGGTTCTTTCACATTTTTATAGAACTGTAGTAAAGCTGAATTTACTGGCTACATTTGAAGGTGGAGTAGAGCTGCACAAGAGTCAACATTAAAGTGATTCAGTGCCCAATGGAGAAAAATTCTTCTTAACTTGAGATTGGAAACAATGTGGGGCTTGAGGGCAGTTTGCTAAGAACAGCTAATAAATTTGAATATTCCTCCCAAAAGCTGCTTTCTGAACTTTATAACCAAGAAGATAGGCTTTATCATCTTCCAGTATTCTTGCATACACTTTGTTAATATTTAAAGGAATTAAGTACATTATGGAGAAGGGCAAATAAAGCCATAATTTGAACTGAGTGGTGGTCTCAAATACAGGGAAGCAAGGGAGTGTCCATAAAAGTACTAATTATGCACAGATTCCTACTAGCTATTATTTTGTAATACAATAATCTTTAAGATGAGAAATATTGTCATGTTTATAATTCAGGAAAAAATAAAACCACCGATTTATTCAAGCATTTAGAAATATTTTAGCAACTACTCAGTTTGTAAAGATTGAATAATCAACAAAATCTAGAGCATTTTGTTGTACGTTTGTCTCTATATATAACTTTCAGCACATAGTTTTATCTGAAATACATATTTTATGTTATCATGGAGTATGGGTATAAATGCTTGTCATTTCACCAAATTTTTGCTAGTGCCAAAGATTAAAATGTGAGTGAAATATTTCCAGTAAAGATAAAAGCATTTTCTGCATTCTCTTTCTCCCTTCCTTCATCTCTCTTTTCCTTTTGCCCTGTTCTCTGCCTCTCTCTCTTCATATTTCTTACTGGAGTTTTTCAAAGACGCAAGGCAATTATTATGTAAAAAGGTTAATTTCCTAAGCATTATCTCTCATCAATGACTGGCAAAAAAGACTTACCCTTAATGTTTAATCAGTCAAAAAGTCTATCCACATGATAAAATTCTTGTTTGTATTATTATTTGCTTAGCAGGTACTTTCAAGAGGAAAAAAGATGATCACTAACCTAAGGATTTAAAAATTGATTTGTTATGGAGAGTTTATGTGGGTGGAGTTTTCTTTGAATACAGACTTACTGGAGTTAGTTCTTTCTCTTTCTTTTCAACTCACACAGTTTTATATAAGCTTAAGTGAATGAATTCATTAATAAAAGCAGATTTTCTATATTTATTTCACCTTTGGGCTCTTTTATACCTTTGGAAAGCACAAATACAACAAAATGGTATGTTGGACACTTAATTATTATTTTTACCTTTTTGACCCACCTATGGTAGATAATTAAGCATTAGCATCAATGGACTCCAAGTCTGTACCCCTATAACTGACTACATTAGTCAGACTGTAGATTATTTTTTCTTAAAGCTATGGCAGCTGGTAACAAGCCTATGACTTGGTTTCAGTTATTACCACTTGTGTTCTGAGTTTCACTGACCGTCGTATAGAAGAAATACAGATGTTGTTCTCTTGTGAATGTGATTTTTCTTCCAATTATTACATATATATGGCATCATCAATTATAATGGGTTAAGGTGAGATTGTTGCACATAATTTGATACCTGATATAGCAAGTATCAAGTGCATACTCATTGAATGGTTGACAACTTTAGGAGATTCTGGGCTTTGACCCTCATAGTGGCAGTGTGTGGAAGCTGCTGTTGATTTTGTGACTAATTACAAGAATTTTTTCTTGGACTTGCAGTCACAGGATAGATAGCTGCGAGGCAATATCTGGGGGAAGGCTGAGAAAGTAAAGCATGGAAAATGTGGGTATAAACTAGAGAGCTGAGTTTCAAAAAACTTTGAGGGTCTGGACCTTTCTGAGGAGACGATATGGTTGAACAAATGGGAGAAATACCCTTCCCTCCAATTTTACTGCAGTAATTGAGAAGAAGAGAAAAAAGGAGAGAAATTAGTGAAATAGGAACTGACTGAAATAGATTTTTATAAAATCATAAAATGGATTTGAGGACTGATTTTTCAAGATGCAGAAATATTTGTTTGGATCTGACAATAGTAATTTAAAAGGGGTTCTGTAGTTCCCTGCACCCCGTAATTATTTCAGTTTTATTGATTTCAGTTCAGTGCATTCTAAGGACAACAGTAGGAATTTTAGGAAATAGCTACCTCCCTGGGGCGGGGGGAGGGGAGAAGGCAGAAACAATGAGAACAGTTTTGCTTTATCTGGGTAAAGATTACTATAGATATATATGAAAATAACCATTTATGTATCACTCTTCTTATTTTACACGGGAGACCTTTAGAAAGGTTTCATGGTAACCATGACCAAGTAGCATCCCTATGTCTTCCAGGACAAAGAATCACATGAAGTAGGTTTCAATTATGGTATATAATGTTTTTAGTTTTGGACAGTGGCAAACTCTTTGAAATCACACTTCCATACAGTGACTTTTAGTGTGATGCATCTTCCTTTCCTTTCTCCTTCTACATCCCTTTCCTCTCTTCCTTTCTTTCCCTCCATCCTTTCTATCCTTTCTTTCAATTAGAGA
Organism: Bos javanicus; assembly: GCF_032452875.1. Lineage (NCBI taxonomy): Eukaryota > Metazoa > Chordata > Mammalia > Artiodactyla > Bovidae > Bos > Bos javanicus. The sequence goes on from NC_083882.1 coordinate 36,092,415, forward strand.
TAGTTTCTTTTCAATTAGTATGTATGCTGCTTGCCCACCTGTAAAATAATACATAACATGTGTTCCTTAAGCTGTATGCAAGGTCACCTTTTTGATTGAGGACTAAAGAATCCTCAGTGGATTTCTTATATGAACTAAGAGCACTCTCATTTATTGTATACAATTAAAGAAACTGAGGAACTGTTAGAATTAGTTTTACTATTGTGAAGTGATGATCATTCAAAAGAAATTATAATCTTTTATTGACTCAGCAGTTTACTAAACCTGAAGTGAAATTTGTCAGATTTTAAGGCATGTTGAGTGTTTGCTTACTAAGAACAAGATAAAGGAATATCGCGGTCTAAAAGGAGAACTTTTAAGTTTTCAGAAAGTCTTCCTGCAGCGAGATACTCTGTGCAATTGTGTACTTACAACCTGAAGGGAAGTCCTTAGTTGTGTTTTTCTGGCGAGTCTTTCACATAAGATGCATTCGTCTCAGTTCTTGCTATGGGTTGTTTCTTGAGAATAGTTTGATTTAAGGTTAGAGGGGGTTAATTATCCCATGCAACCGAAAGGAAACATTTACAAATTATCTCAAGGATACTAAACAGGAGATGAAATCCAGATATTCCTGGAAGAAAGTTGTGGATCGACCGAAGTGATGATTATAGAGAGCACTGACAGAGTAACACGCCGTGCATTAGTCTGTAGTGTCTGGAGTGAGCAGACTGACACCGTCCCCCAGCAGCACCTGCCAGTGCTCTAACATTTCCCAGTTTCTCTGTCAAGAGAGGAAGGGGAAGGAATCAAGTGTCTATATTTGGTAGAGTTTCCCTGGTGGCTCAGAGGTTAAAGTGTCTGCCTGCAAAGTGGGAGATCTGGGTTCGATCCCTGGGTTGGGAAGATCCCCGGGAGGAGGAAATGGCAACCCACTCCAATATTCTTGCCTTGAGAATCCCATGGACAGAGAGGAGCCTGGTAGGCTACAGTCCACGGGGTCGCAAGAGTCGAGCCCGACTGAGTGACTTCACTTTCACTTTCTTTCACTAGGTTAAAAACAGCTGTGTGTTGTTGAACACCTGTGTTTTCTAGGCATTGGGCAAGGCACTTCTACCTGTTATCTTTAATCCTTTTAACAAATCCCTCAAACCCCTGGTACTTTTCTCTAAATTCTGATGTATTTTTTTACCTTCATAGTAGTTATCTTGTTTTTGTATGTTTATTAATGTTTATAGTTTTCTTCACTAAACTATGAGCCCTGTCAGGGCAGATACCATGACTATTTTGTTCAAACCTGTACACTCAGTTTCTAGCACAATGTGTGACACATACTAAGTTCCTAGTAGATATTTGTTGAATAAATAAACAAATGAGCGACAACAACAAAAGATAAGGGAAAGATGCAAGGAATGAAAGGCAGAAAAAGGCAGAGCTGGGATTCAAACACAGTTCATTTGATTTCAGATTACATCTCTTCCCACTGTAGAACATCAGCATGGTTTTACTTTATCTGGAATATTATTCTTGATTATATCCTTAACTGATAAAATTTTCCTAAGTTCTTAGAGCACTTCAAACCTGTTTACATCTTATTCTGAGACCTCTTACATCTTACCCTGAGACTGAATGCCATGAAAAAGGCTGTCCCATTTTTTTTATCATTCTGTTGGAATATCGCAACTGTTCTATGCTAACAATTCTCTCCAGAAATATAGGTTTCATAGTCTAGATTTTTTGGTTTCTGTTCCTCCTATACAAAGAGAATGCGCTTCTTTCTCTTCTGAGACTGATCCTTAATTTCGATCCTTGTGCTAGAGTAATTGTTACATGCCTTGCTGAGTTTTTTTACTTGAGAAGACTTGTGTCACTCTAATTAGAGATAGCTTGTGGGAGGAGTCAGGCCAACCCAAGGAGCTCCTATCCTGGCAGGTGCCAGGCACTGGGGCTTGGTTTGGTCATTCAGCAGTGACCTCTTTCCACTTAGTTCAGTTTTATTGCTTGAATTTTTCCTTTACAAATATCATTGTCAAGAAGTTTTTTTTTGTTTAAACATTGGTATTTGCATGACACTATCAACTATTTCATTTCCTTTTATTCCTAGTGTCATCTTTTAAAAAGCCTTATTATGTCCTTCCATCTGTTTTCCAGGATGGGAGGAAATGTAAGAATGTAGAGAGTAAATGCAAGATTCACCTAATCTCTTTCCACCTCATGTGAAAGGTGTCATTGTAGTTAGGCTTTCAGCGATGCTATGTAACCTTGAAAGTATACATTTTTAAGGCTGTATAGATGTGGTTAGTTCAAACAGGAATGATGTATCTCCCAGGTATATTGAATGGTATTTAAATCTTGATGTCAACTTAAAGAGCCCTATATAAATTCCCAAGGAGGGTATAAGAAACAGATTTCTGTGATGTGAAGCTTCTTGGAAGCTCTGACCATCTGAGAATCTATCATTTGAAGCAGTCTGGCCTACTTACAAGTTAGCATCTTGTAGTTAAGTATCTTGTTAGTAAAGAGTGATCCGGAGAAGGCAATGGCACCCAAATCCAGTACTCCTGCCTGGAAAATCCCATGGACGGAGGAGCCTGGTGGGCTGCAGTCCATGGGGTCACTAAGAGTCGGACACGACTGAGCGACTTCACTTTCACTTTTCACTTTCATGCATTGGAGAAGGAAATGGCAACCCACTCCAGTGTTCTTGCCTGGAGAATCCCAGGGATGGGGCATCCTGGTGGGCTGCTGTCTATGGGGTCGCACAGAGTCGGACACAACTGAAGTGACTCAGCAGCAGCAAAGAGTGATCTGAGCCATTAGAGTCTTCACATTAGATGGTATAACAGTGGTCAATGTGATGTCCAAGTTGCCCTCTGAAAACTCTTTAAAGGAGATCAAACCAGTCAATCCTAAAAGAAATCAACCCTGAATATTCACTGGAAGGACTGATGCTGAAGCTGAAGCTCCAGTCCTTTGGACACCTGATGCGAAGAGCTGACTCATTGGAAAAGACCCTGTTGCTGGGAAAGACTAGGGGCAGGAGGAGAAGGGGGCAACAGAGGATGAGATGGTTGGATGGCATCACGGACTCAATGGACATGAGTTTGAGAAAACTCCAGGAGACAGTAAAGTACAGGAAGTCTGGTGTGTTGCAGTTCATGGGGTTGCAAAGAGTTAGACACAACTGAGCAACTGAACAGCAGCAAATCTGTTTTGCACTTATGGTAAATCCTTTTCTTGGTAGCAAATATTTTCTTCCAAGGAGAGTGTTTAGCTTCTCTTGGAAATTAATTCAACTCCATAAATATATACTGGGTACTGAGTGTATTCAAAACAGAAAATTAGATGCTGCATTGGAAACAAATGCAAATGTATGGAGTTTCTGCTATTAAGAACCTTAGAATCTAGACATAATTATTGAACGTTCTTATTCTTTTTTTGTGTCCCTGTGTCTAAATCGGTGTGTGGCTCAAAGGAATTAATAAATGTTAAGTAAGTTGCACTGATTATTGCAGAGAAGACAAACAGAGGAGATATGTTATTCTTTATGCCTTAATAAAAAAAAAATTGTCCTCTAGGGAGTTTGAAAGAATTGAAGATAATCCCTTTAAGAAAAAGGACCTTAACTTAGGAAGCAGACTTTCTGATAGTCTTTGAACGCTGAATTGAATTTTATCAGTGGAATAGGGGATGAAGAGACAGGTGCATCTTGTTAGTGAGAGAACTGGCACAAACATGGGTAGGGGAGAGATGGAAGGAAACAGGGAAGTATGGGATAGGGAATAATGAGAAATCCAGTTCGACTGAGGTAAAGGGTATGCATAAGCTAGAAAATTTAGTGTGATTATATCATTGTGGCACATAATGGTAAGCTAAGGCATTTGGTAGATTTGAGAGAGCCATCAATCCAAATAGCTGAGGGGTATGGCAAGAGCTTTGCTTTTGAGAAGTTAGTTCAGCCAGCAGTTTGTAGAGTTGATTAAAGGGGGAAAGAAAAGACTTTAACTAGGGAAACACCTTGTTAGATAGTTTAGGCAGGAGGTAAGAGGTTTAAACAAGAGTAGGTATTTTGAGAACAGAATGTTAGAAATAGAAGAGACTTTGTTAATGTGGTGTTAGTAAGATGGCTGGGTTATATCTGATGGGGGGAGCATGAGGAAAAGAAAGGGGTCAAAATTACTCATTGCTTTTCCCTGTTCCCTGTTCTCAGCACTGAATTTTTGAAAAGGCAGAGGGAAAATATCATGCTAATGATCTCATGTCAATGCTCAAATCCCTTGCATCTCATTGGTTAGATCCCCACTGAAAATTGAGGATACTTTTTCTTCCCATGGAGGCCTGGAAGGAAGATGTGTTTTTAAATGAATGAGAATATACTTGAAATCACTTGGTAATTTAAAGGCATAGCCTAAACACAGAAGATGTTAATACTAGGGACTCAAGTATACAGGCAGGGCCTTGTTGATTTCAGGGACATAAAGTAAAACTTGACTACCATGAGTGAGAAGAGTGAAGATACTGAGAATTATGGCATTCCTATCAGGTGGCTTTCACATAGAGATTAATACATGACATCTGTGAGGAATAAAACAGGTGTGCACAGAGTCTGGTTACTTTTAAAACTCTCTCAAATAAAATGATGACTACAACTCCCTTGTTATATTGCTACATTCTGTCCTCCACAGAAGGTGTAGTCAAAGGAAATATTATGCTTTGGGTATAGGTCCTTTCTACTTGTCTCTTTCAAGGGAAAAGGAAAGAGTGCAGAAAAATACATTCATGACTAAGAAAAGAGACTGAAATAAGATTTTTAAAATAAACTTTTTCAAGAAAATGGAATAAAGTCAAGCTGATTTTGAAAAGGATTCTATCATTCTCATTGTCTTGTATTCAGACTAATACTAACATGCATTAATTCATTTATTCATTCACTCAATAAGTATATGAATTCAGGATTCTTCTGGATATGAGGTGGAATTTAAAATGGTGAATGAAGAGTTAGTCATCAGGAATTTATGATCTATTATGGGAAGAGATGAAATATACATATACATATATATATATATAAGGAAAAAAAGTAACTGTTACAAAACCTAGTAATTCCCGTCTAGGAAATGTTTTGCTCAGTGTTTCTCCTGGGAGACCTGCAGGAGTTGTTCTTCTCCATTCATATGCATTCAGTTGTATGTACTGTATGTACCTTAGCCTGCTGACACACCGAGCCCCTTGCCAGTTCGTCATCAAAGGGCCCTCTTTCATAACCTGTGTATGACTTAAGTTTCTGTCTCACTTGTACCTATCAAGCTGTTCATTTTATGTATTGCCTAATAGGTTTCATTGAAACGCTTTTCGAATGAATTACAGACATGCTCTCTTACATTCTATGAATTGAGATATTTTGGGTTAAAAATCTTAAAAATTTATGTATCCTATGGGAAAGTTAAAGTCTGTTACTTTTCCACATCTTAAGCTTTTTATATGTCTTTATATTTTAAAACTCCAAAACAACTTTTGAGTGCCTTCTGTGAACCAGAACTGTAGTAGATAATACGTATTAGATTAAAAATATAGCGTGTGGAATACCTGCCACCCCTGGATACTGCTGTGTACTAGCTGTGATCTTAGGCAAATCATGTAACCTCTTGGAACCTTAGCATGCTCATCTGTAAAGTGAGAATATTACCTATTACCTACTGCATGTTTTTTTTTTTTTTTTTAACAGCTTTGAAAGTGAAGTTGCTCAGTCGTGTCCAACTTGAGATATAATTGGCATATAATAAACTTAATATATTTAGAGTATAATTTGATGTTTTGATATATGTATACACCAGTCAAGCCATTTCCGCAGTCAAGATAATTTACATATACATAATCCTATGGTTTCTTAATGCCCCTTCAAAGTCCCTTACTCTACCCATCCTTGATCTGTTTTCAGCCTCATCCCTAGGCAATCACTGGTCTGTTGCCATTATAGATTGCATTAAAATTTTTGTTTTATGTAATTGGAATCATACATTATATACAATTTTTTGGTCTAGTTTCTTTCATTCAGCATGATTATTTTGAGATTCACTCATGTGCATGTCAATAATTTATTTTTAAAATTGAGGATTAGTATTTCATTGTAAGTAGATACCACAATTTGATTATCCATTTAGGTTCTTTCTAGTTTTTGGCTGTTACAAATGAAGCTGCTTTGAACATTTGTCTTTAGGCGAACATGTTTTTTCATTTCTTTTGTATAAATACCTAGGAATGGAATAATTAGGTTACATAGGTGCATGTTTAACTTTATAATAACTGCTGATTTTTCCAAAGTGGTTTACCATTTTACATTCCTACTAGCAACGTGTAAGAGTTCCAGCTGTCCCACATTCTTGACACTTTGTATGTTTAGTCTTCAATTTTAGCTATTCAAGTGGTCTGTAGTGGGTGATTCGCTGTGATTTTAATTTTTATTTCCCTAATGACTGATGATGTTGAGCTTTCTTCATGTGCCTTTCTGTCATCCATGTATCTACTTTGTTGAAGTGTCTTTTAAATCTTCTACTGTTCTTTTTTTAAACTGGGGTTGTCTTTTTTTATTGAGTTGTAATAGCTTTTTAATTTTTTCAAAAATATGAGTTATTTGTCAGATACATGTTTTGTGTATTTTTTTTACTGGTCTGTGGCTTGCCTCTTAAGTGTCATTTGAAGAGCCAGTGTTTTAAATTTTGATAAAGTCCAATTATTGCTTCTCTTTTGTATTTCATACTTTCTGTGTCACATTTGAGAAAGTTTTGCAAAACCAAAAGTTGCCAAGATTTTTTTTCTAAGCATTTCATTAGAAGTTTTATAGTTTTAGATTTTAATTTAGGTCTAAGATTTGTTTTATTTTTGTAATAGGGTGAGATGCGATTTCAGGTTTATATTTTTGCTTATGGCTATCCAAGTTTTCTAGTGCCATTGTCTGAAAAGGTTTTCTTTTTCCCCATTAAATTGCTTTGGCACTTTTGTTGAAAATATGTTGTCCATATATGTAGAGGTTTATTTCTGGAGTCTCTGCTCTGTTCCATTGATTTATTTGTCTATTTTTTATGCTATTATCCTAATTACTTGATTACTGTAGCCTCGTAGAATGAGATGGGAGGTGTTAGCTTCTATTCAGTTTTCTGGAAGAGTTTGTATACAATAGGTATTATTACTTTTTAAATACGTGAGAGACTTCACTAACGAAACCATATGGGGCTTGGAGTTTTCTTTCTGGGAAGGTTTTTAACTACAAATTCAAGTTTTAAAAATAGGTATAGGGCTATTTAGGTTATCTGTCTCATCTAAGGTACGTACTTTATGAATATATGGTGATATTACCTCTCATTTATGATAGGAGAATGTAAATATAACAGCAAACATAATATCGCTTTCCTGTTTTCTATTGATTTCTGTTTCTGGTCTTATTATTTCATTTTTTTCTTCATACTTTAGGTTTCAGTTGCTCTTATTTTTCTAGTTTCTTAAGGTAAAAGCTGAGATCACTGATTTGAGACCCCCTTTTTCAATATGGGTTTTAGTGCTATAAAATTTATTTCTAAGTAATGCTTTAGCCGTGTTTCATAAATTTTAATATGTGGTATTTACATTTTTATTCAATTCAAAAGACTTTCTAGTTTCCCTTTTGATTTCTCCTTTGATTTCTGTGTCATTTAGAAGTGTTATTTTCTAATATTTTTATATTTTCCAGCTGTCTTTCTGTTGCTGAATTCCTAGTTTTTTTGTTGGTTGGCAAATTCTATTAATGTAAACTGGATAAAGCTGGTTGAAAGTGTTGCCCCAGTCTCTTCAATATCCTTACTGATTTTTTTGGTCTATGTGTTCTATCATTCATGCAGGGAGAGAGATTCTGAGAACTCTGATGAAATTTCTTCCTGACATTTTATTAGTTTTTCTTCCTTGTATTTTGAAGCTCTATTAGGTGGATACATTTTTAGAGTCATTATGGCCTCCTAATGAGTTTACCCCATTACCATTGTATAAGAATCCCTTTATCCATAGTAATATTCTTTGCTTTGAAATATGCTTTGTCTTATAGCCACGGCAGCTTTCTTTTTATTAGTGGTACTATGGGATGTATTTTCCATCCTTTAACTTTTATAGTCTTGTGTCTTCATTTTAAAAATGGATTTTGTATAGCCTGCATGAAGTTGAGTCTTGCTTTTTATCCAGTATGACAATCTCTCCCTTTTAATTTGGGTGTTTATTTACATCTAATGAGACTATGGACATGGTTGAGTTTAAATATAAGATATACCTTTGTTTCTTATTTGTACCACCTGTCATCATCACCTTTCCCCCTTTTCTTCTTTTTTTTTAAAAAATTTATTAAAAATGTTAAATTTCATTTAAAATCCCTTATTGGCTTATTAATTCGATTTTTAATTGTATTTTAGTAGTTGCTTTAGTATTTATAAAATACAATTAAAATGGAATTAATAAGCCAGTAAGGGGTTTTAAATGAAATTTAACATTTTTAATAAATTTTTTTATAGCAATCCTATACAACTTATCTGGAGAAGGCAATGGCAGCCCACTCCAGTACTCTTGCCTGGAAAATCCCATGGACGGAGGAGCCTGGTAGGCTGCAGAACATGGGGTCGTGAAGAGTCGGACACGATTGAGCGACTTCACTTTCACTTTTCACTTTCATGCATTGGAGAAGGAAATGGCAGCCCACTCCAGTGTTCTTGCCTGGAGAATCCCAGGGACGGGGAGCCTGATGGGCTGCCGTCTATGGGGTCACACAGAGAAGGACACGACTGAAGCGACTTAGCAGCAGCAGCAGCATACAACTTATCATAGTCTTACCTCAAGTAATATCTCACAGGACAGACAGGATGAGAATCTTATAATAACATACTTCCAAATTTTTCTTCCCAGCCTCTGTGCAACTGTTACACTTGATCTTAGTCAAAAGGCTAAGAAAAGATGCCTCTGTGCAATCATTGTCTTACATATTACTTCTACATATGTTATAAATCTAAAGATAGTTATTTTTGTTTTGAATAGTCAATATTTTAAAGATATTAAAAAATAAAGTCTTTAGTATTTACCCAGATGTTTACCATGTTGTGTTCTCTTTTCTCTTTGCATAGATTCAGATTTCTATTTGTCAGTTACCTTCTGCTTGAAAGACCTCTTTAATATTTCTTGTAGGATATGTCTGCTGGTGAGATGGTGATTTTTCATCACCTTTTATATTCATGAAAACTTTATTTTGCTAACTATAGACTATTAGATTAACTTTTTGTGGTTCAATCATCTTAAAATACTGATCCATTGTCTTTTAGCTTATATTGTTTTCAAAAAGCTGTCTGCTGTAATTTTTATTATGTTTCTTTGGTGTCATTTCCTCTGGCTGCTTGTAAGATTTTCTCTTTGTCATCAATTGTAAGCAACATTATTGCTACGTGCCTTAGTGTAGTTTTCTTAATGTGTGTTGAGCTTGGATTTTCTGAGATTCTTGTATCTGTAGGTTTATTGTTTTTGTCACATCTGAAAAATTTTCAGCCATTATTACTTCAGAACTTTTTATTCACTCCTATTCTTTGTGGAATCCAATTACACATGTTTTAGGAGGCTTGAAGTTGTTCTTCAGTTCACTGATCCTGTTCACATTTTGTTTTTCACCTCCCGTTCAGTTTCATTTTAGATTGTTTCTGTAGATAAGTCTTGAAGTTCACTTTGTCTTTGTCCTTCAGTGTTGAATCTGCTTTTAATTCTTCTCCCATGATTTTTCATCCCAGACGTATTTCTTTTATATCTAGAAGTTACAGTTGAGTCTTTATTACATATTCAAGATCTCTACTTAGTATGGTTAGTATTTACTTTAGCTTCATGGACAGATAAGATGCAACTAATAACTATTTTAATACCTGTATACTAATTCTATCATCTGTGTCATTTCTGGATATATTTCAATTGATTGCTTTTTCTCTTCATAATGAGTGGTATTTTTCTGCTTCTTTTCATACTGATGATATTTTATTGGATGCCAGAAATTGTGTAAATTTTACCTTGTCAGGTCCTGAATCTTTCAGTATTTCTATAAATATTTTTGGATTTTTTCCGGTATGTAGTTAATATACTTGGAAACAGTTTGATCCTTTCAGTACTTGCTTATAATCACTGTCAGTTGGAACCAGCACCTTCTTTAGGGCAAAGTTTTACATTGCTGAGGCAATACTCTTATGAGTATTCTATCCAGTGTCCTGGCATTATGAAGTTTTACACTTTGATGATGGGAAATTGAATTATTCCTGGATTTGTGTGAGCTCTGGGGATTGATTATATATTTTTCTAACCTTGGTTGGTTTCCTCACACACGTGTGCTTATCAGTAATTGTGAGGGATTCTCTTCCAGACCTCTGGAAGTCTGTGTGCAGGTCCCTCTCCTCTGTTACTCTACCTTATCAACTATATCCACCTTGGCCTCGCTAGACTCCCAGCTTCATTTTCTTAGACCATTAGGCTCTGCCTCTGTATACTGAAGTTAGTAATTTCTTGAGGCAGTAAGCTTGGACAACTGTAGGGAAGACCTCATTTGTTTTTCCTTTCTCAGGAATCACTGTTCTTCATTGCTTGATGTCTAGTTTCTGAAAACTGTTGTCTATGTATTTCATCCAATTATTTTTTTTCTAGTTGTTTAACCCAGAAGGATAAATCTAGTCCCTTTTAGTCTATCTTTGTCAGAGACAGAAGTCTCCACATATGTGAATAAATATATGATATATATTAAACATTCAGTATATTGAGTGCTTCACACATAAAAAGTACTAATGATCATTACTATTGTCATTTCTCCACCTGCATCCTGTTCAATAATGCAACTTAACTTTATATACCACCTTCTATATGAAGCCTTCCGGATGAATGTTACTCTTTATTCTTTGTACTCATATCACTTTAAATGTACTTCCATTATGACATGGATCTACATTATAAATTTTGGTTTACTTGTTTGTAGTCTGTCATAGATTATAAGTTCTTAGACAAATGAGGTCTATCTTATTTACCTATTCTTAAGTTTCCAGCATATAGTAAATGCTTATATTTTGTTGCATAAATGAATAATCGAAAATACCTTACATCTTCTAGGAAATATTTAAGAGTAGAATTCTTGATTAGGAAGGAAAGAGAAGGAAGGTTGATTAGGAAGGCTTAGTGGTATGAGAACATTTGAGCAGAATGAAAGTGGAGAGTTCCAGAGAGCAGCATGAAAGCAAAAGGTGGTTGGTTGATAATATGTAATAATGATAATAACACTAGTAAATACTTCTACTACTAAAGTTATTATGAAGGTGAGAAAGGCTAGAGAAGTATAGAATGGAGAGTAAGAGAGTTTTATTATAGTGTGTCAATGAAACCATTTTGTGAAACCTTCAACACCTTGCTGAATACAGGCGATAATATTGGTAGCATTACATAAATGTGTATTGTGTGAATCAGTATAACTTGAATTGTTATAATAGAGGCTTTTAAACAAAGTGCTGAGAGAACACTATACTTTTTGGAATAAGTGAACCTTGGAAGGAGGTGGCAGAAATAGATGAACTGAGAAGCAAAAAGAAATCTTAGATAGTAGAGAACAGCATAAATACAAAAAACACTATGGGCAATAAATAACCATAATAGAAGGAACAAATGGACCTTGGAGCTGGGTTCACTAGGGCTTCACTCTTATCTCTGCCACTTGGTGTAATTCTGGAAAATTGCTTAACTTATCTGAGACTCAGTTCCTTCATCTGTAAAATGGGTGTGGTTGTTGGGAAGATTATATGATGCATAGAATAAATTTATTTTATGTCTGGCAGATAGTGGGTCCAATAACTATTAGTTTCTTCTTTTTAGACTTTCTATATCTTCTGATGAGGAAAGAGAAATGCTTCAAGAAGGACTTTGTGACCCCTCATCACTTTGTATAAGAGCCCAGGTATAATATATAATTTATGAGTATAACTAATGTTCCCATTTATTTCCTATTTCCATGGCAAATGAGGATTGAATTGTATTTTTGTGGTCTAATTTTAAGACCTTAGGAAACTTTAACACCTAATTTCTTTGCATCTTTTAGTTTTAACTTATGTTTATAACTATTAGAATTATTGGCTAACTTTACATACAAATGAAACAATTTTACAACCACAGTTCAGTATTTTTCAGAAATGTTTCTATTTATAGGGAATATATCTACTGAGTGAAAGATTGGAAAGATGAGTATCAGAAATTCTAAAGTTTTCCAAGTCTGGAAACCACTTGTATTCTTTTGAGTTATTTGTTTTAAGAATAAAATCAGTTTGATGTCAATTTCCCATCATGGAAATCATATAAGATAAGGTACAGAGTAAAGTTTAGAAACTTTTGACTTTTAAAAAATAATCATACTTTAAATCTCCAGTTGGTTTATAAAAGACCATTATTAATGTGCACTTACAAAAATTTTTGGATACATGGATTTTAAAAGGAGTTTTAGAATAATTGAAACAGAATAACTTTTTTTTTTTTCCACTGAAGGAAAAATTCTGGACTCTTCCAGTTAGCCAACTCCATGCTTGGTTAAGACAGCTAAAGAATTTGCAGTCAGTAGAATAAAAATTGATAAGCTGTAGTAGTCTTGGAGTCAATTTTCAGCACTGTTTTTGGCTGTTGAATACTTACATTGACATATACTGCTGCTGCTGCTTCTGCTGCTAAGTTGCTTGAATCATGTCCGACTCTGTGCGACCCCATAGACAGTAGCCCACCACCAGGCTTCCCCATCCCTGGGATTCTCCAGGCAAGAACACTGCAGTGGGTTGCCATTTCCTTCTCCAATGCAGGAAAGTGAAAAGTGAAAGTGAAGTCTCTCAGTTGTGTCCGACTCTTCGCGACCCCATGGACTGCAGCCTACAAGGCTCCTCTGTCCATGGGTTTTTCCAGGCAAGAGTACTGGAGTGGGGTGCCATTGCCTTCTCCTTGACATATACTACTCATAGGTATAGTGCATAATGCTTGCTAATCCTTCCAAATGAAGAACCGCCTTTAATCATCTACCTGGTATCTCAACTTCTCGGTGCTGAGTTGGCAAGGATCTGGCATGTGGTGGCACCTGATTTCATCTGCTGTTTTCACTATAGACTAGTTCTTTGCATTTATGAGTCTTAGTCTGGCATTGATGACAGTTTGTGTGGTTGAAAATGACCTTAGTTTTAGTTTAAGACATGTTGCCTCCAGGATACTTGTAAACATGTTGAGAGGCTGAGTTTTGATGAATGTCACAAAACTCCTCAACAGGGCATGAACTGAGACCAAGGACCCGACAATATTAATAATTCAACATTTGGCAGTATTGTGGATATTAATGCATTCGTAGTTCATCTTGACAAACCTGGGCCCAATCACATGTGAAAATGAGTTTAGTCATCTAATTTTAGTTTCTGGTGAGTATTTTTATACTTTTTTTCAAACTGGATGAAATGAAGAAAATAATCACTTTGTAGAGATGCAAGGTTCATAGCTATGAACACATAACTATGCGTTGAGAAATAAAAGAAAATGTTTTACAATAAATTGCCATCTTGATTTAATGAAATAATGGTTAGGAATTCTTATAGTGCATTACAGCTGATTTGTGATATTTTAAATTGCCCGTTTATTCAGAATTTGAATATAAAGTACCTATTTTGGTATTAAAGCTAAACATATAACTCCTAACTTTAAATAACCAGTAAATTTATGTAATCTATGTTGGTAAACTGTATAAAGTATTTATAATAACACTTAAAACAGGCTAATAATAAGTACGTATAATAGCTAAATATATTCAGTATTTTACATATATTGCTTTCATGGGAAAATAAATGTATCTTCTTGTATTAAAATGCCACAGTAATGACACAATTCTATTTAATTGTTAGTAACTCTAGGACATACCTTATAATTTGTGGGTCCTAGAAATAATATGGCAGTGACTGGAGTGGAAAGATCTTGCTCCTTAAAATTTGGTGACTTGTTGAGCTGTTTGAATAATCTATGTCCTTCTGGCACAGATCAGATACATTTTATGATCACAAAAGAATTATTTTAGATCTCTAAACTAGCATCTTTTAGGCTAATATTACCACTTTGTTGTAAAATTTCTTCTTTTAAAGGGTATAAATGAAAATTTTAAATTTTTATGTGAAGAAAAAGGTTATTATTTATCCTTGAAGTGTTTGGGTCTATATTTCTACCTAGAAATTCTTACTGTTATATTCAAGTTGAGCTGCAAAGAGGAGAAGCTTATAAATTAAAAAAAAAGACTTTTTGTGGTGATAAAATGTGATTTATATTACTTGGTGAAAGACATCAACTTAACACTGGAAGGAAATAAACAAATCAAATGGACACTATTTTATTCTGATTGCTTACATACTTTTAATAAATTTCAAAATAGTCAGACTTATGTCTCAATATTGTATTTTCATTCACATATATCTTCCAATGGGCAATTATGTCCACATGATAAATATGTGGGGTTAATAATGATAATTTGCTACCTGTGTCATGAAGCAGCTCCTTTTGAACTTTACGTAAAAAATTCCATAGTTTTCTTGGTACATCTTTAGAGTATGAAAAATCTGAATTAAAAGGAAAAAAAAATAACACTCTAAAAATCTCATCTTGCCAAGAAGTGAATTATATATAAGGTCTGAAAATAAGTAGAAAAGAATTAGAGGTGCATTTTAGATAGCAGACTGGATCCATTCAAATAATTTGCAGGAATGGTTTCATTATGCTATAGTTGTAATAAATGATATTGTGCTACAAGCTTAGAATAAAAATGGAATAGGTTTTAAACCAAAATCTACTTTGGTAACTTTGGTTCAGTTTCTTGCCACTTCTATATCCCTATGGAGAATGCACTATATCTTTGTGAACAACTTGAATTGCTCTTGCACTGGAAAATCATAAAGTCCAACTTGGCTTTTGGCACAGATTAGGTAAAGCTGATTTTAAAAGAGAAAAATTGGATACTCAGCAAACCCTAGTGGAATCTTGCCTGGTAGCTCAGCTGGTAAAGAATCTGCCTATAATGCAGGAGACTCTGGTTCGATTCCTGGGTGGGGAAGATCCCCTGGAGGAGATCATGGCAACCCACTCCAGTATTCTTGCTTGGAAAATCCCCATGGACAGAGGAGCCTCCCAAGCTACAGTCTATGGGGTCACAAAGAGTCGGACACGACTGAGTGACTAAGCAGCAGCAAACTCTAGCAGATATTTTGACACAATCTTGGAGCTGATAAGAGTTATCATAAATTTAAATATTACCTTTCCTATCACAGAAACTTCACTAATAAATGACTTTGAATATGTTTTGAATGACTAAGCATTCTTTGTTTTACTAATAAGTCCTCTGGAAAGCTACGACTTTTTTGGGATGGTTTTACTTTTGGAGAAAAGAGTGTTGAAGAGAAGGTACTGATGATGTGTCACATAATTTTACAACTTTCATAACTGCTTTTAACTAAAAAACTATCTCTGATTAAAATAACAATTGAGCTTGTAATTTTATCCGAACAGCTGCTGCTACAGGGGGTCATTACCTTGGAGAGCTCGAAAATAATCGTAGTCCTGGTACATGAGTTATGTAGTCTTGTGTTTTACAGCAAAGCCCAAAGTTTAAAGCCTATAGAAGAATGTTATTTGAAAGCTGTCAAACCATGTTAAAAAAGACTGCATCGTCAAAAGGCCCTGGTGGCCACGATTCTGCATGTAGCCTTGTCTTATTCATTATAAAATGCATGTTTATAAAGTTCCACAGAGCATCCAATTCCCAATTCACTTATATCAGCAAGACTTAACTTGCTCATTAATCTAAATTCTTTTGCAACTTTAATCTACATGTTTAATTAATCATAAAATGAGGCGGTAAGTAATTTCAGCAATGTGTGGCTTGTTATCAGATGCATTTAATCACTCTTCTGTGAGCTCATTTGGAAACACCTGAAGATGTCGAGTGCAGTTTGAATAAGCATAAATTATTCTTTGTCAGTGTACTTCACTCAACTAATAAGACATTAATTTAAAAGGCACTGTTTGTCATTTTTAGATCTTTACCAATATTTTTAGCTTAGCAATATAACTCTAATTGTATATATGATTCACAACTAGTGCCCGACATAGGAAAGGGTAAGAGTTTAATTCATTTTTCTTATTTACATGTAATTATGTCATGTAATCTTAGTTTTTAATGAGGATTAACCATCTTGTAAGTATTCATATGCTTTTGGAATAAGGTACTAATGAATTATAGCTGGAAAAATTATTTGTTGGTACAAAGACTTGTGATTCCTTATTTCTTGTCTAGGTTAGGTCTGAAAGACATGAGGTTTGGGACAGGGCTTTGATTTGAGGATGTAGACATTGCATAGAGATTATATGATGCAGATATTAACTTTAAATAATTCAAGTAAAATGCTATATTCAGGCATCCCACATAATAACATATGTAATTCTTATATAGGATCAGGTAGCCTAAAAAAAATATGGCGAAGGCGATGGCACCCCACTCCAGAACTCTTGCCTAGAAAATCCCATGGACAGAGGAGCCTGGTAGGCTGCAGTCCATGGGGTCGTGAAGAGTCAGACACGACTGAGCGACTTCACTTTCACTTTTCACATTCATGCATTGGAGAAGGAAATGGCAACTCACTTCAGTGTTCTTGCCTGGAGAATCCCAGGGACGGGGGAGCCTGGTGGGCTGCCATCTATGGGGTCGCACAGAGTCGGACACGACTGAAGTGACTTAGCAACAGCAACAGCCTAAAATAATGACAGTCCCATTTTCCATCCTACTCTCTTAACAGTATTGCCCATTTGATGACAGCATTTTTTTTTTTAAAGATAAGAAACAAGAACAACAATAAAAGCAAAAACTCACTAAAAGCTTCAGAGCAAAAGAAAATTCATGAGTTATATATCTTGAATGAGTTATATATCTTGGTGTCAGGACTATAGGAATAAGAATTTCATTTTATAGGATGTCATCACTTGTCCTGTTTATGCCATGAGAGCAGTGACACACTGTAAGAATAATCATCTCAGTGGAAACAAATTTATTTACCTACCGTGGAGCATCCCTTTTCATCTTACTCATGAACTTATCTCACTCATATGCTATCTATGCATTGTCAGCAGTGAGCCAGAGGGGATGATTCCTGAAAAGGGAATATTGGTTTGAACTGAAATATAGCCGTATTCTCCATTTTTATTTGATGTGCACACGTCCTGGGTTTCTTCCCTTTCTTCAGGGATCTTTTACACTGAGCTAGCAGTTATTTATATGTCCATTTCTTGCCTTATGCCTCATGTAAAAATTCTTCTCCCTGTTTTCCTTTCTAAGGGAAAGCAAAGTCCCAGGAAATGTCATTTGTATAATTCAAGGCATATAGGTCATAGCAGTACATTGTAATGGATGGCACTTACCCTTATTTCACTTAAAGCACTATAAATTGTTTTCTTAAAGCCACTGATGAAAACGTTATACCTTCTTTAGAGTCATTCTTGATGAGCAGCATTTCATCTGAACTTTCTTGGTAAGAAAGTTTCCTCATTCCTATAAAACTTTAGTGGATAGACATATACAGTCTAATATGAAGGCTTGCCATCAGTTTTTCTTGATAAGAAACCTCAAACTTCCATAGCTGCTCTTCCCCTGGAACAGCCTGTGATACTTTTTTTCCAGACAGATTTGTTTTCTAACTTACTATTTTGGTGCAAAGAAAGAACACAGTGTTCTCCCCTCTCATCCCAACTGATGTGCGAGAAGCCGGCCCTATTGTCCTATTAGTAAGTTCCTCCACACAAAGACAATGATTTATTTTATCAAATGCTTATGTATTAGTTGTAGCTATTTGTCTATATTATGTACTTCAAGAGGAAAATGATAAACTCAGTTCCATGTGGCTCTTTTAGCCTCAAATATTTGAATGTGTGCTTAGATAAATACACACAGTGTTACACACGACACACACACATGACACTTCTGCCCAGACACAAACAAGGACATACCACTTAAGCATGCTTCTTCAGTGGAGACCTCACAGTTGCTTCAGTTCAGTTCAGTTAGTTCAGTCTTTCAGTCGTGTCCAACTCTTTGCGACCCCACGAACTGCAGCCTGCCAGGCCTCTCTGTCCATCACCAATTCCCGGAGCCTACCCAAACTCATGTCCATTGAGTCAGTGATGCCATCCAGCCATCTCATCCTCTGTTGTCCCCTTCTCCTCCTGCCTTCAGCCTTTCCAAGCATCAGGGTCTTTTCAAATGATTCAACTCTTCACATCAGGTGGCCAAAGTATTGGAGTTTGAGCTTCAATATCAGTCCTTCCAATGAACACCCAGGACTGATCTCCTTTAGGATGGACTGGTTGGATCTCCTTGCAGTCCAAGGGACTCTCAAGAGTCTTCTCCAACACCACAGTTCAAAAGCATCAATTCTTCGGCGCTCAGCTTTCTTTATAGTCCAACTCTCACAGTTGTTTAGAATGCACAATACCCAGAATGAGGAACTATTCCAATGGGTGCAACTGAATGAGTGGACCTTCCATCTCTAGCAGAACTGACAGAGATGGTTATCAGGGCTCTGATTTTAATGTACAACTTCTGTGGCTGAAGGAATTACTGGTAAAGTGATTACTGATGGCAGAGAGGGGTGGGTGAAGAATGAGTTAGGAGCACGTGCAATGTGGTGTCTACTAGCAACGTCCTCAGGAGGAAGGTTTGGAAGTGCTGAGTCATCAGCTGCTGTGGGACTTAAGGCTCAGCAGATGAATGAGAATGTCACAGTGCAGTTGGTTATAGGCAGTACTCCTGACTTCATTCTACAAGTCTCAGTATTTTTGTTGTTTAGTTGCTAAGGCATGTCCAACTCTTTCGTGACCCTATAGACTTTGTCTATAGGATATCCCAGGCAAAAATACTGGAGTGGGTTGCCATTTACATTTCCAGGGGATCTTCCCAACCTAGAGATTGAACCCACATCTCCTACTTTGGCAGGTGGATTCTTTACTGCTGAGCCACTGGGAAGCCCCTCAATATCTTATTTGTGTTAAATATAAGAGAGCAATGGTGTATTCAGTTATGCTTTGTGCTAACTCAGGACAAAGCCTAAATATTGCGCCTTCTCCAACCAAGTTTCTTAAATGAAATTCTGTTCTATTTACCAAAGAGTTCATGTGTTATTTTTTATAAACACATAATTTATGCCCACCCATCTTTCCTTTGAATTCAGGCTGTCTATAAACATTGTTTGCCTTTTTATAGCAAGCTTGTTTTTTCTTAATCATTTGAAATTGGCTTTTATTAGAAGATCATTAGGCATCATATCAGTGCAGTACATTTGGTGGCTTTATAAGAAGTTCTGATGCTAGATGTTCAAAGGTCTGCTCATATGGGATCTTTATGGATCCACACAGCCTTGCTCATATATGAAAATAAGGTACTGAGTTACATAGATGGTTGAGTGTGCATTTAGCTATTTCTCTCAAAGTTTTATAGAAATGGGTTGACTTGAAGTTGTGCTAACTTTCCTAGTGCCCCAGCTTAGAAACTTTGTGTACTTTTTTAGAAAGCATCTGAATCACTTATATTCAGGAGAACATAATAATATATACAATATAAGACTGTATGTATTTTCCCCATCACTCACAATTCATAGGATTGGCATGATTATAGCTCTTGTCATCATATTAACAATGTTTTAATAGCCACTAATAATCACAATAGCCACTAATAATCACTTTTCATGTATACTTTCAAGTATTGTATTTGAAAATCCCAGACTTCATATATAGTAAATGAGGAAGTAAAGCCTATGACTGTCTTTAAAAAGGCTAATAGTCAGTTACTTGTTTTTAAGTATTTTTAAAATCTATATTTCAAAAAGCTTCTTTGAAGTATACACAGGGATGTATTTGTAGGCAATTTCGAACTAACTAACGGGGGAAGTTCAGCAAGTTTGTTGTTTGGAATTTGGAATGGATATTTTTATAGAAAACATGTTATAGATAGTGATTTGATTAATTGGGCAACTTACTGAAATCCATTTAGACTTGTGTGGTGGTTGGTGGTTTAGTCGCTAAGTTGTGTCCAACTCTTGTGACCCCATGGACTGTATGTAGCCTACCAGGCACCTCTGTCCATTGGATTCTCCAGGTAAAAATACTGGAGTGGGTTGCCACTCCACTTCTGTAATTCAACCTTATAATACGACTGAATTATACTATTGAGAGTATGATAGTAGCTAACTGCTGCCTGTTGTGTTGTTTGGGTATGAAATCTCATTTTAAGATCTGGCTTTAATAACATTCTTTTGACCAATTTCTGATACTGGGATTTGACATTTCCTACTTCTACTACCAGTGCATACAGTGAAAACGAAAGACTCCTTGAAATGGAATTTGGGAGGACTTCCTGCTGTCCTTAGCTGTGGAAAGTAACTGGGTATCCTGGCTGAAGTAAGCGGTAATAGAAGATTGTGATGGCCCTGGCATGGAGATGGACAGTGTTGCTGTTTAGTTGCTAAGTCATGTTTGACTCTTTTGCGATCCCATGGACTGTAGCCTGCCAGGCTCTTCTGTCCATGGGATTTCCCAGGCAAGAATACTGGAGTGGATTGCCATTTCCTTCTCCAGAGATGGAACCTGCACCTCCTGCATTGGCATGTGGGGTTTTTTAAACCACTGAGCCACCTGGGAAGCCCATGGAGGTATATATCTGCTAACAAATAAAGGGCATCCTGTTGAAGGTTAATATATTTTGAGAATGAAGAAGGAGCACTTTCTGATTTTATACCAATGAGCCAAAAGGGTAGAGATCAATACTTCTTCGCCTTCACCATGCTTTATAGTATAGTCCAAGTATTTTCATTGTATTTCTTCTACTTTCTTTTCAAATCCACTTCCATAATTTTGGCTTTTGTTTTTTAAATGGTCACACTGGTGATGGTAGTTCACTGTCTATTATGAGAACAGTTTTGGAATGTATTGTTGGTTAGGTTTATATAAGATGAAGTGATATATGCATATAAGAAGGAGCTGAGATTGACTCAAAATTAAGTACAGGTAGCTCTCCTTCTCTAAGGATTCTGGATATGCAGATTCAACCAACCACAGATCAAAAATATTGGGAAAAAGAAATCCCAGAAGTTTCCAAAAGCAAAACCTGAATTTGCTGTACGGTGTCAACTGTTTATGTAACATTACTGTTTAACTACATTATGTCCTTTGTGAGTATCTCAAGAAAGTCATATGAAGGTGCAACTGGGTAATGGAAAGTTTATTTGGTCACATGTAAAACATCATCTTGAACCTCAGCAGTTGAATTATATCCCTTTTACTTCAAATTTGGCAAATTATATGTATTTTTTGATTGCCAAGGGGAAAGTATGAAAAAAGGAGAGTAGTGGGGAGAAAATGAGAGAAGTGGTATTTTAAAAGGCTCTAAAGATTTAAGTTGTCAGAGAAAACAGTTTGATGAATTATGGGGAAAATAGAATTTAGTTTTCCAAAGAAATACAGGGCTCAAAGTGTAGGGGGAGGGTCTTGGCAATACAACCATGTATTTTTCTTAACCTGGGGAGTTTGGAAGAAAAAAAAAGACACATTTGGCAAAGTGAAAACTCAGATGACTTCATGCCTACCAAGTGAAAAAAATCTAATTCTTTATCATCTAAGCACATAGTTGGGTAACTCACAAACAGAACTACCCAGTGTATAGGTTGCAATGGCAAGAAGCCAACAGTGAAATCAAACTCATAAGCACCCTATAGAAAACCCCTCAAATTACTGCTGTGCTGTTGCCAGCTGTACTGCCAGAGAACAAGAGCTGTACAGATTTCTATGGAATGATTAGGTTACTTAACACAGCTTGATTGGCTCTGTTCCTGCCCCTGTTCTCTTTGGCTGACAGCTGACCACCATACTGGTTTGGTTTGAAATAAGACTGAAGTGAACACAACCACTTATATGCACCTTCCTCTTGAACACTTCTCTCCCTGCCCACCACCCCAAACCCACACACACCCTATATATCTTGCAAAAGAAGAGAGAAATATAACCGTTTCTTTAAGTAAAACATACTGAGCGGCATTTTGCTGTCTGGTTACTCCACCAATCCATCAGATTTTTAGAAGACACATTTTCTTGCTCTTTCATTTGTAAGTGCCTGAATTTATTGAATGTGAAAAAATATCTTAAAAGTCAAAGTGAGGGAGGAGCCAAGATGGCGGAGGAGTAGGACGGGGAGAACACTTTCTCCCCCACAAATTCATCAAAAGAGCATTTAAACGTCGAGTAAATTCCACAAAACAACTTCTGAATGCCGGCAGAGGACATCAGGCACCCAGAAAAGCAACCCAACTCTTCGAAAGGAGAGAGAAGAAATACAGCTCCACCCACCAGAACACCGACACAAGCTTCCCTAACCAGGAAACCTTGACAAGCCACCTGTACAAACCCACACATAGTGAGGAAACGCCATAATAAAGAGAACTCCACAAACTGCCAGAATACAGAAAGGACACCCCAAACTCAGCAATTTAAACAAGATGAAGAGACAGAGGAATACTCAGCAGATAAAGGAACAGGATAAATGCCCACCAAACCAAACAAAAGAGGAAGAGATAGGGAATCTACCTGATAAAGAATTCCGAATAATGATAGTGAAATTGATCCAAAATCTTGAAACTAAAATGGAATCACAGATAAATAGCCTGGAGACAAGGATTGAGAAGATGCAAGAAAGGTTTAACAAGGACCTAGAAGAAATAAAAAAGAGTCAATATATAATGAATAATGCAATAAGTGAAATTAAAAACACTCTGGAGGCAACAAATAGTAGAATAACAGAGGCAGAAGACAGGATTAGTGAATTAGAAGATAGAATGGTAGAAATAAATGAATCAGAGAGGATAAAAGAAAAACGAATTAAAAGAAATGAGGACAATCTCAGAGACCTCCAGGACAATATTAAACGCTACAACATTCGAATCATAGGGGTTCCAGAAGAAGAAGACAAAAAGAAAGACCATGAGAAAATACTAGAGGAGATAATAGTGGAAAACTTCCCTAAAATGGGGAAGGAAATAATCACCCAAGTCCAAGAAACCCAGAGAGTACCAAACAGGATAAACCCAAGGAGAAACACCCCAAGACACATATTAATCAAATTAACAAAGATCAAACACAAAGAACAAATATTAAAAGCAGCAAGGGAAAAACAACAAATAACACACAAGGGAATTCCCATAAGGATAACAGCTGATCTTTCAATAGAAACTCTTCAAGCCAGGAGGGAATGGCAAGACATACTTAAAATGATGAAAGAAAATAACCTACAGCCCAGATTATTGTACCCAGCAAGGATCTCATTCAAGTATGAAGGAGAAATCAAAAGCTTTTCAGACAAGCAAAAGCTGAGAGAATTCTGCACCACCAAACCAGCTCTCCAACAAATACTAAAGGATATTCTCTAGACAGGAAACACAAAAACGGTGTATAAACTCGAACCCAAAACAATAAAGTAAATGGCAACGGGAACATACTTATCAGTAATTACCTTAAACGTAAATGGGTTGAATGCCCCAACCAAAAGACAAAGACTGGCTGAATGGATACAAAAACAAGACCCCTACATATGTTGTCTACAAGAGACCCACCTCAAAACAGGGGACACATACAGACTGAAAGTGAAGGGCTGGAAAAAGATTTTCCATGCAAATAGGGACCAAAAGAAAGCAGGAGTAGCAATACTCATATCAGATAAAATAGACTTTAAAACAAAGGCGGTGAAAAGAGACAAAGAAGGTCACTACATAATGATCAAAGGATCAATCCAAGAAGAAGATATAACAATTATAAACATATATGCACCCAACACGGGAGCACCACAGTACGTAAGACAAATGCTAACAAGTATGAAAGGAGAAATTAACAATAACACAATAATAGTGGGAGACTTTAATACCCCACTCACACCTATGGATAGATCAACTAAACAGAAAATTAACAAGGAAACACAAACTTTAAACGATACAATAGACCAGTTAGACCTAATTGATATCTATAGGTCATTTCATCCCAAAACAATGAATTTCACCTTTTTCTCAAGCGCACATGGAACCTTCTCCAGGATAGATCACATCCTGGGTCATAAAGCTAGCCTTGGTAAATTCAAAAAAATAGAAATCATTCCAAGCATTTTTTCTGACCACAATGCAGTAAGATTAGATCTCAATTACAGGAGAAAAACTATTAAAAATTCCAACATATGGAGGCTGAACAACACGCTGCTGAATAACCAACAAATCACAGAAGAAATCAAAAAAGAAATCAAAATTTGCATAGAAACGAATGAAAATGAAAACACAACAACCCAAAACCTGTGGGACACGGTAAAAGCAGTCCTAAGGGGAAAGTTCATAGCAATACAGGCACACCTCAAGAAACAAGAAAAAAGTCAAATAAATAACCTAACTCTACACCTAAAGCAACTAGAAAAGGAAGAAATGAAGAACCCCAGGGTTAGTAGAAGGAAAGAAATCTTAAAAATTAGAGCAGAAATAAAAGCAAAAGAAACAAAAGAGACCATAGCAAAAATCAACAAAACCAAAAGCTGGTTCTTTGAAAGGATAAATAAAATTGACAAACCATTAGCCAGACTCATCAAGAAACAAAGGGAGAAAAATCAAATCAACAAAATTAGAAACGAAAATGGAGAGATCACAACAGACAACACAGAAATACAAAGGATCATAAGAGACTACTATCAACAATTATATGCCAATAAAATGGACAACGTGGAAGAAATGGACAAATTCTTAGAAAAGTACAACTTTCCAAAACTGGACCAGGAAGAAATAGAAAATCTTAACAGACCCATCACAAGCATGGAAATTGAAACTGTAATCAAAAATCTTCCAGCAAACAAAAGCCCCGGTCCAGACGGCTTCACAGCTGAATTCTACCAAAAATTTAGAGAAGAGCTAACACCTATCCTGCTCAAACTCTTCCAGAAAATTGCAGAGGAAGGTAAACTTCCAAACTCATTCTATGAGGCCACCATCACCCTAATACCAAAACCTGACAAAGATCCCACAAAAAAAGAAAACTACAGGCCAATATCACTGATGAACATAGATGCAAAAATCCTTAACAAAATTCTAGCAATCAGAATCCAACAACACATTAAAAAGATCATACACCATGATCAAGTGGGCTTTATCCCAGGGATGCAAGGATTCTTCAATATCCGCAAATCAATCAATGTAATACACCACATTAACAAATTGAAAAATAAAAACCATATGATTATCTCAATAGATGCAGAGAAAGCCTTTGACAAAATTCAACATCCATTTATGATAAAAACTCTCCAGAAAGCAGGAATAGAAGGAACATGCCTCAACATAATAAAAGCTATATATGACAAACGCACTGCAAACATTATCCTCAATGGTGAAAAATTGAAAGCATTTCCTCTAAAGTCAGGAACAAGACAAGGGTGCCCACTTTCACCATTACTATTCAACATAGTTTTGGAAGTTTTGGCCACAGCAATCAGAGCAGAAAAAGAAATAAAAGGAATCCAAATTGGAAAAGAAGAAGTAAAACTCTCACTATTTGCAGATGACATGATCCTCTACATAGAAAACCCTAAAGAGTCCACCAGAAAATTACTAGAAATAATCAATGACTACAGTAAAGTTGCAGGATATAAAATCAACACACAGAAATCCCTTGCATTCCTATACACTAATAATGAGAAAACAGAAAGAGAAATTAAGGAAACAATTCCATTCACCATTGCAACGGAAAGAATAAAATACTTAGGAATATATCTACCTAAAGAAACTAAAGACCTATATATAGAAAACTATAAAACACTGGTGAAAGAAATCAAAGAGGACACTAATAGATGGAGAAATATACCATGTTCATGGATTGGAAGAATCAATATAGTGAAAATGAGTATACTACCCAAAGCAATTTATAGATTCAACGCAATCCCTATCAAGCTACCAACAGTATTCTTCACAGAGCTAGAACAAATAATTTCACAATTTGTATGGAAATACAAAAAACCTCGAATAGCCAAAGCGATCTTGAGAAAGAAGAATGGAACTGGAGGAATCAACCTACCTGACTTCAGGCTCTACTACAAAGCCACAGTTATCAAGACAGTATGGTACTGGCACAAAGACAGAAATATTGATCAATGGAATAAAATAGAAAGCCCAGAGATAAATCCACGCACATATGGACACCTTATCTTCGACAAAGGAGGCAAGAATATACAATGGATTAAAGACAATCTCTTTAACAAGTGGTGCTGGGAAATCTGGTCAACCACTTGTAAAAGAATGAAACTGGACCACTTTCTAACACCATACACAAAAATAAACTCAAAATGGATTAAAGATCTAAACGTAAGACCAGAAACTATAAAACTCCTAGAGGAGAACATAGGCAAAACACTCTCCGACATACATCACAGCAGGATCCTCTATGACCCACCTCCCAGAATACTGGAAATAAAAGCAAAAATAAACAAATGGGACCTAATTAACCTTAAAAGCTTCTGCACATCAAAGGAAACTATTAGCAAGGTGAAAAGACAGCCTTCAGAATGGGAGAAAATAATAGCAAATGAAGCAACCGACAAACAACTAATCTCAAAAATATACAAGCAACTCCTACAGCTCAACTCCAGAAAAATAAACGACCCAATCAAAAAATGGGCCAAAGAACTAAATAGACATTTCTCCAAAAAAGACATACAGATGGCTAACAAACACATGAAAAGATGCTCAACATCACTCATTATCAGAGAAATGCAAATCAAAACCACTATGAGGTACCATTTCACACCAGTCAGAATGGCTGCGATCCAAAAGTCTACAAATAATAAATGCTGGAGAGGGTGTGGAGAAAAGGGAACCCTCTTACACTGTTGGTGGGAATGCAAACTAGTACAGCCACTATGGAGAACAGTGTGGAGATTCCTTAAAAAACTGGAAATAGAACTGCCTTATGATCCAGCAACCCCACTACTGGGCATACACACTGAGGAAACCAGAAGGGAAAGAGACACGTGTACCCCAATGTTCATCGCAGCACTGTTTATAATAGCCAAGACGTGGAAGCAACCTAGATGTCCATCAGCAGATGAATGGATAAGAAAGCTGTGGTACATATACACAATGGAGTATTACTCAGCCATTAAAAAGAATACATTTGAATCGGTTCTAATGAGGTGGATGAAACTGGAGCCTATTATACAGAGTGAAGTAAGCCAGAAGGAAAAACATAAATACAGTATACTAACGCATATATATGGAATTTAGAAAGATGGTAACAATAACCCGGTGTACGAGACAGCAAAAGAGACACTGATGTATAGAACAGTCTTATGGACTCTGTGGGAGAGGGAGAGGGTGGGAAGATGTGGGAGAATGGCAATGAAACATGTAAAATATCATGTAGGAAACGAGTTGCCAGTCCAGGTTCGATGCATGATGCTAGTTGCTTGGGGCTGGTGCACTGGGACGGCCCAGAGGGATGGTATGGGGAGGGAGGAGGGAGGAGGGTTCGGGATGGGGAACACATGTATACCTGTGGCGGATTCATTTTGATATTTGGCAAAACTAATACAATTATGTAAAGTTTAAAAATAAAATAAAATTGGAAGAAAAAAATAAAATAAAATAAAAAAAAATTAAAAAAAAAAAAAAAAGTCAAAGTGAAAGTTTCTCAGTCGTGTGCGACTCTTTGCGACTCCATGGACTATACAGCCCAGGGAATTCTCCAGGCCAGAATACTGGAGTGGGTAGCCTTTCCCTTCTCCAGGAGATCTTCCCAGACCAGGGATCGAACCCAGGTCTTCCACATTGCAGGCAGATTCTTTACCAGATGAGCCACAAGAGAAACCCCAAATATCTTAAATCCTTTAATTTTATTAACTTTTCTTCATTTTACTTTACTGCTTGCTTCATGATCCTAGCGCTAGGATGGTTATTGAGAAGCCATCTAATCTTACCCTTTTGCTCTTGGATAATCTCTGATAGGTAGCTACTTCTGTCTATAGTATTTCAAAGAAGATACCACAGGACATCTAGAAGGGCACTAGATGTCTTCAGTTGCTATACTACATGAATTAGAGAAATCTTTGAGTGAGCAAGGTGGTTATTTAACTCTTTTCCTGTTATACAAAAGCTCACTGATTGACATGTTCTAGTTTCCATTAAGTTAGGAGGCTTTCAGACTTTTTTGAATGTGATTCAGAGTAAGAAGTGAATTTCAAATCTGACCCAGGATACAATCAAAATTTTACATGAACAATACTTACCCTTAATATGTGTAACATTTTTTATTTTCTCTTTTCTTTCCCCTTTTAGCCTTTTCTTCTGTTGCTTCCTCTCTCCTCTGTTCCCTTCTCTCCTTTTTAATAAAAAAAATGCTGATTGGTACTCAGAAAATTAACTCTATCACTCATTCAACCTAGTTTGAAAAATATTACATTTAAAGAAACACCTTTTAAAACAGATTTGATCTGCATGTTCTTTGGTTTACAGTTGTTTTTTTTTCAATCCGAGTACAGTTGATGTATAGATTTACCATTGTTTTTAAAGAACAGAGTCTCCTATTCAGGATACTAATTCCATTGGCTGTTTATCATTAGAAAGATAAAATTTGTACTCCATTAGTGGCATATATCAGAGAAGGCGATGGCACCCCACTCTGGTGTTCTTGCCTGGAGAATCCCAGGGACGGGGGAGCCTGGTGGGCTGCTGTCTCTGGGGTCGCACAGAGTGGGACACGACTGAAGCGACTACACAGCAGCAGCAGCAGCAGTGGCATTTATGGACTTCCCTGGTGACTCAGATGGTAGAGATTCCACCTGCAACGTGGGAGACCTGGGGGTAATCCCTGGGTTGGGAAGACCCCTTGCAGGAGGGCATGGCAACCCACTCCAGTATTCTTGCCTGGAGAGGACAAGAGGAGCCTGGCAGTCTACAGTCCATGGGGTCTCAAAGAGGCAGACATGACTAAGCAACTACGTACAGTGGCATATATAACCTGTTAGTAACACCGTGTACTAAATGCTTAATTATGCCAGATGTTGTATTAATGCTTTATACATATGTGCCATGAGGATTTTATTATTTAGTCCTCATCATTACCCTGTAAGGTAGAAGCTATTATTATACCCATTTTTATAGTTAATAAAATTGAGGCTTAGAGAGATATATCAGGTGGTGCTAGTCGTAAAGAATCTGTCTGCCAGTGCAGGAGACATAAGAGACATGGGTTCAGTCCCTGAGTCGAGAAAATCGTCTGGAGGAGGGCATGGCAACCCACTCCAAGATGCTTGCCTAGAGAATCCCACGGACAGAGAAGCCTGGCAGGCTATAGTCCTTGGGTCGCACAGTCCAAGAGGACTGAAGCTACTTAGTACCCACAGGAGGTATATCAACTTTACTGAGCAACACAGTAAATGATAGAGGTTGATTTCAAATTTGATATTGTTTGGCTCCATGACCATGCATTTCCCCTCAACTCTAATATCTTCTTAATTATAGCTCTGAAAAAAAGTTAAGTACTTTTGTGAAGAGTATGTATATCCTAAAGAAAGGCAGACTTATGATGATTGCTATGTATTTTTAATAATGTAAGTTGAAGCTTCTTGATAAAATAATTTTCATTCTGTAAAGAAAAGTAGAAAAAAAAGGACAGCAGAAAGAAAAAAGAAATAAAGCCTGTCTCTCCAGAGCTATGAATGTAAAAACTTGCCACTCTATTTAAATCTTGTTGTTTACTCACTGAGTCGCATCCAGCTCTCTGCGACCCCATGGACTACAGCCCACCAGGCTCCCCTATCTATGGGATTTCCCAGGCAAGAATACTGGCGTAGGTTGCCATTTCCTTCTCCATATTTAAATCTTATATAATTAAATCTTGTCAAAGTCTTCTTTTTAAGGAAAAAAAGAAATAGATATACATGGAATTACACCTTATGCTACAGTTCAGTTCAGTTCAGTCACTCATTCGTGTCCGACTCTTTGCGACCCCATGGACTGCAACACGCCAGGCCTCCCTGTCCATCACCAACTCCCAGAGCTTACTCAAACTCATATCCATCCAGTCGGTGATGCCATCCAATCATCTCATCCTCTGTCGTCCCCTTCTCCCCCTGCCTTCAATCTTTCCCAGCATCAGGGTCTTTTCAAATCAGTCAGTTCTTCACATCCTGTAGCCAAAGTATTGGAGTTTCAGCTTCAGCATTAGTCCTTCCAGTGAATATTCAGGACTGATTTCCTTTAGGATGAACTGGGTTGGATCTCTTTGCAGTCCAAGGGACTCTCAAGAGTCTTCTCCAATACCACAGTTCAAAAGCATCAATTCTTTGGCTCTCAGCTTTCTTTATAGTCCAACTCTCACCCATACATGACTACTGAAAAAACCATAGCTTTGACTAGACGGACCTTTGTTGGCAAAGTAACGTCTCTGCTTTTTGATATGCTGTCTAGGTTGGTCATAACTTTTCTTCCAAGGAACAAGTGTCTTTTAAATTCATGGCTGCAGTCACCATCTGCAGTGATTTTGGAGCCCAAAGAAGTAAAGTGTCACTGTTTCCATTGTTTCCCCATCTATTTGCCATGAAGTGATGAGACCAGATGCCATGATCCTAGTTTTCTGAATGTTGAGTTTTAAGCCAACTTTTTCACGCTCCTCTTTCATTTGCATCAAGAGGCTCTTTAGTTCTTCTTATGCTACAGGCCAGGATAGTTTAGCAAGTCAGACAAACTCAAACATGAATGAAGAGTGGAATTTTCCTTTCATTTTCTATAATAACTATGTTTGTCAAAGAGAAAACAGAGGAAAAATGACCATCATGCTGGTTTTGAAGAAAAACTTGTTATATGTGTAATACATTGGAAAAATTGTTTGGGATCACTTTCACTATGCAGAAATGTGGCCACTGAAATTCTTTAGCAAGGTGTGGGACTATCAGGTCCATGAAACAAATTAAGTCAAAAAATATGAGTATTTGTGAAGGTAATTGACTTACCTCATTTTTTTCCAATCATTCTCTGTGAAAAGAGAAATATTTTTATAAAGAAAATAATGAGTACAGTTGATCATTATGACCTTGCCCCTTTGTCCCAATTCCTGCCACAATTCCTAGGTTTAATACTAGACAGTTTCTTTCATCCTTTCATCTCTTTTTCTCTTCTCTGCTATCTCCCTTCTCTCCTGTGATTTTCCTCTTGTCCCCTTCTCTCTCTCCGGCTACTCTTCTCTCTACTGTTTTGTCTCCTCTGCCACTTCTTTCATTTTGCATTCTTATATGCAATCTTTATAATCACCACTATCATCTTCATTCTCTTAAATTCTTGAATCTCCTAGGTAAGGTGCAAATGGAACTTGTTTCTGTTTATTAAAATGATAATCTGGACAAATAACATCCTTTCTACCTACTTGCATCTCTCTCTTTCTCTCATAAACCAAACACATGCTTTCAGAAGAAATCTATTGTCTTACTTTTGGAAAATGTTGAAATTTTGCTTCCTACTTTGTATCTTCTTGGGAGTAAGATATATTTATATTCATGGTGTGACTTAAAGAGAAAATCAAAGATTCCATACTAAAAATTGGCATTGACCCAGATACTTCTGCTACACTCACTAAAAATGAACCTTAGTAGACACACTTTTATACAAGGAGATGGACTTGTTCAATATGTAATTGCTATGTGATACTACCCAAGAGGAGAATTTGAAAATAGGCAGGTGTGCTAGATGTAAGCCTCATTGAACTCAAGGTCAGGATTCTAAGACTCGCCTCAAACCATTGGTGCTTTGGAGAGCTGGATATCTTGACAACGTGTTGTGTTCAGCAGCTAAGTCGTGTCTGACGCTTTGTGACCCCATGCACTGCAACATGCCAGACTTCCCTGTCCTTACAAGAAGATCTTAATTCTTCCTTGCAAGAAGATCAAATCAGTCAATCCTAAAGGAAATCAACCCTGAATATTCATTAGAAGAATGACTGAAACTAATACTTTGGCCACTTGATGTGAAGAGCCGACTCACTAGAAAAGACCCTGATGCTGGGAAAGATTGAAGGCAAAAGGAGAAGAGGGTGGCAGAGGATAAGATGGTTAGATAGCATTATCATCAAGGTCAGAATCCTGACTAACTCAAGGTCAGGATTCTAAGGGTACTCAGACAAAGTGGAATAAGATGAACTTGATTTTAAAGATACTACAATAACAACATTCTTCAGCCCAGAGAAAGTTAAGGAGTACTTTCAGTGATGGTGGAATGTAATAAGAACATGATTGGTAGTAGGTACGTGATTGAGATATGCTGATAAAACTCTAAAATACTTCTGTGAGTAAACAGATTTGGTTTACAAATGAGGATGCAAAAACCCTTACTGACGCTGGCTACAAACATTTTGGGCAAATTCACAAATATCCAAATCATGGGGCAATTTTGAGTGTGTTGGTAGAGTGAGATGTAGAACAAGTAATAAAGCACATATATATGTGTGTGTGTGTGTGTGTGTGTGTATTCAGATTAGAGGAGAGACAAAGGAAGGCCTGGCATACTTCAGTTCATGGAGTCACAGAGTTGGACATGACTTAGCAATTCAACAACAACAAAGGAGAGTAATAATTCATTATAGGTTGGGTCAGAATTTGCAGAGTTGGTGGATTGTATATTACAGTTTCCCTGATTTATTGACTCTAAAGTAATAGATAAGACTGTTCTATACATCAGTGTATAGAACAGTCTTATGGACTCTGTGGGAGAGGGAGAGGATGGGAAGATTTGGGAGAATGGCACTGAAACATGTAAAATATCATGTATGAAACGAGATGCCAGTCCAGGTTCGATGCACGATACTGGATGCTTGGGGCTAGTGCACTGGGACGACCCAGAGGGATGGTATGGTGAGGGAGGAGGGAGGAGGGTTCAGGATGGGGAACACAGGTATACCTGTGGCGGATTCATTTTGATATTTGGCAAAACTAATACAATTATGTAAAGTTTAAAAATTAAATTAAATTAAAAAAAAAAAAACAACTCTCTGGAAGGGCCAGCAGCAGCCTGAGCTCCAGCGCTGAAAGCTGTTTCCCCACCCCCTTAAAATGTGATAAATGCAATCTCTTCCCCTTTTATCCCCCAGACTTAGGGTTTGCAGCCACTCCCTGCAATTATCTGTAGTGTTACTGTCTTTTTCTTCTGGTCTCAGTACTATAACAGGTACATCACATATTGTCACATTAAATACCTTCTGTTTAAATATTAAAAAAAAATAAAGTAATAGATATAATGTTACTCTTGTATTGTCTTATTTATTCATTTAAATTTGAATCTTTAGGTAGAATCCAAGCTTGTATAACTTTAGCTATGGAGTCTATTCTTGATTCAGGATTCTTCTGGATCTTAGGATCATGTAAATTCTGTTATTTAAAGCTATGACAAACAGCATATTAAAAAGCAAAGTCATCACTTTGCCAGCAAAGGTCCATATAGTCAAAGCTATGGTTTTTCCAGTAGTCACATACGGATATGAGAGTTGGACCATAAAGAAGGCTGAGTGCCAAACAATTGATGCTTTTGAATCGTGGTGCTGGAGAAGACTCTTGGATTGCAAGAAGATCAAACCAGTCAATCCTAAAGGAAATCAACCCTGTGTATTCACTGGAAAAGCTGTTGATGAAACTCTAATACTTTGGACATTTGATGCAAAGAGCTGACTCATTGGAAAAGCCCCTGATGTTGGGAAAGATTGAAGGCAAAAGGGGAAGAGGGTGACAGAAGATAAGATGGTTAGATAGCATTACCAACTCAGTGGACATGAATTTGAACAAATTCTGGGAGATAGTGAAGGACAGGGAAGTCTGGCATGCTGCAGTGTGTGGAGTTGCAGTTGGACACGACTTAGTGACTAAACACAACATGCTGTCAAGATATAACTCTCCAAAAGCACCAATGGTTCCAGTAGCTTTTGAGTTAACTAAAATAAATGGATTTTTATGATTGGGCCAATGTAGTACATATGAATTTGGTTCCTGTGTGTAAGTTAACTTTGTTTTATTCTATGCTTTGGGCTTTGAATCTAGCTTTGATCAGCCTCTTTGGTTAGAAGGAGTAATTGGCAGACGGAAAGTGGACATATTACTAACAATCTATATTTTTTACTTAAGGAGATTTCATCCCCACTATATTACTCTTAATTTGTCTGTCTATTCAGCTATTTCTAACAAAGATAGATACTTCTTCTTTTTTAAACTATCCTTAACCTCTTATTAAATAGTTCCATTAAATATCTGCAGAGTGGAAGCCAATTTTGCACACAACACCAGCATGGTTCCATGACAACAATCTGCTTTAGGGTGTATTCTCTGGATCATATGTGTTTTAAAGGAAGAGGGATGAAAGAGAAGTAACATTTATTGAGTACTTACACATATTATCTCATTTACTTCTTACAACAACTCTGAGACATCAATTACATTTAGATAAACTATTTGGAATCAGGAAACAAGCCCACTGTAAAAGCAAAATTACCAGATCTTATTTAAAGGACAGCACTCTAAGAAAAATGCCAACTTATTCTTGTCATTAGAATGGGTTGAAATGAGAAATAAGTGAGATATAAAGATACAAGTGAGAAAAGTGAATGATGAGACCACTGTTACCATTTACCTCACCGCCACAGTGAATTATTGGAAATAATGCGTCTAAAAGAGGAAGTGGCTCTGTAATTAGTGTGACTTTATAATAGGCTATCTCAGAAAGGAAGATTCATTCTGCTTAAGTGAGGCAACACGTCTTGTTCCTATTTACTTTCATGGGTATTGTCTAGATAAGGGAGTCTTGGTAGAACCACAGGCATAAACTGCTTTTAACATGTTCATTTAATTGACTTCTGGTCAATTTGATGGAAGCTTTTGATGGAAAGGGTCTTTGATGACAAATGATATCCTAAAATGAAATATTTTTTAGTTTTTACTTCTTGCTGTCTCACTTCAAGTTTATTAGATAATTAACAATCTCTTTTTTTTAATTTACCATATTCTTTATTTTATTTTTTTTAATTTTATTTTATTTTTAAACTTTACAATATTGTATTAGTTTTGCCAAATATTGAAATGAATCCACCACAGGTATACCCGTGTTCCCCATCCTGAATCCTCCTCCCTCCTCCCTCCCCATACCCTCCCTCTGGGTCGTCCCAGTACACCAGCCCCAAGCATCCAGAATGGCATTGAAACATGTATAATATCATGTATGAAACGAGTCGCCAGTCCAGGTTCGATAACAATCTTTAAATACTAAAAAGTACTGAAAAATAGGTGAGGTTAAATGTTAAAAACATAGAGAAGCTATCTTTTTTTAACTTAAAAAACTCTTGGAAACTTCATCAAGCTTGTAACAGACAATAAATATTATTGAAATGAAATGTGGAAATAAATATGTGCATGTTCATTTATTCATTCTTTTTTAATCAACAGACATTTACTGAGGGCTTAATATGTCCCAGATAGATATGTTTGAGATTTAAATGTGAATAGCACTAAAGCCCAGCTGTTAAGTAGTTTGAAAATCTAATAGAGAGACAGGTAAAGAGAGAAATTATAATAACATATTAGACTTAAAATTTAGATATAAATGAAATAAGATACACAAAAATTTTAAATTTGCCAGGGAGAGTTGGGGGAAGGCTTCATTAAATGGGCTATCATTTGAGCTGCTTCTTAAAGGCATAAAAGGGAGTTACTTAGAGGGGATGTGGAAATAGGAAGAATATTCTAGGTTGAGGGTATAGCATTTGTAAAAGCACCTAGACATGAAAGGGCCTGATATGTTTTAATAATTGTAAGAATTTGATATCATTGCCACATGTGGAACAAAGCAGCTGGGAAAGGATTAGGGTGAAAATATTGTTGGGTGGTACAACTGATTATTTCCCTATATAATCTGGAAAATATTATATTTCAACTAATTAATTTCAGTAAGATGGGCATTTTTCTAGGAAATTACTCATTTTATTAGAATCTCTATGATATACCTTTTAGTACCTTTTTTTATAGCAAATGAGATATTAAGCTATTAAAATGATGAAGTTGTGCAGAGTGTGATGTGATATGAAAGGAATTTAGAATGATGGAGTGAAAAAAAATTGCTAGTCACCTTTCCTTAAAATGGTCATTTTTTAGTTGCTTTTTGAACTTACCCATATTTCATCAGTCAGTTAATTTGCTGTACAACTTGTAGGTCAGTCAAATGATTCTAAATTCTAAGAAGTAAAAACACTGAGTGCTAACATAAATGCACTTTATTTATGATTAATAGTTTGTATTTCTATTTTTAAGAGAAAAAGAATATGCAAAATATGTGAATACACATCATCTCTCTAGTTTTAGGAAAACATAAGCTGGGTGTATCTTTGGTTTCCTCATTTCTGTGAGCTACTTATGACGCACACTTTCAAGACTTTATTCTAGATGCGAGTTTCATTTTCGCATAAGAAGGTCAGGCTTTACAATGTTTATCATTACAATTTTTTTTTTCATTCAGAGAAACATCTCAGAGCTTCCAAGCTTTGCTTTAGAGAAATTACAGTTCTTTTAACTTTAAATTGCTTCAATAGGTCACTGCCAGATTATAGAGAGCGGGATGTGCTTTACAAGTTGAAAAGTTTTCCACCAAGTAATAGCAGCAGTGAAAATTGTCAGAGAAACAACTAATTAATCTCTGCTCCTTTACAGCTGTTTAATGCAATGCATAACTAAAAGTCCTGTTAAATTAATTAATGATTTCAATTATGAACTTTTCTCCAAAATGTTATGATTCGTATCAGGCTGATAATGCAGTGACCTGGGAGTGTGAAATCTGTGTTATGAAGAGAGTCGCCAGTTAATTGATTCACAAATTATTTAAAGTTTGTTGCACCCAAGGGAGTGCTCAGTTTCATGACAGTCATTTCTTAAAGTGTACAAACTCCTTTTTCACCTTAAGAATGTCTTCAGTTATTAAGCATGATAAAATGCCAACAGTTTTCTGGGCCTATGAGTAATCTTAATATTTATGATTTAGAATCTGTAGGTGAATATGTGGAGATTAAGTCTGTGTTGGAAGGAGAAAAGTTAGCTAAATTATCAATGATTCTCGTGGCAACTTTTTTTCATTGCTTTTGAGTTAGTAATTTTAAGTAGTTTTCTAAACATCACCTCCTATCTTTTTTTTTTTCCATGTGTGTATTTGCTGTACATGGAGCATTATGTTGAAAGACAATATAGGTAGCATTTTAAAGAAATTTTGAATGGGTAAATAACACAGTACAAATTGTTTTGATGATTGGTGTCTGAAGCATTTGGATTTCTGGTGAGTCTAAATATGCCAGCCTTAAATGTTAGAGAAGGTGCTGACTTCTCCAAGAACATAAGTTTCTATAGGACACCTTGAGTCTTTTTTATGGTATACAGGAAAAAATTAAGAGAGTCATATGTACTTGCTTCTAGTCTGGTTATTTTACCCATAGCTTAAATAACAAATAAAAGTGTACATATGTACAAGAAAAAGATAGGGAATCAATAATATCATTAATATTTTATAATACATTTATTAAAGTTTTATTAGTGTTTATATCCTGGGTTTAGGCTGATTTCAAGTGGAAGATACAAGCATAGTGAGAATCTTTTCTTGACTGCCCATGGCTAGTGAAGGTGAAAAGGAGAGGTGATATTAGAAGAGAGACTCTTAAGCAGGAGGGGGAGGTAGCCGAGAAGTCTCTGGCCATGCGTAGTGGCTGTATTAGCGGGCTCTATAACACTTCCTGTTCCATATACATATCTGGGCTTAATAGTTAAAAGTCTAGAGCTTTTAGGGTGTTTGAACAAGTCCTTAGAAGTTTCACTCCAATTTGATAGGCAGTGTAAGAAAGACATTTAAAATTTAATATAAAAAATTTTTTCTTTAGAGAAATTTGTCTCTCAGCTCTGAATTGGTAGATGGATTTACAGTATGGAGCAAGAAGTTGTATTTTGGACAAACATTATGTTGGTAAATTGTTTTACTTTTCTCATTTTTTTTGACCCAAGAAAATTACCCAAAGGGAAGACAAATAGAGAAACAGTATTATTAAAAATAAGTTTATCTTTGTTAAACTTGCTGCAGGGCAAAAAGAAATGGACTTGAAAGGGAAGTAAATTTATACTAATTTTTGCATTGTAGGAAATGTACTATTTCAGACATTGACTGACTGCTTCTGTTTTCTAAAATTAAGGAGCCTATAATCTCAGCACCATTAACAAGTGCTGTCATTCAGATACACAGTGTCTGGCTGATTTAAATAAAATGAAATGAAGATAGTTGTTTCTGGTCCCTTGGCTTCACTCATTGCCATAAACATATGCTCTGCGTCCCGCTTCTTTCCATCTTATTTATGACTTTAATTTGTTGTGTGGGCTGCGCTAGAAATTAAATTTAATATAATTCTCCAAGGGATCCTGTCATATAATAACATGGTAATTTCTGTGTATCCTTTTGAAAAATGAGGAAATTAATTCTTCCTGACATGTTCTAATTATTCCAGTGTGAACGGCAAATCCATTTTTCCTAGCCCCTGAAGTGTTATAGGCAAATGGCTGGTGTTCAAAGCTGAGGTGCTAATGCTGACCAGCAGTGCGTTTAATTTGAAACATGAGCAGACACCTTTCAACACACCTTTGTAATATTGGAGTACTTTACAGAAATTAATTCACTACTTATTTGGCAGCTTAGCCTTGGGGTTATGTTTTTTTATTCATCAATACTATAGTCATGTTAGCATAATGTTTCCTGTTTCCTTCAGTGCTCAGTGTCTGTGTGTAGAACTTAAAGTGTGCAATGGATAGTTCAGCTGTATGAATGCAAAAGAATCCACATACTTCAGAAATACTGGTGCGTGTTTACACTTTATAGAGAAGTATAGTAAATCTTGAATGTTAATTATAGCCTATGGTTAGCAGCTTTAACTGAAATTGCACAGAGTAGGAATTATTGGGATGATCTTGCTGTGAAGACTACTATACACTCTGTTGCCCTGCTGTAAATTTTAGTTGTGAAAATTCAACTTATGATGAATGAGACCATGAAAAGTCAGTTTGTGAATAAAATTTATGGAATAGTAGTCTCAAGTTCTGAACTCTGCCTGGAAGGAAGTAGCTATATTTGGGGAGATAAAGAATTAAAGCCATTTTGGGGGCACTATTGGCCATGCAAGGTGTGTGACTTATTCATTTTTGATCATTTGGACTTATTCATAGAGGTTCTATGTAGTATTTTTTAGAGGAATAATAAAAAGAGCTTTTTGATACTTGGTCCTTTATCTGTAATTTTCATTGTAAAACTAGCTATTATATACATTTCTCTAATCATTTGTGTAAGCCTTAATACAGTTCCTTTGTTTCAGTGAGCAGTTGATAAATACCATCTTATATTGGGACATTTATGGTTACAAGAAAAATGAATGCATGAGCTCCTACTTAAAATACAAGATGGAAATACAATTAAACTTAAATAAAAGAAGTAGAATTGTGTTTGGAGTGGCTATAATCAAGACTCTGTTTATCTGTTTCTGGATCTCTTTATTCAGTTCAGTTCAGTTCAGTTGCTCAGTTGT
Organism: Bos javanicus; assembly: GCF_032452875.1. Lineage (NCBI taxonomy): Eukaryota > Metazoa > Chordata > Mammalia > Artiodactyla > Bovidae > Bos > Bos javanicus. The sequence continues at coordinate 36,132,123 of NC_083882.1, forward strand.
GTCCAACTCTTTGCAACCCATTGAATCGCAGCACACCAGGCCTCCCTGTCCATCACCAACTCCCAGAGTTCACTCAAACTCATGTCCATCGAGTCAGTGATGCCATCCAGCCATCTCATTCTCTGTCGTCCCCTTGTCCTCCTACCCCAATCCCTCCCAGCATCAGAGTCTTTTCCAGTGAGTCAACTCTTCGCATGAGGTGGCCAAAGTATTGGAGTATCAGCTTTAGCATCATTCCTTCCTAAGAACACCCAGGGCTGATCTCCTTTAGAATGGACGGGTTGGATCTCCTTGCAGTCCAAGGGACTATCTTCATTACGTTCTCTTTAAATTTTAACTTAAGTAGGAGAAATTGGAATGGTAGTAAATAATTATTATGATAAACAGAACTAATATCCATATATTTTTGCTGAGTATTCAGCTGCTATAAAGAATTTTATTCTTTACGTCAATCAATTTACATCAATCTAACCTAGTTAAATTTAGTTATTTAGTTAGATTTAGTTATCTAAATTAATGTCTGATTTAGATTGTGGACAGTAAGGAACATACTTCGGATTTTTCTGTTTTAGCTTTTCCTTATACTGACCTGATGGACAAACTGGGCTACTTTTGGCCAGACACTGAGGAGAAAAGACTTGGTTGTTCTAGCCTAGATCCTAGACTACATAAGTTGCTAAAGGTGCCCCCAGTTTCTGCCTTTATCATCCTGTGGTATTCTCCCCGTGTCTCTGGGTCTTCACATGGCTCTCTACTTGTAGGGAAACCAATAATATCTGATTAGGAGCCCACTCTACTCCAGACTGGACTTCATCTTCATTTAATTTTTATCTGTAACTGTGTTCAACTAAAATTGCATTCTGGATACTGAGGTTTAGGACTTCCTGTCTTTTGGGGAGAGCCACAGTTCAACCCAATAGTAGCTATTTATGGATTGTTGTTTTTTAGTTGCTAAGTCATGTCCGACTCTTGTGTGACCCCCATGGCCTATAGCCCACCAGGCTCCTCTGTCCATAGGATTTCCCAGGCAAGAATACTGGAGTGGGTTCCATTTCCTTCTCCAGGAGATCTTCTGACCCAGGGATGGAATCTGCACCTCCTGTGTTGGCATGCAGATTCTTTACCACTGAGCCACCTGGATTACTTTATCTTTTAAACTTGATATATCTCTAAGGTACTTTTAAAACACGTTTCTCCTACTATAGTATGATTTGTTCACTAATTTTGCAAAATGAAGCATTGATAACTTGGAGTCTTTGGTATATCAAATTAACATTTGTCATTCTGTGTTTAGTTGAAGCCTGCCACCTATTTTGCTCACGTTATCACCCCATGCAAGCAATGTGTTCCATGTGCTATTATTATGTTAATTCAGAAAGTATTTGTTGAATACCTTCGATAGCCTAGAACCATGATAAGTATGGTCAGGAAGTACACAGCTTCCCAACTAGTGTTCCATACAGCAGAGTTTGTGCTTTGGGTTACAAATGTTTTAAGGTTTTTATCCCTTATTCCTGACACCTTTCAAGGGTGTCAACAGAGTTTGGGATGGCTGGAGCATGGGCCAAGGACCTCTAGCTTTGTCATCCTCCAGAGTTTCCTCCAGTATATCATAGGTATATTAATATTTTATCTGTGTGCTATGGAGTATAAAAGATGGGAGTACTTATGGGTTTACAGAGAAGTATACATTTTCCCTGTGTCAAGGAGATTATAATCTGATTGGAAACTAAGGTCAGTATGTGAATTAGAATGGAAGCCAGTGTATGATAAATGTCAAAAATGGGATCAAAGGAAACTTTAGGGATAGATTGAATTTGATATGGGCTATGAAGTCTTGGTAAGTTTTTTATAAGGGATAAAGAAATATTTATGTGGGAAGTCAGGTATGATGAGAGTTATGGACATGCAGAAATACAGGAATAGAGAAGGGTATTGTTTTTAAGAGAAGAGATAGTGCTAATGGTAAAGAATCTGCCTATCAGTACCAGAGATGCAAGAGGCATGGGTTTGATCTTTGGGTCGGGAAGATCCCCTGGAGTAGGAAATGGCAACCTACTCCAGTATTCTTGCCTGGAGAATTCCATGGAAATTCCCAAACTCATTCTATGAGGCCACCGTCACCCTGATACACCCAGACAAAGATGCCACAAAAAATGAAAATAACAGGCCAAATTCACTGATGAACATAGATGCAAAAATCCTCAACAAAATTCTACCAAAGAGAATCCAACAACACATTAAAAAGATCATATATCATGACAAGTGGGCTTTAAACCCAGAGATGCAAAGATTCTTCAGTATATGGAAATCAATCAGTGTGATACCCCATATTAACAAATTGAAAGATAAAAACCATATGATCATCTCAGATGCAGAGAAAGCTTTTGACAAAATTCAACACCCATTTATGATAAAAACTCTCCAGAAAGTAGGCATAGAAAGAACATACCTCAGCATAATAAAGGCCATATCCAACAAACCCACAGCAAACAATATTCTCAGTGGTGAAAAACTGAAAGCATTTCCTCTGAAATCAGAACAAGACAAGGCTGCCCACTCTCACCACTATTATTCAACATAGTTTTGGAAGTCCTAGCCACAGCAACCAGAGAAAAAGAAAAGGAATCCAGGTTGGAAAAGATGAAGTAAAACTCGCACTGTTTACAGATGACATGATACTATACATAGAAAACCCTAAGGGTGCCACCGGAAGATTACTAGAGCTAATCAATGAATATAGTAAAGTCACAAGATACAAAATTAATACGTAGAAATCACTAACATTCTTATACACTAACAATGAAAAATCAGAAAGAGAAATTAAAGAAACAATCCCATTCACCATGCAAAAAAAGAATAAAGTACCTAGGAATAAATCTATCTAAAGAGGCAAAAGACTTACGTGCAGAAACCTATAAAACATTGATAAAAGAAATCAAAGATGACACAAACATATGGAGAGATATGTCATGTCCTTTGATTGGAAGAATCAATATTGTGAAAATGGCTATACTACCCAAAGCAATCTATAAATTCAATGCAATCCCTGTCAAACTACCAAAGGTATTTTTCACAGAACTAGAACAAATAATTTTTCAATTTGTATGAAAACACAAAGACACCAAATATCCAAAGCAATCTTGAGAAAGAAGAATGGAGTTGGAGGAATCAACCTTCCTGACTTCAGACTATACTACAAAGTTAGAATCATCATGACAATGTGGTACTGGTACGAAAATAGAAATACAGACCAATGAACAAGGTAGAAAGCCCGGAGATAAATCTACAAACCTATAGACATCTTTGACAAAGGAGGCAAGACTATACAATGGAGAAAAGACAATCTCTTCAGTAAGTGGTGCTGGGGAAACTGGACAAATATTTGTAAGAGAATTAAATTAGAGTACTTCCTGACACCATACACAAAAATAAACTCAAAATGGATTAAAGACCTAAATATAAGACCAGAAACTATAAAACTCTTAGAGGAAAACATAGGCAGATCACTCTTTGACATAAACCACAGTAAGATTCTCTCTGACCCACCTCCTAGAGTAATGGAAATAAAAACAAAAATAAGCAAATGGGATGTAATTAAACTTAAAAACTTTTACACAGTGAAGGAAACTACAAACAAGGTGAAAAGACAACCCTCAGCATGGGAGAAAATAGTAGCAAATGAAACAACTGACAAAGTATTAATCTCTAAAATATACAAACAACTCCTGAAGCTCAATACCAGAAAAGCAAACAACCCAATCAAAAAGTGGGCAGAAGACCTAAACAGACATTTCTCCAAAAAAGACATACAGATGGCTAATAAACACATGAAAAGATGTTCACTATCGCTTATTAGAGAAATAGAAATCAAAACTATAATGAAATAACATTTTATACTAATCAGAATGGCCATCATCAAAAAAATATATAAACAATAAATACTGGAGAGGCTATGGAGATAAGAGAACTCTCTTGCACTGTTGGTGAGAATGTAAATTGATATAGCCACTGTGGAGAACAGTATGATGATTTCTTAAAAACTAGGAATAAAACCACCATGTGACCTAGCAATCCCACTACTGGGCATATACCCTGAGGAAACCGTGATTGAAAAAGACACATGTACCCCAAGGTTCATCACAGCACTGTTTACAACAGCTAGGACATGGAAGCAACCTAGATGTCCATCAACAGATGAATGGATAAAGAAGTTGTAATGCATATATACAATGGACTATTACTCAGCTATGAAAAAGAACATGTTTGAGTCAGTTCTAATGAAGTGGATGAACCTAGAGCCTATTATACAGAGTAAAGTAAGTCAGATAGAAAAACAAAGATTGTATATTAACACATATATATGGACTTGGACTGTCAGGAGATCAAACCAGTCAATCCTAAAGGAAATCAGTCCTGAATATTAATTGGAAAGACTGATGCTGAAGCTGAAGCTCCAATATTTGGCCATCTGATCCGAAGAACTGACTCATTGGAAAAGACCCTGATGCTGGCAAAGATTGAAGACAGGAGGAGAAGGGGATGACAGAGGATGAGATGGTTGGATAGTGTCACCCACTCGATGGACATGAGTTTGAGCAAGCTCTGCGAGTTGGTGATGGACAGGGAAGCCTGGCATGCTGTAGTCCATGAGGTCACAAAGAATCAGACACAACTGAGTGACTGAACTGAACTGAACACATATATACAGAATTTAGAAATATGGTACTGATAAACCTACTTACATGGCAGCAAAGGAGACACAGACATAAAGAACAGACTGTGGACACAATGGTGAAAGGAGAGAGTGGGATGAATTCAGAGAGTAGCATTGAAATATATACATTACCATATGTAAAATTAGATAGCCAGTAGGAATTTGCTGTCTAACATACGGAGCTCAAATCCAATGCTCTGTGACAACCTAGATGGGTGGGATGGGGTGGGAGGAGGTTCACGAGGGAGGGGACCTATGGATACCTATGGCTGATTCATGTTGATGTATGGCAGAAACCAACACAATATTGTAAAGTAATTATCCTCCAATTAAAAATAAATAAAATTTAAAAAAGCAAATTTCATGGACAAAGAAGCAAGGCAGACTATAGTCCTTGGGACCACAAAGAGTTGGACATGCCTGAGCAAATGCACACACACGTTTTATACCATAAAGTTATGAAAGACTTAGAGAGATGATTTGGGGTCATTTACTGAAAATGACTTAAGGACTGGGATTATTTCTTATATCTTTGGTCACCTGTAATGTCTAGGGAAGTGCTTGCATGTATTAAGTGTACAATATAATTTTGATTGGCTGATTGAAGCCTTAAAACTAGAGAATGGTAAAATCAAAATAGAAAGACAAAAATAGTGTATTTGAATTTATATCTAATATGATAACAGTGGTTATTTTAATGATCCAGAGGTTGGTTATTAACTATTGTTTTTCTAGTTATTTTAAATATTTTATAATATCTTTCTTATTGTGTCCCTTTGGCTTGTTCAGTAATAACAGAAGCTGAAAATTAATAGATCTTGAACTAGTGTGATGACTGAATTATTTTATTGAGGTGGGAGGGAAGAGAACAATAACAAATGTTTTAGAAGAATTTTTTCTGATGAGGGGTGGGATGGACTCACTGACAAGTAAAAGGCTAACAAAAATGCTGATTATCTCACCTTTTCAACACCAAATTTCTTCATCTTTAAAATGAAGGTGTTGAAAAAGATTTCCTGTTTGGTTTCTTCTAGCTCTAAAATTCTGTGCTTCTACAACTAATAGACTGTATTATTATGTAGTTCATATTTTTAAACAAAAACTTGCATACAGGTTTAATGCTTTGACTGTTAGCATACAAGTTGGTGTTTTATGTATATATTATTACAGGAAGACAATTTAAAGATAATTTGAAATTTGCAAACTCTATAAAAGCAAGCAATTAAAGTGGTAAAGTGTTTTTTCTAAGTTTAACTTCTCAGTTTTTAAAACCATAACCCTCTTCAGAAGAAATTAAATTTGACTGCATTTAAAATCATGTGATTTTAACAGAAATAAATATTTATGCAAATTATTTGTACTACTGCACGATTATTGGTATTCATGTCTTTGAAAAAGTGTGAGTTGTTCAGTTGTGCCTGACTCTTTGTGACCCCATGGACTGTAGCCCCCCAGGCTCCTCCGTCCATGGGATTTTCCAGGCAAGAATACTGGAGTGGGGTGCCATTGCCTTCTCTGGGGATCTTCTCAACCCAGGGATTGAACCTGGGTCTCTGGCATTGCAAGCAGACTCTTCACTGTCTGAGCCACCAGGGAAGCCCCAAGTCCATATGTCTTTATTTTTCATCAGTTTTTTTTTTTCCTATCACAATAGAACACTGAAGAATATTTGTAATTTCATTAGCTGTGCAGACGAATTCTTAATTAATAACTTTGTTTCAACTATGATAAATATATTATTTATCTTACATATTGGAAGGTGAAGCTGTATAGTAGTTATACACTTATGACAGGTGGTTAAAAATGTAAGTTAGACTGTTATGGTCTAATGTTTAATACAATTTCTAATGTAACCTGAACACTAAAAAGCACCCAGGTAAGGTGTAAATATAACTTTAAATATTTGTGACTACCACTTTTCCTGTGACTAATTTTTGTACATTAAACTACAGTACTTCTCTTTCAAGTATTTTTAATGTTTAATTTATATAGACTATATATAGATATAGTCTGGCACCTCAGGCAAATATTTGATGTAGTGTTCTATTAGTCCACTCACTCACAAAACACTTCTTGAATACCTGCTTTTGAAGCAAGTTTTCTGCTAAAGGCTAGGAATACATATCTAAATAGGAAAGAGTTCTTTATGTCAAAAAGCTTCATAGGTTAGAATGGGAGATGAGATAGTTACATAAATAATTATAGTACAATGTAATAAACAATGATAAAATTTCATATTAAGTGCTATGAGCAAGCAGTAGAAGAAATTAATTTTAAAAAAGAAATGTAAAAGAAATTTTTTATCAAAAAAATGACTTATGGTCAGGTATTGATAGAAAAGTAGGAGTTCAGAGAAAGTAAGTGCCATAATGGCTGAATCTTTGTCTTGCTCATTATTCTGTCTCGTGTCTAGAACAATGCTAGACAAAAACTGAACATTTTAATAATTATTTTTGAATGTTAAATCAATCTAGGGGGTTAAGATTTAAAAAGGACATTCCCAGAAGTAGGAAGGTCATGACATATGTGAAGACTTATTATCTAGTTTATTATGGCTGCAATGAGGGAATATGAAGAGGGTGTACTAAAATCCAGTGGCTAATAGCATGCATTGTATTTGGAGTCAAACAGAACAGAATTTGATGTTGGCTACATCATATGTGACTTTTATCAACATGGGTAAAATGCTAAGCCTCAGTTTGCCACTTTAAAATATAAATAATAGTATTTGTTTATAATGTTACCACACGAATTGCCTGGCAATAGTGCCTGGCAATGGAAGTCATCAAATAAGTTATTAAATTTTGAGGGGGAAGTGGTAGGTCCTGAGACTGGAAGGACATATATGGTGAAAATCTTGATTTTGTGTCATATTAAGGAGTTTGAACTATTCTGTAGGTGATTGGGACTTATTAAATTTTAGTTCACAGTGAACATTAGCCACAGCATCTATTCAAGGCACTTTTATGGTGAGGATATTTAATAGCTTATAAACTTTATCCTTTTCAAAATATTCCATTACTGTTACACAAGTTCAACATTTTCCATCCTGATCATATTGCTCAATTATTTGATGTTCACTCCAAATAGGGAATAGGCAGCATAAATTTATTAACTTGGTTAAGCAAAACGAGTTTTCTTAAATCTTCTGAGGTTAGGAGATGGGTTAAATAGCACATAGCAAGATGCATGCTGATGTATGGCAAAACCAATACAATATTGTAAAGTAAAAAAAAATAAAAATAAAAAAAAAGAAACCAAAAATTAAAAAGACAAGAATAAAGTAAACTGGATAGATGTTATTTATAGAACTAATATAGCAATGGCCCAAAATTTAACTAGAAGTGGCAAGTGGAGGATCCATTGATTGATAGTTGAAAGTTCATTTCATTTTTGTAAGTCGTGTTCCAAGTCAGGCTGACCTAATAAAGTCTTTTAATATACCATAAGTTCTCGAGTTCATCCCTGTATCAAAACCTTCTTTCATGATATCTTACATATTATATATTCACAGTTATATTTATTGTTCAATATTGTAACAGTTGATATAATCAGTGTTCACACTTTAAAAAAAATTTCTTGAATATTGAAGGGCAAACAGAATGGAACAACAATGAGTGGATTTCTTTTGTTAATGAAAAAACTATTTGCTATTGTTAACATTTTCAGGGCAAAAATATCACCTCTCATTTCAAATGAAATGAGTACTGTTAGTCTGAAAATTTTGATTTGTCTAGCTTTGACAGATCAACCTGGTTCAATAGAGAGGGAATAATTATTTTTAAAGGGCTTGACATGTCAATTTTGAATCCTGAAGCTGAAATCATGTAATCTTAAAAACCTTGTAATATTAGAGGATAGCTGGCCATATGGCAGGCCCTCACATTTTACTGTTGAATAAATGGTTTTAATATTCAAATTATTTCAGGTATTTAATATTTGAATTATGGATGTAATATGAAATGTACTTGGGTCTAGAATTCATGAGACAAGAGTAGTTTGTTAAGGATTGGTAGAAAATAACTACTATCAAGACTTTTTTTTTCCTTGATGAATATTTCTCCGCATGTGACCTGAGCACCATTAACTGAATTAACTAACTGGATAAATAACTGGATTAACAGTGCAAAATCTTGATCCCCTCCCTCCCCCCACCCCACCCACAACTGTAGAATTGGAATCTCAAGCCCAGGGATTTTCATTTAACAAATACTAGATAATATTCTAATCACTGCCTATATTGAGAACCTCTGCCCTAGAAAAATAACTTGATTAAAAGCTGAGATTTAAAAAAAAAAAAATTTCAGTTCAGTTCAGACGTTTCGTGTCTGACTCTTCGCGACTCCATGAATCACAGCATGCCAGACCTCCCTGTCCATCACCAACTCCCACAGTTCACTCAAACTCACGTCCATCGGGTCAGTGATGCCATCCAGCCATCTCATCCTCTGTTGTCCCCTTCGCCTCCTGCCCCCAATCCCTCCCAGCATCAGAGTCTTTTCCAATGAGTCAACTCTTCACATCAGGTGGCCAAAGTACTGGAGTTTCAGCTTTAGCATCATTCCTTCCAAAGAACACCCAAGGCTGATCTCCTTTAGAATGGACTGGTTGGATCGCCTTGCAGTCCAAGGGACTCCCAAGAGTCTTCTCCAGCACCACAGTTCAAAAGCATCAATTTTTCAGCGTTCAGGTTTCTTCACAGTCCAACTCTCACATCCATACATGACCACAGGAAAAACCATAGCCTTGACTAGACGGACCTTTGTTGGCAAAGTAATGTCTCTGCTTTTAAATATGCTATCTAGGTTGGTCATAACTTTCCTTCCAAGGAGTAAGTGTCTTTTAATTTCATGGCTGCAATCACCATCTGCAGTGATTTTGGAGCCCAGAAAAATAAAGTCAGCCACTGTTTCCACTGTTTCCCCATCTATTTCCCATGAAGTGATGGGACCAGTTGCCATGATCTTCATTTTCTGAATGTTGGGCTTTAAGCCAACTTTTTCACTCTCCTCTTTCACTCTCATCAAGATGCTTTTTAGTTCCTCTTCATTTTCTGCCATAAAGGTGGTGTCATCTGCATATCTGAGGTTATTGATATTTCTCCTGGCAATCTTGATTCCAGCTTGTGCTTCTTCCAGCTCAGTGTTTCTCATGATGTACTCTGCATATAAGTTAAATAAGCAGGGTGACAATATACAGCCTTGATGTACTCCTTTTCCTATTTAGAACCCGTCTGTTGTTCCACGTCCAGTTCTAACTGTTGCTTCCTAACCTGCATATAGGTTTCTCAAGAGGCAGGTCAGGTGGTCTGGTACTCCCATCTCCTTCAGAATTTTCCACAGTTTATTGTGATCCACACAGTCAAATGCTTTGGCATAATCAATAAAGCAGAAATAGATGTTTTTTGAAACTCTCTTGCTTTTTCAATGATCCAGCAGATGTTGGCGATTTGATCTCTGGTTCCTCTGCCTTTTCTAAAACCAGCTTGAACATCTGGAAGTTCACGGTTCATGTATTGCTGAAGCCTAGCTTGAAGAATTGTGAGCATTACTTTACTAGCGTGTGAGATGAGTGCAATTGTGTGGTAGTTTGAGCATTCTTTGGCATTGCCTTTCTTTAGGATTGGAATGAAAACTGACCTTTTCCAGTCCTGTGGCCACTGCTGAGTTTTCCAAATTTGCTGGCATATTGAGTGCAGCACTCTCACAGCATCATCTTTCAAGATGTGAAATAGCTCAACTGGAATTCCATCACCTCCACTAGCTTTGTTTGTAGTGATGCTTTCTAAGGCCCACTTGACTTCACATTCCAGGATGTCTGGCTCTAGGTGAGTGATCATACCATCATGATTATCTTAGTCGTGAAGATCTTTTTTGTACAGTTCTTCTGTGTATTCTTGCTACCTCTTCTTAGTATCTTCTGCTTCTGTTAGGTCCATACCATTTCTGTCCTTTATCGAGTCCATCTTTGCATGAAATGTTCCCTTGATATCTCTAATTTTCTTGAAGAGATCTCTAGTCTTCCCCATTCTGTTGTTTTCCTCTATTTCTTTGCATTGATCGCTGAAAAAGGTTTTCTTATCTCTTCTTGCTATTCTTTGGAACTCTGCATTCAGATGCTTATATCTTTCCTTTTCTCCTTTGCTTTTCACTTCTCTTCTTTTCACAGCTATTTGTAAGGCCTCCCCAGACAGCCATTTTGCTTTTTTGCATTTCTTTTCCATGGGGATGGTCTTGATCCCTGTCTCTTGTAGAATGTCAGGAACCTCAGTCCATAGTTCATAGGCACTCTATCTATCAGATCTAGTCCCTTAAATCTATTTCTCACTTCCACTATATAATCATAAGGGATTTGATTTAGGTTATACCTCAATGGTCTAGTGGTTTTCCCTACTTTCTTCAATTTAAGTCTGAATTTGGCAATAAAGAGCTCATGATCTGAGCCACAGTCAGCTCCTGGTCTTGTTTTTGTTGGTGTAAAGAGCTTCTCCATCTTTGGCTACAAAGAATACAATCAGTCTGATTTCGGTGTTGACCATCTGATGATATCCATGTGTAGAGTCTTCTTTTGTGTTGTTAGAAGAGGGTGTTTGCTATGACCAGTGTGTTCTCTTGGCAAAACTCTATCAGCCTTTGCCCTGCTTCATTCTGTATTCCAAGGCCAAATTTGCCTGTTACTCCAGGTGTTTCTTGACTTTCTACTTTTGCATTCCAGTCTCCTATAATGAAAAGGACATCTTTTTTGGGTGTTAGTTCTAAAAGGTCTTGTAGGTCTTCATAGAACTGTTCAGCTTCAGCTTCTTCAGCATTACCGGTTGGGGCATAGACTTGGATTACCATGATATTGAATCGTTTGTCTTGGAAACAAACAGAGATCATTCTGTCGTTTTTGAGATTGCATCCAAGTACTGCATTTTGGACTCTTTTGTTGACCACGATGGCTACTCCATTTCTTCTAAGGGATTCCTTCCCACAGTAGTAGATACAACGGTCATCTGAGTTAAATTTGCCCATTTCAGTCCATTTTAGTTCGCTGATTCCTAGAATGTCGATGTTCACTCTTGCCATCTCTTGTTTGACTACTTCCAATTTGCCTTGATTCATGGACCTAACATTCCAGGTTCCTATGCAATATTGCTCTTTACAGCATCGAACCTTGCTTCTATCACCAGTCACATCCACAACTGGGTATTGTTTTTGCTTTGGCTCCATCTGTTCATTCTTTCTGGAGTTATTTCTCCACTGATCTCCAGTAGCATATTGGGCACCTACTGACCTGGGGAGTTCCTCTTTCAGTATCCTATCATTTTGCCTTTTCATACTGTTCATGGGGTTCTCAAGGCAAGAATACTGAAGTGGTTTGCCATTCCCAGTGTAAAACTGGATTTCTGATTGTATCACCAAGTACATCTAAAATAGCTCTGTTATTAAAAACTGAACTTTTCTATTTGTTTTAAATTGAAAGTCTCTTCAGAGTAACAGCATGTAAACAGCTAATTTGTAATATTATTCAGTTTGATTTATAAGTTACTTTGAATCCTTTAACTTAGAGAGAGAAAATTCCATATAAATTCCATATACTTTCCATATAATTAACTTGCCATATGGTTTTGAGTTAATAACTGGAGTTCTGAACTCTTAAAAAACTTTAAAAATACTGCAGTTGTCTTTTCATTGTTCCTAAGTCACTGGGTGGGGCCTGAATATTTATCATAAATGGTGTGGTGCTAATTAAATATTGTTATTCATCTTTACCAATCAACTGAGGTTAACTATTTGTTACCTCTTCAGAGTGAAGGGATGGAAAGTGAAAGAGATGACATGAAACTCATGTCAACTCAAGAAATGAGTGCCAGTTGAATACAGAGCAAGTGTTATTAATAAGATTTTGTAATAATTTTGCTAAGGGAACTTTTGGGGAAAATCCCTCAGTAGCACTATTTCCTTGTTTCTAAATATAATATGGTTTTATTTTGCCTCCATGTCTTATGATCTCACATCATATTTCTTATAGAGAACTTAACGGTAACTAGAATGTAGGAAATGTTTGATAATGTCTAACTGGGTAGAACCATTAGTATTTTTAATAATAAAAAGATGATAATCCTTTATATAATTCAGTAGACTGTAAGAAATTGGGAGCTATCTATGATGAATACTTTACATGAAATCTGATCCCTAGTTGGTCAAGTAAAACACTAGGAATTTAAATAATTTTAAGTCACCAATAATAATTAACATTAATGTTTCATAGTGAAAAATGTGCTTTCTTTCTTTTATAATCTCTTGTTCCACTTCAATTTTCATTTTTTCATCTAATTTATAAGTTTGAATATTTATACTTTTTTAAACCTTTTATCTTATTTTCTTAACTATAGGTTACAACAAAGCTCCCATGCTCACTTCAGCAGCACATATACTAGAATAAAGTTCCTAAAGAACATTGGGATTTTGTCTAGTTATTATGAGATAACTTGAACTTTTATTTAAAAGAATTTCCAGCTATATAAATTGCTTATTTCAGAAATTCATCTGGTTTGTTTTATGGCAATAATCATCTTAGATATAATATCCACAATGTGCTAGTTACTGTTGGAGAAAATAGAGATATAACAGTGAATAAAACAAAATCCCTGCTCTTATTAAGTTTATACTCCAGTGTTATTGGTGGGGAATATACTAAAAAATAAAAGTAAGCAAATAAAATACAATACATCAGAAGATAATAAATTCTATGTGTATGTAAGTGTTCATTCACTCAGTCCTGTTCAATTCTTTGTGACCCCATGGATTGTAGCCTGCCAGGCTCCTCTGTCCATGTCCATGTCCATGGGATTTTCCAGACAAGAATATTGGAGTGGGTTGCCATATGGTGGTACCTTATAAAACTAAAAATAAAGCTACCATATGACCCTACAGTTTCACTCCTGGACATGATATAATTTAAAAGGATACATGCAGTTTCACTGCAGCACTGTTTACAGTAGTCAAGACATGGAAGCAACCTAAGTGTCCACTGACAGATCAATGGATAAAAGGTGTTTCTGTAGGAAAGTGGTTATCTTGTTCTCCTCACAGATGAATGGATAAAGATATGGTATATATATATATATATATATATATATATATATATATATACACACACACATATGTATATATATGGAATAAGGCTGAAATATTTTTTACTCAGCCATTTAAAAAAAAGAAATAATGCTATTTTCAGCAACTTGGATGAACCTAGAAATTATCATACAAGGAAAGTAAGCCAGACAGAGAAAGACAAATACTATATGATACCACTTATATGTGGAATCTAAAATAATGATACAAATGAACTTGTTTACAAAATAGAAATAGGCTCACAGACATAGACAACAAACTTATAGTTACCAAAGGGGAAAATAGGGATAAGAATAAATTAGGAGTTTGGGATTAATACATCAGATCAGATCAGATCAGTCATTCAGTCATGTCCAACTCTTTGCGACCCCATGAATCGCAGCACGCCAGGCCTCCCTGTCCATCACCAACTCCCAGAGTTCACTCAGACTCACGTCCATCGGGTCAGTGATGCCATCCAGCCATCTCATCCTCTGTTGTCCCCTTCTCATCCTGCCCCCAATCCCTCCCAGCATCAGAGTCTTTTCCAATGAGTCAACTCTACGCATGAGGTGGCCAAAGTACTGGAGTTTCAGCTTTAGCATCATTCCTTCCAAAGAAATCCCAGGGCTGATCTTCAGAATTGACTCGTTGGATCTCCTTGCAGTCCAAGGGACTCTCAAGAGTCTTCTCCAACACCACAGTTCAAAAGCATCAATTTTTTGGTGCTCAGGCTTATTCACAGTCCAACTCTCACATCCATACATGACCACAGGAAAAACCATAGCTTTGACTAGACGAACCTTTGTTGGCAAAGTAATGTCTCTGCTTTTAAATATGCTATCTAGGTTGGTCATAACTTTCCTTCCAAGGAGTAAGTGTCTTTTAATTTCATGGCTGCAGTCAACATCTGTAGTGATTTTGGAGCCCAGAAAAGTAAAGTCTGACACTGTTTCCACTGTTTCCCCATCTATTTCCCATGAAGTGGTGGGATCGGATGCCATGATCTTTGTTTTCTGAATGTTGAGCTTTAAGCCAACTTTTCACTCTCCTCTTTTACTTTCATCAAGAGGCTTTTTAGTTCCTCTTCACTTTCTGCCATAAGGGTGGTGTCATCTGCATATCTGAGGTTATTGATATTTCTCCCAGCAATCTTGATTCCAGCTTGTGCTTCTTCCAGTCCAGCATTTCTCATGATGTACTCTGCATATAAGTTAAATAAACAGGGTGACAATATACAGCCTTGACAAACTCCTTTTCCTATTTGGAACCAGTCTGTTGTTCCATGTCTGGTTCTAACCGTTGCTTCCTGACCTGCATACACATTTCTCAAGAGGCAGATCAGGTGGTCTGGTACTCCCATCTCCTTCAGAATTTTCCACAGTTTATTGTGATCCACACAGTCAAAGGCTTTGGCATAGTCAATAAAGCAGAAATAGATGTTTTTTGGAACTCTCTTGCTTTTTCTGTGATCCAGCGGATGTTGGCAATTTGATCTCTGGTTCTTCTGCCTTTTCTAAAACCAGCTTGAACATTAGGAAGTTTACAGTTCACATATTGCTGAAGCCTGGCTTGGAGAATTGTGAGCATTACTTTACTAGCGTGTGAGATGAGTACAATTGTGCAGTAGTTTGAGCATTCTTTGGCATTGCCTTTCTTTGGGATTGGAATGAAAACTGACCTTTTCCAGTCCTGTGGCCACTGCTGAGTTTTCCAAATTTGCTGGCATATTGAGTGCAGCAATTTCACAGCGTCATCTTTCAGGATTTGGAATAGCTCAACTGGAATTCCAACACCTCCACTAGCTTTGTTCGTAGTGATGCTTCTAAGGCCCATTTGACTTCACATTCCAGGATGTCTGGCTCTAGGTCAGTGATCACACCATTGTGATTATCTTGGTCATGAAGATATTTTTTGTACAGTTCTTCTGTGTAATCTTGCCACCTCTTCTTAATATCTTCTGCTTCTGTTAGGTCCATACCATTTTTGTCCTTTATCGAGCCTTTGCCCTGCTTCATTCTATACTCCAAGGCCAAGTTTGCCTGTTACTCCAGGTGTTTCTTGACTTCCTACTTTTGCATTCCAGTCCCCTATAATGAAAAGGACATCTTTTTTGGGTGTTAGTTCTAAAAGGTCTTGTAGGTCTTCATAGAACCGTTTAACTTCAGCTTCTTCAGGGTTACTGGTTGGGGCATAGACTTGGATTACTGTGATATTGAATGGTTTGCCTTGGAAACAAACAGAGGTCATTCTGTCGTTTTTGAGATTGCATCCAAGTACTACTTAAAGCTCAACATTCAGAAAACGAAGATCATGGCATCCGGTCTCATCACTTCATGGGAAATAGATGGGGAAACAGTGGAAACAGTGTCAGACTTTGTTTTTGGGGCTCCAAAATCACTGCAGATGGTGATTGCAGCCATGAAATTAAAAGACGCTTACTCCTTGGAAGGAAAGCTATGACCAACTTAGATAGCATATTGAAAAGCAGAGATATTACCTTGCCAACAAAGGTTCATTTAGTCAAGGCTATGGTTTTTCCAGTGGTCACGTATGGATGTGAGAGTTGGACTGTGAAGAAAGCTGAGTGCTGAAGAATTGATGCTTTTGAACTGTGGTGTTGGAGAAGACTCTTGAGAGTCCCTTGGACTGCAAGGAGATGCAACCAGTCCATCCTAAAGGAGATCAGCCCTGGGTGTTCTTTGGAAGGAATGATGCTAAAGCTGAAACTCCAGTACTTTGGCTACCTGATGCGAAGAGTTGACTCATTGGAAAAGACTCTGATGCTGGAAGGGATTGGGGGCAGGAGAAGAAGGGGATGACAGAAGATGAGATGGCTGGATGGCATCACGGACTCAATGGACATGAGTTTGAGTGAACTCTGGGAGTTGGTGATGGACAGGGAGGCCTGGCGTGCTGCGATTCATGGGGTCGCAAAGAGTCGGACACGACTGAGTGACTGAACTGAACTGAACATATAAAACAGATAATCAACCAAAGGCCTATTGTGTAGCACAGGGAACTATACTCAGTATCTTCTAATAACCTCTAATCGAAGAGAATATTAAAAAAGAACATATATATTTTTATATATGCATAACTGAATCACTTTGCTATATAACTGAAACTAATACAACATTGTAAATCAACTGTATTTCAATAAAAAGAAATAAAAGGGCTGGATTTGGAGGGGATGAAGTAAATATTTTAGTCAAGGGAAAGAGCATATGCAAAGGTCAGGTGGTTGGAGGGTGAATGTTGTGTTCCAGAAACAAGAAGATTGCCTCTGAGGCTAGAGCTCAGAGAGCTAACATTTATATGCAAATTATTTTATTTTTCAGAATAGTCTTAATTAGTTTTTATTGTTTCCGTTTTACAGTTGAGGAAATTGGAGATCAGAGAAGTGCAGTGACTTGCCCATGGTCAGAATTCTAAGAAATTGTTTGTTACAGCCACTCTCCCTATTCCCACTACTGCTATCATCAGAATATAGGTTCAGTGAGAGTAGAAACTTTATTTTGTTTGAAGCTGTATTCTCAGCAACTAGAACAGTGCCTGTCGCTTGGTATGTGTGAGTGTGTTCAGTCGAGTTCAACTCTTTGCAACCTCATGAGCTGTAGTCTGCCAGGGTCCTCTGTACATGGAATTTTCCTGGCAAGAATACTGGAGTGGGTTGCCACTTCCTTCTCCGGGGGAATCTCCCTGACCTAGGGATTGAACCCGTGTCTCTCATGTCTCCTGCATAGGCAGATGGATTCTTTACCACTGGGCCACCTGGGAAGTCATGACACTTGGTAGGTATTCAGTAAATACTTGCTGAATGAATGAATGAGAGAATGAATTAAAGTAAAAGTATATCTAATTCCAAAGTCCATGTTCTTTTTTTTTTTTTTATATTGAACATTATCTTTTTTTTTTTACTTTACAATATTGTATTGGTTTTGCCATACATCAACATGCATCTGCCACTAACCACATCCTGTATACTCAGATGCAAGTTAGAGCTGTCACATTGTTTCTTAGAGAAAGTTTTGATAAGAGACTTAAGCCTTTGGCCAGTGCAATTCAGGGGGGAATTGAGGGATGGATAATAATAATAATAATTTTAAAAAAGCATTATGGAAGCGGAAATAGAAGGAATAGATCAAGTGGTTAAAAATAAATTTGCTATAAACAAATAGGTAAGAGAGGTGAAAAAGAAGTTTCTGACTGTAAGAGTGGGTGGTTAACTTCCACAATAGCTTTCACTACAACATGAGCCTGGAACTTTTCTAGATTTGCATATTGCCTCAACTTAGCCAGTCTATTTCCTGGGAAACAGTATAGTCAATATGCCCTACATAATTTCTTTGCTGCTCTGTTGCTTCAGTCGTGTCCGACTCTGTGCGACCCCATAGACGGCCTCCTACCAGGCTCCCCCATCCCTGGGATTCTCCAGGCAAGAACACTGGAGTGGGTTGCCATTTCCTTCTCCAATGCAGGAAAGTGAAAAGTGAAAGTGAAGTCGATCGGTCGTATCCGACTCTTCGAGACCCCATGGACTGCAGCCTACCAGGCTCCTCCGTCCATGGGATTTTCCAGGCAAGAGTACTGGAGTGGGGTGCCATTGCCTACTCCAGTTTCTCTCTTTGGTCTCCTTTAATTCTTTCACTCACCAGTCCCCCTCTCCCAAACATTTTTCTTGTCAGGTGCTCAGATAATTTGTCCCTAATGCAAAATTACCTTTGGGATACACAGAGCATCTGTTGTCTTAATTCAGAGTTGGTAGTTCAAGTGTGTAACTTTTACACTTGTCTATCCATAGTTTGGAGAAGGCATGGCACCCCGCTCCAGTACCCTTGCCTGGAAAATCCCATGAACGGAGGAGCCTGGTAGGCTGCAGTCCATGGGGTGGCGAAGAGTCGGATACGACCGATCGACTTCACTTTCACTTTTCACTTTCCTGCATTGGAGAAGGAAATGGCAACCCACTCCAGTGTTCTTGCCTGGAGAATCCCAGGGATGGAGGAGCCTGGTGGGCTGCCGTCCATGGGGTTGCACAGAGTTGGACACGACTGAAGCGACTTAGCATCTATAGTTATTTTTCAAAACTTTGTATATGTCACTCCTAGGAATTTATACCTTAATCTTTCTGTTTCTTCACCTCACACTGGCTCAGGTTCTTTTACCTTTTCAAGCTGTTTATCTTTTCCTTCTGTTGCAGAGGAAGAAATGTTCCATCTCTTTTCATAGGGTAACATCTCCCTCTCCATTCTTTTCTACCTCTGCCAGAACATTGCTTTGTTAACTCCCCCATTCTTTCTCTCCCTATCTGTTCTTTTTCATGGAGTTGGTGACTTAGGTTCTAAAACCTATTTTGTCAGTTTCTGGCTTTAGAAACTTGAGCAAGTTATTTAACTTCAATTTCTTATATTAAAGTACCATTTGTCCTGCTAACCTTGCAAGTTTGTAGTGAGTCTGTTACAATAATGTATGTGAAAACACTTTATAAGCTAGAAAATATGCAAATAAAGATATTCCAGCCTTCGTGCACAAATAATTCAGATCTCTTCTTAAAGTAGTGTTCCTCAACTTTGATAACCCTTGAAATATTCTTATTTCCTTTTCTCTTTTAGTCAAATCTCTTGAAAGAACTGCTTTTATTTGCTGACTTTTAGCTCCTTACTGAGTTCATTGGAATCTGGCTTCTGTTTGATTCTGGCTAACTCTTTGGAATCCACTGCCTTCCAGATTACTAGAGATCGCTCAGTTGCATATCCTTTTTCTCAAGTCTCCTTCTTTTTACTCTCTGTAGCACTTTATACTAAAAATGGCTTAGCAGAGCACTCAATGTGTAGTAGATATTTAACAACCTTTTAATAAATAAATGTATTATTTTTAATTTGGGGGGAAGAATCTACTTTTTCCTCTCATAAACCAAATATTTGCACTTCCAGAGATAGTCTGTTTTTGTTGTTTTCACTCTCTACTCCCTCTTGGAAGTCTCATCTTTTCTAAGGCCTTTCAGTCTTACAGATAGATGAATCTCACCTTTGCTAGCTTTGTTCTGAGCTTAGTTCTGTTTAACTCTGTGTCTTTACTTGGACCTCCCATTGCTGCTTTAAATTCACCAATTTTACCATCTCCTTCTCCTATGTCTTTCCTTCAGGCTTTTGTAATTTTGACATTGATAGCAGCATTCAGTCACCCGGACTTGAAACTTTATAAATGTGTTAACTCCTTTTTCTTTATGGAACACTGTAGTAGTCATTCATTTGTTCATCAGATGTCTAGTCAGTGTTTGCTACATGTAAAACACCTCCCTAGACACTGGGATACATGAGTGAGACAAAAAGACAAAAATAACTGCTTGCAAGCTTCTTACTTCTAGTTGTTTGCTTTCATTTATTCATTTACTCAATAAATATTTATTGAGAGTGATGGAGTGCTATTTTATATAGAATTGTCAAAGAAGACTTCTCTGATGTGGAAACATTTAATCAGAAACCTAAATAAGGTGAGGGAGGAAGCCATGCAAATTATTGGGGGAAGAACTTTCAGGCAGAGGATAAAATGTGCAAAAAGACCTTTAAGTGGAGGTACTTGACTATTCAAAGGAAAGTTGCTACCGTTAGTGTGATTAGATCCAAGTGAGTGAGTAAATAAGGGAAGTAGGAGGTAGTGTTAGATAGACTATTGGTAGCCAAATCAAGTAGTGTCCTCTAGACCATGGTGAAGACTCTTTTATCTAAGTTAAATGGGAAGCCATTAGAGGTTTTAAGAGAGAAGCAAGATTTCCAATTTTAAAAGAATCACTCTACTATGAGAAGAAAAGGCTAGAAAAACAAGAAGCAGAGATACTAGCTAGGAGACTAGTACAAAGTTGTTCAGATGAGAGATGATAATGGCTTGGATTATGTAGCAGCAGAAAATGATACATGCTATCAATGAGCAAGTTAGAAAAAAAAGAGCCTTTTCTGGGTAGATGTAGCCTTCCCTAGTAGCATGATTTGACTAGTTGCTGGAACCTGTCCTCCTAGGTGCCTTTTCCTTAGATAGTTAAACCCTATACCAGGGTGTGTGCATGCATGCTATGTCGCTTTAGTCATGTCTCTCTGCAACGTTATGGACTGTAGCCCACCAGGCTCCTCTGTCCTTGGGATTCTCCAGGCAAGAATACTGCAGTGGGTTGCCATGCCCTTCTCCAGGAGATCTTCCCAACCCAGGAATCGAATCCGAGTCTCTTGTGTCTCCTGCACTGGTAGGTGTGTTCTTTACCACTGGTGCCACCTAGGAAGCCCCAAGTGAAAGTGTTTGTCGCTCAGTATTGTCCGGCTCTTTGTTACTCCACGGACTGTGGTCCCCCAGGCTCCACTGTCCATGGAATTCTCCAGGCAAGAATACTGGAGTGGTTAGCCATTCCCTTCTCCAGGGGATCTTCCTGACCCAGGGATTGAACCCGAGTCTCCTGCATTGCAGGCAGATTCTTTACCATCTGAGCCACCAGGGCAGAATTCATGACAGGGTATATGTAGTATTAGTTGTCATTTGCTGATTGTTTTAATGTACCTGGGTTTGTTTTAATGGCTGAAAAGTGCAAGAAAAGTGACAAAATACTTCATATTTTTCATATATGCCTATTTCAATAACTCAGCAATATCTTGAAATGACCTGGCGTGGAGGATGAGGCAAGTGTAGGGACTGTTGCCAACTCCTCCATGGCAGCAACATGAAAGCAGTTTAGTCAGTTTCAGTAAAAGTTTGAAATCTACTGTATTAGAGGCACGTGCAGAAGCTCTGTTAATTGCTAGCTTATTTTCCATATGGTTCTGTTTTAATGAAGCATATTTGATGCAGATGGTTGGAAAGTAAGCTGGGTAATGTCTAAACTGGTCCTAACTAATTCCTACAGTGCTTTCACTCCAATAACTTAATAGTGCCTTTGAAAAGTTTCTTATTCACATTTTTTTTTCTTTTTTTAGTTGAAATGTGACCTAAGATAACTGAAAACTGTTTTGTTTTTTTTTAAACTTGACCTCTGAAAAGAATAATAACAGTCATTTCCCCTCTGATTACAGGTCAAAACCACACTCCAGCTTGGTTTCTTTAGTATAACGGGGTGCTCCTCATCATTATTATGACTTTCTAAGATATTTAATTGAGGAAGTGGGTATTATGAAGGATCATATATAGGAACTAAAGTGACTTTACCAAATGCTGAAGTTAGCTTTGTTGACATGACAATAAGTTGACCTCTTCAGGGATATGAAATTGAACAGCCTAGAATATTAATAACTATTTCATTAAAAAATTTTTATTTATTTTTAATTGGAGGATAATTGCTTTACAATGTTGTGTTGGTTTCTGCCATGCATAAATATGGATCAACCATAGGTATCCATATGTTCCCTCCATCTTGAACCTCCCTCCTATCTCCCACCCCATCCCACCCATCTAGGTTGTCACAGAGCATTGGTTTGAGCTTCCTGAGTCACACAGCAAATACCCACCGGCTATCTGTTTTACACATGGTAAGGTATATGTTTCAGTGCTACTCTCTCAATTCTTTCCACCCTCTCTTTCCCCCTCTGTGTGCACAAGTCTGTTCTCTATGTCTGCATCTCTCTTGCTGCCCTACAAAGAAGTTCTTCAATAACTATCTCTTGTTTGTACATTCTCTATATCTTGTGTAATTAAATTAGACTTGCTAGATTATACATTAATAAGTTAGAAATGAAGTCCAGGATAAACTGTCCAGTGATACTGCAAAAGTCTTTCTGTATCCTTTTTTTCTTTCTACGAGACTAAATATCAACATATAGTCATTGTGTTTTTCTTAAATCTTTATGGAGAGTTCAGATATGTTATCTTAAAAATGAAATGCTAAATTCCTCGAAGTATTTTATTTTGGTGTAGTTGTTGCTGAGTATGTACATTTGTCTTCATATTTGCTCAAGGATATAGATAATGTCCTTGTTAGACTTGAGGTTGAGTTCTGCAAAGCAAAAAGGGAGACATGGTTCAATGGGTTTGTGTCCATTTTCTGTTTTTTTTTTTTTTCTCACATTGTCACTAAAATATTCTCTTTGTTATCTGAATAGGACATCTGCTGACTAGCCTGACCCTCTTTACCTGATTGTGTGAAAAGTCTTGGTTAAATCTGTTAGGCCTTGGAGGCTCAGGAATCTGCTAAGTGCTTTTGAGCTTGAAAGACACACTGTCCTTGGTCTGTTTTGTCTCTCTCGTTTATAGACACCTTTGATAAATAACTGTGATATAGGTACGGGATAAGCCAAACAATGCAGTCTTCTGAACAGTAATTGACCCAAAGGACTCTTAATAAGCAATGGACTTTTTCTCATGTTCTGGAGAAGTTAAAAAATGCAATACAAAAATTAATTTTTCACCCAACATAGATACCTTAATACAGGGAGTCCTATCACTGAAGAGAAAAAACAAAAAAACAAAAAACCAAACAAAACTAGTTTATGAGGAATCTTCTAGAATCACAATCTTGCTTTTAATTGCCTCCTTCCCCAGCTGTCTTTCTCTAGAGGAGGTTAACACTACTAGACTAGACAGCGTTCTGCCAAGATGCACTTGCATATATTTGGGAAGCTGTTTTGAACATACCCCTTTGCCACAGAAACAATTCATCTTTAGATGTCAACTTCAGTGTTGAAATTTTATGATAATGGAAAGAAATACACATTTTTCACTTAATTTTAGAGTTCCCTTTGGAAAATGCAGCTTGTTGCTGTTGTCTCAAGTTGAAAGGGTCTATGAAGTTTTTCTCAAATACTCATGGAAAGCAAATGCAGGCCTTAATCAGACTAGAAGGAAAAAAAGCCTTCCTTTAAAAGTGTAAATAATTATAGCACATCAATCTTAGTCACTTTTTTGATCTTTTCCTCAATTTATATTCACCCTGGGATGAAAGAATTAATTTCTTATTTTTCCTTCCCTTCCTTCCTTCCATCCAAAATTCTTTTGTCTTGCTTTTTTTTTTTTTCAACCAACAACAACATGGTTTAACTTTTCACTAGAGCAAGAGCCTAAAATGTCAGAGTAAGAAGAGAACAACTGCCTTTGTGACAACTGTAAATTTTTCAAGAAAGAATGTTATTTCCCAAGTCATGTTTAAAGACAGAGAATTTCACTCGAGTCTGATTCACCTTGAGAAATCTCAGAAAAATATTAGAAATCCATAACGTTATTTTTTTTCTGTAATGTAAGAATGCATCTCAGATCCAAAGAGAATATCTCTTGGGAATATGCTCTGCCTTTGAACTATGTGAAAACCACTTAAAAAATTTGGGGGAATCCTATGTTGAATTAGGCAGCTAAGATCAGCTATTACTATGGTACTGATGGTAAGTATGGGAAGGGCATCTGGAAATGGGATTTAAAATTCCAGGTTACTTTAAACAGCAGTTTAATAACAAGAAAAATTCAGCTATTGTTTTTTCATCATCATTATGTTAGGTACTTGGGAAGGCTTTTTATTTTTATTTGCTTTTCAGAGGAACAGTACTCTTATTCTAGAGATAAAGCAAGGTATTTAGTTAGGCTTTGAGTTAGTTAGGCTTTAGGCTTTAATTAGGCTTGATAATTTTCTATTTTTAAAATTTCTCACTATGGTTTTCAGGTCTAATTCTTGAACTGTCTCTTTTGGTCTTGACTTTGTTTTCAGAGAAATAGCAGAGATAAGCTTTTCATTTAATTGTAATAAAATACTGCCCTAAAGAAGAATGAAATATGATTTTTTTACTGGTTTATATAGAAAAGCATATAACTGTAATAATATTTTAACTATAGTTTGTATAGACCATACTCATCTAAACTCTATGCAAATCTTTGTTACTTCAGGGCAAATAAGCTACAAAACTGTAATGTGTGGTGTAGTAAGCACACACCATAAATTTGATAATCGTACTTGTGAATTCATCATATTTTATATAGGAAATTGCCATAGCTTATGAATAGTAATGTGCAAATGACGTGAAAAAAATGTTGTCACATTCTTGAATGTTTAGTGATTTTAATGCTACTGTATTATTTCATTCTGTGCCAAGTTGCATTGATTCAAAAGTGAAGATATTAAAGTA
This sequence comes from Bos javanicus, assembly GCF_032452875.1. Lineage (NCBI taxonomy): Eukaryota > Metazoa > Chordata > Mammalia > Artiodactyla > Bovidae > Bos > Bos javanicus. Next base: position 36,157,025 of record NC_083882.1, read on the forward strand.
GCAGAAATTTTACATTGGCTTTAATGTGTGGAGTTTCTATAATTCCCCACGTATCTGGAATGTTAATATAAATACTTCTTTTGTGGGGCAGCAGGAAACATGCTGCCCAGGCTACACATGTTACCCAGTGAGGCCTGCCTCTGCGGTTCAGAGAAATACAAGTGGGAGGCTGCCTTCAGCGAAAGTGAAAAAAGGCATTTGTTTAGCTGCATGGCAACACAAATATTTCACTTAGTGAGGACTGACAATGCATCTCATTATGTAAGTGGGTGCCAGCTTGTAAAAAATTTCTGTTTAATTTTCCATATTAGTTAAAGGTGCTTGTGCTTAACTCTTTGAAGCCTGGCGTCCAAGTCCCCTTCTTCCTTAACCCACAGTGTACACTTTTTGTCTACCATTGCTTTTTTTAATCCTAAAATAATAGATGAGAGAGAGCCAAGGATATCTGGCCCATTGAATGCTATTAGGAACATGTGAGGAAGGCTGCCAGATTCAAGCCAGCTTCAGGGTAGACATTTGTCACTTCTTTTCCTTTCTCTTGTTCCTGATGCACTTTTCTTAACACTGATTGTTACATTCTGCCTTGACGGTAGAAGCATTCGATGGTATTTGTTTTGAGTTACCTTGTGGTGCCAGGTTCTCAAGATCATAATTCTTGATCTTCAATTCTCCAATCTTTTCTCACAGTGCATTTGGATTGCAGGCTATTTTGGCTTCTTGTTGTGTTACAAAGCAGAGGAAAATAAATTAATGATAACTACTACATCACTTGTTTAGAATTATTTTATGGATTTTGATTTGAAGGAGGTAGAGAAATACTTTCTACTTACATAGTATTTGAGATCAAATCTCTTTGTTCTTTGACATGATCCCTATCTTCTGGGCATCAATTTTAATAGCTTTACTGGGATGTGATGGTATAAGCGGGTGGATACATTTTTAGATGTCATTGACAGTCCCATAAAATGAAAGATTCTTGGCATTCATAAGCATAGATGGATATACAAGGACCGACTGGATGAATATCCCAGGAAATGCACATTTTTCTTTCATATTTTCATCATGCGTTTTAAAGCTCTGACATCAGGAGTTTCAGTTTGTTTGGATAACATTTCAAAATGATTTACCCATTGAGTGAAAGCTTGTTACAGAATAAACTTAAGAGAAATAATTTATAATGGGCAAAGTACTTAAAAATTATAAAACCAAGAGAGTTTAAAATGGAGATCACTTTGAATTAAAAAATTGGAAGCATTCAAACTGTGGGCAACTTCTTTGTACTAGTATCTGCATAAGTTTAGGGCATTGTACTTCGTGGGTATACTAATATCTATCTTATCAAAGTGGTTGGGGCATTTAGCTTTTTAAAAATAAGAATATATTCAAGTATGAGAATTAGAAGTGTATTCTAAAATAGAATTTTTTTCCCTCCAAATTAAGTTGTTGGAAATTTGTGGTAAAGTATTTTTCTCTTCCTGCTTCCCTCTACTGTATTCTGGTTCTTATCCTATTCCATCTTTCTTTATTTTTAGTGTAGACTTTAGTCCTCTTGGAGAAGAGAATCCTTTTAAATCCTCCAAACTGTGGCATCATCTGTTAGGCAGAAGCCTGAACTGGCTGGGGACTGTAAATGCCTGCCAAGGATCTTCCTGACCTCTTTACCACTTACTAACCATGGCACCCCACTCCAGTACTCTTGCCTGGGAAATCCCATGGATGGAGGAGCCTGGTGGGCTGTGGTCCATGGGGTCGCTAGGAGTCGGACACGACTGGGTGACTTCACTTTTACTTTTCACTTTCACTCATTGGAGAAGGAAATGGCAACCCACTCTATGTTCTTGCCTGGAGAATCCCGGGGACAGGGGAGCCTGGTGGGCTGCCGTCTGTGGGGTCATGTAGAGTCAGACACGACTGAAGCGACTTAGCAGCAGCAGCAGCAACCCCATAGTAGTTGTGTATTTTTGCTGAATTAAGTTACATTCTAGCCTGGTGTATGGTCTTTCAGACAGGAAATGCTATATGCCACTGGTTGATGGGATGGGCCAGGAGTGTGGATGGGCTCATAGGCATTGCAGTTACGATCTGGATGGAATCCAAAGTAAATATTTTGCCATTAGCTTTCTCATCAATTTGATAATCGTTGTTGGCTTCAAGGGGCCAATCTGTAGATTTTTTTTGAAAGCGTATTTGAATTTTTCAGTTCTACATCTTATTGTGTAGTTCCTTCTCATCAAAAGCAGCTCACTTCCTCTCTTCAAGCAGAACAATACTTCAGTTTTCCCAGCAAGTCTTGCTTCTTTAAAGTAGGTGAATTGGTCCAATATCAAGAGCACAAATATGGGTCATCAGATTCACATAAGCAGTTCTGACCCTTCATTTGGTGGTTCAGGGAGGTAGAAGACCTTGTTTTTATAACGTGTTTGTCTCTGTGTCTGCTACTCTACCCATCCAGTTACTAGCTCAGATTTAGAGTATTTGGTTAGTGGCTCTATGGGACCCCACTGCTCTGCCACAAATTCTATAGCCCCTTTAGCCTTCTGGTTTCTTGTCACTTACAGTACTTGGCAGATAAATAGTAAGCATCCAGTAAATATTTGAGGGATGAGTAATTGAGTAGATCAGTGAGAAAGTAGAGATTTTGATATGAGAAGAGGGTGTAAATTTCTTGAAACATGTAATTGGGAATGATTTAGTGTTGTGGACACTTGAAGCTCAAATTCTGGGTTTAACTGGTAACATGTTGAAATGAGGAGGCCCTATTTTAAAAGGTTTTGGACATGGTTTTACTTCTCTAGCTGATACAAGTTAGCCATCAGTTGTTTCCAAGGATTGTCACGTGACATCCAGGTTTCCAAATTTGATATTTTGGAAGGCACCGAGATCTTTTAAAATGTCATACTTGGAAAACTGACTAGGTTTCTGAATAAATAATTTTATAGTACTAGAGAAATTAGAAGGTATCTTGGAAAAATCCTGTAACTATATGAAGTTTTCTACTTCCTTTGCTAAGGAATAATGCTAGAAGCATGAGGCTGACCATAAGGAAAAGTTGACATGTCGGTCTACAGGAAGCTTGGTAGGAGGTTCTCTTTTTCTGGGCATGCATTTTCTTTCTATTAAGTCTTATTATGAATTCCAGTCTGCGCTTGTTTCTAAATGTGAAGATGGGTTTTTCAAACTGGCTACATTATACATGACAGTGTCTCCAGCTCTCCTTTAACCAACTGTCCTGCTAACAACTTATGGAGAAAACCTTGTGATCATGTTCACTGCAAGGAGAGGTAGGCTAGTGGAATGAGTATGTGTTCTTTAAATAGCAACATATTGGGAAAAAAATCTCTTGGGAAGTCACATGTGCTGAATTTAATGCTTTGTTTAAAATCAAGGTACTATCCCCAAACTCCATTAGCCTTCCTCAAGGCTTTACTCTTTTAACCCAGCGTCAGGAGACATTATTTTTTCCTAGGTTCTTTTTACTGTTATTTTGCCCAATGCCATACCATTTATAGGAGAAGGCAATGGCACCCCACTCCAGTACTCTTGCCTGGAAAATCCCATGGATGTAGGAGCCTGGAAGGGTGCAGTCTATGGGGTCGCTGAGGGTCGGACACGACTGAGTGACTTCACTTTCACTTTTCACTTTCCTGCATTGGAGAAGGAAATGGCAACCCACTCCAGTGTTCTTGCCTGGAGAATCCCAGGGACGGGGGAGCCTGATGGGCTGCCGTCCATGGGGTCGCACAGAGTTGGACACAACTGAAGTGACTTAGCAGCTTAGCAGCATACCATTTATACTGACATAATCTTGAGGTTTGCTGATGTCCTTTATGATCGATCGCTTATTCTGCCTGTGTTATTTTTGTGTTAAATACAAAAAAGGAATGATATATTTGCATAAATGGTATATATTTTATTTGCTGGCCACAAAGTAACAAAGGCCTAATTTTTTTTATGGTGAAGAGATAAAGATTTTACCTGAACAGTTAGGAAGTTAATGTATAAGTCCAGCCTCTCAAACATTAAAATGTACTTTCTATTAGGTATGGGAGGCTCACTTCATATATTATTTCTCATCTGCTGAAATGTAAGTAATACAAAATTGAGCATGCATCTTGGATATCTTTGGCATATAATGCCTGACACAGATAGTATATAAAGAGTCTCATTCTTTTTACATTGTAAACATGACGACTGCCAAAGTATTCTAGCATGCATTATTTATAACTTTCAAAAGCTTTTAATTTTAGTAATGCTATGTATTAAAAAGGTGTAGGATATTAAAAATAGCTTGTATTAATAGGATATATTCATCTAAATTTTTTTGGATGCCTTTGAACTAATTGGTATAGAAGCAGTGTGTATTTTTCTGGTGTATTTCATATCCTTCCTCTGTGTAAAACACTTCTAACGAACATATTTACTTGTAGGATTTCTTTCCATGTTTTAAGGCCCACTCCTATAGTCTTCTCTGATTTCGCTTCATTTGTACTCCCAGTATTTTGCATTTCTCTTTTTGTACTTTTTTATAATTTGTCTTTTTTAGTAATTTCTGTGGATACTCCTTAGTTTCTAATCAAAAGTGGTTTTTGGAGGGCAGTGATATCAAGTCAAATTCATCTTAAATAACTTCAATGACTACATAGTACCTACTATTCAATAAGCACTCATTATATACTTATTGAGTTAATTAAAAATTGCAAAAATCCACACTCTCAATCCTTTTAATAAATTACCTAATATGTGTTGCTTTTCTTAAATTTAGCTTCTCTTATATATGTTGATTGCTTTTACTGCTTCTATGCTATCCTGGGAGTTACAGAAGAAGTAATTTCTTGAATTAGCAAACGAGTTGAATAAAACATTAAAAAATGTGAAGTTATTTATTGTGGGGGGGCCCTGAGAAAAAATTGGTGCATGTAATGTTGGGGCAGGAAAAGAACTGACATGTCACCCTCACCATTACTGCTCATATTTCTTCTATTCACCTTTGGAGTGGGGACTGTGCTTGGTTATTCTTTTTTTGTATCATCTCCAGCACAATAATTTGCTCACAGTCAGTGATCTGAACATATGCATAAAATGAATATTGCCTTTGATGCTTCAGCTACTCTTTGCCCTTTCATTCTCTCCCGACTTTATGTGCATTTATACTTAACTTCCATTTTCTCATGTAAAAATCCTTCTTTCACAAAAGTATTTGATGATAACATTCAAGATACAAATGAACAATAAGAGTTTCAGTTCAGTTGCTCAGTCGTGTCCGACTCTTGGCGACCCCATGAATCACAGCACACCAGGCCTCCATGTCCATCACCAATTCCCAGATTTTACCCAAACTCATGTCCATCGAGTTGGTGATGCCATCCAGCTATCTTATCCTGTCATCCCCTTCTCCTCCTGCCCCCAATCCCTTCCAGCATCAGGATCTTTTCCAATGAGTCAACTCTTCCCATGAGGTGGCCAAAGTATTGGAGTTTCAGCTTCAGCATCATTCCTTCCAAAGAACACCCAGGGCTGATCTCCTATAGGATGGACTGGTTGGATCTCCTTGCAGTCCAAGGGACTCTCAAGAGTCTTCTCCAACACCACATTCAAAAGCATCAATTCTTTGGCACCCAGCTTTCTTCACAGTCCAACTCTCACATCCATATAGGGCCACTGGAAAAACCATAGCCTTGACTAGACAGACCTTATTTGGCAAAGTAATGTCTCTGCTTTTGAATATGCTATCTAGGTTGGATATAACTTTCCTTCCAAGGAGTAAACGTCTTTTAATTTCATAGGAGCAATCACCATCTGTAGTGATTTTGGAGCCCAAAAAATAAAGTCTGACAGTGTTTCCACTGTTTCCCCTTCTATTTGACATGAAGTAATGGGACCAGATTCCATGATCTTCGTTTTCTGAATGTTGAGCTTTAAGCCAACTTTCTCACTCTCCTCTTTTACTTTCAGCAAGAGGCTTTTTAGTTCCTCTTCACTTTCTGCCATAAGGGTGGTGTCATCTGCACATCTGAGGTTATTGATATTTCTCCCAGCAATCTTGATTCCAGCTTGTGCTTCTTCCAGCCCAGCGTTTCTCATCATGTACTCTGCATTTAAGTTAAATAAGCAGGGTGACAATATACAGCCTTGACGCACTCTTTTTCCTATTTGGAACCAATCTGTTGTTCCATGTCCAGTTCTAACTATTGCTTCCTGACCTACATACAGATTTCTCAAGAGGCCGGTCAGGTGGTCTGGTATTCCCATCTCTTTAAGAATTTTCCACAGTTTATTGTGATCCACACAGTCAAAGGCTTTGGCATAGTCAATAAAGAAGAAGTAGATGTTTTTTTCTGGAACTCTCTTGCTTTTTCGATGATCCATTGGATGTTGGCAATTTGATCTCTGGTTCCTCTGCCTTTTCTAAAACCAGATTGACCATCTGGAAGTTCATGGTTCACATATTGCTGAAGCCTGGCTTGGAGAATTTTGAGCATTACTTAACTAGCATGTGAGATGAGTGCAATTGTGCTGTAGTTTGAGCATTCTTTGGCGTTGCCTTTCTTTGGCATTAGAAAGAAAACTGACCTTTTCCAGTCCTGTGGCCACTGCTGAGTTTTCCAAATTTGCTGGCATATTGAGTGCAACACTTTCACAACATCATCTTTCAGGATTGAAATAGCTCAACTGGAATTCCATCACCTCCACTAGCTTTGTTAGTAGTGATGCTTTCTAAGGTCCACTTGACTTCACATTCCAGGATGTCTGGCTCTAAGTGAGTGATCACACCATTGTGATATCTTGGTCATGAAGATCTTTTTGTACAGTTCTGTGTGTTCTTGCCACCTCTTCTTAATATCTTCTGCTTCTGTTAGGTCCATACCATTTCTGTCCTTTATGGAGCCCATCTTTGCATGAAATGTTCCCTTGGTATCTCTAATTTTCTTGAAGAGATCTCTAGTCTTTCCCATTCTATTGTGTTCCTCTATTTCTTTGCATTGATCGCTGAGGAAGGCTTTCTTATCTCTCTTTGCTATTCTTTGGAACTCTGCATTCAGATGCTTTTATCTTTCCTTTTCTCCTTTGCTTTTCACCTCTCTTCTTTTCACAGCTATTTGTAAGGCCTCCCCAGACAGCCATTTTGCTTTCTTTGCATTTCTTTTCCATGGGGATGGTCTTGATCCCTGTCTCCTGTACAATGTCACAAACCTCTGTCCATAGTTCATAGGCACTCTATCTATCAGATCTAGTCCCTTAAATCCCTCACTTCCACTGTATAATCATAAGGGATTTGATTTAGGTCATACCTGAATGGTCTAGTGGTTTTCCCTACTTTCTTCAATTTCAGTCTGAATTTGGCAATAAGGAGTTCATGATCTGAGCCACAGTCAGCTCCCGGTCTTGTTTTTGCTGACTGTGTAGAGCTTTTCCATCTTTGGCTGCAAAGAATATAATCAGTGTGATTTCAGTGTTGACCATCTGGTGATGTCCATGTGTAGAGTCTTTCTTGTGTTGTTGGAAGAGGGTGTTTGCTATGACCAGTGCGTTCTCTTGGCAAAACTCTATTAGCCTTTGCCCTGCTTCATTCCATCCTCCAAGGCCAAGTTTGCCTGTTACTCCAGGTGTTTCTTGACTTCCTACTTTTGCATTCCATTTCCCTATAATGAAAAGGACATCTTTTTTGGGTGTTAGTTCTAAAAGGTCTTGCAGATCTTCGTAGAACCTTTCAACTTCAGTTTTTCAGCATTACTGGTTGGGGCATAGACTTGGATTATTGTGATATTGAATGGTTTGTCTTGGAAACAAACAGAGATCATTCTGTTGTTTTTGAGATTGCATCCAAGTACTGCATTTTGGACTCTTTTGTTGACCATGATGGCTACTCCATTTCTTCTAAGGGATTCCTGCCCCCAGTAGTAGATATAATGGTCATCTGAGTTAAATTCACCCATTCCAGTCCATTTTGGTTCGCTGAATCCTCGATTATTGACGTTCACTCTTGCCATCTCCTGTTTGAGCACTTTCAATTTGCCTTGATTCATGGACCTAACATTCCAGGTCCTTATGCATATTGCTCTTTATGTTTAATATATTATTCTTTTGTGGCATATGCATTTAAAAATATAGACATATTTTCAAATAAAAATTAAGATGAATGAGTTAAGTTATATGGGAGCTACATTCAAAATAAAGTTGTTGGTTTGCTTGACCTCATAAAGAAATATGTTTATACCTCGGCTCCAAAGCAGTGTTTGTAGTTCTCAGGGACCCATGAATGAAATTTCTAGAAACAGTAGCTGAAGATAGGCCTCTATAAATCTTTGCAAGTATTCTAAGAATTTAAACCTAACAATGCTAAGGATTGAAAGAGTACTTTGGGATAGCTCCCTCTGAAGTAAGGGAATGGAACTAAAATTATCAAAAGAAAAATTTTTTGTTCTCATTTGTCTTAAAAATGGCTAGTGTCATAATTTTTGTTCATCTTTGGGACTGCTAAAAGCAACTCAAAGAAATCTTTGCAACTACTATTGCATGAAGAGCTTGCAGTTGTTTTTTCCCCCTCTGAAGTTACCTCACTGTAATAATTATTGGAAAAAGAAACTCATAACTAACAGATCATTTACTATATTCCCTGTCTAGCATTTTCCCTGGAAAAAGCACACTTATTTTCTTTTGGGGAACAACTTTCTTTCATATTTAGTAAATGTGATTGAGGTAATGCTATTTACCTTCCCAAGTCATGGGGAGTGGGCATTTCATATTCATGGCCACACGATTTGTTCAGAAATAAGCATGTCATCCAAGCCACGCCAATGGGACTTAATCTGGGATCTTTTCTGGTATTACTGGGAAAAGACCATAGTCATTTTACTGTGATTGTTAACCTGGAATTTCTGCTAGCCATGTTTGCCCTTGAAGCAGGAGAACCTGCCTGAGAGAAGAGGAGAGACCAACTCCTAATTACATCACTTTAGCACAGGATCCACTGTGTCAGAAGCCAAGACTTTCAGTTATGTTGATTCAATAAATTATTTTTTGATATAACTACTTTGAGTTGGGTTTTTATCACTTAAAACTACAAGTGTTCTAACACGCAATCAGAATTGCACAACTGACGCACGACTCATAAGGTGGATGTATACATGTGATTTGGTGAAATATTTTTATACCAATTGACTCATCTCAATGTGTAATTTATTTATTCCATGAGTGTGAATGAGTATGGGGGATATGATGAAAGTCATTACAGTTTAAATAAGAATAGTTTCTACTATAGTAATTTTAGTATAGCCAAAAAAGAAAGTGCAAGTGAAGTGATATAGCTTGATAAGTTCCAGATTTTAAGTTTATTTTGTTTTGAAAATAGAACAAGTTTATGAATTTTTTTATAGGTTAAAAAAGCAATTTTCCTTTTTTCTAAATAAAAGTAGTTGAAATTTTTATTAACTTGTCTATTGCAGGTAGATTCACAACTTGGGCAGGAAATGGAGAAAGTACTTTATTTACCTATGCTCTGAAGAAATATCCTCTGTTTGGTACATTTTCATATGTTAATCTTATTCATTAATATATAATTCTACTTAAGATAAACTTTAATGGATTCACTTCAAGTTAGAGATCTTCTCACCAGTTTGGAAATTACAAAACAGAAATGGATATCACAGTACAAGTTTTACTGTTTTCGTAGAAAAAAATAATCTAAATTTGAAAGAAACTTTACTCTCCAAATACAGTTATACAAATTCTACTTGACTTTGGTAAATTGCATTTAAATGGGTAGTGTTTTAAATTTATATTTAATACATAACCTTTTAGGAGGTTTCCATTTTATTTGTCTTTCACATTGTTTGAAATATCTATGTAAAGAGTAGGTTGATATTTGACCATCTCTCTTAAAAACATGCTGGACCATTTTATAGTATGACATTGTTGCTTAGCAAAATTTAAAAAGAAACATTAAAATAAGATTCTTTGTCTTCTTTCTTTCCTTCCTGCCATTTAAGGATTCATAATTGCAATCAATTTGGTCTTTTTACTTGGCAAACCTTAAGTGCCAAGGTCAGAGTTGGCACTGATTTCTCTCTAATTCTTATATATTGCACATGTGTTCCTCAGATTAAAAGGCCTCAGCTCTTAGTCTCTTGGGTATTGATATTCTCATTAGGAAATTATCATGTTCAGAAGTTAAGGTGCTAACTAGTTCACAAGAGTAAGGTCTTCATTAGAACTATTTTGAGAACAAGTCAATGTTGTGAAGTCTTAACCTTTAAGAGTTCTTGCAGACAATAGCACATTTGGTATGGCAGGCACACTTGGTTGCATGAGTGGATTTCTGAGGTAGTGGATTTTGAAGTTTTATTATCTATCATTCTGAAGGATTTCTCTTTTCCTCTAATGACCTCCATCTTTGCAGCCCACATTAAATAAAATTTAAAATGAATAAAATTTCTGGGAAAAGCCTGTTTCTAGTATCCATTCCTTTCTTCTTACTATAACCTTTCTATGTGGTGATCTCGCTCTCTTTTGTCACTCACTGTCTATTTATTTCCCCTACCCAAACCTACTCACAGGATAGTATACTGTAGTGGTCACATGTGAGTGAGTGAGCAAAGTCGCTCAGTCATGTCCAACTCTTTGCAACCCCATGGATGTTAGCCTACCAGGCTCTGCGATCCATGAGATTTTCCAGGTAAGAATACTGGAGTGGGCTGCCATTTCCTTCTCCAGGGGATCTTCCCAACCCAGGGATCAAACCTGGGTCTCCTGCATTGTAGACAGACGCTTTACTGTCTGAGCCACTAGGGAAGCCCAATACACTTTCATTGTTGTTATTATTTGGTTAAATTTAAAAATCACATTTATATTAAAACAATAGAAAAAAGTACGGTTTCACATTGTTCAGTCGCTCAATAGAATTTTTCTTCTTTAATCTGTGAACATGTATTCTTGGCAGATTTTCTGCACCATCTAGGATTATTAGGATTAAAACATATTTATTCTTGAAGGATTTTCATTTATACTATAAGATTAGTTATTATTTAATAGATTTTTGCATTTGTGTTCATAAATGAGATATTTTTAATTTTTCCTTTTTATAATGTCTTCATTTTGGAATCAAGGATATCCTGACTTTATAAAATGAGTTGGAAGTCATATACATCTTAGTGTGAAAAGAACTCATAGTATTGCCTGTACTAGAGACATTTAAGTTTAAACTCTAAGTAGGAGGAAAAATATTTTATCCTTAAAATATTTTGAAACATCAACCTAAGATAGCTGCTTTTTGGTGGAGAGGGTTGTGAATTTGTGGGGGAATTTGGGGATAGAGAAAACGTTGATGAAGCATGGAAGTTGCCTGTATAGTCTGTGTCATAGCAGTGCATTTACTTTGGTGTTTATCTCTGAATATTTTTGGCAGACCTGTGGGGTGATCAATGGGATAAGAGGAGAGCAGGTTGATGACATTGATTAGGGAATATATTATCAGAGAATGCTTACCTGAACATTGAAAAAGTCTCCCAAACCAAAGGTGGAACTGAACATGACTGAGATTTAAATACATCCCACTTAGTCTATTTATGTCCTTCAGTTCAGTTCAGTTCAGTCGCTCAGTCATGTCTGACTCTGCGACCCCATGAATCGCAGCACGCCAGGCCTCCCTGTCCATCACCAACTCCCGGAGTTCACTCAAACTCACGTCCATCAAGTCGGTGATGCCATCCAGCCATCTCATCCTCTGTCGTCCCCTTCTCCTCTTGCCCCCAATCCCTCCCAGCATCAGAGTCTTTTCCAATGAGTCAACTCTTCGCATGAGGAGGCCAAAGTACTGGAGTTTCAGCTTTAGCATCATTCCTTCCAAAGAAATCCCAGGGCTGATTCTTAGTGCCCTTTAATAGGCAAAGTGATAGAGGTTCTCTTTCAGGCCCCACAATTACCCCATTGGTTGCATTAAGCTGTTTATGACATCTTTCTTCCTCCAAGTTTCTCCTTGGAGTTAATTTTAGTCAGATTTTTATCTCTGTAAAAAAGTCTGAAAAGTTAGGTGTGGCTCCACATATAATTCGATCTAGGTTTCATCTCATTTTATCCTATGAAAACAATTCAACACAAATGTTAAAAACTCCCAAGTTTGGGCTTTCTGAATATCTGGTATGACTACTGATGCAGTTTCTTACAAAAGAGGTGCTTACTTTCTTCTGTCCTTATCTATTCTTCTAAATGTATCACAATTTAATTAAACAGAGAGCTTTTGAGCACTTACTGTATACCAGGTACTAGATATTCAAAGATTATGTTCTTAAGGAGTTCAAGCTTTCCTTTTTCATCCTTGTTTTCTAGGGCTCTTTCCTTTTCTGATATTGAGTTGCTTTTGTTTTTTTCTTTTTGCCTTTCTGTCAAAACAAAGAGACTTTAAAAGGAACTTTTGAGTTAAACTCAAGCTGCTTCTATTGAGAAGAATTAGTACAGCTCTCTGAACTTGGGCCTATTGTTTATTTAGAACCCAGTGTTAATGAGGGCACAATGCTTGTCTTGATTCTTATATGGACCCTATTAGCTTTGCTCTGTTCCATGGCCTTGGATCACTGCTATAATGATTAATACTTGCTGAAGACCAGGTGAGAAGATTTGGTTGATCAAAACATTAGAAAACCAGTGCAAACTGCCTTCTTGCCAGGTATCATCCTTGTTTATAAAGACAAATGATAATTGAGGGCATCACTTTTAAACAAAATTATTACTGAAATGAGTTGTACAGGAATGTGGAAAAACAAAAGGGGATTAAAGGGCATTTTATTATGCTATTTTTTTTTCCTGTTCTTCATTAATTGTGTAATTCTTAGGCTAGTTTTCTCCATGTCATTTAGTTTCCTTTTTAATATCTTTGGATCCAAGATCGAGCTCTGAGGGCCTTTCTTTTCTTGTTCTTTGGGTGTTAGCGCCAGCGTCGGCAGCACTCATTGTCAGTGCTGGCTCGAATGAAGGAATGGCTGAAGGCTCCTTTTGGAGACCCATTTCACTGGTTATTTTAATTGCTCACAGGGATAATTGTTGAGTGATACTATATAGGATAGTATCTCCTTTGCCACAGGGGTTAGGAATTCTGCCCAGTAATCACTCCTTCTCCTAATGGACAAGTGTTTCTGCGTGGAAAGACTGGTAACTGGGTCTAGGTATCTCCCTAGAACTATGTGTAAGGCCCCTGCCATATTAACTATGGGAAATTTATGTAGCCACCACGAATACTTCATTGATTTTTTGCTTCATACGGCCAGAAATAGAGAATTTGTAGAATTTAAAATTAGTTTCTTAATCATATCCTAGGACATACTCTGTCATATAGCCCTGTGAGAGCAAAGATTTTCTTTGCTTTCCTTTTTCACAGTCAGAGAAATTAGAAAAATAATAGGGATATGAGTGCTAAAGGGTCTGGCTTCAGGACATTTTTTTTTTTAAAGCACTGCTATTGTGGCTATGTCTGCTGTGCTGAAGGACTCTGATATACTGTATGCTGATATTCTGTGAAGTGGAACATTTATGCTTTCTGACAGGTAGTGAAGAAAATTCTGGGTCCAGCATCCACTAGATATTTCCTCAGACTTAGCTGCTTCTCTGGATGGAAGTGAGGCTTCTGAGACAGAGGTCTGTAGTTTTGAAACTTTTTATCAAAGAATAACTGAGTCATCACAAGTTGGTAAGCAAAAATAAATGGTGAAGGTCATATTTTAGAATTAACTTTTTAATTTTTAAGTTGAAAATCAATGGGTATAAGTGAGGTGAGGTTGTTAATTGTTTTAAAATGTTTATGTCACTTATTGAAATAAAAATATCAGTTTTGAGTAGCCATCTAGACTAAATTAGTTAAAAAGGAACAAAGCAGGAACTTCTACTTAAGAATTTTGGGAATCATCAAAATGACCTGGACTTCTTTGCTAAGATAGATTGTCTTAAAGGCCCCAATTCTTCTTAATCCTTCTTTGTATCTGTGACCTTTGCCATGAGACTCTAGAGTGCCCTTTCTACTCTGGATAGGGCATTCTGTCTCACCTCTTGCTTCTGGGATCCATCACTTAACTTGCTTTGGCCGATGTCATGTTAGTAAATGTGATGCAAGTAGAGGTTTGCAAAAAGCACTTGTGCATTTCTATTTACACTCTTGTCCTTGTCTGTCACAAGAAAGGAGAAAGCCTGGGCCAATATGCTGAAGGATGAGATATATAGAGTGGAGTCACAATACTCTAGTTGTCCTATCAAAGGCCATTCTAGGCCAGCCAAAAGCCAGCCAACTGTAAGACATGTTGGTGAGCTCAGTTAAAGCCAGAAGAAATATCCAGCTAGTCCTCAAACACATGAACTAAACAATGCTTTTATCAAGCCTCTGAGTTACGGGGTGGTTTGAACCTGCAACATTCGTGTGGCTATAGAGAAGTGAAACAACCTCAGGTGGTTTTAGAGACTCAACTGACCAAATGTCACAGATGATCCTGAGATTCTTCTTCTTGTTGCTCTAAAAACAATATATGTTTCATGTTGATTTCAAGAAATTAGTAGATCCAGCCACTCAGTGATACTTGGGTAAGATTTGATTTAAGGTGGAATATGTTTTCTTGGCAGGTTTATTTTTGGAACTCTGGAAATAACCCCTCCTCCAAGAATATTTTGTTGTTTAGTTGCTAAGTCATGTCTGACTCTTTGTGACCCCATGAACTGTCACCTGCCAGTCTCCTCTGTCCATGGCATTTCCCAGACAAGAATACTGGAATGGATTGCCATTTCCTTCTCCAGGGGATCATTCCAACCCAGTAATCGAATCTGTGTCTCCTGCTTGGCAGGTGGATTTTTTTTTTTTTTTTTTTTTTTAACCACTGAGCCACCTGGGAAGCCCCACCTAATGTGTATATTCAGCTAATTTTTGTTAGACTTACAGAGGCACAGAATCATTCAGTCCATAAAGAAAGACCAGGCAGAAAATGAACGTAGTACAAGTAATTGAGTTAAATTCATATGATAAGAAACACAAATGCCAATATATCCTTTTTCCAGAGCAAATTTTGACTACAGAGAAGGGTGGTGGTGGGTGGAGTAAGTAAAACAGGGGAAGTGTGAGGCTAGGAAAAGGAAAACTGGATTTACTTTGGATCATTTAGAGACAGTGTAGTATAAAAGTAAATGTAATTGAAGACTGAGCTTTAAAACCTTAACTCCCATTGTTATACTCTGTAAGTGCAATATATTAGAGTAGGGGAAAGATCTGAGGAAAAGAGCAAAGAGATAGTGTTGTTAGGGGCATGGTAGTTTAATTTTTTGTGCTTTGAAATCAAAAGACTATTGTCTTTTCTATTTTCAGACTCTTTATATAGTATTGCTATTTCATTCACTTTCTTTTGTGGTAGAAATAAGTCTGCTTTTTAGTGAATATATAAAAAGTAGCTGACTGAGAATCAGAGGCGCCTGGACCAAGGCAGGGTGTTACTGAACACATCTTAACAGTTATGGCCCTGCATTCATCTGGACCTGTACTCAGAGAAGGGGTGCTGCTGCATGGGGGATCTGTACTTGGTTAATTCATCATATTACTTGGAAAGGTCCTTATTATTTTGCACAGCAGTGTGGTCACCTGGCGGTAGGTCATTAGCATTTTAGTCTTCTTTTCTGCACAACAATGTACAACATGCTAATTAGAGGATTCTGAAAGCTAAGTAACCTGTTTTAAAATCAGACATTTTAATTTGCAGCTTTAATGGCTGTTTTTATAATAACTGGCTTTATTGGGGGTAAAAGCACTTCTCCTGTTCCACTAGCAAGGCAGAGTATAACAGAAGCTGACAAAATTAAAAACCTCATAATGCGACCTTTGCCTGGGATAAAAGGCTGTTTCATAACAATTTCCTTTTGTTCTTTGTTTAAGCCATTACTCTAAAAGGAGCCTCCGATTAATCTAAGTAAATGCATCATTACAGTACTAATCCATGTCCTTCTGTCAGTGTCTGTTTTAATTAAATAAGAAATGCTAGCAGAAAGATATCACGCACAAAGCTGTGATTGGAGAAAGCAGCACTGGTTGATCAGGGAAAGATTAAAAAGGGCTTTACTGTTTTGTCCATTTGCATAGCTCCAGATGCCACAGTGTTTCAGGTTGAAAGAAAACTTACAAAAGAGTTTAACACATTTCACTCTTATAGATTTAAAATAATGGGATTTACCAATGAAATTCTAATCATCCAATTTATCACATGTTAGACATTCCAAAGCAAGGAGCAGAACAGCTTGGGGTGTGTCTTTTAAACCTTTTATGAAGTGTTGTATTGTATCTGTGAAAACATACCTGCCCAATTTGCATGTGTTTCTTCTTATTTTGGGTGACATTGATGGTAAAACCTGATTGTGGATATATAGAATGTGATTTTCCCCCTCTTTTTATAGAATCTTGCAACTTCTAACCTATGCTTTTTTTTTTTAAATGGTTTTCTGTTGATAATATGTTAGGAATTTGGGTACTTAATTGGCTGTTAACAATGAAAAGTAAGTTTAATAAACTCTTACAAAATGCATGTATCTAGTTATTATTGCTACACTGAAATGCAGAAACTCTCCTTAGCAGTAGAGTTGCAGAATTCCCGTGGTGAGGGCTTTCTTCATATACGGTCCATTATTTGATGTAATGAAAAGAGAAAGTGTGCAACAGTGAGATTGTTAATTAATTTAGCCTAACAAGATGAAGATAAATGAAGCAAAGAACAGATTGAATGAAGAAAGAGATCTTATTTACAATCTAATACATTTTTATATAATGCAGATCTCACCTGTTAAAAAAACAAACAGACCCCATCTCAAATCCCTACTCACAAAAAAGTATACTCCCTCCCACCACAATTCAACCCTAAAATCCTGACCTGACTTTATAGAAAACATGTACCGTGACTCCCATTTCGAAGACACTTTTACAGTGTGTAAACAGCGCTTTTCTACTGCTATGAATTTTACACTAGTTAACCTTTAACTTCAGTATTTTTTTTTTTTCCTTGCTGTAGAACTGGGATGACCATAAGAATAATTATCCAGAAACCTTCGTATTTCTTCTTCTCCATGTTATCTATCCTGAGACACCTTGGCACGGTTATTTAATAATCATTTTATTTTAATGCCTTTTTTTTTTTTTTTTAACCAAAGGAAAGAAGCCCAAAAGTGAGGGGGGAAAAGGAGCTGTGAGCCTTTTTACGTGTTCTTGAATCTGTAGCGATTGTGCTGAATTCCTAAATTAGCATTATTTTTAAGTCTTTCTTCAGAGATTAATGAGCTTTACCCAGTATTTGACCTTTTATCATTCTTGCTTTCTGCTCAGAAGTACTTCCTTCCTTCCTACAGTAGCTAGAAAAGACCGTCTCTTATCTTATGTTACTGTAGGCGGTGGTAACAGGGCTCTCTACAAATGGTGTTATTACGGTCACTATGTCTTTATCTCAGGGGTCACGAACAAATCCATGCAACTGCTTCTAAGGATTTCAATAAATAGGACTTTTTATCCAGACAATCGCCTTTTATGTTACTTTTAAACAAAACTACTAGTCCATCAAGAGTTTCAAAAGAAAACAATTCTACAGAGTGCCGGTATGGCCGCACAGACCAATCATCATGGCACCCATTCTCCAGTCCTTTATTTTTCAAGTCCACAACAATAGGTTGTTGATTCAATGGACAAGACCAGAACAATTAAGTTCTCTGTTTAGCAGCAGTGCAGCATTTTAATGCCCTTCTCTAATAATGGTCTCATTATTGTTATTCTAAGACTGGGCCTCAGGAGGAGGAATATTTGCTGGAGGTACGTCATTATTTTGCAAATTTCGATTAGCTCATCATGTTGTCTGTAGTGTGAAAATCGTAGCTAATTAGGGCAGCCAGTTAGACTACCAGCTTTTGAGCTTATGAGTTAAAAGGTAGCATACTTGATAGGCCAGTGATGTGAAAAAGGTGGTAAAAAGGAGGATTAGAGCAGTTGCCTTAGTAACTCCAACTTCCATCTGTGAGGGAACAATGGACTTGTGTTTCTCCCCCACCTTGGTGTAAAAATTGGTTTTGTTTTGAAAGGACAGGGTTCTTTTTATGACAATCTGGAATTCAGCCCAACTGAGTGTAGTTTTAGTTGTTAGGAGAGACCATTGGGGATAGGAAAGATGAAAGGTCATGGTGAGCTTCAAGGACATGAAAGGTTGTTGTCTCATGTAACAATGGTAGATTGTTTTTTTTTTTTTTCCCTAATATTTCTAGCCAGCCCCTAAGTCAGGTGATGGAACAAATACCTACAGTTTAGTCAGGTGAAACAGGAAAGGGAGGGGGAAGGAAAGGAGAAAAATGGGGTAAGAAAGAGTTCGTACTTTGTTTTTAAAAAGGGGGGAGGGGTAACTTCAATTTGCTTTTATTAAACGAAGTGATATTTCTCTGTCACTGTCTCTGAGATTCCAGTGTGCTTTGGATGATTTGCCTCTGTGGGCCATCACATCTCTGGGAAGCTCTCCAATGTGTTAGAAAATGTGATTTAAGCTTTCTTCCTGAACTCCCAAGAGGACTAGTGATGCGATACTTAACAATAAATTTAGTTGTTGTAGCTTTCTCACATTATTGGTGTTCTTAAAAGGTTTTCCTTCAAAATGCACACTGAATAAAATGAATGATAAATATGAAAGAATTTGTTTCACCACTCTACAGGGTTTTATCATAAATTCTATGACTTTCATCACAGAAAGTTTACAGGAAACTGTTTAGATGTTGCTGCAATAGCAGCACAATTTTTTCTCTCTGTTCATAAGAAAATGCCACAATTTTAAGAGCTATTTGAGGTTTTGTATTAAGAGGAGGTGATAAGGATTGAATATGGTGCTATTTCTTTAAAAGCCTGAAAACCAAATCACTCTCTCTGGATTTAAAATGCCTTTATTACAGCAAAATAAGTGTCTTCTGTTTCTCTTTCATATCAGTATTAAAACATTTGATATGTGTGCTTATATGGGAGCTCCTGTTTGTGTGTGTGTGTGTGTGTGTGTGTGTGTGTAGAATCAGAAAGAGTATGGGAATATTAAGTTTTTAAGCAGAAAGATCATCTTTTGATGATCAGAGGAACCTTCATATTTCTCCCTCTCTATTGTCCCCAAACAACCCTTGTGTAATTGAAGCTGGACTTGGTCCAGGGGGCTAGGGAGATTTTCAGATTCTTTGAATCCCAGGTCTTTGTTTTTTTACTTTTTCTAGCCAACTGTCTTTATTGCTGTAGCTTTTCTTTTTCTGAGAAGCTGCGTTCATTTAATTTATTGTAAATACTTCATAGACTTGAAATAATAGCATCATGAAATTGTGGTGTTTAAGGGCTTTTGAGATCATCTAGTTCAATTCTTGTATTTGCAAAATAAGAAACGTGAGAGCAGAATGTTGAAATGACTTGCCCAAGATAACTCAACTAGCTGAGGTAGACAAATAGATGCCATTTGCTATACTATTTAAATATTAAAAACTTGAAATCAAAGGAAGAATGGAGAAACATTATAGGAACATACTGCACTTTCCTTGTCTGTTAGTGGTTGAGGGAAACTGAAATAAGGCTAACATCAGGGGATGATGGTGGTGAGGTTACAATTCAGATCACATTTTTCTTCTGTAACTTTTAAAGCTCCATTGTAAATAAATGAAACTTTTTTTTCCTGACAGCCACCACCCCCTAAAGAAAACCCCAGTATAAGTGGGGAGAGATGTACCCTAAAGCTCTAGCATAGCGTTCAGAAACTGTGAACGTTCTTGATCCAAGCACTGTGTGAAATACTTTATACACATTATTATAATTTAGACTTTAAACACTTTTTCTTTCCAGAGTGGCAAATTAGTTAACTGTTCTGTTTTTTAGTTTTTGGAGCTATAGAAAGGAACCTGATATTATTCAACTGTATTAGATGTTGTGAGACATAAGTGAGTAAATGATTGAAAAATGCAGTATACATTTGAAATTATATGAGTGAAAATTTGTGCTTTTTCTGAACAGATATCCTGAGGCAAATATAAACCATAATATTTAGATCAGTGTATATGTTGTATTTTATTTTTGGAACAGATTAGAATATGTTCAGAAAACTTGGACTATAAAAACTTAAAGGATAAAATAAAATAACCTGTTATTTCATCTTATTATTTCATAATTAAAAATATACTCCCTAGTAACATTTTGGTATATTTCATTTCAGTCTTTTATCTATGTGTGTATGAGAAGAAAGGACATGTGTAGCTTCTTTACTGTCCTCTCTTTGATGCCCAGAACAGTATGTGGCTCAGAGTAGGTACTTGAAAAATAGTTGTTGGGGAAGGTAAAAAAGAAAAGCAAAATAGCATCATACTGTATATACATTTTTGTAATTAAAAAATAATTTAATTGGATTTTGTCATGTCTTCCAAAATGTGATTTTTTTCATGACCATATCATATACCATGGTTGTACCACAGTTTGTTTTACCATTAAATTATTGATCTCCAACTTTTCACTATTATAATGTGGAAGTTAATTTATAAGGATGTCTTTCATTTATTATTCAAATGGTAAAATTTTTAAATTGATGATTAAAAATCCTTTAGGATCATGCTGCTGCTGCTAAGTTGCTTCAGTCGTGTCCAACTCTATGCGACCCCATAGACGGCAGCCCATCAGGCTCTCCCGTCCCTGGGATTCTCCAGGCAAGAACACTGGAGTGGGGTGCCATTTCCTTCTCCAATGCATGAAAGAGAAAAGTGAAAGTGAAGTCGCTCAGTCGTGTCCGACTCCTAGCGACCCCATAGACTGCAACCTACCAGGCTCCTCTGTCAGTGGGATTTTCCAGGCAAGAGTACTGGAGTGGGGTGCCATTTAGGATCATAGAGCCCCACCAAACCCCATCATTTCTTTCAAGTCCTAGGTTAGATGTTATCTTCTCTTTCCAGGTCAACCTTGACCACCTTGTTTTAAAATTGTAGCCCTCCAAACATTTAGCTCCCTAAGCATGTCTGTGTTTTTAAATAGCCTTTATCAACTTTTAACATACAATATAATTTGTACATCTGTTGAATTTTCCATTTCCCCCTTATATTTCCTAGAATATAAGCTCTAGGCAGTGGAGAATTTTTTGCTATTTCTGTCAGTTATATTCCCCAGTGTCTTGAACAGTATCCAGAACATAGTAGATGCTCAACAATATTTGTTGAATGCATTTATTGAAACTTAAAAAGATGGAAACATCTATTTTTAAAGTCAAGAATCAATCTCTTTTTTTTCACATGGGCAACTCTTATCAACTAATCTGTGCACTACTGGCCAAGGAATTCTGTTTGCTCGATGTTCAATTGTACACATTTTCCAGTTAAATTAAATCATAGCACTTGGCTGAATCTTGGATAGGCCGTACTGGATACAGTCTAAATGTCTTGCAACAAATGTTTTCAGCTCTTGCCACTTGAAGTCACTCTGAACTCCAGCTTTAAGGAGATAGTTCTGGATGAGAAATGTCACCAGTGTTACTCCAAATGATCCTTTTCCTTGTTTAGAAGTCCTTTTGGTAAGACTTCTAAGGTTTGGGTCTGATCTGAGTAAATTCAGGTTAACCTGATTACTTTTATTTGGGGATGATTTTACCTTATTCTGTTTCTGATATTGGTCCTTTTCTTGAAATTTCTTAGGGAAGACATTTTGCAAACTCCTGTTTACTTCTTTCTGTCTATATGGTTTATGTGTGCCGTGTGTACTGAGTCGCTCAGTCGTGTCCGACTCTTGCGACCCCATAGACTAGCCCGCCAGGCTTCTCTGTCCATGGGATTATCCAGGCAAGAATACTGGAGTGGGTTGCCATGCCTTCCTCCAGGGAATCTTCCTGACCCAGGGATTGAACCAGGTCTCCTGCATTGCAGTCAGACTCTTTACCAACTGAGCTACAAGGGAAGGTATTTTTATTTAAAAATAGTGTAAAACAAACAAAAGAAAAATCATCATTAATGTCCTTTGTGGAAAAGTGTTAATTATATCTTTATATACTAGCAATTTATATAGCTATAATAATCCCTTACCTTTAGTGTTTATAGTTTTAAAACTCTTTAGTAAATATCTTAATTATCAGAATAATCTTAGATGCACAGGGCATGTTTATTATACCCATTTAGGGACCATTGCACAGAAAAGTTTGGATACTTAATCTAAAACATAAATTTAGGAAGTGATAGAGAGATCACTAGAATCCAAGTCTTCTGAGTTCTACTAGTCTAGGACTGTTTCTCTTTTAGTCATTTTACCTTCTCTCCAGGTTAAATAATCATCATTTTATTGATGTTTCTTAATAGATCCCATGAGAATAAAAACAAATTATTAGAATTACACTTTTTTCCACTTTATTTTACCTTGTTTACTATTCCGATTCTCAAGGACTTTTCTTTAGTTTTCTATGGTTATTCATTTTCCATAGTCATTATATTTTCCTTTATTCTGACTATTAACATGGGCTTTTGTAGCAATTGTAAAGCCACTGACTTCCATGCGTGTCTTTTTGTCTTTTAGCGAGTTGTTCATTTCACATCTCTAGATAAGACTAAGCATATTCTGTTGATCATAATAGGTATCGAGCAAACTCATAGGGGTCCATTGAGATGCAAACAGCCTTGGGAGAAAGTTAGTATAGTAGACAGTGCATTAGGTAAAAGATTGGACAATGAACACTATCAAGTGGAGTTCATGGATGTAGAAGAGAGGTACGAAACACAAGATTAAAGTGTTTCATGAAACAGACAAAGCAAGAAAAATCTGAGGCAAGTGGTAAGAGATTTAGGCAGCTAGGCTATAGACATCAAGTGGAGTTAAAGGACAGATTCCTTTAACTTTAATTCCAGTTTCTGAGTAGTCTGCAAGTAGAGGGTTACCAAGTTCACAGAAGGGTCATGGTCTTAGATGGACTAGTGCACTCAGGTATAGTAAAACAAGTAGAATCTAGTATTGGAATGAAAGCAAAAAATCAGAGTCGAACTAGCAGCAAGTGATTAATTTCATTCTGAGTTCCAAGAGATTGGGTTGGAGTCTCTTTCGAATGAGGTCAGAAATGGTCCTAGAGCAGTGGCTCTCAAATTTTTAATATATGTGAGAATCACCTGGGGTGCTTTGGATTTCTGAAGCAGGGCCCAGGTGTATGTATCTTTAACAAGAGCCCCAGATTTTTTTCTGTTGCAGGTATCTACTGATCACATTTGTAGAAAATTGGCATAAAGCCTGAGATGGTACTTACAGTAGGTTAAGGGACCCAGTAATCACAAATCTTGAGAGAGGAAGCATTTAGATGTTGAAAGTCAGACCTTTCTACTAAGAGAAAAATGTATCTGTTTTTCTCAGAGCTGATTTGTATTTGTCTACATGTAAGAAGGCAGAAAACTTGGGCTGATATGTACTCGACTGATACGTATGTATTGTAAGCCTATTATGTTTTTCTGCTTATGTATATTGTGTATGTTACTTGTTTATGACCTGAGTGCTTCTGTAATATCCAACATAAAGATTTATACCTTTTAGTGTAAAAAAAGTAAGGCTGACTGTTCTTTTGTACCTAATCTAAACTGTCTCTCATTTTTACTTTCAATTTGTTATCTGCATAATTGAATTTCCTCTTTTCTTTCCCGGGTCATAAATTGATTAGCATGAGTTGGGCAGACTGCTGTAATGCTAAGGGTTAACCAGAAGAGAATTACAAATGAACTATCTAGAAAGTTGATTATTAATCCAGCTAGAGAAGAAATATCCTTTTACTTAGCAAGAATGAGTATCTGAAGAGCTGATAATATTGTTCAGGCAGTGAGGTGGAATGGCAGAGCTTGGTAAGTAAAACAAAACTTGGGATTAATCTTTTATATCAGTTTTAAAAAATTCCTAGAATGTTGGTATATTTAAATAGTTGAATCTAATATGAATTTATAAGCTGCTGGAACAAATCTAAAAAGTTCCAAATGTGTTTGTTAATGAGATCCCCACATAGACTATCAGTATAAGTTAACTGAAAAGTATTTACATAAGTAGATAAATATATTTAATTTTGAATATTTATAAAAATAGGTGATTAGATTTGTGATTAAGAACAAGGAAGTGGGCATGGAGGAATGATTGCTATAACAATATAAGTCCACACCTCATACCGAAGAATATTGAGTGACAACAGTTGTTGTTTTCTCACAAGATCAAGTTCTGGATTCTTAGATATGAAAGTGAAAATATAATTTAAAATATAATATTTGCATAAAGATTCAGTGAGATATTTTTCAGACTTACAGGTGACAAAAATTGTCATAAGTTCTCTTATTTTCTGGGTCCTACTACTCATTTCACCCTGCTGTTTAATATAAGGACCTTTCTAAAGACAGCTTTTATTGTATTTGTGAATCAGAAGGGAAGAGAAATGAGAGGATCTGTGCTATTTGTACAAAGAAAATTAAGTGAAAAGATATGATTTTAATAATGTTCTTCCTTCCAAGACTGCTCCTCCTGTTGTAGAAGAAATTTTGATGTCAACATTCAATTCTATAAGATTGAATTTTCTCATAAATTACTTGATATTACAAAAATGAACCTTTTAAACATAGTATGGACCATACCGAATATTACTGCAGCTTTATGCAGTATTAAATCATTCCAATGTAGTATTGTACTTAGAAGTTAGTAAACTTATTAAAATTGTGCACCAGCAAACGAAGAATTTGAACCTTTCCTTTAAAAGTATTTTTTTAGTGGCAGTAAAAAGGCCTTGACATTTCATTATTTAACATTCACATAAGCACAGAAAAAATGTTTTTAAAAAGCTGTAAGTATTAAAAGTATGTGTTATATGTGTACATGTGTTGTGAATACATCGAGTATATATGCATTCAAAATACCAGAGCACCATTTGGACATATACACTCAGCTTTTTTTTTTTTTTTTAAATGTTCTAATGTTGTGACTCATATTTAAAACTGGGAATATTAACCATAGTAAGTGAAATAATAAGGACAATAGTTAAAATTTATTGAGCTCTTGTGCGCTAAATACTGTGTTAAATGTCTTATCTCATTTAATCCGCATATTATTTCTGTGGTTGTTGGAAATCTACAAGGATTGTAGGGTATCCTACAACAAAGAGTAAGGTAATTGAAGAGCCTTTTACATCGTATGCTAAACGTCTAGAAAATAAAGGCCGATGGAACAAATTGTATAAGAGAGGAGATCCTTAAATTCTGTGTGCTTGTCTTTCTCAAAATTGAGAAGATTTAGTATGAGCCTGGGAAAGAAAAATAGAAGGAGATTAGTCAGTGATTCTTAGCAATCATTAATTCTTAAACATCTTTTATTATGAAATTTTTAGTTGTTCAAAAATGTATAAATAAGTTAAAATACTGTATATTTATAAGAAATGAAACATTACTAATACAGTCCAAATCTTCTGTGAATTCTTTCCCAATTTTTTGTCTTCCTCTCTTTATGCTAGAGGTAACCATTTTTTTGAATTTGCTATTTGTCATTCTCATGCTTTATATTTATACTTAAATTTCATATTCACTATGTATATGGAGGAAAACTCCACTTAATCATTCTTTGAGATTTAGGATAGACCTTTTCTTGGCTTCCTGTTACACTTTAATTAAAACCAAAATCCTTAACACAATATGCAAAGCTCCGGCCCCATATAATGTGACCCTTGCATTAATGTGACCCAGCCTTAGCTCTTGCCTTTTTCCTAATGACTCTCTTTGATTCAGCTGGTATCCTGATCTACACTCTCCAAGTTTTTTCCTGTTCTAAGGTCTTCATATTACGCTATCCTCTCAAATGGAATATTCTTCTCCCCACTATTCTTCAGAATGATTCCTACTCATTCTTCAGCTCTATGTTTAAATGTCATTTCCTCAGAGAAACCTTCCCTCATCCTTCCAATTCAAATCTTGTTTGCCTGCAAAGATCTCACTGCAAACACATTAATAATAGCAGATATTGCAATTTTAAATTATGTATTTATTTGTGTGATTTTTGCTTAATGTTTGTCCTTCACCCTGGATTCAATTATTTTATTCTCACATTTCCCCTTATACTTATAAACATGGTTTTTTACATTACAGGCATTCATAGATATTTGTTGTTATCAAGGAGAGGAATGTAGTGAATGAAGAAGAAGAAAGGGAGATTGAGAAAGAAAACTACATATAAATGAAGTCTGTGGGTTAGTTGATATACCCTGTTAAGGTTAAATTATGCAACTTGAATCTAGTTTAAGATTAGGGTGAGAGACGTGGCGGGGACCTTGTTTGTTTCTTAAATCTAGTTGTAGAATGTATCTATTATCCACTGTTGCTTCTTGTTTTTCAGTGCAATCTTTGACTTTTGTGTTCTCATTTTTGGGATTCTGCATTCCTGAACTGAGCTTTCAAGTTGTAAACTTATAGAGCAGCCCCAGCATTTATAAAACTAGTGTGGAGACGCTATAGTGGGCTCTAAGAATCTTGAAAAATTTCTGACACACAGATGAGGAAATACATATGGTACTTTTGCATAAGAAAGCCGTCAGGCCACTTATAAGACTTTTCAGGTGCATGACTATAACTAAAATATTCATAGTAGTGACACTTGCTGTTATAATGGTAGGCAGTTTGATTTTTTAAGGGGATTATAGAAAAGATTATAAAAAAGGAGTAAAGAAAATGAAATCAGTCTGAAAGGAGGACAAAGGTTTTCAAAATATCAGAATATACTTATGTTGTACTCTGTAAATCTTTGCTGGCATTTGTAATTAAAATCCAAGGCCAAAAGATGGTGCTGAAAATTTTTTTTTGGGGGGGTTGTTGATATGGGAAAAGGAGACAAAAAAGGGGATAAAAAAGAGAATTTAATTAAAATGTCTTAGTGTTAAAAGGAGGGGATTTGTAGAGTGTCTCATTTGTGGTCATAGAAGGTGCCATTATTAATAATAATAGTGTACCTTACATTTTTATTTTTATTACTCCTTACACTTTTAAATGAACTTTTTCATATATTATCTTATACATTTCTTTTATTAACCCCATGAGATAGTTAAAGTGGGGGTCTTATTATCTTCAGTTTATAATGAGGAAAACTAGGAATGAACAGAAATCAGAGAGAAGCCAAGACTAAGACTTAAAAACAATACCGAGGTTCAGTTTTGTAGGCAAGACTAATATTCACTCTACTTATACCCTTCCATAAAGGATTGGGAGGGTATAATTAGGTTCTTTTAAGGACCAAGATCACTGGGGTGGACGTCCTCTATAGCAGTGGTCCCCAACCTTTTTGGCACCAGGGCCCAGTTTCTTGGAAGACAGTTTTCCACAGATTGGGGGTGGAGATGGGGCATGGTGTCAGGATGTTTGAAGTGCATTTACATTTATTATGCACTCTCTTTTTGTTATTATTACCTCAGCCTTACCTCAGATCATCAAGCATTAGATCCTGGAGGTTGGAGACCCCTGCTCTATAGGTTTCCTAGACTTAAATATTTTATTTTTTTCAAGTTGTAAAGTAGTTAACTATCTCCAGCAAATAGAACTGAGATGGTTAAATGCATATAGTTAATAGATACACTGCTAAGCCTATTCTAAGTTAAGGCTTACTGGATGAAGTAATCGTTTCCTGATATCTTGTGATATCAGGAGTCCTGTCCTCTCCTGATATCTTAGGGTTCCAAGATTAAGCAGACATGGAATTTATAAGAATGAAATGCCATAACATTTGACGTAAATAAATTGTAGCTTAAATAAAAGCATGTGATGAAGCAGTGGGTACAAGCCCCTTGAATGGAAACCCGTCATTTGAACTGAAGATGGACATTTTTTGGCACTCGGTGAAACTATTTTTTTTAAAAGAACAAGTGGAAGGCAATGTGTATATTGTATTTATGCATGTGTGCATGCAGGTGGAGGGGTATTTCTTTGAGAACAAAGAAATGCCAGCAGGTATTTGTAATGATTAGCCAAGAAAGCTGTTTGCTGCATTTAAAGTAAAAGCCAAACTTTGTATTTTTCAACTGGACAAAGAGCCTGGTTGCAGAGAAATTCAAATTCTCACTCTTTCTGGGCCAGCAGGCAGAACCTCCCTTAGGTTAAAGGAACCAGACATGTTCTCTCTGCAGTACAGCAGTGTCAAGAGAATCTAATATCTGTCCTAAGATGGATAAATTGCTGCTGTAGGGGAATAGTGTGTACTGTGGAGAGCCAAACTCAAGTTACTGGGTGAAAGTCACAGGGAGCCAGAGTCACAGGAACAGCAGAAGAAATGCTTTGTAACAGCTATAGTTGTCTAAAAATGGGATGAACTTCTTTGTTGATATAGTGAAGGCCTTGCTATTGGGAGGAATTGGGAAGAAAGATTAAAGTGTTGGATTATAGCAAGTTGTTTCAGTATTGATGTTTCTAAGAAGAAGTCCTCTATATGTTAACTGGCTAAGAAAAGGATGTGAGTCAACATAGCAAGGATGTATTCTTATGTGAAGCCAAGGATGAATGTCATGAAGGCCAGGTTTACTTTCTGGGTCGCTCAGCTCTATTTACTCTGCTGCTGCTGCTGCTAAGTCGCTTCAGTCGTGTCCGACTCTGTGCGACCCCATAGATGGCAGCCCACTAGGATTCCCCATCCCTGGGATTCTCCAGGCAAGAACACTGGAGTGGGTTGCCATTTCCTTCTCCAATGCAGGAAAGTGAAAAGTGAAAGTGAAGTCTCTCAGTTATGTCCGACTCTTAGCGACCCCGTGGACTGCAGCCTACCAGGCTCCTCCGTCCATGGGATTTTCCAGGCAAGAGTACTGGAGTGGGGTGCCATTGCCTTCTCCACTATTTACTCTAGTATGTCAGTTAAAAAATTCACCAATTTTTATCTATAGACAGCCATTTGATGCGTAAAATTGCCCCAACTAAGACCTTTAAACTTCACAGCTATTCTCAAACCTCAGAAGAACTGGCATAAGGGAATGAAATTGTATTATAAGGGAGAAAAAAGAGAAATCTGTTAGTTTCTCCATTGGGTTCAGATATAGAGAAGAAGAATTTATTAATAATATGAATTAGGGAGAACAAATTAAAAAACATCACTAAGTTCACTAAATTACCTTTAAAGGCTCCTGAACTTTGGTATATTAATAAGATAAAGGATGACGTTTTTAAGCACCTTGGAGATTTTCTGTTACGTTTCTCCGTATTGAGGTAGTGCTTTCATTTGAACAATTAAACATATTTAAAAATTAAAAAGTAATACACAAATACATTCTTGTTCTAGTGTACCTTGCATATAGTTGGAAATCATTAAATGTTACTTGAATGAATAATTCTTGAAAAAAGTGAAGGAAATTTTCCTTAATGTCTCTTCCCACCTTGGATTCTATTTCTCCTCCCCAAACATATTTACTGTTTTCAATCTGGTTTATATCTTTCCAGACCTCTTTCTATATAATGATATACATATATACACAATTATTTAGAGATGTGCAGTTTTATTTTGTGTGAGGGTGACATTCTCCCCTTTTACAGATAATCACTTTATAGTTTACATATCCTTTTTTTTCATGAAAATTCTGACTTAGACCTTTGTCAATTTATATATTTTAACTTTATTTTCTTCTATGTAATATTTTATACTATGTATATACCATTATTATATCGATAGGCATCTAGGTTATTTACAATTTAAGTATTCTTAGTTGAAATGTTAGATATTTAAAACTTAGGAAATGGCACAATATGACTCTATTTTTTAAACATACATAAAATGGGCGTGGGAAGTTTCTACCTGATAGGGCTTATGAGAGTTAAGGACAATTCTCATTAGGAAAATTAGAAAAAGGGAAAAGATTAGAATGTGTAAAGGCATGTGTTAGTTGTGTGTTAGTTGCTCAGTTGTGTCCGACTCTTTGTGACCCCATGGACTGTAGCCCACCAGACTCTTCTGTCCGTGGGATTTCCCAGGCAAGAATACTGGAGTGGGTTGCCATTCCCTTCTCCAGGGGATCTTCCTGACCCAGGGATCAAACACAGGTCTCCTAGGCATAAAGGACTGAAAAAACTGTATTATTTACTCATTCATTAATGAAACAGAAGAAGTCTTTATTATCAGAGGATAATTGGTAGTGAGAAAAGGCCACTAATTTCATCCATTTAAAATCGAATGGGGATAACAACTATAAACTCTGGACAAAACATGAAAAACAACTATTTGAAGATACTGGAGAACAATCCAAAGCAGGCTAAATCTTCAGAGGAGTTGACATTTGGAAGAAGGGGTATTTGGGTAAGTTTGTCATTTTCGGGGTTTCAGTATGAAGGTAGGCTCAGTTTATAAAACTCCAGTAGAAAAAGTAGCAGTCTTTCTGGTCTGGGAAACTAGTAGAACAGACTTTGGAGCAACCACAACTACTGGGAAGTGAGGATGTAATCCTGGAAAAGAACGAGTCACAGAAAGTGACTCCTAAATTCTATGCATAAATTTTGCCCCAGCCTCTGAAATCTACAAGCCATACATGCTCTGGACAGGTGTTAAGAGCTCACATAAGGCTTAAAGAACTAAACAGATATTTAAGCTGGTGCCCATTGCAGGTGAGACAGAATGTGCAGTTTGAGTCTAAGCAAATAAGCTTTTTGCTAAACAAAGAAAAAGTGATACTCTTTAGAGCACTATAAAAGAATCCAGAGTCTCCATGGCATAATGGTCATGATATCTAAGGTGAAGGTGAAAGTCGCTCAGTCATGTCTGACTCTTTGCCACCCCATGGACTATACAGTCCATGGAGTACTGGAGTGAGTAGCCTTTTCCTTCTCCAGGGGATCTTCCAACCCAGGGATCGAACCCAGGTCTCCTGCATTGCAGGTGGATTCTTCACCAGCTGAGCCACCAGGGAAGCCAGAATACTGGAGTGGGTAGCCTATCCCTTCTCCAGTGGATCTTCCCAAACCAGGAATTGAACAAGGGTCTCCTGCATTGCAGGCAGATTCTTTACCAACTGAGCTATGAGGGAAGCCATGATATCTAAGAATAATCCCAAATTACTCAACAAACAAAGAATGGGGAAAGTGTTAGATAATAGGGCATTTCAGCAGAGAGATAGAAATTTCAAAAGATCAGATGGGAACTTAAAACTGAAAAAAAATAAAAGATATGGTATCTGAAATGAGACTAACTTGATAGGCAAATCAGTATTATAAAAATGACAGGAAAAAACTAGTGAAATTGAATTAGATCAATAGAAATTATCTGATATAAAGAACACAGATTAAAAAAATTAAAAATTAATATAGCACTAGGGATACATAAAATATTATTAATATGTGAACCATGAACTTTCTGATGTTCAAGCTGGTTTTAGAAAAGGCAGAGGAACCAGAGATCAAATTGCCAACATCTGCTGGATCATGGAAAAAGCAAGAGTCCAGAAAAACATCTATTTCTGCTTTATTGACTATGCCAAAGCCTTTGACTGTGTGGATCACAATAAACTGTGGAAAATTCTGAAAGAGATGGGAATACCAGACCACCTGACCTGCCTCTTGAGAAACTTATATGCAGGTCAGGAAGCAACAGCTAGAACTGGACATGGAAAAACAGACTGGTTCCAAATAGGAAAAGGAGTACATCAAGGCTGTATATTGTCATCCTGCTTATTTAACTTATATGCAGAGTACATCATGAGAAACGCTGGACTGGAAGAAACACAAGCTGGAATCAAGATTGTCGGAGAAATATCAATAAC
The DNA here is from genome assembly GCF_032452875.1 of Bos javanicus. Taxonomy (NCBI): domain Eukaryota; kingdom Metazoa; phylum Chordata; class Mammalia; order Artiodactyla; family Bovidae; genus Bos; species Bos javanicus. The sequence goes on from NC_083882.1 coordinate 36,188,752, forward strand.
TTCAGATATGCAGATGACACCACCTTTATGGCAGAAAGTGAAGAGGAACTCAAAAGCCTCTTGATGAAAGTGAAAGTGGAGAGTGAAAAAGTTGGCATTCAGAAAACGAAGATCATGGCATCCGGTCCCATCACTTCATGGGAAATAGATGGGGAAACAGTGGAAACAGTGTCAAACTTTGTTTTTTTGGGCTCCAAAATCACTGCAGATGGTGACTGCAGCCATGAAATTAAAAGACGCTTACTCCTTGGAAGGAAAGTTATGACCAACCTAGACAGCATATTGAAAAGCAGAGACATTACTTTGCCAACAAAGGTCCGTCTAGTCAAGGCTATGGTTTTTCCTGTGGTCATGTATGGATGTGAGAGTTGGACTGTGAAGAAGGCTGAGTGCCAAAGAATTGATGCTTTTGAACTGTGGTGTTGGAGAAGACTCTTGAGAGTCCCTTGGACTGCAAGGATAGGCAACCAGTCCATTGTGAAGGAGATCAGTCCTGGGTGTTCATTGGAAGGACTGATGCTGAAGCTGAAACTCCATTACTTTGGCCACCTCATGCGTAGAGTTGACTCATTGGAAAAGACTCTGATGCTGGGAGGGATTGGGGGCAGGAGGAGAAGGGGACGACAGAGGATGAGATGGCTGGATGGCATCACTGACTCGATGGATGTGAGTCTGAGTGAACTCCGGGAGTTGGTGATGGACAGGGAGGCCGCGGCGTGCTGCAATACATGGGGTCGCAAAGAGTCCAACACGACTGAGAGACTGAACTGAACTGAACATATATAAATACTAGAAAAAAAGGAGAGCAATATTAAGGTAGAAAAAAATGCTTGAAGAAATAGTGGTTCCAAAGTTCCCAAATTTGGTGAAAGATATAAATTTACATATTTAAAAAGTTCAGTGAACTTCAAGTAGCATAAATGCAAAGAAAAGCACAATAGGCACGTTGAAATAAACTGTGTAAAGCAAAGAAAAATGTAGAGGTAATGACAGAAAACAGAGAACATAACTTACCAACATGGGAATGAAAGAGGAATTGTCAGAAAAGAATTTCTAGAGATTAAACAGACAATAGGAGGTGTTATGAATATCTTATATCAAAAAATGTATAGGTGTACCTTGGAGATATTATAGATTTAGTTCCAGACCTCTGAAATAAAGGTAATACCACAAAAGTCACACAATTTTTTTGGTTTTTCAGTGCATATGAAAGTTATGTTTATACTATATTGTAGACTATTAAGTGTGCAGTGAGTCTGAGTGAACTCCGGGAGTTGGTGATGGACAGGGAGGCCTGGCGTGCTGTGATTCATGGGGTCACAAGGAGTCAGACATGACTGAGTGACTGAACTTCACTGAACTGAGCATTAAAAATACTTAATTGCTAAAACATGCTAATCATCATCTAACAAAGTTGCCTCAAAACATCAGTTTGTAGAAACCACCATATTTACTAAATGTAATAAAGCAATGTGCAATAAAAAGAAGTATACTTTTACTACTTAGAAGAAATGAATAAATTGCTCAAAAAAAAAAAATCCCCAAAACCAGAACTTGCTAAAACTGACACAAGATGAGACAGAAAACCTAAATAGTACTTTGTTTATAAAAGACATTGCATTTTAAATTAAAAAATAAAACTTTTTAGTAAGAAAACTTTGGATCCAAAATGGTTTCACTGATGAATTCTGTCAAATATTTAAGAAATAGCATCAATCTTACCTAAACTCTTTCAAAATATAGAGGAAGGAGGAATAATTTCTACCCCTCAAGTCTGCTGCTGCTGCTGCTAAGTCGTTTCAGTTGTGTCCGACTCTGCGACCCCGTAGATGGCAGCCCACCAGGCTTCCCTGTCCCTGGGATTCTCCAGGCAAGAACACTGGAGTGGGTTGCCATTTCCTTCTCCAATGCATGAAAGTGAAAAGTGAAAGTGAAGTCGCTCAGTCATGTTCGACTCTTCATGACCCCATGGACTGCAGCCTACCAGGTTCTTCCATCCATGGGATTTTCCAGGCGAGAGTACTGGAGTAGGTTGCCATTGCCTTCTCCACCTCTTAAGTCTAGTATTACCATAATACCAAACCTGAGAAAACATTACAAAAGGCAAATTTTAGACCTGTATTCTTTATGATCATAGATGCAAAAATCCTTAACATCAGCAAATTAAGTCCAACAATACAAAAAGAGTGGAAATAGAACTGTCATATGACCCAGCAATCCCACTGCTGGGCATACACACCGAGGAAACCAGAAGGGAAAGAGACACGTGTACCCCAATGTTCATCACAGCACTGTTTATAATAGCCAGGACATGGAAGCAACATAGATGTCCATCAGCAGACGAATGGATAAGAAAGCTGTGGTACATATACACAATGGAATATTACTCAGCCATTAAAAAGAATACATTTGAATCGGTTCTAATGAGGTGGATGAAACTGGAGCCGATTATACAGAGTGAAGTAAGCCAGAAAGAAAAACACCAATACAGTATACTAACGCATATATATGGAATTTAGAAAGATGGTAATGATAACCCTGTATGTGAGACAGCAAAAGAGACACAGATGTATAGAACAGTCTTTTGGACTCTGTGGGAGAGGGCCAGGGTGCGATGATTTGGGAGAATGGCATTGAAACATGTATATTATCATATATGAAACAGATCGCCAGTCCAGGTTTGATGCATGAGACAGGGTGCTTAGGGCTGGTGCACTGGGATGATCCAGAGGGATGGGATGGGGAGGGAGGTGGGAGAGGGGTTCAGGATGGGGAACACATAAATTTATATTAATAAAAAATACAAAAAGAGAATAATATATCATGATCAAATAAGGATTACGTCAGGAATGCAAGGTTGATTTAACATTTGGAAGATCTCACCATATTAATGGAATAAGTAAAAAATATCATATAATCATTTTCATAGATATAGAAAAAATATTTAACAACAATAATTAATAATTAAAAACTCTCAGCAAACTAGGACTAAAAAATAATTTCCCTAATCTGAAAAGGACATCTGTGAAAAATTTACAACTAGCATCATGTTTAATGGTGAAATATTGAATGAATTTTTTCCACAGTTCAGTTCAGTTCAGTTCAGTCCCTCAGTCGTGTCTGACTCTTTGCGACCCCATGAATCGCAGCACGCCAGGCCTCCCTGTCCATCACCAACTCCCAGAGTTCACTCAAACTCATGTCCATCGAGTCAGTGATGCCATCCAGCCATCTCATCCTCTGTCACCCCCTTCTCCTCCTGTCCCCAATCCCTCCCAGCAGCAGGGTCTTTCCCAATGAGTCAACTCTTCACATGAGGTGGCCAAAGTACTGGAGTTTCAGCTTTAGCATTATTCCTTCCAAAGAAATCCCAGGACTGATCTCCTTCAGAATGGACTGATGGATATCCTTGCAGTCCAAGGGACTCTCAAGAGTCTTCTCCAACACCACAGTTCAAAAGCATCAATTCTCGGCTCTCAGCTTTCTTCACAGTCCAACTCTCACATCCATACATGACCACAGGAAAAACCATAGCCTTGACTAGACAGACCTTTGTTGGCAAAGTGCTATCTAGGTTGGTCATAACTTTCCTTCCAAGGAGTAAGCATCTTTTAATTTCATGGCTGCAGTCACCATCTGCAGTGATTTTGGAGCCCCCCAAAATAAAGTCTGACACTGTTTCCACTGTTTTCCCATCTATTTCCCATGAAGTGATGGGACCAGATGCCATGATCTTCGTTTTCTGAATGTTGAGTTTTAAGCCCACTTTTTCATTCTCCTCTTTCACCTTCATCAAGAGGCTTTTTAGTTCCTCATCACTTTCTGCCATAAGGGTGGTGTCCTCTGCTTATCTGAGGTTATTGATATTTCTCCCAGCAATCTTGATTCCAGCTTGTGCTTCTTCCAGCCCAGCGTTTCTCATCATGTACTCTGCATAGAAGTTAAATAAGCAGAGTGACAATATACAGCCTTGACGTACTCCTTTTCCTATTTGGAACCAGTCTGTTGTTCCATGTCCAGTTCTAACTGTTGCTTCGTGACCTGCATACAGGTTTCTCAAGAGGCAGGTCAGGTGGTCTGGTATTCCCATCTCTTTCAGAATTTTCCAGCTTATTGTGATCCACACAGTCAAAGGCTTTGGCATAGTCAATAAAGCAGGATAGATGTTTTTCTGGAACTCTCTTGCTTTTTCCATGATCCAGCAGATGTTGGCAATTTGGTCTCTGGTTCCTCTGCCTTTTAAACAAAATAATGTCTATTTTCTTTCATGCCATGTGACATTGTATTGGAGGCCCTAACCATTGTAAGGAGGCAAGAAAAGGAAACAGTATGAGAATACAAAAGGAAAAAGTAGAAATATCTCTGCATCTTTGGCAAGGTTACATGAACACGAGGTCTTTTATATGCTAATGGATGGGGGTAAAAATTTCATGGAAAACAATGGGGATATTATTTTGACTCAATCTTAAAAATTAAAACAACAATTGAAAATTATATAATTGGCAGCATTTCATTTGTATTTGTGTATTCTTAGAAGAATGAATTAACTGCATGATTTTTAAGAATAGTTTTTCAGATCAAATATGATCACTTGACATGGTATCATTTTTGCAGAGAATGTTTTCTAAGGTCTTTGTTTAATTCTTTTTTTTAATTTAATTTTTATTTCTTTATTTATTTTTACTTTACAATATTGTATTGTTTAATCTTTTTATATTCAAATCATTCTCTTTTGAAAATATACCATGTTAACTGTCATTCTTGGCAGTTTTTGGTTCTTCGGTTTATCTTGGAGAACTGCAGATTCTTGATTTGTCAATAATTTAAGCTGGTCTTCAACACTATATTTCACACAAGTTCTCGCTTTTTTAAATAAGATTTGCAATTTCACTTTGAATTCATTTCACATTTTTATCTTGAATATTATTAACAATATTCCACAATGCAATTTCATGGCTGCAGTCACCATCCACAGTGATTCTGGAGCCCAAGAAAATAAAGTCTGTCACTGCAGGCATGAAATTAAAAGACCCTTTTCCTTGGAAGAAAAACTATGAGAAACCTAGACAGCATATTAAAAAGCAGAGACATTTCTTTACCGACAATGGTCTTCCAGTAGTCATGCATGGATGATGAGAGTTAGACCATAAAGAAGACTGAGTCCCAAAGGATTGATGTTTTTGAAATCTGGTGCTGGAGAAGACTCTTGAGAGTCCCTTGGACAGCAAGGGTATCAAACCAGTCAATCCTAAAGGAAATCAACTCTAAATATTCGTCGGAAGGACTGACGCTGAAGCTCCAATACTTTGGCTACTTGATGCAGAGGGCCGACTCGTTGGAAAAGACACTGATGCTGGGAAAGATTGAGGCCAGGAGGAGAAAGGGGAAACGGAGGATGATATGGCTGGATGGCATCACTGGCTCAATGGACATGAATTTGAGTAAACTCCAGGAGACAGTGAAAGACAAGGAAGCCTGGTGAATTACAGTCCATGGGGTTGCAAAGAATCAGACATGCCTGGGTGACTAAACAACAACAATGTGATATCCATCAATCAGGTTAGCTTGATTCTCAATCTTGACTTAAAAATAATTATTTGACAATTTTTAAATGTATTCTTATTCTTAGCTTGCATTTTAATCAGTTAAATCAGTCTTTGAGAATGGGACCCAGGCATCAACATTATTTGAAGATTCCAGTGTGCACGTTTGAAGCCACTGGACAGTGATTATCAAAGACACCGGTGAGATACAGTTAATTAATCAGTGAGAGATATTTGAATGAAGACTAATTTTATAAATGTTAATTTCCTTAGTGAATATTTTTATATTTTGATCACTTTCACTTCCTATTTGATTTTGGAGACTATGAATTTTGAGTAATAAGAGTATTTTCTATATTCAATGAATGCCAAGTATGTATCACCCAGGAATACAGCAGTGAACTAAAATGTATGGTGTCCCTTTTTTTTGAAGAGTTTACAATCTAAAAAAGAGGAAGACATTAAATAAATATTTAATTATAAGACAATAAATATTATGAAGTGAAAGGGAGATCTATCATGGGCCTAGAATCAAGTATGGTGACTCTGCATTAGTGATATTAAAGCTAAGGCCTGAAAGATGAGTAAGAGATAGTTTGGTGAAGAGGAGATGTAAGAGGGAACAGAGTTTTTGAAAGGCCATAAATTGGGAACAGGCTTGCAAGCTCTAGAAACAGAAATCAGGTAAAGATGACTAAGAACAATCAACAGACAAGAGAGAAGCTCTAAGTTGCTCTGTGTGTGCGTGAGTGAAGATAAAACTAGAAAGATAGTTTGGAATCTGATATTAATAGGCTTGTATCTCTACCAAGTAATTTGGAGTTAATTCTGTAGGTTATGAGGAAATAACGAAGGGTTTTTAAGCAGGATATTGGAGTTGATCAGATTTTATGTTTCAGCACCACAATTCAGGTAACAACAATAAAGCAAGATTTCCCCATGTGGTGTCCTCAACTTAGAAAAGTAAACTTTCTTTGTTTTGTTTCTCCCGTGTAAGTGTGTGTGTGTGTGTGTGTGTGTTAGTCACTCAGTGATGTCCAACTCTTTGCCACCCCATGGATTGTAGCCTGCCGGACTCCTCTATCCATGGAATTCTCCAGGCAAGAATACTGGAGAGGGTATCCATTCCCTTCTCCTGGAGATCTTCATATATTGCAATTCTGTTATTAAGGTAGAATGGATTTCTCCTCCAACTCTCATTAATATCCCATTCCCCAAACTAAATGTAAAACCACATGTAAGAGGAAAAAAAAATTCCACTAGCATTCCTCAAGAACCATATGTGTAGAATTGTCCTGTGAGTTTTTTGAGTTTGCTAAAGACAGCTTTGAAATAAGTCCAGGAGCTTGAAAGCCATGCTCAAGGGATTGACCCCAGAGAACATTATGGCTTCAGCAACCATAGATCTTTGAAGTACTGAAGTGGTCTGAGGCAATTAATTTGATAGCAACAAACATTAAACTGTTCTTTTAGTTTGAATGACTATTAGCTAGTAGGTTAGGAAATGGGAGAGAAAAAATGAAAATGAAAATATTAATTAAATAATTTTTCCTTTGGCCTCAATTCAGTCACAGATGATATAGCAGTTGCTTAGGATTTCCACACATTAATTAATTCAAAAGAGCAGAAAATGAATCAGAACCAGAAACCTATGTATTATGCCCTTCTTTCCTTTAAGCACCATGAAAAATTCAACATCTCTTGTGATAACAGGAGTTTGCATTTCTAAGGCTTGGCTGCATCCAATTTAAAAATGGATTAAAATATGCTCCTAAACATATTAATAAAGGGTTTTTTTTTACCTGTTAATAGTGATGGAAGTAGTTAATATTTATTTGTACATTTAAGTGGAAGAAAGAACACGTGAAAGCTATGACACTACTGAATGAAAACACACCTAAAGAGTGTTTTTGTTTGTTTCCCAAAGATAAAATACCCTTAACCAAACAACTTACGGCATGATTTAGACTTACCCTCCCCTCACATTACAAAATGTAAATGCCTCTGATGTAAATGGTGTCCATTGACTTTAGGCAATTGACAATTCGAGTCTAAGAAAAGAAACAGAATCGTCACAGCTCTATCAGCTAAAGAGCCAATCAGATCTGAAGATAGCAGGTTTTAGGTGCAGGAAGTTATGTACAGGAGGAATTGAATATTAATTGTAATTGGAAAGCACATAATCTAAATTCAGTTTTGATTATGCCACAGATTAACTCTGTGACTGGGTTTCATTTAGTCCATCTCAAATCTGTACTAGCACCGTACTGTTAGTGCTACTCGTAATAATAACCAGTGCTGAAAAGAATTGAAAGTTTTCAGTGTTCCAGTACTTTGTGCCTGTTTGGGCTTCTACCTTTCTCTCTTTTAAAATTAAAGCTCTAGTTAGTGAAGAAACAGGAAAATGGTTTATGTTTCTGGGAAGAAGCACTTTTCCTAATGAAAAAATCCTCTAAGATCTGCCGTATATATTGCTCTCTGGCATGTTTGCAAATTGTATATGGCACTCAGTGGGACAGTTCCAAAGAGAGACACACATTTCTAGATCAGAAAGAAAAAAATTGCCCTTGGTTCATTTCTGATGTTAAGTTTATTTTTATGCTGCCAACTTTTCTTTCTTTTTCAGCCGTGTAGTCAGTGATTGCTCAATAATAGCTAAATTGCCTAAAGCATTCTATTTCTTTTTCTTTTTTTTTTTTTAATTTTAGAAGGTAAAAAGTGCATTTCACTCATGACTTGGCTTCTTGAAATTTCAGTATTTTATCAGGTTATTTTGCTGTTTCCCTAGAGTTGTTTAAACTTTTTTTTAACCCTAAAAAAAAGGGTGTGTCAGAATTGTTGCAAGCAAAGATAGAGGTAATCATATATGGTTCCTGTTATAAGCTTTGTGTTGATACTGACGGCTATTTAAAATAAGACCTCTAAGATGAATCTACTTTTAGCATTTTTTCTCTTTCAAGTGACTTTATTATACAGAATGTAATCAATTTTTTCATAATAGTTACATTTTTATACCTTTATTGTTCAAGGATTAATCTGGCTATTTGAAGAAGAAACTCAATTAAGAATGTATTTCTAAAGACTGCCTTTTAGCTTTTATAATCTTCCTATACATTCTGATTTCTTAAATAATTTGTTCTTTAGAAAATATAAAAAAATAGAAGAATATCATATTTAAAATCATCCGTAATTCCATTACCAGTGATAACCCCTATTAAAACTAGGAGGTAATATATACTATAATTAAGGTTATATCCTATCCAGTTTTAAATTATAATTTTAAAATTTACTTATCTAGCATCTTGCCTTGATGACTCAGAGTCATCATGATGAACATTTGATTCCTGAACTGCTCCTTGAGTTGTCTACTAAGGCTAGTTATCTCTGTGCTGAGTGGGCCCCCAAACGGCTGTGCTTTTTGAGTTCCTGTGTCTGCATTTTGAATTCTGTCTTTGCTTTGTTTCCAGACTATAAACTGTCATTTCTTGATAATTAGTGTTTTTACCTACTAATATTAATCCTCCTTCAGTACTCCTATGGACTGCAATTTCTATTTGGCTCAGTGTTAAATAGATAGGAGAGGGAAAGCCAGCATTTTATAAAGTTCCTTTATGTTGTACAGCACTAATACAGGTGCTTTCACATAAATGATGCTATTTAATTTTCATGCTATGTTCTTGAATATTGTTAGTTCAATTTTCTTAGATAACAGAGAACTATTTACTGAGCATTTACTATATATGAGGCACTGTGCGAAGAACTTTACATGTATTGTGTTAATTGGATTTATTTTTGTAATAAAGTGAGGTGGATTGTTTTACAGATAGAAACACCTAGATATTTCTTGTAACTTGCCCAAGATCATAGTACTATTAAGTAGTAGAATCAGGATTTGAACTCAGGTGGGCCTCTCAAATTATTAAAAGCACTATAATTTTATCTGAAGTGAAAGTAAATAGATTCTGACCTCAGGAATTCTTCTTTAAAAAAAGTAAAGGAGCTTTCGGAGAAGGCAATGGCACCCCATTCCAGTACTCTTACCTGGAAAATCCATGGACGGAGGAGCCCGGTAGGCTGCAGTCCATGGGGTTGCTGAGTCGGATACAACTGAGCGACTTCACTTTCACTTTTTACTTTCATGCATTGGAGAAGGAAATGGCAACCCACTCCAGTGTTCTTGCCTGGAGAATCCCAGGGACGGAGGAGCCTGGTGGGCTGCCGTCTCTGGGGTTGCACAGAGTCGGACACGACTGAAGCGACTTAGCAGCAGCAGCAGCAGCAAAGGAGCTTTACTGTACTACTTTGACATCTGTTTTGGGTTTGTTCCTTTCTAATTCCCTTCATTGATGTATTATAAGTATGATGCTGAATAAGGGATCTATGGAGAAATGTGGGTGTCTGAGGAACTCAATATTCAGGACAAATTAATCCTAAAAGAATGAGGTTAAAAAATTTATCAAGGAAGGAGTAATTCTTGTTAAATAAGTCCATCTTTCATAATTCATAGAATCATGAGTGTATTCCCTGCAAAATTTCCTATATCAAAAGGTACTGAGTTATTCAAAGAAAAGCTATGACAAACCTAGACAGCATATTAAAAAGCAGAGACATTACTTTATCCACAAAGGTCCCTCTAGTAAAAGCTATGGTTTTTCTAGTAGTCATGTATGGATGTAAGGGTTGGACCATAAAGAAGGCTGAAAGCCAAAGACATGCTTTTGATCTATGGTGTTGGAGAAGACTCTTGACAGTTCCTTGGACTGCAAGGAGATCAAACCAGTGAATCCTAGATGAAGTCAATCCTGAATATTCATTGGAAGGACTAATGCTGAAGCTGAAGCTCCAATGCTTTGGCCACCTGATGTGAAGAGATGACTCATTGGAAAAAAACCCTGATGCTGGGAAAGACTGAAGGGAAAAGGAGAAACAGGAAGCAGAGGATGAGATGATTAGATAGCATCACTGACTCTATGGACATAAGTTTGATCAAACTCCAGGAGACGGTGAAGGACAGGGAAGTCTAGAATGCTGCAGTCCATGGGGTTGCAGAGTCAGACATGACTGAGCGACTGAACAGCAACAATATAGTAATTAACCAAAATACCATTGTATTGATCATCCATAGCTATAATTCTTGGGGAAACAGGTTTTCATCTCTATGTATATTTCTAATTATACATGAAATAAAAGAGTAATTTCAAGGAAAAAGCCTCATTAGTTTCTTTCAGGGTAGTTCAGAGGGCTCCCTTGGGGTCTCAGATGGTAAAGAATCCACCTGCAGTGCAGGAGACCCAGGTTTGATCCCTGGGTCAGGAAGATCCCTTGGAGAAGGGAATAGCTACCAACTCCAATATTCTTGCCTGGAGAATTCCATGGACAGAGGGGTCCATGGGGTCGCAAAAACTCAGACATGACTGAATGACTAAGTGCATGTCATAGTTCAGAGGTTAAGTGGTGGTGAAGAACTTGGTCTTTAAAGTTTTCTGCCTAGATTCAAATCCTAACTTGACCATTACTAGACCATTACTAAAGTTGGACAAGTTAATTTCTATGTGCCTACTTTCTCATATGTAAAATGGGGATAGTGATAATAATATCTGCAAATTAATACATACTCCCATATGAGTTGTTTGTTTTGTGGACTAAAGTTAATATATGTAAAATAACTGTTATAATGCTTACTGCACAATAAGTGCCTTACAAGTGTTACTATTACTTTAATTTGAACTATTTCAAATCTCTGAGTTCTGTAAAAACTGCTAACAATTTTAAGCCTTTGCCTATCAAAATAGTATATTTTTCACTTCACAAATAACCTATCCTGTCTTCCATTATTCCCTCTTTCCTTTCTCAAGACCTACTCTGAAGTTGACAGTGACCTCACAATGAACTCTGTAACTTCATTTTAGATTGTTTTTTAGAGCTAAGCATAGAAACATCCAAAGTTGCACTATTTTATTCAGAATGGACAAAAACTTCATGTGAGGTATCAAATATAGCGTCTTTTTACCTTCAGATAATTTCCTCTTATGTTGTGAGACTTTTTTTCCCCTGTCATTTGAAAATATGATGCATTAGGCAATTAGGTCAAAGGTGGAGTCCAACAACTGACTTGAATGTTGAATGTGCATTGATATCCTACAATAGAGAGGACTCCTTGTTTATTTGCTCGTTTATTTTCGAAAGAAAGTTGTAAATGGCAATTTACTCTACCACTCCCCCCCCATGGTGTACATGTGCAAGACAAAGATAAAAACTATGTTTCCTTCGTGGAAGGGTGTGGAGGTAGAGGATGATTTCAAATTAGAAATAATGACAGCAATAGAGGCTTCTGATGAAGATACAGTGGCCACCAAAGGACAAAGGAGAGAAGCTAATTTCTGAAGTTGAGGTATTTGATTAAACATTTAGGTTGTTCTTTATGTGTACAAGTGCAAAGTGTGTTGTTATTTATGAACTGAAGAGAGGTGTATTTGGCAGTGTTTGTTGGATGGTTTGATGATGGTTGGGAGAGAAGCAATACTGAGATATTCAGAAAACCTGTAATAAGTAAAAAATATTTTGATAGGTAAAGACTTTGGCTTTTTAAGGCTTTTGCAATGATTAACTGGGAGAATTGGTTTATTATTAATGGTGGTTTACTATTTTGGATAATAACATTTACTTAGAGAAAAAACTACCAGATTTTGATTAGAATGTCTAATAGTTTCTTGTATTACTTTAATGAACTTCCTTTTGTAGAGACAGCTTACATCTTTGTCAGCCTCAGGTGACTTTGTGTTTATTTTTTTAAAGTCTGGTATTGTGCTTGTGTGTGTGTGTGTGTGTTTGTGTGTGCATGTGTATTTGTATTGGAGGAGGAAATAGGGAAAGAACGTGATATATTAAGGAGATGAAAAGTCAGTGAAAGTTGACTTAAAGGAACAGAGGTTTGTAATGAAAAATAAAGGATTTCAAGCACCTTTTCTCCCTTAACAAGAAAAATTAAAGTATATTATGCATAGTTCCATGAAGAATGTATATAAATATCATATGCAAAATTATAAGAACAAGCCAAAACTTTCTAAGAAGTTAATATGTATGATTTAATAAAATTGTAGCAGAGGTAAAGAGAAATTTTTTTTGAACATACTTTTAAATATAGTGTCCAATTGGGATAAACTTTCAACAGTATAGGCTGGGCCATTTATAGATTACAGCACTTTTAATTTTCTCAATGTTACAAAGTGTTGATTTTGATAAAGAATTTGTTGATGGTATATCAGCTTCTCCATGTGGAGGAGTGCTACTGAGTGATTAGTTAGTCTTGGGGCTTATGGCCAAAATTCAGAAATTGTGTCCCCAGTTCTTCTGGCCTTCTCAAAATGGGAAAAAGCTAGTAAGTTTTCCTGAGTCTTGATTCCCTGTGAAACAAATTCTTCATTATCAAGCATGTTTGTGATTTTCCTCTTTCTTCATCTTCTTTCTATTTTTGGAAATTCTTTTTCTCTCATGTTGTTACTACCTCCATCTATAGGTAAGTAGATACTAATTTCAGAGATACTCCAGGTTTAAATTAGTTACATTAAAATTCTTTACATTTCTATCATTTTTTACTATGATTTTAAAGCCAAGGAGTCTAATTTTTCACTCTAAGTTTAAAACAGGAATCTAAAACTTGATGAGATTAGTTGATTTGCTTAAGATCACATATTTAGGACCTGGATCAGGATTTTTGGTAATGCTACACTGCCAAATAATTTGTCCCTATTCAGTTTTTCTTTGTTTTTCCATCTCGATGACTAGTGTGAAAATATTTATTTTAATCAAATGTTTAACCATGTAGAGTTATTTTAATTTACTGTCTCTATCTGTCTATTAATAGATGGACATGTTTCAAGGAGATTTACCTCTTTGCTTCTTAGGGTTCATTTGCAGCTTGAAATAATACTTTTAAAGGGTTTCATCATTTTAAATAAAATTTTTAATTGGATAGAATATACTAATATATCTATGATTTGCTTTTGGAGAAAAATATCATATGTTTTTGTGTCTGTTGTGATAATAAGGCATATGTTATTTTTTGCTCTTTCATAAATTATAGACTTATGTAACAAGTAGAATGGCTTTGGACAAAAGGGTAAAATATAGTCTTCTTCACTGCTTTTATTTTTTTTATTACAAAACAAACTGTAGTTATTGGGGAGAATTTGGAAAATATAGAAAAGAAAATACAAAAACTCTATGACATCTAGAGATACCTCAAAAATGCTTATATTGATTATATGCTTCAAGTTTTCCTACTTAGATGCTTATATTTTTAAAAGAAAAATATCTTATTGCAGATGCTATTTTGCAAGCTACTTTTTAAAAGTTAGCATATCATGATGATTTTCCCAATGTCCTTAAATATTCTTCTGCATAACTTTTCTTTTTTAAAAATGAATTTTATTTGCTACAAAAGTAACAGATACCGCATATAAGAAATTTAGGAAACACATATAAAAATAAAAAGAAGAAAAAACTTCATTCTCAGTCCAGATATAATCATTATAATATCAAGGTTATATATATCCGGTATTAAAATTTTATTTCTCCCTCTCTAATGTTTATATCTATATCTCCTTTTTATACAAAAATGGAATTCTATGGTAACAAACGCTTTATATTCCACTTTTGTATTTAACAGTATTTCATATCATTTACGTTTTCCTGTGATACCACTATTACTTTACATCATTATTTTTAACGATTGCATACTATTCCATTTGTGGGCCTCTCATAGTTTAATTGATCATCTATAGTTAAGGTATTTAAAAATTTTCTATTATTAACAACATTGCAATAAAGTCTGTAGCTCAATCTTTGCACACATCTCTGATGATTTCTTTAGTTTAAACTTTTAGAAATGACTTGTTGGTTAGTCACTTTTTAAAGATGTTTGAGGCATATTGCCACAATGCCCTCCAGAAAAGTTGAACTGGTTTATTTTTATGAGCAGTGCATGAGAGTACTTACCTTGCCACATCCATGCTTACACACACTACTGTCATTATTTTCAACCATTGCCAGTATGACAGGTAGAAAATGGCAGATTATTTTTAGTATAATTATATTTCTTTGATTAGTCATGAAATGAAATATTTCTTCATTTGTTTATTGATAATCTGCATTTCTCTTCTTTTTTAAAAAATAAGTTTCTTATATCCTTTGAGAAGTAGTTTCAATTTTGGAGTCAGACTGTTGGTGACAGAATTTGAATCTTGGCTCTACTACCACTACTTATTAACTCTGTAACCTTGGGTGTTTGTTTAATCTCTTGGTACTTCAGTTTCCTTATCTGTAAAAGTTTCTTATGTTTCATAGACTTGTTGAGAGGGTCAAATGAATGAACATATATGAAATATTTAAAATGGTCCAGCACAAAGTAATGCACATGACTATAATGAGCAGTTCTTACTAATTTGTAAGAAGCCTTTATATGCTAAAAATTAATCCTTTATCATATATGATGCAGATTTTTTCCCAACCTTGTCATTTGTCTTTCACTTAAAGTGTTTAGAAAATCGATTCTCTCTCATTAAATCTAAACTTTTATTTTTTTTCCTTTTGTTTTCTGCCTTTGGTGTCACTTTTAGGAATGTCTTTTCCACCCAACATTATACAATATTTGCATATATTTTATTATATTGATAGCATTATCATGTTTTTTACATTTAATTTTTAATCATCTGAAACTTATTTTGTTGGGTGATATGCTATTAGGATATAAAGAACCAATTTTCTCAACAGTATTACTCATATAATCCATCTTTTAAACACTGCAATTATCATGGACTAAATTCTTAGAGGTATTTGAGTCCGTTTTTAACTTCTTTTATTAATAATCGATCTGATCATCTACTTGGCATACTTTTAACTAGTGACATTTTATATTTTTAATTGAATTATGTTTTTCAAATTATTTTGGTTATTGAAAGCATTTGTTTTTTTCAGATGAACTTTAGAATAATTTTATCATTTCTTCCCTTGCCCACCAAAAAAACTCTCTTGATTTTTATAGAAGTATAGTAAACTTATAAAACAGTTAGGGATAACATGATTTTTAAACTGATATGTTATATTTTACTTTAAGGATACATTTTAAATTAAATCCACTGTGCTTAGTACACAATAGGCAGACAGCAGAAGTTGTTGAATAAATGTTAAATATGTTCATAGTAACTGCTGAAAATTTAGGTGGTTTTAATTTTTCTCTGTCATAAACAATACTTCAATGAACAAATAAATCTTTGAGTACCACCATGATTGCTCCTGTGGAATAAATTCCTAGACATCTAAAATACAGTTCAAAGAGTATTTTTAATGATTTTGATATACCGCCAAATAATTTTCTAGAAAGGATACACTGGTTCATACTCCCGTCAACTGTCGTGATCAGCTCTGTGTTTGTATCCCCACTGTAAGATGAAATACCAATTTCTAATAAGCTTAAAATTAATATTTCATGGTAAAAGAAACATTTTTACTTTTTAAGTGGTTGTTTATATTTCTGAATATAAAGCAGAGGGACATTAAACCTGCAGAATTTACAGAAAATACGTGTTTCCTCTGCTATAGAATAATAAACCAACCAATGTAGATATAAATCCACATGCTTGGGCAGAGTCATATGTGCAAGGAACCAGATGATGATGATGATGATACAGTAAATATTATTTTAAGATAATGTCTTAAGTGACTTTTCCTGCTCTTCTAAATTATATTTCTCCTTTCTTTGTGCTGTGAAATCACTTCTCCCTCTCTTCTGATAAAAAGAAATTCAGCTTACTTAGTTTTTATGTTCATTCAATTTGAATTCTTTAATAGTGACAGAGTATTCTCACCATTACCTTGCATGGACAATCTCACTCCTCCTATGACCAACTGGTTTTACGTTACAACTTTTGTTAGAAGAAAAAAATTTGTATTTATTTTGTTTTGTCCTTGCATTCCTGGGAACTGAGATTTAAACAAGAAAGTAAACTAAGATCATGGTTTTGAATAGTTAGATGGAAAGAAACATATAAACAAAGGGCTTTAAGTACTCTGGCTCCTTTAGTGTTTTACTGATCTATTTATTTACTTTTCATTCTTCCTCTTTAAGCGGGTAAGGCTCAATCAGTTGTGATGGTATAGTTATTACCACTGTATTTTAAAGTTGAAGTCCTCCTTGCTTGGGAACAAATACCAATAACTTTAATATCTCTGTAACCACAACTTTTTGTTTTTATAAAGTGTCTTTATCAATTGAGCTTCTAGTTTTCTGAAGAGTAATAGTCCTTAATACTTTTTCTCTTCTTTCCTCTTTCCTACCTTCTCTCCATCTCTTCCATCCACTCTGGCCCCTCCGTTTCCCCCTCCCCTTCCTTTCCTTTCTTTCTGTTAGAGTTAAGTTTAGTACTAAAGAGATTCAACAGTCAGCTCTGGAGTCTGAAATGTTTCATCACTATTGCAGTGGTGTTCAGCAGTTGCCTGGGGAGATTTAAGTTGCCCTGTGCTTGGGCTATAGAAGGTAGTCGGGGACTTAATGATGATCACAAAGAATTCTTTCCTTATTTTCTTCATTTTAACCTCATAGAGATCAAATGAAATTCTTACCTATAGCAAGAGTGTATGATTTTAAAACCCAATTTCCTCAACTTTTCCCTTATTCCCAGAGCCTATCTTTTGAAATGGGGTTTTAGTCATTTAAAGGCAGGAGGGTAAAGGAAGTGGGTGAAGGATTCCACTTACAGCTAACTCTGGAAAACATGCATGGATTATGTCTTGAGCATTAAATACAATTTTCTAATCCTGGGATGGCTTTCTCTTGACAGCCAGCATGTTTCCCTTTCTCTGTTTGAACTCTTGTTTCTACTCTCACCCCTTGCCCATTTTGGGTGGGGGGGATTTCTAGTTTAATATTGGCCTTGAATCAAGTCAGAAGGTATAGATCTAAGAGGTAAAAAAAAAAAAAATCACATAATGTATGCCAGAACTATACAGAAATGGCTTGAGATTAACCAAATTGTTTGCTGAATATCCTGTTTGTATTAGATCTGCAATTGTGTTTATTACTATAATCATATATCATTCTTCAGAGAGGTATGCAACTGTAGAGTTTTAATGAGTTCTTTAGGACCAGAGCCATGTCCTTTGTCTTTTGTGTACAGTGCTCAGTACTTTGGAGTTTGGATATCTGTATTCTAGGTCCAGTCTTCCTTGGTGCTTTAGAATTTGGAGAGTGGGATTCTAGTTTCAACTCTCTCTGCTACTAATTAGCAACTAGTTACTTGCTTGAGCAAATTGTTTAAGCTTTCTAGGCCTCTCTTTCCTTTCAGTTGTAACAGTCTTTGATTCAGTGATGCAAACTATCTAATCTCAGCTGGAGAGATTAGGTTTGATATATAAAAAATGTCATTACTCTCTTTCATAATGTGTATAACTGCTGTGTGAGTGAGTTAGGCTGAAAAAATAACTGGTATGGACTAATAAAGTTTGAAAAGGGTTTAAGAAGTGTTAGTTAATATTAGTGAGCATTTGAGATTTTTTTGAATTGTAAATTGATGAAATGGTAGCTATTTTCTCATGTAATGCCTAATGGCAGTAGTCATTTTTTGATTAGATAACCCTCTAAGTTCTATTTAATAAGTTTCTAATAGGTATAATGTTAATATTAAGTTTGACTCTTATACTTTCACTCTGTGATTTTTGACCTTAGCTGTTTTCTTTTCTTAAAACAATAATACAATATGGCACAACCTTAATAATTACAGAAATAAAGAGAAGGGATGAAAGTATAGAAAATGAGAGAGAAAGGAAGGGAGTGGGGGGAAATGAACACAAAAGGAATAACAGTGAATTTGGTCATTACTTTCTAAGTATTCTGTCCTTCAACAGCAATTTTTGTTACTATTTCTTGGATTTTGCAGCACATAAAGCATCTCTTGTTTTTCCATTTTAATTATTTAAAATATTTGAGTGATATTATGGCACATGTTAAAGCAAACACTGGTACTTAAGTCTAGTACTGCTGCTGCTGCTGCTAAGTCGCTTCAGTCGTGCCCAACTCTGTGCAACCCCATAGACAGTAGCCCACCAGGCTCCCCGTCCCTGGGATTCCCCAAGCAACTAGATAGGAGAAAATGGTAAAAGCAATCTAAATGTCCATTGACAGAGGAATGGATAAAGAACATGTAATACATATATACAATGGAATATTACTCAGCCATAAAAAGAATGAAATAATGCTATTTGCAGCAACATGGATGGGTTTAGAGATTATCATCTAAGTGAAGTAAGTCAGACATAGAGAGATATATATCATATGATATCACTCATATGTGGAATCTAATTTAAAAATGATACAAGGGAACTTATTTACAAAACAGAAACAGACTCATAGATTTCAAAAACAAACCTATGGATACCAAAGGGGAAATGTGGTGAAAGGGGTAAATTAGGAGCCTGGGATTAACATACACATACTTAGTATATATAAAAGAAAACTAACAAGAACCTGCTGTATAGCACAGGGAACTCTACTCAATATTCTTTAATTTACATGTGTAAAGATTCTCAAAAAGAATGTACATACAGGTTTAACTGATCACTTTGCTGTACACCTGACTAACAATATTCTGAATCAACTATAACATAATTTAGAAAAAAAAAAAGAGAAAATGGTATTAATACTGCTATCATTTTTTATCTTTTAAAATGCATTCCACATGTGATATTTGAAATACTCTTTGTATGGAAAAGCTAACTTTTTAGAGTGAGTTTGAAATGCATTGTTATTATTTTAGCTGAACAAGCACTAACAAGGCAGACGAGTTGGAAACAAAGGCTATAATCCTGTGAATTAGTGAGAGCATACTTCAAAGTTCTTATATAATATGATTAGTGGATATTCTTATGAACTGAAAAAATTGGAGTTCCTGACAATGAAAATATTCTAAATAGGGTTTTCAGATTTTCTGATTTTGGGAGTAGACTTTTCTATAGGACTTTACTTGTTTTATAAGAGGTAGTTCCCAGATCTGTGGATATACAGCTCAGGATGTTGTGAATGATGAAGAGGTGTTTTCTTAGTCCATTGGGCTACTGTAGCAAAATAACCATAGATAATTTATAAACAGGGCTTCCTCTATGGCTAAACAGGTAAAGAATCTCGCCTGCAATGCAGGAGACACAGGAAACATGGGTTCAGCACCTAGGTTTGGAAGGTTGCCAGGAGAACCACTCTGTAGTCTTGCCTGAAAAATCCCATGGACAGAGGAGCCTGATGGGCTACAGTCCAATGGATTGTAAAGTTTATAAGCAATAGAAATTTATTTATTACAGTTCTGTAGGCTGGAAATCTGACATCAGGGTACTGATTGTCGAGTGAGGGCTATTTTCTGGTTCACAGACTTATTATTATATGGTGGAAGGGACTAGGGAGCTCTTTGGGATCTCTCTTAGTAGTGTTAGTCGCTCAGTCATGTCTGACTCTTTGTGATCCCACAGACTGTAGCCCACCAGGCTTCTTTGTCCATGGGATTCTCCAGGCAAGAATACTGGAGTGGATTGCCATTCCCTTCTCCGGAGGATCTTCCTGACTCAGGGATCAAACCCAGGTCTCCTGTGTTGCAGGCAGATTCTTTACCTTTTGAGCTACAGGGAAGACCTCTTATAAGATCTCTTTTATAAAAGCACTAATCCTATTCATGACGGCTCTATCCTCATGGCCTAATCTCACTTCCCAGTGGCCCCATCTACTGATACCTTTACTTTTAGGGATTATGATTTCAACACATGAATGCTGGGGGAGATACAACATTCAAACCATAGCAGGTAAAGGAAACTCAGAGAAAGATTTGGCTTTATGCTTTTGGTAAGTATGATGCAGTGTAATGTTGTGAGATGATATCTGCATAGAAACAGTAGTAATTATATTGAGTTTGCATAGTCTTCATTATGGAGAAGGCGATGGCACCCCACTCCAGTACTCTTGCCTGGAAAATCCCATGGACAGAGGAGCCCAGTAGGCTGCAGTCCATGGGGTCGCGAAGAGTTGGACACGACTGAGCGACTTCTCTTTCACTTTTTACTTTCATGCATTGGAGAAGGAAATGGCAACCCACTCCAGTGTTCTTGCCCAGAGAATCCCAGGGACAGGGGAGCCTGGTGGGCTGCCGTCTATGGGGGTCGCACAGAGTCGGACACGACTGAAGCGACTTAGCAGCAGCAGCAGCGGTCTTCATTATTTATTAAATATGCAAGGGCTTAGAGGCTGTATTAGTAATGATAAGTTAGTCTTTCTTTCTTTCTATAGTATTATCTAATAATTCTCAGGATATATGATATATATCAATATATCTATCTATATATATGTTTTTTCAACATATTTGTTATATACTTTCATTTCTTAAAGAGTACAGAGTTCAGCACATATAAACCATAAAACCACAAACTGTTGCAATAAAATTTGGATAATACCTGGGTATGACAGTTAAATTCTCAGTTGTGATACCACACTGTTTATTTGCAAGATTCATTGTTTCTAGAGCAGTAAGGGAAGATGTTATAAACAACAGGGGCTATCTAATAGAATAGGCGTGCATGTGTGCTAAGTTCATTTCAGTTGTATCTGACTTTGTGCAACCCTATGGAGTGTAGCCTGCCAGGCCCCTCTGTCCTTGGAATTTCCTAGGCAGGAATACTAGAGTGGGTTGCCATGCCCTCCTCCAGGGGATCTTCCCAATCCAGGGATTGAACCCGTGTCTCTTACATCTCCTGCATTGGCAGATGTGTTCTTTACCACTGGTACCACCTGGAAGCCCTTATTTGATAGTGAAAGAATGGCTCAAAGAAGGAAGTTGGACCTAAGGGAAAGGAACAAAATATGAAAGGAGGAGTATGTTAAAGGAGAAGACTTCAAACAGTGGTACAGAAATTGAAGAAGAGCCCGTTTGCTTGGAATGACTACTGACATGTTTCTGTTTTAGACAAATGTTGAGAATGTATTTCTCTACATTTTGTAAAAGTGCAGAATTGTGCATTGTGAACTGTCCTTGGCCGTTGTCATTCTATCTCTGAAATATGAAAGCATGTTAGGGACTTAAAACTCATATAGTTTGTGTCACACTATAGTTTAATAGTGAAATTATATTTCTTTTGTGCACTGGTGTTCATAGATATACTGTGAATAATTTTCTGCACAATGTCATTTTCTTCTCCCATTGTTCCTGATAAATAAATTTATACACTACGATATTACATTTGTCACAAGAGTTAAAAAGTGGTTGTATCTTATGAACATCACAAGTTCTGAACATAATTCACTTTAACTAATGTGGAATTTTATAGCATCAGAAAAAATAATGAAATATTGTCAAAATAATGAGTAGGAGTTTGTAGAAAATGAAAGAAAACTTATATATCAGAGCTTAAAGTTTTAATTAAGGATCTCTGCATTCCAGTTATTCCAACCAGGTGTTCTGCCAGTGATGACAAAGTTACTTATCTATCCTGTCTTCATCCATTGCTTAGAAGATTGTTAATGATTTCATTCTTCTATTGCCTTGCTTTTATTTTAATTTTTGTTCACTTCTCCTTCTGTGAAAGATGTTCAGCTTCTCGTGACAAGAGGTTAACTGTGTACTTCTTTTGGAATCAATTATTATTGCCCTCACTCAACTGGGCTTATCTTGGTGTGACCTTTTGAAGAAGTAGCCTTTCCAACAGAGTCTTATTCTGAGCTGTCAACCTGAGTCTTTGTTAGTGCTCTCTTCTCCCTTATGACTCACGTAGTCTTGATTGGTTGGCTCCTCAACTTAGCTTGCTATCTGTCTCTACTTTCCCTTTCTTTTTGCCTCTTCTTCCTATGCTGTTAATTTGTCATTCTTTTTGAGATATAATTGATATATAGCACTGTATAAGTTTAAGGTGTACAGCATAATGATTTGTCTTATGTTTAGTGTGAAACGATTACCACAATAAGTGTAGTTAACATATCATTATTTCTTCTAGAAAAAGCTGTGTTTCTCTATAGTATAACTTTAAAGTCTTTAGAAAGCTCTAGTGTATTTTAATAACACACATAATGTGATAAGATGAGGAGTCAGAATGATGAAATTTTCTTCTCTGTTGTTATTTATTTTGGTAATTTTGACTAACCTGGGTTTTGTAACCTATATTTTTATAGGTCTAATAATATATGTTTCACTAAGTAATCAATAAATCAGCCAATTATTTATTTAATTAATGTGTTAAGTACTGTGCTAGACATGAAAGACGTTTAAAATGATTCTTGCTTTCAGTGAGCCTGCAGTATAAACAAATTCAGGCAGTATATAATGTTGAAAGTGAGAGCATTTACTTGTTTTTCAACAAGTATTAGGTGCCTTATATACTAATAATTATTAACATGTAGTGAATTATCAATGGGCCAGGCATATTGCTAATTGCTTTAAGTATATTATATAATTTAATCCATTACATAATTCCTATGAGCTAGGTTTTATTATTACTGCTGTTATTATTTTATAATGAAGAAAATAAGGCACAGAGATCAAGTAACTAGACTCGAGTCACAGTTAGTAGATGTTGCAACAATAATATCAGCCAGACAGGCTGACTGCTAAACACTATGCTACCTATTATGTGAATATCTGTGTTAGGATTATAAACACATTTTGAGATTTTGATAGAAAAGTATAAGTAATTTTGGTATAGTCCTTACTGCAGTATTAGAATTTATTACAGTTTTACTCTTAAAAATATATAAATCTGTTTAGTACAATATAAAACAGTTTAATACAGTAAAAACTTTAATAAAATATAAAATTATTTAATACAGTTTTGTTCTTCAGAATATGGTAAATATTGATCATGTATATATATATATATGTCACACTGTATTTCTATGCGTGTTTTATATTTATTCATTCCTTGTTGCTTTGGGGTTCGGAGTTTGTTTTGACAAATGTTTATGGAGTACTTACTATGTGTTGTTGTTTGTTGTTATTCAGTCACTAAGTCATGTCCAATTCTTTGCAACCTCATAGACAACAGCACGACAAGCTTCCCTGTCCTTCACTATCTCCCCAGAGTTTGCTTAGATTCATGTCTATTGAGTTGGTGATGCTTCTAACCATTGCGTCCTATGCCATCCCCTTCTTTTGCCTTCAGTCTTTCCTAATATCAGAGTCTTTTCCAATGAGTCCGCTCTTCCAATCAGGTGGCCAAAGTATTAGAGTTTCAGCTTCAGCAACAATTCTTCCAATGATATTCAGGGTTGATTTCCTTTAGTTTGATCTCCTTGTAGTCCAAGAAACTCTCAAGAGTCTTTTCCAGCACTACAGTTTGAAAGCATCAATTCTTTGGCGCTCAGCCTTCTTTATGGTCCAACTTTTACATCTGTTCATGACTACTGGAAAAATCATAGGTTTGAATATATAGACCCTTGTTGGCAAAGTGACATCTCTGATTTTAAATATGCTGTCTAGGTTTGTCATAACTTTCCTTCCAAGGAGCAAGCATCTTTTAGTTTCATGGCTGCATTGGCCATCTGTGGTTTTGGAACCCAAGAAAATAAAATCTGTCACTATCTCCACTTTTTATCCCTTTATTTGCCATGAAGTGATGGGACTAGATACCATGACCTTAGTTTTTTGAATTTTGAGTTTCAAGACAGCTTTTTCACTCTCTTCTTTCACCAAGAGGTTCTTCAGTTCCTCTTCCTTGTTAGGTACCAGGCACCACACCATATAGTCATTGAAGATATATCAATGAACTAAACAGAAATTCCTACCCTCAAAGAGCTTATATTATACTGGAAGGAGAAAGGCAATATGGAAAATAAGTTATTATATAGTAACTCCGAAGATAAATGCTATGGAGAAAAATAAAATAGGTAAGGTGAATAGGGAGTGCCGAGTGTATAAATATGTCCAGTTTTAAGTAGGATGGTCATGGAATTTTTCATTGAGAAGAAGATCTTTCCTCATAGACTTAAAATAACAGCAAAGGAACCATGCATATATCTAGAGAAGAGTGTTTCAGGCAGAGGGCATGACCAGAGTAGAGACTTTAATGTTGAAATGTGTTTGATGTTCATGCAACTGGAAAGAGAGCAGAATGGCTGGAGATGAGTAAATGAAAGGAAAATAATAGAAGTCAGAGGAATAACAGGAACCAGATTATTAGGAACTTGTATATCATTGTGAGGATTTTTGCTTTTATCCTGTGTGAGATGGGATGCCACTGGAACATTTTGAGCAGAGGAGAGTATGATATTCTTGTGTTTTGAAAGGATCATTTAGATTGTTGCTGGGAATAAATTTTAGGGATACAAAAGGGCGGAAGCAGAATGACCACTTAAAGGCAACTACAGTAATCCAGGTGAAAGTTACTGGTGGCTTAGAGTAGCAGTGGAGGTGGTAAGAAGTGGTTATATTCTGAATATAGTTTTAATGAAGAACTAACAGGACTTTCTAGTAGACTGGATATGGAGGGTGAGAGAAAGAAAGGAATCAAGGATGACTCCAGAATTCTGGCCTGAGAAGGTATAAGGATAGAGTTGCCATTAAGTCAAGTGGGAAAGGCTTTGAGAGGAACAGGTTTTAGGAAATATCAGAAACTCAGTTTTGGACATGTTAAATTTGAGATGTATGCTAGCTAAGCAAAGGAGATAGGGAGTAGACAGGAGAGAGGAGTGGGCTGGAGATAAAAATTTATGATTCTATAAGCTTATACATGGCAACCCACTCCAGTCCTCTTGCCTGGAAAATCCCATGGATGGAGGAGCCTGGTAGGCTGCAGTCCACGGGGTTGCTGAGAGTCAGACACGACTGAGCGACTTCACTTTCACTTTTCACTTTCATGCATTGGAGAAGGAAATGGCAACCCACTCCAGTGTTCTTGCCTGGAGAATCCCAGGGACGGGGGAGCCTAGTGGGCTCCCGTCTATGGGGTTGCAAAGAGTTGGACACGACTGAAGCAACTTAGCAGCAGCAGCAAGCTTATATAGATATGAGTATAGTACTTCTAGATCTCAATCTGTTATTTGTTCTGTTTGAAAGACTTGTTTCTCATTCTTTGGTTAAGATAATATGGAAAAAATCTGTATTATGTTTAGTTCTTAGTGTAAATTCTGGTTCAAATGTAAATTTATTCCATTGTCAATCTTCTGGTCTGCCTGTATAGTCAAGCATAGTCACATCTAGTCAGGAGAACAAAAACCATGATAAACAGTTTAAGTGGATGGGACTTAATTGAAGATACTTGCTATACAGGTATTGGAAGGTTGCAAAAACAAAAAGGGAAGTCAATAGTTCCTATATCTATATGTTTCCAGATATAACTGTAGGGAGCAGCTGCCAATGATGCCAGCTTCCATTTGTGTGGAAAGAACGTGGCTTATTTGAGTTTAGGAACTTGGAAAAAAATTATGACTGGGGCTTAGATTTCTGGGGAGAGGATGTGCTGTGTGACTTGCTCAGCCTACTGAGGGAAACATGACATGGCCTCTGCTCTAATCACTGAGAAGAGAGTTGTCAGCTGGTGTTGGTATCTTGGAGGGGTTTAGGCAGCTGGTATTGGGAGTGCTAAAAGAAGCTAAGCTGATGGGAATGTAAAATGGTGCAGCCATAAGCATATTTTGCTGCTGGAGGGATGCTCTCACAAGCTAGAAAAAGGAAGTTTCTTTTCTCCTCCTCCCACCTTCTAATTTCCCACTAGTCCCTCTCATTGGCTGAGCCTAATAGGAAGCCAGCTGGCAAGGGAGCATGGGAAATGTAGTGCCCCAGAATAACAGAGCAAAGTATTGAAGGGTGATGTAAGAGTCAGAGACAGTAAGTAAATAACTGGCACATGTACTGTGAATGTTAACATATGAATAAAATTGTAAGACCTCATTCCATTGAAATGCTCAGCAAAGTGGGACACTTTGCATTTTAAGCCACAGTGCTTTGGCTATTTGTTGATAATAAGTAGAAAATAATATTTGGTGTTAAAGAGGATAATAACTGATTAATTTTAAGAGTGACTTGGTTTTCAAAATTTTAAGCTACTTTCTGTCTCCAGGCAAGAAATTAATCAGTTCACTCATCCAGTGATAGGTACTATTCTTGCACTTAAAATATGTTAGTGAATACAACAAATAATTTTAATTCTCACAGAGTTTATATTACTGATGGGAGAGATAATGACAAGCATGATAAGTAAGTTATATATATATTAGAATTGTATAAGGTCTATAGAAAAAGAAATTTAGAGTAGGATGAGGTACATTGATAATGCAAGGAAAGAGTTTTATTAAATAGAATGATTAAAGTAGGAATCATTGAGAACATGACACTTGAGCAAAGACTTGAAGAAGGTAAGAGCGTAAGCCATAGGAGAGGAAATTGTTATTTTCCATTTTTTTAATGATAACCTGCCAAGTGGATGTGATATTCTATTTCATTGTGGTCTTGATTTGCATTTGCCTAATGATGGTTGAAAAGGCAAAAAGATAGGACATTGAAAGATGAACTCCCCAGGTCTGTAGGTGCCCAGTATGCTACTGGAGATCAGTGGAGAACTAACTCCAGAAAGAATGAGGGGATGGAGCCAAAGCAAAAATGACACCCAGTTGTGGATGTGACTGGTGATAGAAGCAAAGTCCGATGCTGTAAAGAGCAATATTGCATAGGAACCTGGAATGTTAGGTTCATGAATCAAGACAAATTAGAAGTGGTCAAACAAGAGAGGGCAAGAGTGAACGTCAACATTCTAGGAATCAGCGAACTAAAATGGACGGGAGTGGGTGAATTTAATTCAGATATCCATTATATCTACTACTGTGGGCAGGAATCCCTTAGAAGAAATGGAATAGCCATCATAGTCAACGAAAGGGTTTGAAATGCAGTACTTGGATGGAATCTCAAAAACGTCAGAATGATCTATGTTTGTTTCCAAGGCAAACCATTCAATATCACGGTAATACAAGTCTATGCCCCGACCAGTAATGCTGAAGAAGCTGAATTTGAACAGTTCTATGAAGACCTACAAGACCTTTTAGAACTAACACCCAAGAAAGATGCCCTTTTCATTATAGGGGACTGGAATGCAAAAGTAGGAAGTCAAGCAATACCTGGAGTAACAGGCAAATTTGGCTTTGGAGTACAGAATGAAGCAGGGCAAAGGCTAATAGAGTTTTGCCAAGAGAACACACTGGTCACAGAAAACACCCTCTTCCAACAACACAAGAGAAGACTCTACACATGGACATCACTAGATGGCCAACACCAAAATCAGATTGATTATACTCTTTGCAGCCAAAGATGGAGAAGCTTTATACAGTCAAAAAAAAACAAAACCAGGAGCTGACTGTGGCTCATCATGAACTCCCTATTGCCAAATTCAGACCTAAATTGAAGAAAGTAGGGAAAATCACTAGACCATTCAGGTATGACCTAAATCAAATCCCTTATGATTATACAGTGGAAGTCAGAAATAGATTTAAGGGACTAGATCTGATAGAGTGCCTGATGAATTATGGACGAAGGTTTGTGACATTGCACAGGAGACAGGGATCAAGACCATCCCAAAGAAAAAGAAATGTAAGAAAGCAAAATGGCTTTCTGAGGAGGTCTTACAGATAGCTGTGAAAAGAAGAGAAGCAAAAAGCAAAGGAGAAAAGGAAAGATATACTCATTTGAATGCAGAGTTCCAAAGACTAGCAAGTAGAGATAAGAAAGCCTTTCTCAGTGATCAGTGCAAAGAAATAGAGGAAAATAATAGGATGGGAAAGACTAGAGGTCTCTCGCAGAAAATGAGAGATACCAAGGAACATTTCATGCAAAGATGGGCTCAATAAAGGACAGAAATGGTGTGGACCTAACAGAAGCAGAAGATATTAAGAAGAGGTGGCAAGAATACATAGAAGAACTGTACAAAAAAAGATCTTCATGACCCAAATAATCATGATGGTGTGATCACTCACCTAGAGCCAGACGTCCTGGAATGTGAAGTCAAGTGGACCTTAGGAAGCATCACTACAAATAAAGCTAGTGGAGGTGATGGAATTCCACTTGAGCTATTTCAAATCCTGAAAGATGATGCTGTGAAAGTGCTGCACTCAATATGCCAGCAAATCTGGAAAACTCAGCAGTAGCCACAGGACTGGAAAAGGTCAGTTTTCATTCCAATCCCAAAGAAAGGCAATGCCAAAAAATGCTCAAACTACCACATAATTGCACTCATCTCACATGCTAGTAAAGTAATGCTCAAAATTCTCCAAGCCAGGCTTCAACAATATGTGAACTGTGAACTTCCAGATGTGCAGGCTGGTTTTAGAAAAGGCAGAAGAACCAGATATCAAATTGCCGACATTCACTGGATCATTGGAAAAGCCAGAGAGTTCCTGAAAAACATCTATTTCTGCTTTATTGACTATGCTAAAGCCTTTGACTGTATGGATCACAATAAACTGTGGAAAATTCTGAAGAGATGGGAATACCAGACTACCTGACCTGCTTCTTGAGAAACCTGGATGCAGGTCAGGAAGCAACAGTTAGAACTGGACATAGAACAACAGATTGGTTCCAAATAGGAAAAGGAGTACGTCAAGGCTGTATATTGTCACCCTGCTTATTTAACTTCTATGCAGAGTACATCATGAGAAATGCTGAGCTGGAAGAAGCACAAGCTGGAATCAAGATTTCCAGGAGAAATATCAATAACCTCAGATATGCAGATGACATCACCCTTATGGCAGAAAGTGAAGAAAAACTAAAGAGCCTCTTGATGAAAGTGAAAGAGGAGAATGAAAAAGTTGGCTTAAAGCTCAACATTCAAAAAACTAAGATCATGGCATCCGGTCCGATCAGTTGATGGCAAATAGATGGGTAAACAGTGGAAACAGTGGCTGCCTTTTTTTGGAGGGGGCCTCCAAAATCACTGCAGATGGTGACTGCAGCCATGAAATTAAAAGACACTTGTTCCTTGGAAGAAAACCTATGACCAACGTAGACAGCATATTAAAGAGCAGAGACATTACTTTGCCAACAAAGGTCCATCTAGTCAAAGCTATGGTTTTTCCAGTAGTCATGTATGGATGTGAGAGTTGGACCATGAAGAAAGCTGAGTGCCAAAGAATTGATGCTTTTGAAGTGTGGTGTTGGAGAAGACTCTTGAGAGTCCCTCGAACTGCAAGGAGATCCAGCCAGTCCATCCTAAAGGAGATCAGTCCTGGGTATTCATTGGAAGGACTGATGGTGAAGCTGAAACTCCAATACTTTGGCCACCTGATGCAAAGAGCTGACTCATTTGAAAAGACCCTGATGCTGGGAAAGAATGAGGGCAGGAGGAGAAGGGTATGACAGAGGAAGAAATGGTTGTATGGCATCACTGACTCAATGGACATGAGTTTGAGTAACCTCCAGGAGTTGGTGATGGACAGGGAGGCCTGGTGTGCTTCAGTCCACAGGGTTGCAAATAGTCGGACACGACTGAGTGACTGAACTGAACTTACTGAATGACGGATGATGTTGAACATCTTTGCTATATTTATTGTCCATTTGTAGATCTTTGGAGAAATGCCTGTTTGAATCCTTTGCTCATTTTTGAATTGTGCTTGAAATCGTTGTTATTGAATTGTAGCAGTTCTCTATGTGTTCTGGATATTAAAAACTTATCAGATATATGATTCGAACACTTTTCTTTTTCTGTGTGTTGTTGTTTCACTATCCTGGTAGTGTCCTTTGATGCACACAAGTCATTTAAATTGATGAAGTCCAGTTTATCTATTTTTCTTCTGTTGCCTGTGCTTTTGTGTCATATCCAAGAAACGATTGCAGTGCAATGTCATGAAGACTTCCCCTAAGTCGTCTAAGGGTTTTGATGTTTTAGCTTTTAAGTTCAGGTCTTTGATCCATTTTGAGTTAATTTTTGTATATAGTGTAAGTTAAGGGTTTAACTCTATTGTTTTGTGTAGGTATTCAGTTTTCTTAGCACCATTTGTTGAAAAGATCCTATTTGCTTTTTATCTGAACTTTTTATAAATTTTGATATTGGGTAAAAGAGATCAGAAAATTTTTTTTTACTTGTCTAGTGTTTTTTACATTCTTTTTTCTCTGTCTCTGTTGCCTGCTATCATTTGCAAAACATAATACAAATCCTAGTTCACTGAATAATTATTTCATAATGAATATACAGTTAAAAGAATACTATATTAGGTGTAGTGTTTTCTAGGAAAGTTACTTTTGAAACATACTTTTATAATATTTCCTACTCCCCAGGAAATTTCATAGGCTTTATGTTTGTGTATATATGTTATCTTGAAGTGCTAGACAACAATTTTTCTGTACACTATTATCAGTGTTTAGTCCATTGGAAATATGGGCATTATAACTTTTCCATCCATACTTTTTTGCCTATTAGCTCCCAGGATTTTTAATCATCCATTTTCATTTTGTGAAGTGTCTAAGCTGAGGGTAGGATCGAAAGTTGTATTTCATGGTGATTTGTAATTGCTTGGGATAATTATCTGAGATTAACCTCATACTTCACTGGGACATGTTCTTTCTTTTTATCTTGCCTTGCACTGTGGTTACACATTATTGACTGTGATGAGAGCTAGTTCTTTTCTTTAAGCCCCAAGGAAGAAAATGTGGTTGCTTTCTATGTCATAACTGTGTGAATGGCTTGGACTCTCGTGGCATCATTAGAGCTCTCAGTGGAGAGCATGCTCTCTCTCTTAGCCTATCATGAATCTGGCGTGCTATGAGAGAAGGTACCTTTGGAACACTGTTCTTTGCACTGCTCTTGTTTCCTGAATATAGTTCTTATGTTGGGCTCTATGGAAAATGTGAGGTATATTTATCCTGACAGTAACAATTCCAAAAAAAGACAATACAATGTACCTCAAATAAGGAACTTTACTACTGTTTCAGACGCAAAACTAAAATCAAATTACACATAGATGCAAAAGTTGCTTCATCCAAATCCATCCTATACCTTCAATCTAGTCTGAGGAGTTAGATTGCAGACCCAGATCTACCTTCTCTACTTCTTACACTTGAATACATTTCACTTGGATGAGCTAGTTACTCTAGCAAACTTCTAATTTCTGCACCATACTTTATAGGACTTGCTGATTATTTAATTTTTGCTGACCCAGTAGGGTCAACTCAATTTCATGAACGCTTGGTATGTATGTTGATGGTTTTACACTCTTACACCTGTCCTGTGATTTTTGTACTTGGGTTACCAGTTTGGGATTTGATGCTATCTGGTAGGCATGGTAAAGAAATGAAAGAACTAGAAAGAAATGTATAAATTGTGACACTGATATGTATAAGAAATCCTTCTGTGGTAAACAGTGATTCGTCTTGAGCACTCTAGTTGCCAGTACACTTGTGTACATCTCAGCGCAGAAAGGATTATGATATGCCAGGCTTATCAGTTAATTTACTCTCTGTGGCGGTCATTGACCAGTGAGAGCATGGGATTTGGACATGTATCTAAATCTTTGCTTTGTAATTTACCTGTAGTATCCTTAAGCCTTTCTCATCAGTTTTTCATCAATAAATCAGAGATAATATTACTAGAATTGTCATACACTTTGGAAGGATTAATGAGGTGTTATTTGCATCTCTTTTTCTAGTTAAAATAGTTTTCTATAGTATGAAAAGTATTTATGTGATTTAATTGTTTGTAGATAATTTTATAATGCACTCCTTTTCAGGATGTTAGGATGCAAGAATAATCAGAGTCCTTTCTAACCAGTCCCTAGCAGCTGATTAAACACTGTATAGAGAACTGGGAAATATGAAAGATGGCAAATGAAATCCTGGCAGAAAGAATAGTCTAATCCCAAAGGACATTTTCAACAATAGTCTGGGCCCTATGCCTAGTACTTAGAGGGGCCTATGGTATGAAACTCCTGCCCCTCACTGTACCATTCCCAGAATCTTATTTGTTAATGCTTGGCTTTATTAATAAAGTCATGACCACTTGTTCAGCACTGCATATGGTTAGTTGTGATTTCCAGCTGCCCGTTGGGCTAAAGTGTAAACAGTGAGTAGATTGTTATGTTCTATTAAGCTTAAAGCTGTGATCTCATGTCTGTACCACATATGTCTGCAGCCAGAAATATATCCTTTTCCTGATCTTGTGGAAGAGAAGCGGCACTGTATCTGAAAATAATCTGAATTCATTAGTTTAAGGGCTTTTAACTTTTCTTCTTACTGAAACCAAAGAACAAAATAAAAGCATAGAGTCGTGAACATCATCAGTAGGATGTCAACATGACACCAAACAGCATAATATATTGTCAAGACGAACGTTTAATCTGGTGACTGAAATTTCTATACATTTGGCATTTTCACAGAAGACAGAATGCAGGCAATAATCCAACAATCCAGTCAACAAAGAGAGCCTTAGTACAGTGGATTTGAAATAAGCACAACAGTTTGTCTGAATGACTGAGAAAATGCCCATTGATAGAACTGGCTCCTAAATTCTGGCCCAATTGCTAATATGCTAGGTTAATTAGCATCTAAAATTTTGCTTTAATATGTTGATCAGGGATACTGTTGTTATTGTTGTTGGTGATGATTTTTTCTTTTTCTTTTCTTTAGTTTTTCTTTTAAAATCAGCTTCAGCTACTTGACATTACAGATGTTTCAGCTGTTCCTGCAGTGTGAATGCTAGATAAAAACCTGAAGTTCTAAGCTCTCTGGAAAAGGAACTTTATAATGACACCATTTTATACCATACAAACAAGATGCTTTTAGATGTACATTTGTAAATATTTGTCACTTATTCTTCAGAGTAGTAATAGCCCCCATTTTCAAATGAGGAAGCTGTTTATTTAAACAACTTTCCAAGGTCACAGAGTCTGGATTCATACATAGGGCCAACTCTGTCCTTGTGATCTTCCAGCTATGTCACGTTGCTTTTGCCTCTTTATAAACTGATTTTATAAGATCGCTTCTGGCCTCTATATATGCAGTATTTCTGAGTAATAATACTAGTAATTAATTGCAGTTCCTTTTATTTGCATGGTGCTTAATTCTTTTCAAATTGAGTATGGCCATTTGCTCATATATTCTACCTGACTACCCTTTTGGGATAATCAGGGTAAGTATTATTATCCCTGTT
The DNA here is from genome assembly GCF_032452875.1 of Bos javanicus. Lineage (NCBI taxonomy): Eukaryota > Metazoa > Chordata > Mammalia > Artiodactyla > Bovidae > Bos > Bos javanicus. The sequence continues at coordinate 36,222,432 of NC_083882.1, forward strand.
TTACAGATGAATCAGATAACCTGAAAGAGGATAAAAATTTTGCCTAATCTTATTCTTTAAATTTATTTTTATTGGAGTATAGTTACATTACAATGTTGTATTAGTTTCTACGGTACCTACTGGAGTCTTTTAGCTCAGGGTATTGGTCCAGAAGCTGTTGAAAATTCTCTGACTTGACTGGAATAGAGAAATTTCAGGGAGGAGGAAAAGTTAGGTTTGAAAACAAAATTTTCTTAATAGTTAATTTGTTGGGTGATGTAGGATGCCAGTAGCACCATATGGTAGGTGTACTTTCTGAGTATTGGTAGAAATACAAAAACATTTAGTAATTCTTCTTTCCTTCCAGGAACCTAGGACAGATAGTGTGTGATAGAAATGAACACTGGCCTTGATTATCAAGACAGCTGGATTTTGTTGCTAGATCTCCCTTGACTGTCTGTGGTTTTGGGCAAATTTCTGCCCTTCCCTATAAGTTCCCTCATCTGAGAAGTAAGGAGAAATAACTGGATAACTTTTAAAGGTACTTTCATCCCTAAACTCTTTCAAATCTTATCTCTTGACCCCATTACAGAAAAATTGTGTTGAATTGTCTGGTACTAGTAAATTCAGAGGTAAGCAAAGACACAGAGACTCTCACTTCTGGGGAGCTGACTTTAATAACTGAATAGTCCTTAAAAATAAAGCCCTAATCAGTTACATCAAAATTATGAGGCACATCTAGAATAGTTCTAGGTCAGGATAGAATTCTTAGCTCTACCACTCACCATTTGTGTAACAGTAGGTAATTTATTTTACCATCCTGAATTTTAGTTTCCATATCTTAATTATAGCAATTACCTCCTTTCTGTTAAAAAAACTTTTACTGACCATTAAGTGTTATGCTAGATGCTGAGGCTATAAGGTGAACTTTTTTTTTTAGGTGTTCAATATGTCTGTCTGCTAGGGGGTTTGCAATTGAAGCCTTTTCTCTAGTAATGGAACCATAGAGTCTTAGAGGTGGAAGAAATCTTGAGGTAGTTCAATTTGGATTTAGAGCGTGAGTTTATGAGGGCAGAAACTTTATTTTGTTCACTAACTTTATCCCAAGAATCTACAACTATGTCAAGCATATGCATATGCATACTGAATGAATTAATAATAGTGAGAAAAATAATACTTGGCTTACGTAGAGCCTTCTTACCTGGAACCATGGTGTTTACATGTTAGACTGGCAACGTGCCAAGGCTCATGGGCATCTCTGTGACAGAAAGGGTAAACTGGGATATCCTCTGTGGGCATACTCACACTGACTGCTTCTTCAGTGAAATGTCTGACTTGTCATCCCTTGCATAGGAATGTTGAAAGAGTTTCACATGTTAGTTCTGAGAAAGGGTGGATTTGTTTGTTGATCTCTGTTCCTCAGGAAGTTGTAGAGCTCTGAAGAAGCAGTTTCCTTTACTTTGTGGCATAGAGTCCTTCAGCCATAACAAACTCTAGATAGAATTTATAAATTTCTCTTCCATCTTCAGACCCTAGTTCCCTGTACCCCCACATCCTCCCCACAATACATATGGCATACCACACAGTGCTTCTACATAATCACCCTTTATTTAACTTTCTTTGGGGGAATTATGCTGTGCTGTATGGAGAAATTGCTTTATTTTCAGGGTTCTAGATTTTCTCTGGGTTTCCTTTGGCATTTCCCTGAATGGAGTCATGAGGCTTATTTTTAGTGGGTGGAGTGGAGTATGTGTTACAGAGATTGTTACACTGTGCAGACCCAGGAAGGGAGAAGTGGAGTTAGGGGAACACTGATATGGAAAGCGACCAAGAGGGCTTTTTTTCATTACTTACTATTTCACATTTTTTTTTTTTAAGAATCCATTTATTACCCTAAGAAATAATAGTACAGTTACATTGTTTCCTTTTATGATTTCTATAAAGAAGATGTGGTTTCCTCAAAAGAGCAGAGAAATGAGGCTTGTAATTATCATGCTTCAATCATTATCTGTTTAGCAATCACTGTTACTTTTTCCCCCCTCTGTGACACAAGAGGCTCTTTTTGTTTGTTTGTTTGTTTAAGAGAAAACCACATGATATATGGAAAGGACCTTTGTTTTAGAGAACCTGGTCTTTAGTCCTGGCTTCTTCACTTCCTAGCCAAAAAACTCTAAAAAGTTATCATCTCTGAGCACTATTTGCAGAGGTTAATTTTGTAGAGATGATAACATGATAACACTACTGACTGCACCAGGTTATTGTATGACTTAAAATAAATAATGTATAGGAAAAGGCTTCATAAAATATATATTATGAATTATATACAAACCTACATCACTTGCCTCCACTTTCCATCATCTCTCAATTATCAAGAATCTCTTGTTGCCTTTTAAAGTAGAAATATATCTTGTATTTTTCTCCCTGACTTTCAACGGCCTCATCAAATTTGAAAGATTTGTAAATAAACATTCTCTTTTCCAGTTTTTCCTAGGGATCAGGCCATTTCTCTGGCACCCTAAACAGCTGCTGTGTGTGTCAGTCCAAAGGTGGTTGCATTCCACTGGTTCAAGATCACACGATTCTGGTGTAGAGTTGTGGAATTTTTGCTAGTAATGGTTGCTTGCTCTGAGATATGCTACATAATTTGGTATATGAATGAGAGGAAGTCAGGATGATGCTTTATAAGTGACAGAGACTTTGAGAAAATGGCACAACTCTATTTTTTTTTTTTTCTAAAGAGAAATGCTTCTCAAATTTTTTTTTCCTTCTCATTTTTTCCTGGCAGCTTTGTATCTTCTGCTCAGGTTTTTTTTTTTTTTCCCTCCCCTACTTTATGAAAGCTCTTCTTTCCATATTTCCTCTAGTCAGTGTTTACAGCAGAAGTAATATGTGTTTTATAATTTTTTTAAGTGTTAGAGTTGTTTAATCTTAGAACAACATCTGTTGAGTGAAGGAGGAGGGCATGGCAACTTATTCCAGTATTCTTGCCCAGAAAATCTGATGGACAGAGGGGCATGGTGGGCCCCATGTCTATGGGGTCTCAGAGAGTCGGACACAACTGAAGCACACAGTATTTTTAAAGTAGTCAAGGGAATGCTTACTCTGGATTGACACTGCATGTATTTGGATACTGACTCAGCTACTACTTATTAGCTGTGTGACCTTTTGACAAGTCACTTACATTTTTTGTTCCTTATTTTCTTCTGTAAAATGGCTGTAACAGTAGTACCTACATCATTGGCAGTTATGAGGACTGAATTTATATATATGTTTTTATATATAGTGGTGGTTTAGTTGCTAGGTCATGTCTGACTCTTTGCAACTCCAGAGACTGTAACCACCAGGTTCCTCTGTCCATGGGATTCTCCAGACAAGAATACTGGAGTGGGCAGCCATTCCCTTCTCTAGGGCATCTTTCCAACACAGGGATTGAAACTGCATCTCCTGCATTGCTCCTTACCATCTGGCCTTACCTGGCAGCTCAGTGGTAAAGAATCTATCTACCTATCTTTATATATTTGTTGTTTCTGTTCAGTCTCAGTTGTGTCCAACTCCTTGCGACCTCATGGATTGGAGCATGCCCGGCTTCCATGTCCTTCACTAACTCCTGGAGTTTGCTCAAACTCGTGTCCAATGAGTTGGTGATGCCATCCAACCATCTCATCCTCTGCTGCCCTCTTCTTCTGCCCTCAATCTTTCCCAGCCTCCAAGTCTTTTCCAGTGAGTCAGCTCTTTGCATCAGATGGCCAAATTATTGGAGCTTCAGTACCAGCCCTTACAATGAATATTCAGGGTTGGTTTTCTTTAGGAATGACTGGTTTGATCTCCTTGCTGTCCAAGGGACTGTCAGGAGTCTTTTCCAGCAGCACATACATGTTTATATAAAATATATATTATTTATATATAAATATGTAGTCAAGTAGACACAGGTTCAGTCCCTGCATTGGGAAGATCCCCTGGAGAAAGGAAAGGCTACCCACTCCAGTATTCTTGCCCGGAGAATCCCATGGACAGAGTAGCCTGGCGGGCAGCAGGTCCATGGGGTCTCAAAGAGTCAGACATGACTGAAGCCATGTAGCACATAAGCACACACATACACACACGCACATATATTTACTGTTATAATTACCAAAAACTTACTGCTATTAATGTATATTTGAGACAATCAATACATTATGAAGCCCTAATATGTGCTTAGGATTCTGCTAGTTATCTTGGGAATTCAAATTGTATGTCACGATTCTTGTCTCCCTCTAGTGACTTGGTTGAGGGTAATGTAAGGCATATTTGGATAGTATAAGTTGCCTGAAGATTTGCTGCAGGGCTCTTATATGGCTTGACTGGGGACACAGAACATAAACAGAACAGGGAGCTGACAAATACAAATGTATTGATCAAGGTAAATGAATGTTACAGAAATAATTATAGTGGGAATGCAATAGTGGGCTGATATGCTCTTGAAAGGCTTTTGGAGGAGGTAAGATATTAGCTGAGCCTAGAGTGTAGAATATGGAAATGTGGAGATGAGGAAGGGTCTCATTTTTGGGAGAAGGAGTAGGGAATGGGAATAGGAACATTATAATGCACTAGATTAAAAAGCAGAGACATTACTTTTCCAGCAAAGATCCATCTAGTCAAAGCTACAGTTTTTCCAGTAGTCATGTACAGATGTGAGAGTTGGACTATAAAGAAAGCTGAGCACCGAAGAATTGATGCTTTTGAAGTGTGGTGTTGGAGAAGACTCTTGAGAGTCCCTTGGACTGCAAGGAGATCCAACCAGTCCATCCTAAAGGAAATCAGTTCTGAATATTCATTGGAAGGACTGATGTTGAAGCTGAAAATCCAATACTTTGGCCACGTGATGCGAAGAACTGACTAATTTGAAAAGACCCTGGTGCTGGGTAAGATTGAAGGCAGGAGGAGAAGGGGAAGACAGAGGATGAGATGACTGATAGCATCACCGACTGGATGGACATGAGTTTGAGTAAACTGGGAGTTGGTGATGGACAGGGAAGCCTGGCATGCTGCAGTCCATGGGGTTGCAGAGTCGGACACAACTGAGCAACAGAACTGAAGACAGACCAGGGTTA